>NC_139236.1:65512501-66158923 GCF_977018435.1 Lepisma saccharinum | reverse complement strand
GTCATTGATGTGATTTTATGTTATCTAATAAGTAAGGAAATCAGTAACCAGTTACAAGTGAAAGTACACACCTTAGCAAGTTTGCTATGGTCTTTTACGCGAGTAGAGGACGCTCAAGGTCAAACTTCTAACCCCAGCTTGGACCATTTATCACCCTTCTTTCTACTTCTCTTCTGAAAACAGAGGCCTGGCTGCAGTGTTGCCAGCATCATAGTAATGATTTTCACTAGACCCACATGTATGTATGTATTATGGCTCAATTGTATACACTCATTAGATTGTGAAATAATTAATTAGATATTGTAAAAATATGTCTCAATGGAAATCCATATTGTTTTTATGTCAACGAATGTTTACATTTTTAGCCGACTTGCGTGACGGAGTGGTTAGTACGCTACGTCGCCAGGATCCCTGGTTTTAATCCCAACCTGGGCGTCCTTTGTGAGTGTCTCTGCGATTAGCTAATAGTGGCAGGAAATCGAACTAAACAAAATCAAAAACAAAAAAATGAGTTTAACTGCTTAGTCAGTTAAATTAGTTCATGAACCCTTGTCCGCGGCTCCACAGAGGCACTTCCCCATTAAAAAGTAACAAATAATACATCTATATTTTCTTACTTGATACAAAAGATATTACAATCGAACAATTTCAAATTCAATACAAATACAGTTGTCAGTAAAAACATTAATCGACTTCATAAGTTATTCTTCAGGTTATATCTTATATAGACATCCTTCTCTTTCTATTTCTCACAGGTCCTGCAAAAATACATGCTGACTTAATAATGTCGTACTTATTTGTTTTACTTATTGTATTGCAAATATATCAGAATAAGTACCAAAATAATTAATTAACTATTGATGCAGGCGACATCTTTCATCATCTTAAAGAACTAAATATAAATTATCCAGAGAACATTATTAAATAAACTTACATTACTTATAATAAGAGAAGAGTCTTTAAATTAAAAATAAAATTACTTTCTTGCAAGATTGCTTTGTCAGTCCAGCAGGGACGGCGCTACAGGGGGGCTAGGGGTGCTGAAGCCCCCCCAAACCCGGCCTCAGCCCCTCAGTAGCTCCCTAGATTTTTTTAGTACGGTAGACGCATTTTGTCCGAAAACTTATAAAGTAAAATTTACATTTTCCATTATAAAACTTCCATTGTGACAAGTACAATGTCCAAGTACATTTTCTAGTTCGGTTAGATCGCAAGTCCTTTATTACGAGGTGCTCTGAAATCAATGGGTCACTGGTCATTCGATACTAAGTAATTTGCCAATCATGAGTCGCCAAATCTTTTATGAAATTTACTCCCTGCCTGGAAGATGGACGTATTCAGCTGTGAGATTGTTCTTTGATTGTTGATGGCATATACAGCTAAATGTGTACAGTTATTAGCTTTTATAAGTAGGACGACGTTCAAAATCTATGGTGCGTTATGTTTCCTTTCTGTTTGTTAGTTCCTCATTGGAGTGCAGACAATTGAATGAGTTAGAGATGTTCTCTCATTGTTTTCATCGTTATATCTATTCTTAAGTATCTGACTCTCCAGCACTCATAAATCCGAAGGTTTATGGCCGCAGCAACACAAGCCTTCCTATCCTTATCGCTGCAAATATTCGAGAGGGAGAAATACGAAGTTAAAGAATCAAAGAGTACACGAACTATCTAATTCCTAAATGCTAAACATTGGAAAGATTAAAGTTGTCTTTCCAGCGCCCATAGTCTAGCGATAAAATTGCTGACTTGATATCGATGGGTTACGGGTTCAATTCAATTCAAATTTTCTATATTGAAGGGCGAGGTTCAGCCTATGGCTTTCGATTCCCGATAGAGGTAACATTTCATTAAGTCGTTCAGATTCCAGTAGAAGGGCTTCCCCGATGGCGTAATGCCAACGTCGTCACCTTGTAATCAAGGGGTCCCGAGTTTGATAATCGGTAGAAGCATATTGCATAGCGGTTCGAATCCCACTTTAAACTGTAGGTTCAGTCCCGATTAACCTATCTGTGAATAACGTGGACTTCGAAAAACAATTCAATTCCACTAGCTGTAGATGTGGATCTACGCGTAAACATCGATAGTCTACATTCTATACGTAGACTATTTTATATACGAAGATTACGTAATCTATGTAAACAACATGGCGAAAGGTGATAACTTAGAAAAGGACGCCGTGGAATTAAATGAAAATTATACTGCGCATGAGTTTCTGATGTGTAAGAATAACTTTTCATACTGTTTCTTCCAAATTCGAACAATTTCTCACCCAGGTAGAAACCTAATACAGGAAATATTCTAGTGTTTTATGGGGAAAAGACCACTCTTGGCTCACGACTGCCATCTGTTGTTCTTTTTTGCATACTATTTATCTTCATTTATAGGTGATAATAGAAGAGACGAGAAATTTTGTTGTAAATAAGGTTCTTTTGATTTCGTTAGGAACCAATATAGTTGAAAATGTCACTTTCCTTTCATGAAACCCTTGAAAATTAATTTTAATGCACTTTAGTCTATGTAAACTACAAACCAATGTAATCTACGCGTAGATTACGTGTAGAAAACGCATGTAGACGTAAACGTATAGTCTACAACACATCACTGGTTGTAGCTCTCGTTCCAATTAGCCTCTGTGCATATAATAGATCTTAATACAAATTCAATCAAGTAATCATTGAAATACGGTGCGAATATCAGCAGCCTTGGGTAATTTTCTTGCTCGCAGTCCTAGTCCTGCATGTTAATTAATTATAATTTGTGAGGCTAGGAAATATTTGCTGCAGTACCACCATAGTGGCCAAACTTGATTCCGTGCAGAAGAATCAATCTTTGAAGCACTTCTAAAACTATTGATCCAATCCTGTTCAGTATTTATGTATAATATATTCTGAAATAAAATTAAAATCTTCAGCAGTTATTTCCACTAATCAAAATCTCCAGTGAAAGAGTATCAACTATATTCACTGCTTTTATGTCAATGTATTTGTCACCTAGTTGAATTTGCAGTGAGAATATGTTTGTTCCTTGAGAGTGGCACCTCCTAAGTAGACGGTATTTAACTCTAATGCTCCCTATTTGTAGCCCGAAGTCCTGAATTCCAGTCGTTGAACAAGAAAAAGTAAGATATTTCAGCATGGCAGAGAAATTAACATACTTTCTATTCAAGGGTGGTATTGTTTATTTGATGCCTACTTTATTAAGTTGGTTCCACGTTTTCTGAAGCAAGAAAAGCTACAATCTTTCGCCGCTCCCTGCTGTTGTGATTTGGACAGTTTAGAGTTATGGCACACTGAGGCAGAAATGAACTCAAAATTAAGACCCTTTAGCAGCTGCTTGCATTGGTTGAAATTTTGAAAATTGCCTTTTACGAACTTTATAAGCTTCGTGATATTGAAATGTGCATACCCCCATCAACGGCTGCCGGCGGCAAATCAAATGTTATCTTTCGTAATCAAATTGGTAACGAGAGATTTAGCTCTATCTATTCTGTCCTTTGAGAAAGGGCTTGAAAAATATTTGGACTTAAATAAGGTTATAGCGGCTCATACAAACAGAAATATCTTATTGTAATTCATTGCTGTGGTTCTTTTCTTGTTTGAACAAAAATGTACTCACACTCTTTACACAGAAAGATTGTTACGTGCGGTCAGGGCTGTATTTAGGATCTGTAGACCTTTAGGCTAAACCGGTGGTGAGGGCCCTACCGGGGAAAATGTTTTTGAAAATAATATTTCAATTGAAAATAATATTTTCATGTTAAAAATAACATATTGTAATTTTAAGTAAACATGTTAGGTAAATGCAAGATACAAAAACAAGGAATGTAACAAAGAAGCAAATTTTACTTATAATTAATTCAAATACAGTACTTTCCCAAACAATCAGACTTAAAATGAAAGTGTCAAATAATATTAGTGGGTAGTTGGTTTGCGCCTACAGTTCATACTAATGAAGTAATATCTTCATAACTTAGTTGTCTTAAAATATCACTTTGAATGCTGACCAAAGCCGAAACGTTGAGCCTGTCTTTTAACATGGAGGTTCGAAGCCTGTTTTTGATCAACTTCAATTTTGAAAATGACCTTTCTCCACTGCTGTTTGTGACCATAAGTGACAGGTACATTCTTAGAGCAACCTCGGATATTAGGTAAACAATCTTTGACGTTTTCTTCTAGGAGGCGTTTATACATCCACCTCTCCTTCTTAATTTTCCTCATCATCTTTTTGAAACTCGTGCTAAAAAGCCTTGAACTGAATCAGTTAATTTCCCAATTGATCGTCAAGTCATTGTTATATGCTTCTACTAAGTTTTGAGCTGCTGCAATTATCTCTTCATTAGTAAGTGTATCCAACTTGTTGAGAAACCCAAAACGGGTATCAACTAGTTTGTGTGCCTCAAACCTCTGTCGCAATGAAGATTCAAATTGATCTATGATAGGAAGGAAACTATGGGTTCGAAATTTTTTCTGATGGGGTCAGCTCAACTTCTGGTGTTTGGACACGGTGAAAAGGAACCAAACGCACGATTATTTTGCGCTTGCGCTGTGTTTCACTTTCACTTTCATACTCAGTGCAATGAGCTGACTCAGCAGCTTTCACTTTATTCAAAGCTATCCCGTTTTGTTCCTATGAAGCTTGTTAGTGATGTCAGTGCTGTGGGCCCGCACCACAGGATTAAAACAAAGATTTTCTCTAATTTAGTCTACTCAAAATTAAAATTTTGAAACAGTTTTGTTTGTGGTGAGGGCCCATAGGCTGCAGCCTAGATAACGTACACGCAAATGCGGCCCTGCGTGTAGTATTTATACATAATATCCAGCGAGTTGATAATGAGTGTAGTTTTTATAGTGTATTTTGCACTGTTCATATGAATAGTAAGTATGTGATATTATTCCTCTCAATAATGACTTAGGAAAAGAAAACAATACCATTATTGTATTTTATTTGATATGAAAGGTTCGTGCCTATGGAACATAACATCTCAGTGATTTATCTGTGGATCTGACTGTAAAATATGTCACTGGTAAAATTATACCGTAGTAAAGTATTACGTAATTACCTTTTAGCCAATATTAGTTAACCCCCGAGAATTTGACTCCGAAATCTGTAGCCCCCCCTCCACTTATTTTAGGCTGGCGCCGTCACTGCAGCCCAGTAAGAAATACTGAAAAGTTTCGTTAAAATGATTATTGTTAAATTTATAAACGCCTACTATTAATTTAGATATACAGTCATTTCATTTTAGGAAACAAAAGATACTAGAAAAAAGACCATTAACTCACTCTATCGCCCAAAATTTCAATTAGGCTGTTAATTGCTTCTTGGGGATAGTATTGTAAGTTTCGCAGACATCTTTTTTTTTCGAGAGTTCTTTAATGATATGAAGTAGGTGCTGCCAACTATCGGATTAAGTAAGGACTATCGTGTCTTGTTGGGGTAAAAAGAAGAGGAAGCATATAGTAATGGGATACTGTCTTCAGAACTTCGATAATAACCACTCCAGTCCATTGTCTAGTGTAAATATTTAACGTGAGCTGAAGCTTTCTCGGCCCACAATGTTCTGAAATACCAGCATCCCATTATTTTTTTTCCCATCCGCAGATGAGAATAATCTTCTCTCATGGCGGAGAACCACGTTTTTGCATGACAAAGCTTCACAGATTTTTCTCCCACTTTTAAATGCTTTCATCCCGGCCGAGAAGTGTTGCCAAATGGGATTAGGAAGAAAGAGCTAACTCCACATTTTAAAAATACTGGGGGGAAAAATCTGGGTGCTAGATTTATGTAAGCGCTGCTAATGACGTTTTCTAAGGATGAACACAGTACGGTCCGGGTTCGAGTAATGAAAATATATCTATGCGTTGTAACAAATCCCATGGTGAGTTTTGGAACTTTATAACGGAGTTATATTGCAATTAATGAGGTTATGTGGTGCGTCTTTACCACTTAGACATATTGTATTCCCTTTCTGCTGTCATATTTTAGATTGACTGATTGTGTTGGTGTTTTAAGTTCACTTTATGCACAGCAAGGCTAATCGGGACTTGACCTACAGTTTAAAAGTGGGATCCGAACCACTATGAGCCTCCACCGAGTATCGAACCCAGGACCGTTAGATTACAAGACGATGGCATCTTATTTTAGAGAATCTGATTCAAAGATGGAGTTACAATGTCCATCAAGTTCTCCGGGGTGGCCAGTATCATAGTTTTGTTTCAGATTACTTTTTGCTCAGACAGGTTCAACGGGAATGAACCAACAGTTAAAGTTGAATCCAAATCACTGTCTCTTCACCGCATATCGAACCAGGGACCCTTGTTTACAATTCCACAGCGTTATCACAACGCCAGTGCCAAATTTATTGTGAACCGAGAGGTTGGCAGTTTAAAATAATGTTGGCCCTCACCACAAATCGAAGCCAGTCCCTCTTTCATTATAAAGCTACTACGTTAGCCACTAAGCTAACGGTAAGACTACCACAGCGAGCGAGCGAGAATATCCGTATTCCTCTCCTTGGACGCGAAAACAACTTGTCATCTTCTCTCTGCGTGACGGTGTGGCATTTAACGTTTAACCCTGTAATCAAGGTGTCCCCGGATCGATTCCCAGCAGTGAAAGTACCGTCACTAATACCCTATCCGAAAATAAAACTGACTTAAAACATCGTTTACCAATTCCGATACTCTGAATAATGTAACTTTTCGTGGAATTAAGGAAATTTTAGTAGAAATCATCTGATGGTGGCAACTCTGAATTTAAGTAATGCCTCATAGTGCTATACTCTGTCCTAGGTATCTTCTGAGCAAGCGAAAGAAAACAAATCCTCCGCTCAAGTAGTGGGTCGAGAGGTGTCAACCAATGACCGCGTGAGAGGGAAATGCCAGTCCTACTATACAGATTCACATAAATCAATAACCCGAAGGCACTTTCCATGTACTTCAAAACATTTGTGTCTTCCATTCTAGAAAACTGTTCACCCATCTGGAACATGGCTTCCCCTTCTCATACCTCCAAGACCGACAGTGTTTCCAGCTTTTTCCTCTCCATCGTTCGATATAGAGTGTCTGCCCTGAGACACCTATCCAAGAGAGATCTGCTCGAATATTTACATATCAATACTCAAGAATCACGTAGATATGTTGCAGATATGAAATTCCTATGTAAGGTTATAAATGACTTGAGATGTAGCATCCCACTACACGAACTCTCCCTCAGAGTGTCTGGAAATAAAACACTTAGCAAGGAAACTTTCCACAGTGCAACTCCCAGGCTTCAATCATATAACGTTCCTTATTCCATAGGCTACCTAATCAATTTAACATCTCAAACCAAATATATATTTTTAGCAGTTATTCGTCTTCAATCACCAAACTACAAAAATTGTACCTACCTTAACACTATTGTGCAACTGAGCTCTGTTTATGTTGTTACTGTTTTATAATTGTTGTTTCTTGCCGGCTTATGTTGTACTGGAAATTTCAATAAATAAATAAATAAATTGTTACAGTTGTAAAGGTGAAGCTTTGTAGTTCACGAAATATGCGAAAAATTAACACAAAGTTTACAACTCGTTCATCGGTTATGCATAACGTAACATTACGTGTTTCGTCCACTTATCACAGGCATTGAGGCGTGCTTGTCTGAACAAATGCAGTACAGTGGCCTGTTTCATCAGGTACAACGTGAGCTGCTCCTTCAACTAAATCGTGACTTTCAAGAACTAACAAGAATGAAAAAAGCACCAAACCTGGTTCCAAAATCAATCAGTTGGCAACCGTGCGGGCGAAAAAAAAAGTAGGTATGGGTCTGAACTTGCACTACTCGAACAGCTCCTTCAACTAAATCCTGACTTTCAAGAGCTAAGAAGAGCGAAAAAAGCGCCAAACCTGGTTCCAAAATCGATAAGTTGGCAACAGTGCGGACGAAAAAAAAAGTTTAGGGATGGGTCTGAACCGGCACAGAAACAAGCAGAAGCTTTTTTTTTGTGTGTGTGTTTTCAGCGGGGATGCCCTCGTAGTTTGGGGTTTGAGATAACCGCAGAGCGAACCTTCAGAATGTCAACCGGCCGCTTGGAGGTAAGGTTAATGCCTAGTGGCGAGGCGTATCGCGTATCTCTAAACGGGGGCAGACAGGGGGGAGACGCGCGCTTTACTTTGTTTTTAATTAAAGCTCGGATTACACAGGGTACACATGTCGAATTACCCAGGCTACATAGCGGCGGGTGTGTAATCCGAGCTTCAAGGACAGGAGCACGATCTGTGAAGTGCGGCGTTGGGAGATGATACTCTTTCAGGCTGTGTTTGTCTAGGGTATGGGGGGGGGCAATGGCCCCAGTCTCTAGCGTACGTGACACAAAAAAACAACAACAATGTAGCGAACGTCGCTTAAACTTTTACAAAACCCTTGCCTGACTGATCCTTGTAATAAGATTAAATTAATATGACTCCTATAAACTTCAGCCCCCGCCCCTCCTCCCTAGCCCCGAATATCTGCATAGTTCTTGTTAAGCCCGCCCTTCAAAGTCTCATCTCATAAAAAGAACATCCAATACTCAGGCCCTGACCCGTCTAACATACTCTCGCAGCAAGCATTTAGAAGCAGGATTACGGCAGAAATTGATTCCAGCGCGAAAAAACTGTGTAGGTTAGACAGGTCAGGTTCGGTGCATCTCACGCTTCCATTTCATGACGTCATGTTTCGAACGTTTATGCTTAACCGAGTAGCAACAGTTCCGTTGTGCTAGGAACTCTCGGGATTTTTTGGATATGCTTCCCTAGTAGAGCATCGAGCCAAGGTTGAATACATCCAGATGGATTCATCAGGACATAATGAACAAGCATTGGTTTACTAGAAATGACGTCACATTGAGATTAAAAAAACACGCAGAAGTTTCAGTACCAATATATAAAAATAGTGTGATGCAAACAAACCGTAAGTGTTAAAATAGCACACTATCAAGACATGGAAATAATGCAAAATGAGAGTAAGAAGTTTCAAAATTCAGAAATGTTATCCAGCAATAACGAAATATCACAATCAATGAAATTATAAAATATTAACATTATCAAATTTCAAGTTAGTAGTAATTGTCAGAAGAAACTTAATACTTCCTCATCTTACGTGAGAGAAATTCAGAAGGTTGGGTGCTAGATGCGCAACATGAAAAAGTTCTTCCACATATTTCGTCCTCTTCGGAAGAAAATGAGAGAATTGCACATCCATAAGAGAGAGAGAGCGAGATAATTATTGGAATGCGAAGAGAAGGTGAAAGAAAAGACAAAATGAGAGACGAAAACATACTAATAAAGAAGAGGAAGAAACGAGAAAGACAACAGGCAGTGATAGAAACGCACGCGCAAGCACACACAATAAGATGGATCACAAATGCTGATGAGAGTAGAGTAAGTGATTGGGCAGAGTAGAAAGAAACAACAAACATGGAGAGAGAGATATAGAGTAACAGACAGACAGACAACAGACGCAGAAAAGAAGATTGATCAGAGGAGGGAGGGACAGAGGACGAGAAAGAAAGTAAGAGACTGATAAAGAAACAGACAGACAGAGGAAGAGAGAGATAGTAGCAGATAGACAATTGGAAAAAGAAATAATATAATAGACAATAAAGAAAAGATGAGATAAAGTGGACACAGATAGGGTGAAGTGAAGGAGAAATAGATAAAATAGAAACGGATAGAAAGAGAGAGAGACCGCGAGAAAATTATGAAAAATAAAATAAAGACAAACAAACACACACCGGAGAAGGTAACAGACAAAGCAGACACAGAGAGATGGAGAAATGAAACAGACAGAGGGGGAAGTGAAGTAGAAACAAGAAGGAAGAGAAACGGAGAGATGGAGAAAGAGACCAAGAGAAAATATCGTACAAATAAAAGAGAAACAACCAAACATATACCGGAGAAAAAGGAACAGACAAAGTAGACACAGAGATAGGGGCAAGTTAAGGACAGAGAGAGAGAGAGAGAGAGAGAGAGAGAGAGAGAGAGAGAGAAGAAAGCATACAAAAGAGAAAGGCAAAGGGTAGGGTTCTCGTTCTCCAACAACCCTTAATACAGCTTTAGTCTAAAACTCATTAAAGGGAGCGCATCTTGAGTTACAACTTCCCAGGGTACCAGCGGACTGCACAAGAAAGGAATGAACATTCGTAAATCTAAACTGTTTTATGCATCCGAGTCGGGAAGTTTCATTTTGCCTCCTCCAGCGTTAGGACCGAAGATGTGACTTCCAACTTTCCAAAAACTCCCTCATTTCCATTTTCCCTAGAACGGTAATTACATCGTGCTTCTATCACAAGGAGCTCTAGAACCTGTTCCAGTTAACGCTAGGTGCCGCGTCTGTTTGCTGAACTTATGGAACGTCGCGTCAACTACACACACTGTTCCAGTTTCTATGTAAAGCAACGAACCGAATAGCATATGTGGAGCAATGGAAAACGTATTGATGATTCCGCTTTGTAGGGTAAAGGTTGATAATATTGTGATATTTTAAAGAAAAACACTATTTATTTCCAAACTAAACAAGAGAAAACTAATTGGCAATGACACGAGACATGTGCACAGCTTCATTAAGTAATGTCATTATCAAACACACTGCACAATTACATTAAACATTCATCAATTAAAATATTTATGTCCACAGCGTAGAGTAATATTGTGACAGTGATGGTAATATTGTGATAAACTTTAAAAAACCCAAACCCCGTATGTATTTCACATATTTAATCAATATAATATACAAGAAACGTATGTAGTAATATTTTAAGTACCTGATATAAAAGTTTCGGCAAGATTCACGTTCTGCTCTCAATCACTGTCATCGTCCACAGAATCCTCACATTTTTTGCTAATGAACTGTGAAGATTCTTAAATGTTGGCGCATGTTTCGTGGTACCATACAAAACCAAAATCACATTGAATCCACTCAGCTCCATCCTTATTATAGGCGCCAGAACACTCACCACAAAACGTATCATCTGCTTTTCCTTACTTGTAGAAGTTGCAGTCCCATTAGTTCGGTCGTGAGAAGTTCGACTGTCTTCAACATTGGTGTTTTTCCTTTGATAATTACTAATTGATAAAACAAAACCAAGTTCCTGCATTTCAATGACATATTTCGCGAACGTAGTTTCTACTTCCTTCGATAACACGAATGCCCGCCCTAGTTTAGGAATGTCAATTTCTACATCTGAAGAACTGTTCGAGGTATGCTGCTTTACATGGAGCTTGAGGGTACTCCACGGAATCCCAAACTCTTTTGAAGCCTTATATATTGTCCAATGATGATGAATTATAATTTTTACGGCATCTTTAAGTTTACGGGGGTTGTAATCACGCCGTTTTCGAACCTTTCCGTCCTCCACTGCTCGATCTTGTAACACTGTCCTGTAAGGAAGAACGCCATCTTCAGAAGCTTCTAGCAGGGACACGACTCCTTGTCAACGGAATTCTCACACAGAACAAAATACGTCTAAATATGCAGTATTAGCAAACGGAATTTAATTTTGATATTACTTATAGCATCGAACCAGTTATTACTTCTCTTAAATACAACATTTTTGTATCAACTTACCTCTCTTCGTTGGTGTTGGTAATTTTCTTTGAAGACTGGCTCCTGCACGCGTCCTTGCGAGACACCATTATGCTCACTGCAGGTTCGATTCTCGAGGAATGCAGCGAAGCAGAGAGAAAATTTCTAGCTTGCTTAGCAATTCTGTTACAATTTTACACAGCAACTATCACAATATTACCATCCTTTGCCCTATACTACAATAGTTTCTTAAAATTAGTGTTATAATAAACGTACTGTGACGAAATGCACATTTAGTCACATGGTATCATGGTAACATTATATGTATTCTCTCAGGGGCGCCGACTTGTCAAAATTATTGGGGGGGCTCTGATCACTGAAATAAATTAATGAATGACTCCCTCCCTCACTTTTTTAAGTTTTGGCCTCAGTGTTCGGAATCTCGTAAAAGCCCACGAATTTCTCAAAAATATCAAAACTTTCATTCGCAGTTCGAATGCAGAATGTCAATTGTTCACATTTCCGACTTTTAATATCTGCTACCACGGAGCGCAAAACAGATCTCCCTAATACATCAATGATCTCGTTCTGAATGTCATGTGAGAGCCATTTGTAGCCAGAACGTCCCATCCACTACCCTAGTTCATGCACATCGTCTTTTGAAACTCTTTAGTGAAAATGTTAACCAGGGCCGGATTAAGACGAAATTGGGCCTGATGCTGCATAACGTCGATTTTTTCTGTACAACTAACTTTCAAGGTGAAAAATTTACTACGTCACTTTTACCGAACAATATTAAAGTGGCAACAATCGCCAAGATATTGCAAAAAACGCAGCTAAATTACTATGTAAACTGTTTAACGTAAAATTGATAGCATTAACTTGAAATCTTCAGTGAACAATAAACACAACGACGTTATAGTTACGTCACAGCGCAAAGAATAATAGTAACTGTATAATAAGTAACGCTGTGTCTAGACGTCCGAAATTGGGGCTCCAAATGTAATTCTAAGATTATTTTCAGGTTAATATAGCAAAAGAAAACTGTTCAGCTTTCGGAAAATTCTCGTCTGTTTTCATCTGGGCCTATTTCAGGAATGGGCCTAATGCTGCAGCATCAATAGCACCCGCCTTAATCCGGCCCTGATGTTAACAATACTCATAATTATATACTTACAAGTGAGGTCATCTAAGTGTTCCCCTCCGATTTCCATGAAACTTCGCAGGTGTATAGAGGGGGCCAAAGGAAGAAATGCGTGTTCTTTTTGTTTCGGCTAAAAAACTGTTTGAGGAGGCCCCCCCCTCAAATGTCAAGATGAGCACAAACTGAAGTGGGGATCTGACCCCTGTGTCCCCCTCCGACTTCCATGAAATTTGGCAGGTGTATAGAGGGGCCCAAAGGAAGAAATTCGTGTTTTTTTTGTTTCAGCTCAAAAACGGTTTTAGGGGGCAAAACCCTCCCTCAAATGTCAAGATGAGGAGAAATTTAAGTGGGGATCTGACCCCGAAACCACGTAAATCTGGCATAGGAAGAACACGCACATATAATTGGAACACACACAGCACAGAACTGTAGGATTGTCGGTACCAAACGCAGTGCAATTGTAGAGAGATGCTGAATTCATAGACACCGTTGTATCCGGATAGGCATGGGCATAACAATACACGGACCAGAGCAGGGTAACGGAGCGTGGTTAGCCGAAAAAAAAACAACAAAAAAAAAAACGTATTTCTTCCTTTGGACCCATCTATACACCTGCCAATTTTCATGAGAATCAGAGGGGGACACAGGAGTCAGATCCCCACTTCAATTTGTCCTCATCTTGACATTTGAGTGGGGATTTGCCCCCTAAATCAGTTTCTTAGCCGAAACAAAAAAACACGTATTTCTTCCTATGAGCTCCTCTACACACCTGCCAAGTTTCATGGAAATTGGAGGAGGACACAGGGGTCAGATCCCCACTTCAGTTTGTCCTCATCTTGATATTTGAGGGGGGGATTTGCCCCATAAAGCAGTTTTCTAGCCGAAACAAAAAAACATGTATTCTTCTTTTGGGCCCCTCTATACACCTGCCAAGTTTCATGGGAATCGGAAGGGGACACAGGGGTCAGATCCCCACTTCAATTTGTCCTCATCTTGACATTTGAGAGGGGTTGCCCCCTAAACCTGGTTTTTTAGCCGAAACAAAAAAAAGCGTATTTCTTCCATTGGGCCCATCTATGCACCTGCCACGTTTCATGGAAATCGGGGGGAGACACTTAGATAACCTCCTCATGTGTTTTGCTGTCTCTGGTGATAGCCTGCCTCCAAAGTTGATGGTTTAGCGGTCTCACCCCCCTCCCAGCGTTGATGGTCTAGAACTAGAACATTTCAAATGTGTATTTAAAGTTAAATTCATGTGGCACAATTCAGAGTATACTTTACAAGAAAAGCAAAGTAATACATTAGACCCTCTTAAGCATATTATTAGGGGGGCTCTGCCCCCACATCGTTAACATTGGGGGGGCTGGAGCCCCCCCAAGCCCCATGGAGTCGGCGCCTATGTATTCTCTTAAAAATTGCTGACGGTGGCTTACGAACATATGACGTATGTGGCGGACTTGTACACGAATTTTATTTTTTAAAAAATGCTCAACAGATGGCACTGTCGAAGACCGAAGAGCATATGGTGTTACTGGAATGATTCAGAATGATTCAAGTAAATAAGTAGAGATAAAATGCAATTTTGCGCTGGATGACGGGTGTAAGTGAAAACAATTGGTTCAAGATTTTCTACAATGACTTTCTAGCTGCAATGTTTTGGGCGCACTCGTATAAAAAATTTCGCCACGTCCTTAAGGAGACTAGTAACACCACGTTCTAAAAAGAAAGAGGTAGGGATGAGACAACACCAGATGGCTCCCAGCAGCAAACAACCCCTCTTTATTTACTCTGGCGAAAGAGATAAGGCCAGACGCACACTATCGCCAAGAGACAGGTCGCACCCTTCGCTCGGCGCCAACCAAGTCATCCGGACATTGCATTAGCATAAATGACGTCTCGAAGCCGGTTACGAGGCGTCCTACATGACTTGGCTGGCATCATTTATCGTCTTACTTTCAACCTCCCGCCGGTGGTGCTGTCAGCGGGAGGATTTGTCAAACGTCCCCGGAGACAAATGAAAATCAAATTGCGTCACGCTTGCGTTCCCCTTTCCCCCAACTCCTGTATCTTAATGAGAATGGGCTTAAGCGTATCGATGCGTGAGAGGAAAGAAAATTGGGAACGAATTGCGTGGACCTAAAAGGGTCGGGGGGACTAGAAGAGATGGTTCGGGGCAATTTTGAACTTAAAGGAAGCCGATGGTGCGAGAGAAAATTAGTGAAAGATGGTCTGTCGAAGAGGATAAAAAAAGGACCCTTGCGCAACGCGAGGAATTCACGAGGAACCTCTCGCATTATTAAATCTGGATTAGGAATTTGTTTACAAAGTTTTGAACAGCTTGTTTTCACCAGGCGAACAATTTCGAACTTTCTCCCTATTACATGCATGCCCGAGCTTGCATATTTATGCCCTTCTTCCCAGCCTTACGCTCATAGCTATGAGCGTCGACCTGTTCTGACGCGGCCTCAATCCATCTTGATGCTTCCGGAATGATTCTTCAGCACGACAATGCGCCTGCGCACAGAGGAAAATCAAACTCTTGTCCTTAGATATGAGTAATCTAGTAGGAATAGGTGGAATGGGACTGCTCCGGACTAGAGGAAGTACTGCTGTGCTAATATGTGGCAGTGGAAACAGTAGATAAGTTACAATTGCACTAGAGCGTACGACTAATCGAACACACCTCGTATATAATATCACAATCGTTCCACCGTGCTGATTTGAGTAACTGCCCGAGTTCTGACATGATCTCTTAAATTACTGCCTCGATTTAAGAGTAATGGATAATTATTTCCACAATTTAGATTATTACAACGAAATCTGTTAAAATCTGGACTTGATTTTAAAATAATGAATGAGCACCAGAGAAAATCGATACGTCCATACAATAATCGATTGCTAAAACGAATCTATTTGAAAATAATCGATACATATTCATACAAAAATAAATTTTACGTCTCTTTGTGTTACATCCCAGACCAGGTATAAAAACAGTCAATACTTATTCATACAGCAGTCGATTTTATGGCGAAATTCGTTGAATACCATTCTCAGTTCAAGGAAATAATCTACTCAATGCACTGCGCGCCATCTCTTGATCAAAATATCGTTTCTGTGCATATGTAACCAGGGATTCACAGGACTGAATGTGTGGGCTGGCCAATGAACACTGACCAGAAAGCAAAAGCTGGCTCTCCCAGTCAACCTTGATAAGGCTGAATTAAACCGCCCGTTTGATGAACGCTGACGCCGGATTTTTCGAACTGCGTTCAGCTGACTACAGCTTGGCGGGAAATGCAGAAGGGTTGGGGGGGGGAGAGTTTTACAGCCTCCCGCACAAACGAGATAGTTTATGCTGTTTTCCCTCCTGCACTTGTTTCCCTTGTCAGCAGTGTCGAGTTTTGTTCAATTCTCTACGATCGGATTTTAAGCCCCACCCTTCCTTTTCTCCCCACTTCAGTTAGACCAGGAATATACGAATATGTTACAAAGAGTCAATAGAATGATGCATCTAGATGCAAAACTAGGCATAATCCGGGAAAACAGAAGTAAAGAAAACTTTCAAATGTACTCTTTGATATTTAATGAGCCGGTCTTGGCGTACCCAAGAGGGGGTTAATGGGACAGCAGTCTCTCTTGAATAAAGGAGCCAACAAACAACTGAAGCTATAGCATTCAGACGATAAGCACGATTACGTTTTAGTAATGCTACAACTTTGGGTAAATAGAATGAAATATACAACAAGAATCTCTTACGATGTAAGCGTACGTAATACATAAAAGTGTATGGCGCTTAGGACATCTTCTCTTTATGTATGAATTTAAATCACTCGGTATGTGATTTTTTCTGGTTGTATGTGTCAATCATTTATATTCATACTCAGGCAAGGAACTGATGAAGGAACATTTACAAGAAACACGCATTCCCGCATGGGATCTTCAACACAGAACGTTCCATGACACTATTTGGTCAATTGCTTGGTTGCGAGGCTACTGACAGCGCCTGCATACAGGGGCGCCGACTTGTCAAAATTATTGGGGGGCTCTGATCACTGCAATAAATTAATGAATGACTCATTTTCTCCCTTTAAGTTTTGGCCTCAGAGTTCGGAATCTCATAAAAGCCCACGAATTCCTCATAAATATCAAAACTTTATTCACAGTTCTAATGCAGAATATTAATTGTCCACGGATGGATATGTCACAAGTTTCGTCAACCATAATAGCAAAATATTCCCGACTTTTAATATCTGCTACCACGGAGCGCAAAACAGATCTCCCTAATATAGCAATGATCTCGTTCTGAATGTCATGTTAGAGCCATTTGTAGCCCAAACGTCCTGTCCACTACCCTAGTTCATGCACATCGTCTCTTGAAACTCTTTTTCGAAAAAAGTTTAACAATACTCATAATTACATACTTAGTATATAGTAGTAAGTCATGTGTTTTGCTGTCTCTGGTCATAGCCCCCGCAAAGTTGATGGTTTAAAGGTCTCAGGCCCCCAAATTAATGGTCTAGAACATTTCAAATGTGTATTTAAAGTTAAGTTCATGTGGCACAATTCAGAGTAAACTTTACAAGATAAGCAAAATAATACATTAGATCCTCTAAAGCAAAATTATTTGAGGGCTCTGCCCCCACATCGTTAACATTGGGGGGGGGGGCTCGAGCCCCCCCAAGCCCCATGGAGTCGGCGCATATGCCTGCATCATCATATAGTGTGTATCATCAGCTAGTGAGAAATTTGAGAGCACAGAACGTGTCTCCTTCTCCAAAGTCGGTGCATGTGCTATGGTTGCGTCGTTGTGATATGCATTTTGATTCCCACATAATCAATACACTTTAATACATACAAAAGCTATAGTTTTATCGGTGTCTCAACCCATTGAATTTGATTTGTAGCTGTAATTCTTACAAAGACATCAACAGATGGCGCAATGATCTTTTGAAATAATTTCTGCTGCGACAGTTAAAAATTTGCTGCGTGTTTCATCCTCAGTGCTTAAGACTTCTTGGCTCTAACGATCTCTATTGTACTGATAGTGTGCGCAGGTTTGATTCGTAGCTCGTAATTATGATCTTCCGGACGAATCGAGGTAATTCAAGTTGAAATTAGATAGAATTTTCTAGGTACTCCGTAGTACCAAATTTAAATTTCATAGATCAAAACATCCGTTAAAAATCTCGTACATCTCAAGTACACAGAGCTGATGAGTTAATCGCGATAAATCACATCGCACTTTGAAATTTTTCGCTACGCCATTCACCCCGCAAAATTGTATTATATCTTTGGACCATTTGTACTTTCTAACCCAATAAAGTAGACAGCCCTCGTATAAAGATATTTTCAGAATACAACGACGAGAACAGGTTCCGATACACTGCTAGAGTAACAATTTATTGGATCAGAAGTTACTATCAACAAACGACTATGTCACTAATAATTACATGCGATCATTGTTTCAATAAATATAGTTTGAAGTGAAGCACTTTTGTGCATAATCATTACCCTTATGGAAACGTCACAGGTAAATTTTGCGTCCAGCGTGGGGTCACATTTACTTGTGACGTTTCCTAAGGGTAGGGATTACCACGTCACGGTAATATGTGTAATCTAGAAAGGTTTGAATGAAAGTTGAGAGGTGACATGGCCATTACGGTGTTTACGGACGGGATAACATATGTGTGTGTACGGATAGTAGGTGCAAATAAGAGGTTTGTGGGAACTGAAGAGTAAATTATCACCTATGAAGTGTAAGTAATTACTACAATCAAATGCAATTACTGAACCAAAGCACGCAGGTGGAGTTGATGAGATTGGTTCAAGTTAAAACGTTTGAAATTAGTGTTGCCCACGGGACGAGACGGGACAGGCTTTTAAAAATTCGAGACGAGACGAGATTGACCATGTGTCATGAGACAAACGAATATTTTCGAGACGAGACACCATTTCCACGAGACGAGACAGGCCAAAGTCTCGTCTCGTGGGCAACACTACTTGAAATTCATTCTATTGAGAGGTTTTAGGCAATCAGGACGCAGGGGAACCATTGGCTGACAAAATAAGAAATGAAACCAATAGAGAATAGCGCACTAAGAGCAACAGGAAAATATATGAAGTCGTAGGCGGAGAACATGTGCCACTTTGTGGACAGTCTGATTGAACATGTCTATGTGGTACGCATAGGAAAAGAAATAAGTATTTATGAGGAAACCTAATGGTAAGAGATCTACAGTTAGATTAAGAACATGACGGGGATTAGCCTGAGGTAAATTGGCAAGGATGGTGAAAATTACCAAATTATCTTACATTAACGAAATAAAAAGGAAACTATAGTCATTAATTTCGATGATACTTTTCAAAACATTCATCTTGAAACTACATAAATGCACTGTTTCTAGTACTTATGTTACAGAAGTTCGATTTCTCTTCCAGTTACTATTTGTTTAACAAATTCTAGGTATGAACGTGCCGATTTTTTAAAATTAAGTAAAAACTGGAATTACAGAGCCATCTGTTTGTGTGTCGCTCACATAATAGCACTTTACTTGCCATGCCGTTTTATAATATTCGTGATATCTTCATCTACGTCTTCTTTTCTAAACATACAAAATTACGAAATTAATGCATGGAAAGTTTAACCAGCTAACCGTTTTTCCTTCATGAAATAAAAACTTGAATGGCAGAGCCATCTGTTGGTGTGTCGCTCAACTATCAGGTATCCAAAAAAAGTTCGTGCCGCCGGAACGAAACGTGAAAGTCAAACGGCATGTGTCGGCAACCCTGTCTGGATGACGTCAAAAATTTAAATTCCCGGCAACCGTCAGTCAGTGCAGAGTTGGGAGGCGTGTCGGTCGCATAGACAGCAGGTGAGTAGGAACTACAATTCTGAAGGGAACATGTCAGTGTCAAAGGACGTTTTACGGCCATGTTTACTGTATGAGTTCAAATTGGGCAGCAATGCTGCAGCCGCTGCTCGAAAGATATGCTCCGCGTTTGGAGAGGCATGAGTGAGTGAGCGCACAGCGTTAAAGTGGTTCAGTCGATTTGCATCGGGCGATGAGAGCCTCCAGGACAAGCCTCGAGCTGGACGCACCGCCACTATCGACGAAGCCCTGCTGAAGGAGACCATCGAGCGCGATTCACAGCAAACGTGCCAAGAACTTGCACGAGGGTTTGGAGTGTCGGAGGAAACCATTCGATTGCATCTGCACAACTTCGGGAAGACTTGGGAGCTCAGTAAGTGGGTTCCTCACGGTTTGTCCGAGGAAAACAAAAGCCAGAGGCTCACCATTTGCGCATCATTGCTGTCACGCCACAAGAAAGCCCCATTCCTGGACCAGATATTGACATGTGACGAGAAATGGGTGTTATACAGTAACCGCAAAAGAAAACATCATTGGTCGTCCCCTGGTTCTGTTGCATTGACCCCCAAAGAAAACATTCATCAACAGAAGGTTCTGCTCTGTGTTTGGTGGACCAGCGCTGGTGTTGTGCACTTTGGATTGCTAGAGCATGGCAAAACCATCATATCCGAGGTGTACTCGTCCCAGTTGCAATGGGTTGCAGCTGCACTGCGTCCGAAGCAGCCAGCATTAGTCATCAGGAAAGGAGTGATCCTTCTTCAAGACAACGCTAGACCTCATACGGCGAAAGCGACCAAGGAGGTAATCAACACACTTGGTTGGGAAATTTTACCTCATCCTCCTTACTCCCAGGACATTGCCCCATCCGACTTTCACTTGTTTTTGGCCATGGATAACCATTTGCGTGAGCAACAGTTCCGAAACCGAGATGATGCCGCGCAGGTCATAGGACAATTTTTTGCTTCTAGGGACCAGAACTTTTACAAACGCGGGATTTATAAGCTTGTATCTCGTTGGGAACATGTAATTGAAGCTGAAGGAGCTTATTATGCTGAATAAAACACATTTGCCAGAAATTACAGTCTTTATTTCTCACTGCAATATGCGGCATGAACTTTTTTGGATACCTGGTAATAGCACCTTACATGCCATGCTATTTTTAAAACATTCGAGGCATCTTCCTCTCAGCCTTTTTTCTACACATATACACAAAATTACTAAATAATTGCCGAGAGTTTATCAGGCAAATTTGTGCTACAAACCTAATCAACACATTCCTTCCGTGTATAAAGTGTAACTAACACAAAACTTAGCCTGACAAACCCGCGTTAAGATAACTTAGAAGAGCAGTCGCTTTGGAGAACTGCAAACAGAGTATCCGACTTTCAGCACCAAACGTGTGCCAACGTCTCATCTCCTCGCGGACGCAGCATCCCAGGGAGACCTGACCGCCGAGGGACTGCCGCTGGACCAAAGATTCCCCATCCCTTCGCCCGCAGTTTCTAATTAGAAGCCAATTTACCTTGGGCCGCGTCTCACCCGCCAGGGATATAGGGTGGTTAGCTTTCTCGCTGTTTATTCCGTGCTAATGACTTGAAACATTAGGAAGGGAGATTTCGTACTAACAACTCCCCCAGGGCGTTAGGCGGTGATCTCCTTTTGCGCGACCTTCGACAGATCTTGCTTCGGCACCGGGATGCGGGCAGCGATAATTAAGATTGAAGAAGTTCGCGCATGTTAGTGAGAAATTTCATATCCATATGATGCGGTATAGAATAAGTTCATGTATTTTAGTGAGAAATATCATAGTCATACGGTTCTGTATAAAATAAATTCATGTATGTTAGTGAGGAATGTCATATCCAAATGGTCCTGTACAGAATTCAAGGGTCACATTAAGAAATACTTTCACATGCGCTAAATGTACCCAAAATGGTATTTCTTATTACAGCAATTGTTATATTATGATCACAGATAAGATCCAAGATTTGTATAGGCTTCCTTCTATGTTTGAAGTAAAAAACATACTATATTTGCTATATTTCTCTTATTTATAGATTAGTTTCTAAATATACTGCAATTAATAAAAGTAACATATGCCTCATAGAAACAAGTGCTCCAAATAAAGGGACATACAAAATTTTCGCATCTCCCCAGCAGTCTCATTGTAATCATACGAGGGGAGGCTGTTACGTATTGGGCCTTATGCAGAAAAAAATGAGCTAGGTGGCTGACATTTGCTGGGTGTACTGGTCAATTCTTCTGTATGCAATTGCGCAAAAATCGACTTTCTATGATTTTAACTTCCCTTTGTTTTTGAGGTCCAAAGTGAAAATGCCAGCACCTCCAGAAAATCTCACCAAAGGCATCATCCCGTTCCATGACAGTGCCTCGCCACACACTGCAGGTGAAACAATGGCGACACTGACCTCCTTAGGCTTTCAAGTGTTGCCCCAACCACCCTATTCGCCTGATCTGGCTCCATCTGACTATCATCTGAAAAAACACCTAAAGGGACAACGATTTGGGAGTGTTCAGGAGGCAACTAATGTTGCAAATGAGTGGTTGCACCAGCAGTCGGAACAATTTTATTTGTAGGGACTTGAGAATCTGCAGGACAGATTTCACAAGTGCAATGACTTCCTGCGGGAATATGCAGAATAGTGTGGCAGTTACAGCTTCCTAGCTGGGCAAGGCTTATCAAGTTACTTATCAACCTCCCCTCGTATATTTAGCAATATTAGCATTCCCCAAGCTAGATCTAAAGCTGGACCTAACATCCCACAAGCTAGCAACTTGCACTTCAAGGGCAACAATATGCTTATTTCATGTCGCTGGGATCTAATTATAAATTTATTTTCAAATTATATTACTATTAAAAATTATAACATTTTTTTTATTTAGTTGTTGATATAAGCTGCTCTTACTTCTTATTGTATTGGGTTGACTCTTGACTTTTGCATATTATAAAAAAATAAATTGTGGCTTGATTTGCATCATTTCTTTCTCTTTGCACATTTTACCTCCAGATCTCAGCAGGTTACTTTTAGCTGACAGGTAAGCATGAATAAGGTTTTTGTATTTAGAAACTGATTTTTTAAAGTTTTTTCATGTTATACCTGCCTATCATTTTCCAAGATTACAATTTAATCCATAGCTTTCATTTAAACTGTCTTTTCTGCAAGTTTTTTTTTTCGGATTATCCATGACATTTTCTTCCTATAATTTTACGATTATGATTTTTCTTGTCTTCATTATTTGAGTTTGAGGATATTTTTTTAAGTTCCTTTTATGCACAGATAGGCTAATCGAGATTGAACCTACAGTTTAAAGTGGCACCCGAACTACTATGTGCTCCTAGCAGGCACCGAACTGTCCACTATGTCACATGAGAGACTAATTTTATCTACGTTATTATAAGTTGTATGCTTATTTGTTTTTATTTTACGTCAATTTTCTGCTACTAATTGCTGTGATGAGAATGAACATTTGTACTGATAATGGAAGGTTCACAGGCCACGACACGAACCAGGAACCTTCAGTGACGAGACGGTAAGTCAATACAACAGCTGGTCTTTTAACTAATAATGTCTCTTTGGTTTTATACCTTCAGGAATATACGCAAACATGAATTTTGAACAACTGGTAGCCCATGAGTGTAGTACTGGAAAAGCATAAATATTTGCACAAGCTTCATGGTATAATAATATCTGCGCAATGGATTCTAACATTGGTAATTTTGGACTTTTTGTGTGAACTACATGAATTCCAGCTTCATTTATCTTCTCTCTCTCTTTCTCTCTTTCTATCTCTCTCCTGCCTATGCCTTCCGTTCAGATAGCACCGAACTGAATTTTCAAAGAGACAAATTGCGCTGGAATGTTATTTACCGAAACGAACTTCCGGATCCTGTGATTTCTACCATCAAAGCTATTGAAGATTAATCAGGACGACGAATCGCAAATACAATTTGAAAACGAGGAAGTCTAGAAGCCTCAATAACATACAGTCGAGGTGATTCTGTCTTTGACTGCGCACTGACCAGAGCTTTATTTGACTTTCACAGTAGCTGAAATAATTAGAGGGTCCTTTGATCTCTCGCAACAGAAAAACGGATCAGTAAAACACTGTCAACAATCGCTTCTATATTCTAACAATGCCTCTTCTACAATCGTTAACGGCTCTCGCATGAGAACAATGCAAGGAATAATTAATTGTTGAGAAGAGTTTGCACCGTACGGGCGTTTGATATAAGGTTAATATTTTTCTTCACTAATTAGATTTCTAATCATTTGTCATTTAGATAATACTCTCTCTCCCTACGTGAGATTGAATAATGGGCATAAGGTTTTCAGTTGATAGCAGTTTCAGGGACGACTTGTTCACCGTATTAACACTGTTTATCCATTGTTACGTTCGGGGGTCAATTATTGTCTGCTTATCTGTTTCTGACAGCAGCGTTCTGCTAAAATAATTGATTTAAGTCCACTTTGTGCACGGTAAGGCTAATCGGGACTGGACCTACAGTTTAAAGTGGGACCCGAACCACTATGTGCCTCCACCGGGTATCGAACCCGGAACCCCTTGATTACAAGGCGGCAACGTTACCACTGCGCCATCGAGGAGGCCTCGTTCTGCTAAAAGTTGTTGATGCATTTTTCTGAACGTTTGCGTACGAGGAAGAACTATCATGTTGAGTTGTTAAATAAAGTCCACCTCTATGATATCATACGATTACACTAAGTCCAAAGTAATTATCAGATGCGCTTCCTCTATTCTAGAAAGATAGCCCGTGATATTTCCCTGAACAGAAATTCCCATATAGTACTGATTGATTGATTAATTTAGTTTATTATACTTCGCGTTTTGTGCCCCTTGGCTAGTTTGCCAAGATAGGGATGAGTGATGAAATTGATGAATGGACATTCACAAACAACCAAGCCCGAGCGGGATTCGAACCCGGGACCTTTGGCGTCGCAGCGCGATGTGCTAACCACTCGGCCACAGGTTCCGGCCCCATATAGTATTCCCCGAACTACAGAAATGCCTCTATATTCCCATAGCATGCTTCACGAGCATAGCATTCTCATAGGGTCAAGTCCTGTAATACCGCCATGTAAATTTTCTTTCCACAATACATGGTAAACTATAGTCGGAAATACCTTGAATTTAGGTTTAATACGAAAGGCAATACAGTAAGTAATAAATCAGGATAAATGGTTTATGTTGAACTTTTTCTACACACACTAATATTAATATTTTCACAAAAACAGTGAATTGGTCATTTTACAAAACAGTTCTTCAATAAGAGCAACGTATTACATGTGATGTTCTCAATGTGTAGTACAGTCTTTACACACGAAAATGTCCACATTTTCAGCATGTGCACATTCCTCGTGACACCAGTTCCCACAGCGAGTACAAGAAACCCATATTTCACCTCCATGATCATCGCTGTGAAACCTGTTACAGTAAGTGCACTGTGAATCGTTATCTCCATCTTTTGATTCTTGTTGGGTATCTTTTTCGATCCCTTCTTGCTTTCTGTTACTCTTTTTCTTTAATTTTTCCACTTTCTTCTCTCACATCTTCCTTATGTGGTCTGGTGACGTCAGGACCAGAAGCCTGGCTATTATACAAGACTATGTAACGATACACAGTTCAGTTTGTGGCTCATAGATGGCAGCACTTGTTGCCTTCACACAGTGCCTTTGTATACTACAATGAGCGCATATTACCGACACAGGACGCTCCCGTTTGCAACACACATCTAACACTAATGCTACGTAAGAATACAAATCACCGGCTGTTCTTTACTCACCTTCAGACACAGTTATTTCATTAAAACACGCGTGCGGCTGAACAAAGCACGGTCACCATAATGCTCACTAACAGTTCGGTAGTACCCGAAATATAATTTCTGGCCATTTTACAAGACTGGCCGTATTACAGTACTTGACCCTATATTTCCATGCATTTTTTGACTTGAAATTGTCTGATATTTCCACGATTTGTTTCTAGAACAAGGAAATTTCTATTACTTACATGCACTAACCCAATCTAATGAAATTCCCTGATATTTCCACGACTTGTTTCCTGAGCACTGAAATTCCTACATATTTCCTAACTCTTTTCCAAAACTACCGCCGAATTCAGTAGCTTGCAAAGCCCGCTACGACTCCAGGGATACTGGGTTCGAATCCCGGCCTGAGCACAGATGTTCCTTGTGAGTGTCCCTTCATGTTTTCTGAGTAGATAAATGTCCCAACTGCTTCCACATCTTCTACCAAGACCACTACTAACTGATATTTACACTACTTCCTTCCTGAGAACTGAAATTCTCACATATTTCTACTTAAATCAGCTGATATTTTCATAACTCGTTCCCTGAGTACACAAATTTCCCTGAGCACACTGCTTCTTCTCGAGACATCCCCTGATGTCACCATGCCTTTCTGTGACTACTATAGTTGGCTAATATGTTTACTGAATTGGAACCGTTCATCCTGATTTTTTCGATTTGTTGACGAACAGACGAAATCTATTTGCTGATGACACATGATCGGCGAGCTAGTAAAGTCCACAGTGTGAATCCATGCAAAATGACTGAATTAGAAAGTAAGGTCTGTCGACATCGTTGCTAAGTCTATCAGATAATGAGATTTCAGGTTCGATAGTGGAGGTAGCAATATCCCCCTGGCCACCCTTCCGATTTACGAGCACGAAATCGAAGAAGATGCCGTCGACGTTAGATTAACTGGGAGATACGTTCGTTTACGGCCTGTTCCTAAGGCGGCAGAATCTGTCGTCGATCAAAAGCACAGCGGAGCTGCCTTCCTCTCGACAAATTGTTATTCAGCCAATGTGTCCCCACGCCCGTGGGAACTGTCCTCTGTAAAATGGAGGAGACGATGTCGAAAGGCCACAAATCACAACGACGCCCCCACCTCCTGCCGCGCACCCTTCCTTTGTTTTTCGCTCCGATGGCGGACGACGCGGAGTTTCCTCGTCGCGGGAAGATTGTTTTTCGATCAACGAATTTTAACCAGGACGCCACAGCGGATGCTAATATTTTCGCTGGTCTGCAACCTTCAATGGTCGCACTTGCATTTGTAATAAGCACCTTTGTTTTTGATAACGATAGATATCCGAAGCAGGGGATCCGAAAACTTTCATCTTTCTAGAGGTTGTGAAATGAGAAGCTCAATTCTTGTGCTAGGGTCGAGTGCGACCGCCCTTATCTGTGACATTCTTGCCGAGAGCGTTGTGTTATGATCGACTTCAACGATGAATGGTGATGTTCCTTCAGTAAGATGTTGCCTCAGCAGTCGAGCGTATTGAGTGATGATGTTCTTTCAATAAACAAATCTCGAAGGTTGAGTGTGTTGTGTGACAGATTTAAACGCTGTGTGGTGATGTTCCTTCAATAAAGAAGTTCTCTGGAAGGTTGAGTGCGTTGTGTGACAGATTCAAACGCTGTGTGGTGATGTTCCTTCAATAACAAGTTGTCTCGAAGGTTGAGTGTGTGTGTGGCAGATTCAAACGCTGTGTGGTGATGTTCCTTCAATAACAAGTTGTCTCGAAGGTTGAGTGTGTTGTGTGCCAGATTAAAAGGCTGTGTGGTGATGTTCCTTCAATAACAAGTTGTCTCGAAGGTTGAGTGTGTGTGTGGCAGATTCAAACGCTGTGTGGTGATGTTCCTTCAATAACAAGTTGTCTCGAAGGTTGAGTGTGTCGCGTCAGATTTAGACGCTGTGTGGTGATGTTCCTTCAATAACAATTTGTCCCGAAGGTTGAGTATGTTGTGTGACAGATTTAAATGCTGTGTTGATCTTCAATAACAAGTTGCCACAGCGACCGAGTATGTTGAGCTCTTTTGGCGAGAGCTAGGTCAGCTATTTTCACATATTGTCTCCAAGCAACCACAAGAATAAATGGAGAGTGTAATTGAGTTACAGCTTTAAGAACTTATAAAGGGAAAGGGGGAGGGTTACAAGCAAAAAGTGTCTGAATTTGTAGTTATTTTCCATTTTAAGAAACTTTCCGTATAAGGGTTTTACAATGAAAGAAATGCAATAGATATTTTGCAAAAAATAATGCATAATGGGAAGGAACTGAAAAGAAAAATATATTTATTGCAAGGTATCATTCTACTGGTAATCTGGCGGAGTATTATTTTATATAGTACCAAAAGTTAACAAGGGGATACATAAATTAAAGGAGGAATTCACTCCCATCCCTCCTTCAAATACAACCCTGCATATTACTGTAATGTTTTACATAAATAGGGATTAAAGGTGTAACACACACGTTATGTTTAGATGTTAGTCTTCAACGAGTGAATTTGACTTTGCTGCAGATGTTAACTTCATCTGTAACGTGTTTTTGGTTGATCGATGAAGAGCCATCTAGTTGGACCTGCGCATTCATTGAATTGTCCCTCTAAATTGTCATTGATCCTCGTTGTTGCTATTAGTCTAAAGGTGGAGTGAAGTGACGTAAAATCATAGCAAGAAAGAAAGTGATCAATTGAAACTCGCAAAGGGACATCCATCCATCGTAAATTGATCCGGAAAAAAGTTTCCTGGACCGTATTTAAATTGATCCGAAAAAAGGTTCTGGGCCGAATTGAAATACTTTACAGATAAAAAGGTTCTTTACGGTCCAGAACCCATTTACGCTTACTGATTTTCTCTCCTGGACAGGAATTGAATTTATTTAAGAATTCCTGCACTTTTAACAACCCTGGTTTAGCGTAGCCCACCTGCATCTTGTGCTCTACCGCAATTGAAGTCTGGGAAATTCTTTCCGTGCGACTTAAGAAGAACACCGCGCAGCCGGTAAGCTGAAAACCAGCACACCGTGCGCCGAGGGAACTGGAGCGTGGAGCGCTTAAAGCATACAGCTGCTGCAGGCGCAGGCAGAGGGGGAGAGGAGTCTCTATCAGAAGGTGAGAGAGGAAGTCTTCTTGTTTACACAAGACGAGTTATCTTCCGAGAACCGAGTGCACGTAAAATAAAGAAGCAAGCACGTATTAAGCTGTCTACCCTGCGCGGGATCCACTCCAACAGTTCCGGAAAGAAGCAAAGAAGCTTCGGTGTACATTATCAACATCACTGCTTGACACACCTTGACAGGGATCGCACCCAGAATTTGCTGGAAATGCGATAAGTCCTTCACGTTACTCCGCACGGTGGATGCAAAGTTGAAAAGGGGAGGGGGGTATATCTCTGCTGCATTAACCAGTTATCTCGCGCAAGAGAAGGACTTGATTGACCAAAGTGAGAGGGGAAAACAGCGGGGCAGAAAACCTGTCAACGTCACTTGTTTAGCAACAATTTTCGGCCGACCAAGCGTGTGGATCCATCCAAAGACCCGGTCGGGTGAACTCAGGCGTACGGGTGGAAAATTAGTTTTTTCCCTTCGTCTGGAACCAAGCGGGAGAGACGGGCGGGGGGTCGCTAGGGAGAACGGATTGTTTATTTTTCTTTCCTCCTCACTCTCCCTTATTTTGTTCTGTCGATGTGAAAGGAAGAGGAGGAGGGATACCGATTCTTCCTATACGCGGACGACCCAGAAAAAAAAACATATCTGAATACCTCTTCGTTTGAGAATTGGATTTTTTTTACCATCCGCTTCAATTCTTCTCTCTCTAAAGTCAAGTGCGTTACCGATCTCTGTTTTCGTTTCTCTAGGTGATTCTTACAATGCATCTTCAAAGGATACGCGTAACGAAATTCTCTTAGCCATTCCCCAGACGCTACTTTAAGCGATACGCTGAAATAGCGTGTTATGGCCTCCGATACTCCCGGACTTTAACCTCCCTTGAATTTCATGTTTAGCGTACACGTGCTTTCGTATACAGGGTGTTCCCGTGACCATGAATCAAACTGGCAGGGTGGATATAGACTGACTCAAGTACCAATATGAGATAAGGAAACCCGGTCCGTAAAAATGACATTAAAAAGTTTAAAGTCAAAATTATTACGGCTGCCTGTGACAGTGGAATAAGACAATTGAAAGATGCGGTTTATGCGAGGTAAAATGTTGTTATTGTTAATACACATTGCAATTAGTTTTGGAACTGCTCCATATCAAACTACTTTCATAAAGTTGAATGAGATACAAATTTAATAAACGCTAAGTGTATTATTTTATTCTAGTATTTTTGCATGGATTTGATGTAACTATTTGCTTAGTGCATTATTGGTTTATTGATGTAGCTATGGTATTAAGTCTTGCCTCTAAATTCATACACAGACGCAAACCTTAATGTTGGAAACGTTAGTAACCTCGTGGCAAGCTGTCATTTCATGAAGTGATGATTCTCGCAGTTTGTCATTTATATGCCTTCACTTTGTATTAAAAAGATAAGTGAATTGTGTTGCTTCATACCTTGAAAAATGTGTAGTTTTAGGCGTTATATACAGGAGATGAGCGAAGAAGAAATAGACTTTGCATCACTGCACTCATCACAATGTTCCTTAAAAATTTAAAGAACGTCATCAATAGGTTTCGACCAATGAACTCGTAAGAGGGGATGTGAGTGCATGGAGGGGAAAGTGACTGTGCAGCTACCATCCTTTGCAGGAGCGTGCACTGCTTTAATCCGCCCATCCGCTTCCTCACCTTCTATAATGTTATGCGTGGCCTTGGTCTAGATATTACAGGGATAACATATAGGTGGACGAAGATATGCCCTGTCTGACGTTCGACTCTCTCTCACACACACACATCATCATCATCATCATCAGTGAAGGCGTAAATATGTTTTTATACACTCGTTTAGTTTCTCTACTGACTGCTTCTCCAATCGGACAGAGAGGGTTGCCCGACCCGCATGATCCCCTTTTAGTAGAATTCACATAGGTTAGAAAACAGAACAGTGCAAAGTCCACTGATTATCACATCCAACCTTGCCAAATTAATCCCTTCGTAGTAGTTTGCACCCAACATAAATTCCTTCACACGCCCCGATTAGCTACGAAAATATGGAGTTCGTTTTTTCCCTCCGCAGCAGCTTTCAACCCTCTTCCCCTCGCCCCTCAACCCAACTCCTCTCCGTCCGCAACGCATTACGTCAATATCCTGTTATATGCGAGCCATTCGTCACAGGTCCTGGACATAATCGCGTATTAGCATGGGCTGGGGGAAGCGGTGAAAAATTGGACGCCAGCGTTGCTGAACTGCGATCGGGCACATCGAACTTAATTTCAGCCCATTGGGCGAACTGTTCCGTCCGATGGACGCATCGTATTGGCAATATATTAAACCCAATACGCTGGGTTGCACCCTATTAAGGTGAGTGCCTTCATCTCTGTCAGTCGAATCAAGTTTCCGGTCGGTATTTCTCCATCTGTCATCTCTCTCTCTATCTGATTTTTTGGTAGCTTCAAATCAATTTATTTAAGGAGGAACTAAATACCTATTTCCACCAGATCTCGAAATTCCCTCCAGATATAGAACGCTTTTCCTCAATAAGGAGTCGCGGTGGCTTATACTCTCTTCCGGCTATCTCTGGAGGATAGAACAAGTCTCTGCGCAAGTTGTGACGCGAGACGGCTCCACCAATGAACACGTGAGAGGGAATGGGATTGCGTGGAGGGAGAAGGCGACTGCTGTTACGAGCCTTCGCAGCAGCGTGTACTGCTTCGCTCTACCTACTCGATTTCCTCACCTTCTCTGCCGCTATGCGCGGCCTTGCTCCAGAGATAACCGGGACAGAGTACAGTCGGTAGGGCGTCTGACTGCCACTCGGGTCACCCGTGTTCGATTCCCGGGTTGGGTTATCAAGGTCGACATTTTTTCGGCCTTGTCCCAGCATAAGGCGGATCAGGGGCAACACTGGAGGATAAAGGCGGCCTGAGCGTGGTGCTGATCACATCACCAAAATGGCCTAGATCGATAGAATGTGTCGCACCCTACCCCCACATCCTCCTATATACACACCTCATACCATGGTGCAAAACACACGGGATCTTCACCTACGGGCATATATGTGAATAATAAAACAAACACTGTTTTTTCGCACATCTCAGTTTTATCAAATCAGAATATTCCAGATTCACAAATGTGACGTTCCCACGAGATTATTACCACAGAAAAATCCCTAGGCTCTGCTTTGAGACTTCTCAGAGGATGATGGTATATGCAAGGTTAAGCCATAACTTAAACACTTGTAATAGAATATCTAATTAATTTCCTATTCTCCTCCATGCTAGGCGTACCAAAGTCATGAAGCAGCTCAGGAATCTGTGGAGGAACGCCACACGTAACGATAAAGCGAGAGTGCAAGATGCTGGTAGTTGCAGTCGCGTTTTCTCCTCCATGCACTCACTCCCCTTTTCATGCATTGGTTGGAACCTCTGGAGTCTCTACTTGCGCAGAGAAATTGTTTTCGTTTGCCTGCTCCACAGATTCCCGTAACAGAGTGTACAAGCCCGGGGCTTAATTACAAATCCAAATCACCGCCACTTTCTTCAAATTTATATCATACATTAGCGTAATCATAGATGGAGCTCAGTACGTTCTTAAGCAAACCTAATTTCTGGTAAACGAAGTACATTTCAGACACGCTAGATCCAAAACTCCATGTAACAAAATCTTAAGTTCCGTAACCTCGTGCATGTCTACAGGTTAGTCCATCACTATATTGGGAGAGCAGTGAATTGCGTCACAATCTCCCAAGGCGGATTAAAGTCCGTGTTAATTATATAATAGTCGCACACGAATATTAAGACAGCTTTATGAACTGATTGCTTATAACTGAGGTACACCGATTCTTCTCAGGTAAGTGAAAGTGTTTAATGTCACATTCTGCACTATTTTGCATAGAAGTAAAACCCAGTAGTCTGGTGAGTAACGCAACTTATAACCGTATAATATTTGCTATTGCTATTATTCAGCCTTACGTACTTATGCAGTTGGTATTTATATTCTTTTTGTTGATTTGGTTTATTATACTTCTCTATTTCTACCACTTTTGAGTGATGATATGATGAAACTGATGAGCACCCATGACGGGATCCGAACCCGGAAACCATGGCGTCGTAGCGCGCTGTGCTAACCAGTACGCCACGAAAGTCGGTGGTATTTATATTCTGCGTCGCTTTACTATCTCTCTGGGTTAATCGCGACGGTAAGTACGAATGGTGATTAGATAAACGAAGAAAGGCAAATACCTACACTCGAACCCGGAACCTTCCCGTGGTAAGATCGTGAGTCAACCACTCAACGCGCTCGGCAACTTCGTTGTCTTTAATGTTGCTACAATTATGCACAATTCCTCCTAAATACTTGAAACAGGCTACATCTTCAAGTATCTTTAACCCAATGGCTGCTACATCTGGGTGTATTCTTTTCGAAGAAGGCTGTAGAGCTTACAGCAGTGGACCTATTCTCCAAATGTCTAAATCCGTTTGAGACAAAAGGATACACACGCTGTTGTTATGAGGAACATACATTAGAAGCATTTGAAAATAAAGTCCTTAAGAAAATATTGGGACCTAAAAGTGGATGCGGAGATATGTGAGTGGAGAAGGTTACTAAATTTTGAACTGCATAATTTGTATTCCTGTCCAGGCATTATTAGAATAATTAAATCAAGAAGACTTAGGTGGGCAGGCCATGTAGCACGAATGGGAGTGGAAAGAAGAGTTTACAGGATTCTTGTTGGGAAACCTGATGGTAAGAGACCCGTAGGAAGGTCAAGACGAAGATGGAGGAATAACGTTGAGATGGACCTAAAGGAAATCTGTAAGGATGGAACAGATTGGATTACTCTTGCCCGGGATAGGGACAGATGGAAGGCCTGTGTTGTTGCAGCCATGAACCTTCGGGTTTAAGAAGGCTGGAGGGTTAGTTAGTTGTTAGTTAGTTAGTTAGACACGAAGCTATAGCATGTTAAAAATCGATATATCGATTTTCTGATTATTACGATTACACACCATCGGCTGCTGGGATTCGTGAACCAAACGGATTTTAAGATTTGGAAACGTTGCAAAACTTTCTTCCTTTCAGTCCCTGCGTGATCACAGACGCGGGAGAAATTTCGAATCCGTAGAGCATCAACGGTCGCTTAGCTCCATTTGCTTTAACAACCAGGCTACCAAGTAATAGAAAAAAGCTGTTTCAGCAAGATGGGGCTCATCCCAATAACAGCAGTTCCCATTCTGTGCTTCGTGGATTTTTTTTCGGAGAAGTGTGTGAGCAAGGTACTCCTTGACTCCAACATCCCACAATACACAAAGGGATTAGCGCCGAACTTTTTTCTCCAATGCGCTTCACGGATCTCCCATAATACCTCGCGTCATCTGCACTGGAGCTAATGACTGTACAGCCCTGGGACCATCATGTTCCGAGAGTTTCTGGAAGCAGTGTTGCCAAATAGCATTATTGAAAAAGCACTAAATAGTAACTAAACTGAATCTACATTTACATATGCAGTATAGGAACTATGAGTGCCCTAGCACGCATCATATTTCACGAGGCAGTGTTGCCAAATCTGATTAGCCAAAAAGCGCTGAATAGGAACTAAACTGAAGGTACTTTTACACATGTACAGAATAAAGTATGAGTACCCAAGCAAGTCCCTGAACCAAGGACCTTAGGTTCGATTACCAGCCAAGGGCGTTTTCTAATCGATCACCCTTAAAAGAGACCATACACATTTAAAGCAAACGAACGATTTGTAAATAGTTCTTATTGAATACAGATAGTACTAGCGAAAAATTATTCTATGGAGCCTTCGTCTAGTGTACGAGACACCTAAGTCTTTTATCTGCGCATGGCTGCTTCAATGCAGTAAAGATATGTGTAGTGGTAGACATGTGCAATGTAATATATTACACAAGATATCATCAAAAAGTTATCGGCGCCGGCCCCGTGGCGTAGTGGTTAGCACATCTCGCTACGACGCCAGGGGTCCCGGGTTCGAATCCTGGCCTGGGTATGGATGTTTGTGGGTATCCATTCATCAATTTCGTCATATCATCACTCATCCCCATCTTCGCAAATTAGCAGAAAGTGGCACAAAAAGTGAAGTAAAATAAAGCAAATCAATCAATCAAAAAGTTATCTGAATTCACACACAAATCAGATGCACATCAAGTGCTCCTATTGGATGACTACAACCCTGAAGTATTATCCCACTGTCCTGCAATTGGTGGAAGCATGGATGAAATCTCTCCTCTAGTATGGGCTACAAACCAGCCATCGCGGTCTCCCCGATAACGTAGTGGAAACGTCGTGGTCTTGTAATCAAGAGAGGCCGGGTTCGATACCCCGTTGAGGAACATAGTACAGTTCAGATACCACTGCAAACTGTAGAATTTGAGTAGGATTTGTGCTTAAACTTGACTTCAAACGAACTTCAATCAATCAAAAAGAATACATTGCATTAGCTTTGTTGTATTCCATTGTTGTGGAACATTCTTTGAAAGGAGAAACACCCAGAAAGTTGACAGGTGCAAGATCAGGCGAGTAAGACGGCTGAGGTACAAGCGGGAAGTGTATCCATAATACGAACGCGATGTTGTATGTTCAATTAGGACATTCGGCCTCACCTAGTAATACCACTTGCCACAATGACATGAAAGGTTACCTCATACCACCCAGCTATGTGTACAGGGTTGCCAAGTCTCTTCCTTTAACATAATACCAGTTTATTTCTGAGAACGCTTTGATAATAGCTCGTATTAACCGAACAGCAAAAATAATTGAGAAGTTGTTTTATCTTTAGTGTCAGTGCTTAATGAAACTAAAGTACAAAACCATTCTTGGTAATAGGAAAAATTCTACTTACACTAAAAACTACAAATTTGAAGCTAAATGTCCCTCATGGTACCAGAAACGCCGTTCTGTCACACTAAGTATTACTGCGAAAGCACCAGGTCTGATTTCAAATAAGCTAAGTTGGCAACAGTGGCTGCAGGATTTGCAAGAGTAACAATGTGCTCTCGGATTACCTACAGTCCGATGCACATGGATGCAATTGTGCTACAATTTTACGCTATTTTCTAAATTGTTTTTTTTCGCAAGTGAAGTTATCTTGTGAGTACGAGTGGCTTGATATTCGTGGAACACCCTCTTCTCTTAATTAAAAGAAGGGGGTTTCAAATGCTCGCTTGATAATTAAAAATCGTGGGCTTTGGAAGAACTTTGGAGTGGTCTCTCCCACTGCGGAAAAGAGAGTGTTTTTTAGAGTAAGATGAAACTGCTATCTAGTTACTGTCTGTCTCTGAAGTACTATCTCTTGTCCTTCTTTGTGGTCAGGACGACAAATTTTGAGCCGAAAAGTCTCCAAAAATGACCTGTAAAATGATGGAAAATGACCTTATCGATACATCATATACTGATTGATTTTGTTTATACTGCTTCAAATTTCTGTCACTTTTGGCTAATCGTGAAGATGAGGATGAGCAATAATGTGATAAAATTGACGAAGGAACATTTACAAATAACACCCATGCCAAGGCCGTGATTAGAACCCGGGACATCTGGCGTCGTAGCACGCTGTGCTAGCAACTACAATACACTCGATCCTTTCACAAATGACGAAAGATTCATTTACTTGTGAGAAGTAAGTCTTCAATTGTTTCGTGTTACAAGATGGGGCGTATAATATCTGCAAATTCCAATTGATTATCCTGCCTAACGGAGACACGCATGCGCATTAATCCCTCATCTATAGGCAGCTGCAACACTCTGAACCTCTCTGTCAAGAAACGTTGGCCTGTTCAGTAATCGTGGCAGTGGAGGCGTTCATCCGAACATGTTCCATACTGTTTTATGTTTGTACAGTAAAACTTCGTTAATCCGGGCCCCGATAAGCAAGGCCTATGTCCTTTAAATACACCATAATAAACGTGTTTTGTTGCTATAAACAGAGTTTTAATGCACTTTCTACTGTTCTCAGCGGTGGCGATTGGGTTCCAAAACCGGGGAGGGGCAAAGTCAGAGATTTAGCATAGTGAGGGGGCAAAAGTGGCGAAAAGTGGGGGGCAACTGCCGCCCTTGCCCCTAATCGCCGCCTCTGACTGTTCTTGTAGGTTATTTAAGTTAATCCGGACTTTGGTTAAACCGATCAACTTATCCCCCCATTAGTCCGGAATAGCGAGGTTTTACTGTATTTCAAGGCAACGACACAAATATGTAGATTTCTTCTTTTATTCATTAAATTAGGCACATACAGAAGATACACTATGTACAATTTCCAGCGAAAAATTCAGGCTCTACCAGTACTCGAACCCGGGTCTTTGGCATACCGCACCATTGTTCTACCGATGAGTTGCCGAGCCCCCCTGGCTTCGCCTGATTTTTCGCTGCCCCTGTTTTGCCTGTGCAGAATCGTCTCCGCTAGTGCTACTGCAACGGGATCTGTAAATCTGCGATGTATTACATAGATGTTCTATGTAGCATATCTCCTGTGTGTGCCTAATTTAATGAGTTTATATCTCTACGCTGTGAGGAACCAGTTAACGTCGACGTCTACAGTGTTTCAAAGGCAACAGATCTCGTTGCAATAGCAGAGACGATTCCACACAGGTGAAACATCGTCACCAAAAAATCAGGCGATTCCAAGCCAGCTCGGTAGTTCAGTGGTAGAGCAATGGCACGGTATGCCAGAGCCATGGGTTCGAGCCCTGGAAGAGCCTTTTATGGTTGTAACGGTTGCAAGAATCGAGATTTAAAGTGCGAATGGGCTCCTTCGTGCTGAAACAGCCTTCCATTAATGTCACTTTGCAGGCGAGTTTTGTTTCAGAAATCTGGATGAGTAAACATTAAAATCATTTCCACATACTATCCGTTACAATACCCAGCAAGAGAGACTTAGATACATCCCAAACATCCTCACTAACAGTCCACCAATACGCACAGAGATCTGATAAACTAGCACTGAAAAAAAAATAAGACTCGCTTTAGGATCTGATCTATTATCGCAGATCCTCATCGACGTATCCGTTACAAAAATCTCCAGTTTCAGGAAGAGAAGCGTTGTGGTGAGGGGGGATGAGGGACAATCAATTTAATTTCCCCCGAATTATCACATTTCGTACGCTAAATTTATCCCCCAAGTGCCTCACACGGAAGTCAATTTTAGCAAGCTTCAATTAACTACGAAAATATGAATTTCAATTCGTTTTTTTCTCTCTCGCTCAGCCGTAGCTCTTCTTCTTCTGCAGGATAGTAGGCCAACCCATCATTTATCCTAATAAACGCTGGCAATTCTTCACTTCATGCTGCAATGGTCGTGTATTAGCGTTCGGATAACGCAGACCCCGCCAGCAGAACTAAAATCGAAAAAAGGAACATCGAATATTGCATAATTCAGTACGAAACTGTTACAAATTCTCCCCCGCATTCACACGCAGCAACTTGGCTTGAAGAAGCAACGGGGGTTTAATCTGAATACTGAAGGTGTGCCTTTAAAGTTCGCGGACACTCTTTCTAAAGGGTGATAATCCAGAAAGCTATACGACGCACGCTTTTAGAAGCAATATCGGGCGGGGCCACGCAGAGGGTGTGCGAGGCGATCAGCAAATGGCAGGAGTGCGACGTTGTACGGTCAGGAGACTGCGGCGCGGAAGTTAAAAGTCGTGTTCTGTATTTTTCTTGCGCGCAAGAAGTTTTCATAAAACTCACCACTTTAAGGTTCATCATAAGATGGGGAAAGACATTTTGAACCTGATTGTCCAAGTTCCATGAATTTCCGTCGCCTACAGCCGGAGTTATCGGTCCTTGAAGAAACAAGGGAAACATCATCTTTCGTTTCCTGCAGCCTGTTTTTTCGTTGCCACCGTGTTGACGCAGCTGAGTTGTTGTGTCTAGAGAAAACTGTGGGTGTTAAATTCGTCTCGATATATACAATGACCCTTCATTGTTCTGGGCGTTCTCGAACATTGAAAGTCTGGGTCACTTGAGTTCAGCGTTTTTGTAGCAAGGCCGGTGTAAAATTATTCGCTTATCGTTCACTCGTGCGCCACAGTTTGTGAAAAGATTAGATGCAGCGCTTTCGTGCAATAGTGTGTTTCGTGTTTTTTTATTTTAAATAATGTCACTCTCGAAACCTGGAACCAGGAGTACAGGCGCCAAGGTTGCAATAATACATTCACAAGGGAGAAATATTATTTTTAAAGTGAATTCGTACTTCAAGGAATTGGCGTCGGAAGAAGTGCGTGCTGAAACAGTGTTTTCACATAGTAGAGAACTTGCGGCTAAAGCGTGTGGTGTAAGTGTTCATACTGTGTCGCGTATTGTAAAACAGGGTAAAACATCTACCACAGAAATCGGTGAACCCCTATTTAAATCTCCTGGGAAACATGCCAGAAAACAGAAAAGTGTTACTAGCTTAGATGACTTCGAAAAAGATGTACTCCGTCGTACAATATTTGAAATGTGTGACAACGACGAATATCCTTCTATCAAGAAACTTGAGCGTGTCATGAGGGAAATAATTAATTACACTGGTTCCTCTACTTCTATGGGGTTAATACTAAATCGCTTGGGCTTCAAATATAAAAAAAAACAACGATGGGCGTAAATTTCTGTTTGAAAGAGATGATAAAGTTGCCGCGAGAATTAAATTTTTGAGAACAATGCACAACCTGAGAGCTGCTGGTGATAATCTTCGCACGTCGAAAAGCTTCAGGAAGAGGATTTTCACAATGAAGTAACCCGAGACAGCATAGTGCAAAATCTAATCATTAACTTCCAGGTGAGTGACTCGGAAATGAGTGAAATTAGTGACACGGAGACCGAGGAAGACGACGAGCGCGGTGATGATGACCTGGCAGTTCCTCTACAATAAATACCTTCAAGCTTCTTTCAGGTATGGGTTTCTCGTATATGCTACAGTGATATGATATTATAATCCTGTGTAGAAATATTCACTATATTATTTCACTGTACTCATATATACTGTGCATGCATTATCAAAATAATGTCCTTCCCTTGCGCTAGCAGTTAGTTTGGCAACAGCGCAGTAGCACCGGCTGGGTATTGGCCGAACTCATGTTCCTTCTAAAAGCGTACGTCGTATAAAATAGTACGAAAGAGCCTCAATCGGCCTGCACGTAGTGATTAGGAACCAACCTTAAACTGTAGTTGTTGTTACAAATTCTCCCCCGCATCCACACGCAGCAACTTGGCTTGAAGAGGCAACGGAGGTTTAATCTGAATACTGAAGGTGTGCCTTTAAAGCTCGCGGACACTCTTTTTAAAGGGTAATAATTCAGAAAGCTAAAATAGTACGAAAGAGCCTCAATCGGCCTGCACGTAGTGATTAGGAACCAACCTTAAACTGTAGTTTAAGTTCAGTTCAGCATCTCTATGCATAAAGTCGACTAAGGGGGATTTCACGCCAACGTTATATGTTCCACATGGGAACGAACCAATCGCTAGAAAACGTCACACCTCAGCGACATGACACGCTGCGCAAGACTATATTCCTTTAGAGAAATCTTCAAGGGACACGCGTTCAAATCGCCCTTAAAAGCGAACTTATTTTCGACCAGTCTGCAGGTGTTAGTCAAGAACCAATGCGGGAATAGTATTAAGAGGTTTCTAAACAGTTTAGGAAAACATCGCAGAAATTCTAAAGTAAAAGAAGCTTTTATATTTTCGTTGCGAGAGGTTCCGAATTCAATCTTCGGTAGATGCTTCAGTCCAGCATCTGAGAAGCTAACTAGATGTAGTGGATTCCGGTCTGGAACTTGACGCTTGGCACCAAAAAAACAGCCGTTGCTTCATATTTATTTTCTTGCATTTGGTTCGCTTTTTTGCCTCTTCAGAGTAGAAAGAAAGAGCCATGCCCTTTCTGGGACTCGATCTAGCAACCTACCGAAAGAGATGGATAATTTTGATTACGAATGTGTAAGAATTTCTTGGTATTTTAAACATTTAGTGAACAACTTTTGCTGTTCAGCGAAGTAGCTTTCCAATAAGAAATTGTTCTTATTTCCTTTTAGACGATGCAGACATGGAAATAACTATACTAACTCAGATTAGCGTAAAACGTACCTATAGATTTTTGTTTATTATAAATAAAATAAAGTATTAACATTGAAAAGGACAAAACGCAGGAAATACGTAATCTGAAATAATATCGACATAAAATAATTTATCAAAATTTAGACAATATTCTGGAACACTCAAGCACTTATCCAAGTTAAAAAAAAAACAGAGGAACCCCTGAATAGTCCTTATCCACCCGCATATCTTCAGGGGTATAAGCTGAAGTTCTGTTGTCCTTAGTACACACCAGGACAGCATTGATCTAATATAGAACAAGAAGAAAATAGAGCATTGCCCATTGCTGTAATCTAAGGATAAATTCAACTAAAGTTTCCAAAATGTGTTGTCACCACCGCTCCTTGGTTTTGGCCAGCACAACCATGTCCATCTTAACATGTATATTTCGTATTTTACGTATCTCTATTGCTCCTCAATGCTATGAAGGGGTTTAAATATGATTGATGAACTGACACCTATTAACTGACGCCCATACCCAAGAACGGACTCGAGCCAGGATCGTGTGGTAGTGAGATTGCGAGTGTGACCTGGACATTCAAGGTTGGTAAATGGTTGCCACTATGGATAAATTTCTCGTATCCTGTTACTTATGAAACCAACATAACTACAGAGATGCGTGGGTTGCATACCCGTTAGGTTAAAACAATATTTTGGACCGAAAGAATTCCTGAGTTGCGAGGGGAAACCATTGGGAAAGCACAGGTATACTAGCATAAATTCTTATTTATATTGTTATAATATAATATAACAATATCATTGTAATTGTTCTTATTTATAAACATTCTGACTACAATATGCTCTTTTAGAAAATTCCGTCAATTGAAAATTAAAGCAATTTAACGGAGGTTTTTTACAATAAAATGATGGTTAATAGGATACTCCTTTACAGTGGTAGTGTTCCGTGGCAGAGTGGTTAGCACAGCGCGCTACAACGTTAGGGATCCTAGGCTTGAATCCCGACCTGGATATGGATTTTCTTTGTGAGTGTCTCTTCATCATATCATCACTCAACCTCATCTTCGCGATAAGCCAAAAGTGGCAGAAATGCGATGTAAAATAAACTAACTCAATCAATCAACCTTTACAGTGTACCGCATTTGTACGTAATGAGATGTGCTCATAAATGATTCTACAGGACTTTCTAGATTTTATGTTTGGGAGGAAATCTACAATGCAACATTTAAAAATGTTTATCTTGGAGGGAAATTTCTCTTTAAAGATTCATATTTTCGCTTAGAGGGAAAAATATTTTAAAGAAAATATCCCTTTCACCAAAATATCCCTCCTAAATTTCCGTTCACCGGTGATCGATCATTCGGTTACCGTGGAGCAGAAAGATCGAAAGTCCGAGATAGTCCGAGTAAATTGGCGATTCCTTTAGAGCGCATAGCATTTGTACGTAAACGTAATTGATGTGTTTTCAAATGACTCGATAGACCTTTGTGGAAGGAGACTTTCATGAAGAATTTCCCGATTTTATTTCTGGCGTAATCTCACCGCAAAATTTAGAAAATTTGTTTTTGGAGGGAAATTTCCCTTTCAAAAATTAAACTTTACGCTAATAGGGGAAAATGTTTTAAGAAAATATCCCTTTCGACAAAAATCCGCCAAAATATCGTTCTTTTTACTCCACTCTGGAGCAGAAAGATGAAAGTCTGATACAACCGGAATTCCTCTATGGCCAGCCTCTCCATCCGCCTACAGACTCTCAGGCAGCCCGGTTATTTGCAGAATAAGGGCACAATCGGATCACAACACAAACAAAAGCCGCCTCGCGAGAGTATCGCTTCTACGACGAACCTGGAAAGCTAAGCAAACACGAGCGTCCGGCGGTGTTTAACACTTAAGTCCTAGACGAATCCGGCTACTCCCAGGTGAAGCCTTTGTTCTGGCCAGCCATTCGATCTCCCTTCAACGTCTTTTAATTAACGCGGGAATCCCAGTTAATTCCCTTCACCATCATCCTCCCATTGTACCCTCCGTGCACCTGTCTCTTGCACTCCATTCTATTCTATCGCCACATCTGCTGAAGAGGCCCGTTTGATTATCAAACACTCCGACGGCCCTGATAGGCTGGAAGTGCGGATGACAGCTCCCTGATTGGCTATAACATCCTGATGGTTCCATTAGAGGCTCGGCAACTGTCAGGATCAGCAGGAACACGCATTGATTTACATCACTGCACGGTTGCTCGTGATGGGAAAACCCATGACTCTTCATAAGGGTGTAAATAGGTCTGCATCACTTCATAGAGTTCTGCCCCGAAACGATGTCATTGTCGTCCCCATAGGCTATAGCCCTTGTAGATTGATGTATGTGCTTCAGTTATTAAATTTATCCAAAATCTGGCAACACTTCTTACACTCTTATCTAACACCCCCATTCAATTTTGTAAAAGATGCGATTTTGGCGCCAACTGTACATACACTTGTTTCGGTTAACTCTGGAGCAAGGGAACGAAAACAAGTCTCTGCGCAAGTAGTGACGCGAGACGCCTCCACCAATGAACACATGAGAGGGAACTAGAATGCATAGAGGGTGTGAAAAGCGACTGCAGTTACCAGCCTTTCCAGCAGCGTGTACTTCTTCGCTCTGCCCACTCGATTCCCTACCCTCTTCTCTTCTGCTATGCGCGGCCTTGCTCCAGAGATAACCTGAACAGAGCATAGTTCCCTTACGTTCATGTCACGTTCTAAGCGTCTGCGCGGTTTTCGATCTCGCCAACAACGTTCCCGAGTTCGAGTCCCGGCCTGTGCATGGTTGAACCTTTGTGAGTGTCCATTCATCAATTTCATTCCATCATCACTCATCCTCACGATTAGCCAAAACTGGCAGAAAAGGGGCGTAAAAGAACAAAATTCAATTTGTGAGCACCCACTGTGAATCTAATCTGAGAAGTCTTCATTAATCTACAGGTAAAAGTAGGATCCAAAACAATACTTCACACCTTCTAGGAATCAAACCTAAAACTGTAGATTACGACTTCATCGATTATCTTATTATCGAAGAAACTAAATGATTTAACTTTATATGTAATTCTAGATTGAAATTTCTACACACTATTTAGTTGGATTTACAACAGCAGATACTACTATGTGACAATTTTTTGTTTCACAGTCCACTTCATACACAAATAATTTAATGTCCACTGGGCCTACATTGTGACAGTTGCCATCGACAACAATAATCCCATCTGGAAAGCGTTCGTTCTAAACAAATAGTCGTAAAACATAAACTGTCTTTACTCCTTTTCCGGAATGTCTGGAGTAAGAGAACGCGAACACGACCTGGGCGCACGTTGCGGGTGTGTGGCTCGTCAGCAGTTCTGTAGTAAACATGACATCTCGCAAGCCTACTAGGGGAATTCTGCATTCAGGAGAGCACCGCATAGTCTGGCCCCGTATACAAGCTTTCGCGTCTGTGCGTCACTACACCAGGCATTCCGGAAAAGGGGTATAGACCAACGTTCTATTTCTGCACTTCAAAGAGGGATCTGATTATAAAAAAAAAACTACACCGAGGATCAAAACCGTGGTTCCTCAATTACAATGTAATTGAGTTAGTGTTTTAAGTCCACTTTATGCACAGTAAGGCTAATGGGGACTGGACCTACAGTTTAAAGTGGGATCTGAACCACTATGTGGCTCCACCGGGTATCGAACCCGGGACACTTGATTACAAGACAACGACGCTACCCCTGCGCCATCGGGTACAATGTAATAACTACGACATCACTTGAAAGTAAGGTATTCATTACGTTACCTGAAGTAGCGCTTACTTTTAGAGGCAAATAACAACAACTCAGTCACTCTTATAGAGTTACCACTACTTTCTTTTGTTGTGTGCAAAATCTCGTGAAGAAATGGAAATTGAGCTACGAAACTGGTTTTCTTGCTCTCTCTCTTTCATTCCACAGCAAAATCAATTATTATTTTTTTACGACACGCATGTTCTTCCCATTCGGCGTTAGAGGTACATACGTACATGCCACGCAATTACCTGTCGTGGTATTATCATTATAACATGTAGATCTATCGTTGCTGAACTGGTAAGCTACCATTATCGTGGATTATAAGGAAAAGACAATCTTTATATAATATCTGGAATATGTGAACTGATTTAATACTGTTATGACTCAAGGAAATAATGTATAGTTCATTAACTCTATTGGCACTCCTAAACCACTCCTTGTGTTGCCGCGGCAACACAAGTCTTCCCTCTATCCCAGATCCTGTGCAAGACTAACCCATCCTTGACTGTTCTTGGCAGTTCTCTTCAGATTTATCTCAACATTGTCCTAGAGAATAGGTGTCTCTCATAATGATTGTGTAACTTCTTTCATCTCCTAAAAAAGCGTTAACTACAATATTGAATATTTCCAAATACCTGCTGTGCTTTGACTATCATTAAAACACAAACCTAATTCTATCGGATTGATCGCACTTGAAGTTGCAGCAGTAATTACTCACAAAAAGTTGAATATGCTTTAATTCGGCACACTGTTTACAGATGATATTCAGATTAGATTATTTGTCGCTGTTGCCGTGTATACAGGTAACATAATCATACCATCATATTTTAGAACACGTATATATTTGTATTTTTGTTATTTTTGCGTCGCTTTTCTTCAACTTTCGGCTAATCGCGACAATGAATATAAGTGATGCTGAGATTAAATTAACGGAAGGACACTTACAGAGAACACCCATGTCTATGCAGGGATTTGAACTGCGAACGCCGTTGGCTAAATTTAAAGTTGACAAACTTAACGTGCTTTAATAAAAAAAAACTTTTGCATAGCATGTTTGCATTCTCAATTCAATTATTTCCTTTATTCTCCATCGAGACAGAGAGACACAAATATCTATGTCCATATGTGTGCCTATACATACATATACCGCGAGAGGCACCTAAAAGTACCACCTGAAATAGCGAAGAAACCAGAAACAGTAGCGATGTGAGGTTTGCGGGAAACAATAATATCAAATGGAGCTCGTAAATCGGAGGTATGGGGTGGATCGAAAAATATCGACAAATGGGGCATCTGGAGCAAAGTCATATTTTTTTAATGGAACGATATACAATAACATGCATAATATAAAAGAGCACACGCAGAGAAACACAACACCGTTGGTCTCATGCATCTACTGCACATAGGAACGAAGATATGGCCATGTGAAAATATGTAAACAAACTAACAAGTGGCCCACTTGACCGTCAGTACCACGGCATGTACAAGTTTGAGATGTCGGAAGCCATTGGACAAGATGAAGACAGAACGTGTTAAAGGAAGAAAAAATACAGTAGACATCATCAGCACCATGTATTTGACAGTGTTACAGCATAATGAAAATGACCATGACAGTATGTCGAAGAACCACTGCGTAAGAAGCGAAAACCTGTCAAAGTGTGTGTTCAAAGTGGTGGCCGTCAGCTGCGATACAGGCAACGAGGCGCCCACGCAAAGATCGTTACACAGAATGTAGCATCTCGTAGGGAATGTCCCTACAGGTCACAGTAATGCGGTGTTGCATATCCTCTGGAGTTGTTGGCACATCCCGGTAGACAATGTCCTTCAGCTTTCCCCACAGGAAAAAGTCTAACGGTGTCAAATATGGGGAACGAGCAGGCCATTTGACAGGCCCTCCACGTCCAATCCAACGATTTGGAAATGTATTTTCCACACATGCTGTAGCGCGTCTTGCACTTTGAGCTGGGCACCCGTCATGTTGGTACCACATTTCCCTCCTTGTCTGAAGTGGTATGTCCTCCAATAGTACAGGCAGTTCATGTTGTAAAAACTGTATATATCGGTCAGCATTCAGTGTCTCTTGTATAAAAAAAGGGCCAATGAGATGTTCACCCACTATACCACACCACACGTTCACACTCCATGGGCGCTGGCGTTCCACTTGGCGAAGCCAATGTGGATTTGTCACCTACCAATAGTGCATGTTCCTTAGGTTGACATTTCCATGATTGGTAAAAGTTGCCTCGTCAGTGAAGAGGATGCGTGACAAATCGGGTGTGTCGTGTCGTAACAACCATGTGCAAAACCGAACACGGTCCACAAAATCATTCCCGTGAAGTTCCTGATGAAGGGAGATATGATATGGGTGAAACTTGTGTGTGTGCAGAATGCGCAATACACTTCGCTGACTCATCCCAGCATCCCTGGCAATTTCACGGGAGCTAACGTGCGGATTCGCAGCAACAGCGGCGAGAACATTTGTTGCACCTGCCTCACCTGTAGTTGGCTTGTTCCGCACACGTGCTCGTGGTGTTACACTTCCGGTGTCTCTTAATTTAATAAATAACTTACCAAACAGACGTCGAGATGGCTGTCGTCTGTCCGGATATCTCTCTGCGTACACACGGTAGGCTTCTGAGGCATTCTTTCGGCATTCCCCATAAATCAGGATCATGTCCGCTTTTTACTATGTTTGTGAACACCATAATCTTCGCTCTTACCACTACGACTGTTTGCTATGAACTAACACGATCTCGTGGACCTGCTATCAAAACTTGCTCTGTGTAAAGGCAGTTCTGTCAGGCACCTGAGAAGTCTTACATGCCGTGGTACTGACGGTCAAGTGGGCCACTTGTTAATTTGTTTACATATTTTCAAATGGCCATATCTTCGTTCCTATGTGCAGTAGATGCATGAGACCAACGGCGTTGTGTTTCTCTGCGTGTGCTCTTTTATATTATGCATGTTATTGTATATCGTTCCATTAAAAAAAAATGACTTTGCTCCAGATGCCCCATTTGTCGATATTTTTCGATCCACCCCATACCTCCGATTTACGAGCCCCATTTGATATTATTATTTCCCGCAAACCTCACATCGCTACTGTTTCTGGTTTCTTCGCTATTTCAGGTGGTACTTTTAGGTGCCTCACGCGGTATATTCATAAATATACTTACACACAGGTACGTACATAAAAACAAATAACATCCGAAATTTAAAGTGAATTGCAAATTTTGGTTGAATTTAAAGTGCTTCTGTAATTATTGATTTCTTTTTAAATATTTGCAATAGTGATTCTTTTTTCAATGGGCATATTCGCTTCAGTGATGCTGCATTTTTATTTTCTGGAATCTCTCAGTATTACAAGTAAATGAATAAATGATGACGTGGTGTTTGAAACTGGATTCACACGGTTGGGGAAATCCACACCAGAATTGTGAATTATGTTCTGCACGTGCTATCAATAGAGGGTTTATTCCATGCCTTTGGATTGAATAAATGCTCAGAAATCTCATTGTTTAGATACATACATCAACGCCATATCCAACATGGCAGACATTACGTTTCAATAATGAGAAAGCGGGAGAGAGAGAACACGAACAAAAAATATTCACCGCTAAAATGATTTACAGCACGTCATCTGCAATTATGAATTCTGCATGATGTTAAAAAAAACTAGCCCAGAGCGTTCACGTCAAGTAATAATACAGATGGATGGAACTGACCCTGCCTGCATTGTTTACGGCACTTGCTTTTGGATAATAGGCACGCATGAATCAACGCCCCCTTATACATACGAATGCACTCCCTCCCTCAGGCTTGCTCTCCGTGCGTAGGTGTGGAAACAGTTCCTTCAATTGTGAATATATGTTGCGGATATTTCAGTTTCCATGCGTCAACTATTTGTTTTTTGAAAGCTACTTTTCTGGTTTGTTTGTATTAATATGCGTGCTGGATGGTGATATTAAGGGGATGTTTGTTTTGTTAACAATGACGAAAATTATGTTATTCTTAACCTTGCGCCACCTTGGTTATAGGAATGTTACTTGTCTCTTGTTGTTCTCTTCACGAACTGTCGCAGGTTCGTTCCTGAACTGGGCATCAGTGAGCCCTTGCAATTGCCCCTTCATCAATTTAATCTGATCATCATTCATTTCTCACCGTCGCGATTGGCCACTAAAGAGGCAGAACAGAGAAAAAAGAAGTAAAACTTTATTTTCACTTATTGTCGCGTTTATTATTTTCGTTCTTACTCCAGTACTTGGTTCATACCTTTGGGTTATATCCTTCTTCTTAGAAATTCTTCTCTTTGGAACTTTTTACGTTTATTTATATCCCGCCTGTTTCGAGTTTGATCGAATTCACATATATTTGCTGTCTCGCATTTATTAGTGGTTACTATTCCAATAAAAACATGTGAATATTTTACATAAATTAATACCCTCGTGAGAGATACGGGAGATACAATTTCTAATCAGAAATTTGACGTTAGTACTCAGCTTGCTTGGCCAGCACACTAAAAGTGAAATAAAATAATCCTCACCTGAATGTAATATGAGCAAAATATTTCTTATAGGAGGTAAAAATTACAAGTGGCAATTTCGTAGATTCTTCTGTTCAATGTGGGTGTAGCATTAAACAGTGCCAACATTCAACCAAATATTTAATTATATGCTATACAGAACTACTGCTGAAAGAGAAATATGGTGCATTCAATGTTTGGGCACCTATTATCAATCTCAGAACCGCAGGGTGATAAATTATATCGACCATAATATATTGAACCCTGTTACGATTCTACTTTAAGTTGCTTGTTTCTTTATGAATATCATTAGCCTCTCTTCCATTCTCATTATAGTCATGAAGATGGAGGGAAAAATAAACGGTGTAATAGAGATTTTTGGAAGTACAAAAAAATTACATCCTTTCACTTGTAACATTTTTTTGGACCGTAACGAAATGAGTCCGTCAATTTTTTACCTGTTTCATAATATGTGCACTTACGACAAATTTCGTGTTGTGCAATTACTGAAGTTCAAATGATTTATAACCCTTACTGGTAGACTACCTAAGTAACAAAAGTCAAGAGGCCAAGTCAGCATGAAAGGTTTTCTTTTCAGTAAAGGGTATAAATTGCAGAAATTTAGATGCGGATTGCAACAATCCCAAAACATTAAATATCCCCTCCGTACATATGTTGTAAAGCAAAATAATGACAAAACTAATGGATCGAGAAAAATGTTATCGTTGTCAAAGTTTAAGCCATGTTCGGAAAACGTGTCAAAAGAAATTCCATCTATGTCTCGCCGAAGAATCTTTCTTTGGACAAACTTTCTATCGGTTATCGAGCCACCCTATTTACGTCCTCGCACATACACACCTTGATGCACACGTGGGGAGGGGAGGGAGATGCAATCTCATCTGCCGATTGGCTCGCCAGCTGCCAATTTTTAAAAGGAAAAAGGGGAACAAATTCGAATTCGATTGGCTGAGCCCGCTCACTAGGCGTAGAATAGAAACGGGACTGGAGGAAGGGGTGTCCTTGTGGAACGTTGAATTCCCCTGGTGGAGCCAGCAGGCGGTGAAATATTGGTTTGTCTGGTCGGAATCCACCGGCCGGGAGACGGATCGGCGAGCGTCTCCCGTTGAAATATGAGGATTCGCAACCTCAGAAACCTCAATCGACTGAACATGTTAAGGGCATCACAGTCCGGCACAAACAAAGAAACCCCATTTATCTTCTCCCTTACAAGAAAGTGTGGAAAGCCGGAAAGAAAGGATTAAAGCGACAGTAGGAAAAGGAAATGGCAGACGTACGGAAGGCGCGCTGTCACTTTACAAAACGATTTAGCATTACCAACAATTTTCTACTGTTTGTAAACAAAACTTACAAAGAGTAGAAATGAAATATTTGAGGAAAACAGTTGGAAAAACGAGAAGGGACAAATCAGAAATAAAACAATTAGAATAACATTAAATGCAAAACCAATACATCAGAATGTTGAGCAAGCACAACTCAGATGATTTGGACACCTCAGCAGAATGCCTAAACAGGGATGGAAGGCATGAATGGGATGATTGGATGTGAAGAGACTGAAAGGAAGACCACGTAGGACATGGAATGAGAGTGTGAAGGATATTCTGAACAGAAATAACATCTCATGGAGTGAAGGAAGGGAGTAGGCAAAAGATAGTGACAAATGGCGACCTCTCTGTAAAACCCCGACACCAATCCTTAGAAGAGGATAAGTAAGTATTACCCACAATTTCCTCTCATTGAAATAAGTTCGCTATATCCAATCAGAAAGAAACTTTACAAACACTCTCAAAGAAGTTGAACAAAGTTCGCGCCTCCCAACATTAGAAACAACAAAAGAAATAGACCTATGTCTCATTATACAACATCCCAGCGTCTGAAAGGTGCCCACAATCGGGTTAACGCTTCTTTCGATAGGCAAGCTCGAAAGTTACTAACTTCATTTTAATTAGTGAACAAGCCCGCCCCCTATCTCCCCCAGACTTTTTCGAAGAGGACACTGTTGGTGTAATTAATTTGTAAAGGACTTGTGCTGATTTATTTCATTCAAGATGTTGTACGAGGAAATAAACTTTTGTGTTCGAAAGTCAAATCAAGCAACCTTCTAGTAGAAGAGAAGGGACAATTAAGAGCCATTCAGTAGTTGATATTGAATGCGGAATGGAAAGGTTGGAAATGGTGAAGGAAATTAGGAATGAATCAATAGCTTGTTGAAAGGAGACGCAAGAAGTTATTTGAATCTTCTGCGAAAGGAAAAGCAATGAAATAGATACTGTAGTTTCTAGTACCTGAAATCAAACTGGAATTATTAGTGGAATTGTACTCAGAATCTCTTAGTAATGGTATCGATTACTCGCTAATAGATGGAGGAACCAATATGAACATCCTGAACAAATCTCTGCACGTAACCCCTCAGTATCGAGACCGTGAATCTATCACTAAGCTTTCTTCGTCCCTAACGCGACAGAATTAAATTTTGATCCTCCGTGAGACGGAAACGCCTACCATACCAGGTAACTTCTCAGTTTGTAGCTAGAAAAATGTCGGATGATTTGCAACTAATTTCAATTTGAATTCACTATTCATTGCCGCTGTAAAAATATCTAAATCAGAGTCAACTTGTTGTTTCACATTACCTTGACCTTTTAAAGAAATAGTACTTCACACTCTAAGCATTCTGCTGAATTACTTCTGCCAGGTTGTTAAGCTAGTGGTTGTATGATTTTACAATTGCACAAAGACTGCACTTCTCTTCACTATTAGAGCCTCTATGAAATTTTATAACAATCTCCACTGAGCGATATAATTCCTATATGACTTTTGGTATATGCAGCCCTGTGAGAAGGACCTTCATATATAACCCCTGAAAAGTGTTGTTACCCTAGGTCTCTCTGTGGCGCGAGATTTTGGGAGATCTAAACGATTAAATTACTTTGTACGGAGATATCACAATCTGGTTTTTCACCAGTGTATTTACTCAGCTTCTGTGTAAAATGGCGTAAGAAAATACGTTGGATTTAGCTTCTAAGGTCGTACTATAAATATACTCAGATGTAGTGTTAACAAAGGACGCATTATGGGCGAAGAGCCATGAGAAAATCATAGTCGTCGTCAAAAGGAGTATTAATGAAGTTGTACCAACGTGCAGGTACATCCAAGTTCAAATCACTTCTCTACAAAGCTTTGACAAAGCACACACAAGATAAGACGTAAAATAAAAGAATGAAAAGTAGCGATGGAGAACTCATGGTCTCATATGTTTTAAGATAATTTTGCAGGCTGGACCAAAAGTCACAATCGGGTATTGATATGGTATTATTATTATCGTGAAAGAAAATGAGATAATAAAAGCAGAAACTGTATTAAGCCGAACAAGATACATTACAGAGTGAAACAGCACAAGAATGCTTCCAGTGCCACAATGGCATATACCCTAAAGGTCGCCATCTTGGATACGACTTCATTTTCTGAGATGGGAAGGTGGACATTGTCATATCAAAATGGGCGAGAATTTGACGAGGAACACGATGGTATGTTCGTGTTTATCATAACTTGAATCGTTCTCACGTAATGAGTTGCTTTGTAAAGGTTTAGTGACTTCTCGTCGTTTGCTAGTAGTATGATTAACACAACAGACCATTTGAATCATGACTTAAAATGACCATTACTCATTACATTAGCTAATCATTCATCGTCATTTTCGCGATTAACCCAAGAAGTAATTACGCGAGAATGATTAAAGCTACGATAAAACAGAACACATCATCGTGTTTCTCGTGAAATTGTAGCCCATTTTGATTTTTCACATGACCACCTTTCCATTAAACAAGATCATGTACAAGATGGCGGCTTTAATGGCAGCCATCTTGACGGCACTGCCTAGATAGCTTCCCCTCTCAACCACATCATGTTTTGTGGCTCTGAATTGGTGTGTGATAGTCCGCTTGTCTCTTAAGGGGTGGTTTCCCACTTTTGACTCCACACTGCACTTACCACTGCTCTTGAACACCCTTATTCATATCCTTGCGTTCTTATAAAAGTTATCGACCTACCAGAACTATAATCTGGACCTTTTCTGATCCTTCCCTTTCAACTATTTAGTCATCACGTACACGTACAGTCATGGACACTTCTGGGTTGTAGCAATACCATTGAAAGTATATGAGGCTGTTCCAACCCAGAGGTGTCCGTGACTGTACAATCAATCATCACTTTTTTTTGGCTCGGACCTCAAATATTTTACAAAGCTTTGCTTATTGATTCATATTGACGACTTGCAACTTATCCAAGAAAAATGTTTTCTTTTACATCCTGGACATACTTTTTTTTTTGCATCTCCTTTTGATCTGACACCCTTCCCTTCTCTCTCTCTGTAGGTTGTCGGCCTTTGATGCTTCTACAAAGGGCTCTATCTGGGAAACCACGTCACCGAATTAATTGGAATTTCTTGCAGGCTCTGGGCCCTAGTTTATACACCTTTAGAGTTTATCAGGGAGCGTTTGAAATTGCTGTGTATACAGCATACGCTATCTGGGAACGTTTTTGCAAAGGACCGCCAGTGCTGCGAAAAGGGGGAAGGTTGGAAAGGGTTGGGAAAAGTGAGAGGTGAATAGGAGAAAGTAGGCCGAGTACAGAGAAAGTGAAATTCGAAGAGAACGTAACAGACAGTGGCGTAGATCACACACCCAACTGTTCCTGAACTGCTTATTGATCTAAATATATTTTTTTGCAATTTACACGACTACCATTAAATTTCAATTATGTGTTTTTCATATCCATGATGATGAATGACGATTAGATAATATTGATCAAAGGACAGGGCCACGTATGGTAAATGCCGGAACTCAAACCTCAGGCAGAATGTGCTTGTTCACTGAGGTTGCTATGGAGATGAATAATAATACTGAAAATGCACGCATGTACTATGTGTGTACATACGTGTAATATATACGCGCCCATATATTCTAGGTAATATGACAAGCTCGTGGCTGAGAGATTAAAATACAGAAGGAAAATCAGTTGGAAAACATGTATAAAATCGTTCTTTTCAATCAGATGATTATGCTTCAAAAGTTTGTAACCTGATTTCTTAGGAGTTGGCAACCTGATTTCTTAGGAGTTGGCAATCTTGCTTGCTTTCTTTGATATATTCGAGAGGCGAGGTAACGTGAATGAGGAGGGACATGCGTATAACGTTGCCAATCTTCTCGGAAAGTCCTTTCAGTGTTTCCAACGTGAGATATTCCCAGGAAGCGGGAAATTTTGGAGGCAAAAATAAATACAGGAAGGGGAAAAAGTGTAGCAGGCACACATAAATATTTCACAAAATGGTGCATTTAAAATCATTTTCACAATATGCTTCCTTCTGGATAATCCCCGCAACCTCAGTCTGAGGGAACACATAGATAACTTGTACTATCCGCTCGCTTCAGTGCGTCTAATCACACCAGAACCTTTTTATAACCTATCTAGCACGCATGGACATCAAAAAAGTTCACAATTTCAAATTTCTAACTGCGAGCGAGTCCAAACTTGTTTCCAAATTGATTTTCCAAACGATAATAATTCGAGAAACAAGTATAGACATGTAACGGGGTAATGAGTGAATTTTTTTTATTGGGTTTGGTTAGTGAATTTCGTGTACGGTGGAATGAATAATAAAACACAACGCCAACGAGTTCTCTACTGTAAAAACTGAACCACAAAAAAGGAAGGTAATTAAAGGGAAAACCATGGAAGAACAATTAGCAGAATAATGATAATTAGCAGCGTCGGCTTCGGTAGATGCTTTTTGATGTTTTTGCGTAATATTTATTTTTCATTTGCGCGTGGTTGTTTCGGTACCAAGGTGGAGAAAATTATTCCTGCTGATTGGCTCTTTCTAAAGTGACGTATTCAATGTATAATAAATTTATAATGTAACAGGTACAGAATAAACGTAACACAAGGAAATTTTATTTACTTTGTGAATTCGCCCGGATCCTTTTTTATGTGTAGATTTTAAGTCCACTTTATGTACCGACAGATTAATCAGAATCTGATGTTATTGCCAGAATGACCAGTAATGGGAACATGCAAATGTGATAAGATTCGCATTTACACACGCAGGTTTGTATTTTGTTGTTTAATGTCGCTTTTCCACATCTTTGTACAATAATCGCGACGATGAGAATGAATAAGCCGATTAAACTTATGAAGGAAATAGATTGGAGTCTGACATTTGTGCCCTGACCGGGACTCCAGCGGAAAATCATCGAAGAATAGATTGTGAGTCGAACACTTAACGTCTTCGCCCACCAATAGAGTCACACTTGGTGTCCCTAAGTACTGGTGGTAATCATATACAGGTAATGGACAAAATAATATGAACACCTTGGTTTGCAAAGGCCTATATACGCCGTCGTGGAAAAGGAACAACACTCAGCAGAGATTTCAACCATCTAGTGGCGATGAAAGCAAACATATCAGTCTATCAGAAGCTGGTGTGAGAGTTGCATGCGAGCAGTCAGCCATCCGTCAAATGCAGGTATGTCCGACCTTTCAGACTTCAAAAGAGGCATGATCATAGGAGCCCGCCTGGCTGGAGCATCTGTGACAAAAACAGCTACACTTGTTGGTGTAGCAAGGAGCACAGCGTCAACTGTTCTGACAGCCTACAGACAACAACGAAAGACAACGTCTGCAAAGGAGAATAGTGGGCGAAAAACAAAGTTTTCCAACAGGGATCGACGTGTGTTGAAGCGAATAGTGACTCGAAAGCACAAGACAACACTGTCCCAGATAACCGCAGAGATGAACAATCACCTCCAGGACCCTGTATCAACGAAAACCATTCAAAGGGAGCTGCATTCTGTGAACATTCATGGCAGAGTTGCCATCCACAAACCGTTGGTGACTCCACGTAATGCAGTGACACGAAGAAGGTGGTGCCAAGAGCACAAGAATTGGACACAGCAGCATTAGGAACATGTGATATGGTCATACGAATCGTCTTTCACATTATTTCAGACCACAGGACGTGTTTATGTGTGGAGAACTCCTGCTGAAGCATTTGATATTGACTACTTAGTACCTACCGTGAAACATGGTGGGGGGTCTGTGAGGTAGAACATCTCATCTGGTGTCCACAGTCCCCCGATCTTAACATCATTGAGCCTTTGTGGGGTATTTTGGAGGCCAAAGTGCGTAATCGGTTTCCACCTCCAATGACACTTTCGGAACTTGTGCGAGGAGTGGCTAAGTATTCCAGTTCACACTGTACAGGACCTTTATTTGTCTATCCCACGTAGGATACAAGCTGTCATTCAGGCAAGAGGGGGGGGGCAACCCCCTACTAATACAAGTTTTCTGCAATTGCATTGGTGTTCATATTATTTTGTCCATTACCTAAATCAGAAACTAATCATAAATAATAAATATAGTTCCAGCTACCATAATTTAACATTCAAGCAATAGACAATAAAGATATATGATAGGTAAAGATATAGCTACACATTCCAACAAGCCATAAGGGCAAAAGGTGGATGTGGTAGTTGGATCCCATAGATTCACAATCTGGGCCATTTGTGGATGTGATGTGATCACCAATATGCTTCCAAAGGGTTGCCCCCTGCGCGCGCGCTCCCACACACATATTATATGTGTGTGTGTGTGCATGGGGGGTAAGAAAAATATTTGACTCAATATTTCACCATCAAAACATGTGGGTTCCAGACAGGACATAAGTATTCCACTCAGTATATTCGATCGTCTATTTCAATTAATCACCGTGACACGATTAACCTAGAAAGCCGAAAAGAGACTATAAATAACCATGCACAAAACAAAGTAAGATTTGTCAAATTATACAAAAGCATAAATAAATTCATATTAAAATAGAACATAGGATGTGCTCAGGTGAATTCGTTCAATATACTTCTTCCTACACAATGTCCGCACAATCTTTTCCACTCATTTAATTTTCGTTTCAGGCAGTTTTCGCATACCATAACACCAAATACCTTATTTTGTTGTGATCATGACAATAATAACTGACTTTAACATTTGAACAAGATCTGTGCTTGACGTAATAATGAGCTGCAGGAAGATTGCCGAACAAATGCGAGGTACAGGCATGCGCAGTAGCACATGCTATGGTCACGTGTTCACCAGCCAATAGACAATAGACGCCAGTTGGTGACAGACTCCGAAACAGTGCGGATGTCTGTGTGCTTCCTGTTGCTTTCAGATATTCTAAATTTGATTTGGTGGTGTATAAATATTATCTGGGATAGCACAAAATTGAAGGCCAGTGGAAGGCAGTAGGTACTTCACAGTAGAGAAATAGTAGTAGAGAGGGAAGCAGTGATAAGTTACCAAATGTCAAGACGATGCTCTATTTGTAACAATAAGTAGGGCGAACTGTACCGGAATGGAACTAAATATCTCAGCGCCTATAGAACCAATGTCATGAACTAACTCCAAGTGCATATGATTTACTAGATTGACTGAAAGAAAATTACGTAATGGCCAATGGCTGAAGCAGCATATTACTAATACAGAACAACCAAGTATAACCATCTCTACATAAACTGGTCACTTACCTTTGACGGCGTTAAGCTTACTCCCCACCATCTGCTTTGCCACGAAGGCAGCCATTTTGTCTTCTTTTCTTTAACTCCGCAACCAAAGCACAACAATCATAAACGAACTAGGACCTGAAAGGAAAGAGAGGAAACAATGTTATTCGCAGCTCTGTACCTTCCATAATAATGCAATCAGAACCGTTAGAAATTGTAGAGCAAGGGAGACGTGTCTCCCTAATGATCCTCAATAATCCACCCCTTACATTTCCAAAGCAATAATGCAATTATTCTTTCTAAATTGAAATGAATTACACAAAATGATATGAAATATCATTTCGGTGTGAAAAGATAACTGCAACATATTTATAATGACAATGGATCAAAAACTTAAATTTTGCCCCGAGATGGCAGTTCGATAAATACATTCTAAATCTACAGAAACAAACATATACCGTGCGTTCATTTCGATCTGCAGCCGAGAGATCGGGAGAAGCGTGGCGGGCGGCGCTGACGGAGATGCCGACATTTGCGGCCTGTAATGCCCGCTTATTTTTATAGACATATGCAGACATTTATATAAATATTGCAAAACGATCACTAACCTGTGTTATAACACGCAAAAGTTCTTCTGTAATTCATCCAAGTTCTGCTCTTATATACACAAAAAAATACGCTTTATAAACGATGTTAAGAGCCATAGATAATAAAACATTTTAATCATAGTTTTGACCAGTAACGTCCTGCTTAAGTTTATATCCTTGAAAGAGTTTTGTGCCGATGGGGATCGTTTGGAGGTTTTGAATGTGCAACACTGTATCAAGATTACGCTGTAGAAGAAACCGTTAAAAGTCAATAGTGTTCGTGAGCTTCCTTGCAATCCGAAATCTTCGAGCTCGAGTTTTTTGTTCCTTCGCGACTAGATGAAGACAGAGTTGTAAATATAGTGGCGAGCAATGTAAACCAAGAGCGTGTTAATTTCGTACTGTGCACAAGAGTGTTATTCTTGGTTACTTGCAGTTACTTGTTTGTGTTATTGTAGTGTGTATCTGTGACGTGTCAGTGAGACGATTGGAATGCCAGCCGCAAGATTCACGTTAGAACAAAGATTTTTTTATGTATGACACGTACCTACGTGAAAACAAACTCGTGTCGAGACGTGTGTAGGTAATTTGTACAGAAATTCCCATGCGTTTCAACTCCACACAGAGATACGGTTAGACATCTTGTCCTTAAATTACGAGAAACTGTATCGTTAAATTTTAAAACACCTAAGCAAAAACGACGGATTCTAACCGAAGCAAAACTCGATGATATTGGTGCAGCGTTAGAACGTTCTCCAAACAAACCTCTACGCCGTGTTTCACAAGAGGTGGGCGTGTCAAAATCATCGGCACATACAGTCACTAAGCTACTAAAATTAAAACCATACTCTTATAACACAGGTTAGTGCTCGTTTTGCAATATTTATATAAATGTCTGCATATGTCCATAAAAATAAGCGGGCATTTCAGGCCGCAAATGTCGGCATCTCCGTCAGTGCCGCCCGCCACGCTTCTCCCGATCTCTCGGCTGCAGATCGAAATGGACGCACGGTAGAAGGTTAATTGTATTTTGTGTACGTCAACAAATAAAAATTAATTATTAAGTGAAACAAAAGAGGTATTGTAGTGTCTTGAGACATGTCTCCCTAATGATCCACAATAATCCGCCCCTTATATTTCCAAAGCAATGGTGCGTATGATTGCAATAATACAATTATTCTTACTAAATTGAAATTAATTACACAGAATGACATCAATTATCATTTTGATGTGAAAAGATAACTGCAACATATTTATAATGACAATGGATCAAAAACTTATATTTTTGCCCCGAGATGGCAGTTCGATAAGTACATTCTAAATCTACAGAAAACAAACATATAGAAAGTTAATTGTATTTTGTGTACAGCCAACAAATAAAAATTAATTATCAAGTGAAACAAAAGAGGTATTGTAGCGTCTTCAAATATTAGTGATAATTCATAATACTGGTTCGTGATAAGTTAGCTGAAATAATTACGTTATTATTAATTACAAGTAGACACATTCAAAAGTTTGATATACCTTACGACAGCAAGAAGGTACGACACCAATCTACCTGATCACCATCAGGGAGCCTCCTCGATTGATTAGCGGTAACGTCGCTGCCTTGAAATGAAGGGGTCCCAGTTTCGATGAAGGCATATAGTGTTTCGGATCCCCCTTTAAACTGTAGGCATAGTACCGTTTAGCACTTTGTGCATAAAGTTGACTTAAGACGAAAAGTCAAACCAAGCACCACGAGGGGACAAGAATTCTACTCGACATTTCTCACCAGAGGCTCACCACGTCAGAAAAATACAGAGAACAAAACATTCGTGTGAAAAAGCTATAGAAATTACATATGCCCAACGAGTCGTCGCCAGGTCTCTAGATACCCGGGGAAAGAATCCTGTTGGAAAAGATTGTTATGCCACATTGGGCACAAAGGGTTCCGTGTGATTGTATAACTGAGATGCTTCGTCTAATGAGGATATGGTCTTAAGATGCTATTTACCAAGGGGTGACTAGAGACAATGACTGCATAAAACTAGATGATGAGGAGTAGATGCAGAAACACTCCCACGCAATTCTTCTCATACAGTGACATCATATCAACGTCATGCTATTGTTGGATTATACCCCAAGGTAACTGTTACACCTTGATACAAGCATAGCACATTATGACCCCCGCACAGGGGCCATTCTTCAGCTGCTCTCATTTCGTGTGGTGACTCAGACATAGAGTTTTGTTTTCCGCACCTTTCATTCTGAGGTTTTCCTCATGAGTAGTATTCTAGAAGCCAGTTATTAATGTTAGAGAGAACTACATTGGGTTGCTAGACGTGACTCTTTCTGAAGACACCCACATATCAACCTCTCTTCCACCCGGGACTGCGCTTCCTGACTAACGTGACTCTGGCGTCTGTACCCATGGCCATTGTAATCTCTTGCATTTGTGTTGTGTGCTGTCCATGTGTGTTTGTAATTATCCATATGTAAATTTCACCTCGTCACTTTTCATTCCCATCTTCGCGATTAGCCAAAAGTGACAGAAAAGCGATATATAATTGATCCACTCAATCAAGAACTGCTCCTTCATAAGCTTTCCCGTACTTTTAACATCTACACCGACAACGAACAGACGAACATCGTTTTTGACAATTACTCGGCATAGTAACAGCTTCAGAGACTTGGATGTTTACTTCATCAAACAGATTGGGGATATATGGAACAACTACTTGGCAAGTTCTTTGAGGAGACTTTTGTGTTTTCCTTCTTTCGACATCCAGTAACAATACAGCGAATAAAGCAACAGGATTCCACCAGACTAGACGCCATGTAGCGACCAACGCTCTAGCCAATGTAATTAGCCAAGCGTTTGCTAAACCTTCCCAGTAGAGCTTGTTGGTATCATGAATCCTCCTCGACAGATTAATAAACACACGTGTGATATTCCTCGTAATATATGTTTGCAAGAGAACAGCACACAATACACAGCCTCCTGGCATCTTCATTGGCTCACGGATTGCTTGCTGGTTGCTGAAGTAATGTCCATTTGCAAAAAATAATAGTCCAGAGGCCAATTCCCCGTGGAGATGCGTTACAGAGATTTGTATCTACTACATTTTAACCCTTGCCCCATAATGTCCCATCTGAGCATGTTATGGTCTTAAGCTGTAGACAAAACTGTTGAAGTCACAGTCATTACAACGGATTTATACCATTAAAACTTGGATTCACATAATAACGTAAGTAAAAGTTGCATAAAGGATTCTCGGAGTTTTCAAGAGCGTTTTGTCAATCCATCGAAACCAATATCCTTACATTATATGCAATGTGCTGATTTGTTGTATAATTCGGGTTGCCTAGTTGTGAATTTGCGGTGACGTGTACAATTTTAATCTTTACTTTTCCTTGTTTCTGATTTTCTGGCATTAGTATTTTGCATTTTGTTTCTATTATTTCCTATCTTGAACTGCTTTTCTCTCACAAACTGTGAGGTGCCGAGAGGTAATGATGATAAAATAAAATTGATGAAGTGACACTCGAAACGATACAACCATGCACGGTCTGAGAGTCGAACAAGGAACATGTAGTACCGATATCCTGAATCTCACTCAGATGGTAAAACGTTCGTGAACACACCCAAATATTTTCCAAATATGGGCGAGTGAATTTCATCTCACGAAATTTCAACCAATAAAAGAACATAACTAGGGGTAGATATATAGGCATTAAAGCATCTAAAATAGGCAAATAGGCAAATAGGTAACCATAAATAATGAAAATAGACACCAAAATAAGTGAACAATATAAACATACTAATTCAAGTTTATCAGTTGCGCATTTATTTATTTGTATTAACATTGTAATTTACCTCACTAGGTAGTTATTTTTCTTTACTCCGGTAGTAAATTTTGTCTGTTAAAATGTTATAATATTGTGAAAGGGAGTTGAAGAGAAATTATCTTAATATAGACACAGAGTCGTTCTGTTAAAGTAACAGGCTTTTGGATACTTTTTCATTACATATTTGAAACTAAAACTTGACAGTGACACAGTATACCTTGGTCGATTTCAGCACACACAAACAAACAAGTGACTACGCTACTTGACTCGTACAGGTCATCAATTTTGAAGAGTGTTGGGGGTATGCTTTGCTCTAATGTGGATAGTTTTTTCGAACTTTGAGTTATCAATGCTGTTCATCCTGAATAGTGGCTACGTGGAATTTTTAATATCTGACATATACTGCTTTCGATTCTCAGATGTAGTAAATAAAGATTTTCATGTTTTTAGCAGGCAAAAGAGTTGACCTTGTACATAAATGCTTGGTCACAAAAAATGCAGGCGTGAGCAAAAATTGCGAAAGCAAGTCATTCTTCTAGCATGATTATGCAATATAGTCACTAACCCTCACAACAGGTAATATTCGTATCGTTCAAGAGGTAATTATGTCGATTCATTGGAGATGAAATAGGCGGATGTTCATCCTTGGCATAAGGAACGAACAAACGCCTACGAATTCACGTAGTCGAATTATAAAATACCCATTTATTCCCACATTTCTAACTGGTACAACAGACAGATTCAATCAGTTAGGTGGTATTTTGGTATGGTTTACCTGGGATGTGTGAGGACCTTCTTCTGAAATGGATGCTATTCCGCTTCCGACTCAAATTCAACTCCTCTACTCTCGTTCTCATTTTTCGTCCAAAACTCCCGATCATTCCCCCCTCTATGTCAACAAACTTACCACATTTTATAGGCGCATCCAGAAAGAAAGTTTCCCTGGGGTCGTGCACAAAAAAGAAACATTATTTCATTCAATGATTTATTGCCACAGATACAGCACTTGTCCAGTTACTTGTCAACATAATTCCCGCCGGAATTCAGGCACTTACCATAGCATGGGACTAACTTCTGTATACCTGCGTCGTAGAAGTCCGAGCTGAACCACTGTGTGACAGCCGTCTGAACGTCTTCGTCGCTGTGAAAATGTTGACCCGACAGGAACTTTTTTTTAGGTGCAAGAAGAACAGGTGGTAATCACTGGGAGTGAGATCCGAGCTGTACGATGGATGATCGAACACCTCCCAACCGAACCTGTCCAGAAGAGCTGCAGTGTGCCTATCCATATGCGGCTTCGCATTGTCGTGCAGCAAGATCTGCACTGAGCTTACCGTGTTGCTTATTCTGAATGGCTCGTCGCAATGTCCCCAGTGTTTCACAGTAACGGTTAGTGTTCACAGTCTCACCTCCGGGCAGAAACTCGATGAGCAGAATGCCTTGTCTGTCCCAGAACACACTTTTCGCGCAGACACAGTCTGTTTGAACTGGACATCTACTGTGATGCCAATGCATGGACTGCTGCTTGCTTTCCGGGGTTCTGTATGCCACCCACGTTACATGCCCTGTGATGATCCGGTTGAGAAAATCGTCATCATCATGGTAACGCTGCAGAAATGTCAGCGCCGTGCCCATGCGTTTTCCTTTGTGTTCGGGCGTCAGTTGTTTCGGCACCCACCGGGCACATAATTTCCGGAACAAGAGGCGTTTGGTAACAATGTCGTGTAACAACGATCAAGAAAAATGCGAGAAATGGCTTCTGAGTTTCATGATCGTGACGCGACGATCCTCCAATATGCGTTGCTGCACCTGCTCCACAAGCTCGTCCATAACGGCCGATGGCTGCCCACTGCGCTCGTCGTCATGCATATTTTGCCAGCCTTCAGTAAATGTCCTGCACCAACCACACCATCTGCTTGCTCATGACGTCTGGCCCATACACCTGGCACAGCTAACGATGAATTTCGATCGGCTGTATGCTTTGTGCGTTCAAGAACTTGATCGCCGAACGAACCTCGCACGCGGCGGGAGTTGGAATAAGAGCCGCCATGTTTCAGCGCTGCCGCGACGCTGCTGAGAACTTTCGGGTGGCGTCTTCTAGGTCATTCACTAACAAGGTCATGTGGCTCTCACGCATGCGCAAAACCGGTTTCAATACGCATGGCCTGCCACCTGTGGGTGAGTGGGAAACTTACTTTCTGGATGCGCCTAATACATTAGCACCGCTCCGCATTCCAGCTCATGCTGACGCTTACACTTGCTTGTTCCTCCTTCTTTCCTAACACACCACATATTATAGTGCATTTTCAGGATAAAAACAATATGAAACTATTTTAAAGCATTAAATCCTACATTGCTGTAATGAAATAGAAAATCTACCAAAAACGCGACACCTATATTCTGTCCCGTTATCACTTGAGCTAGGCCGCGCATAGCGGCAGAGAAGGAGGGAATTCAAGTGGGCAGAATCAAGCATTACACGCTTCTGAAAAGGCTGGTAAATGCAGTCGCTTTTCCCCCTCCACGAAATCCCGTTCCCTCTCGTGTATACTTTGGTGGTACCGTCTCCCGTCACTACTTGCGCAGAGACTTGTTTTCGTTGGCTTGCACCAGAGATACCCGAGACATAGTATAGTTACAGAGCCCAGGATATCGTGAACGTTCTGCAATCCGTTTAATACTCCTGTGTGTAAAGGTTGTGGACACTCAAGGGGCAAAAGTTGCAGCAACTACTTTCTTTCAGTCTGATGTACAACGAAACACCAAAATGCAGAACTTTAGTGTTAATATCCGTTCCTCTAAAGATCTGGAAAATAGGACGTAAGGAAATTATGACCTTTTGTTCCTAGTTGTTTGTTCTTCCTCGGAGCTCCGTCCGTTGGGCTTGTAAGGCGAAGCTGCGCAAATAAGTCGAAAGGAAATTAGTTCTGGGTGTTTGTTCAACTGAACGTTCCAATTATCCTTCTGAAAATAAACACCTGGAAGCAGATATTTCAGCCTAATTTTCTGATGCAGGAACGTAAGAAAATGGTAATTAACGACTCTAGAAATGAAGATCTAGGCTCTTCCATGCCTGTTCTATGCACAGCTATAGCTCATCCGTTGTGCACACATCGGGACGTTACACGTTCTCCTCTTTACCTGTTCCCTCTGAAATCATGAAATTTGTCCTTAGTATACGTGTCGTACGAATTCTGAGCTGTATATCACACGCATTGTTTCAGTTAACCGTGCTCTGGAAACAAAAATGTTTTGCTTATGTTCTTGTACATTCTTCCCATACCTGCATGACTTTTTTTTATTTTCTATTGCAGTGCCTTCATACATTTAGCACTAGTCACACACACACACACACACACACACACACACACACACACACACACACACACACACACACACACACACACACACACACACATATATATATATATATATATATAATATATATATATATATATATATATATATATATATAGATAGATAGATAGTCATTATATCTACTAATAAAACTTTCTATATATATACAGAGTGAGTCAAAAGTCCCTGACCACCCCTTATAAAATGGAAGGGAGTGTAGATTGCAGCAATTGGTCATGTTAGGCTTAGGGGAAAATTTTTTGGTGCATGTCATGACAACGTCCGCCATCTTGGATCTAACTTCATTTCTTTAAATGGGAAAGGGGCATATGGAGTATGGTTTTGGGCTAGAATTTCACCGGGAATTCAGCGGTGAAGACAGATTTATGAAAACTTTAATGATAAGGAAGTTATGGGCATATGAAAGTTACACAGTGAAAGTTACACAATGTTTTCAATATGTTGTGAGGGAATTTTAACTCACTCGTATATATAATCTCTCTCTCTCTCTCTCTCTCTCTCTCTCTCTGTGTGTGTGTGTGTGTGTGTGTGTGTGTGTGTGTGTGTGTGTGTGTGTGTGAGAGAGAGAGAGAGAGTGTGTGTGCGTGCGTGTGTTATATTGCGTAGTTACCAAGGTTATGAGTACGAATGTGATGCTGGGACATATCCAACGACACACACCCAGGATTTGAACCTAGAATCTGACTATGTAGAGGATTACGTTGAGTAATTAGGTACTGTGGCATGTTCAAATTTTCCTCTCTCTCTCTCTCTCTCTCTCTCTCTCTCTCTGTCTCTTTGTGTGTGTGTGTGTGTGTGTGTGTTGCTGGAAGTGTCACAAACACACACGCACTCGGTGGTCGAACCCACTAAGTCGTCGACTTTCGAAGTTCGCAGCTTCGAGTCCCGACCTGGCATGTTTTTTTTGTTTTTGTTTTTTTCGTGAATCAATTCATCTTCGTCGTCGTGATTATTCAAAAGAAGCAGAACAGCTGCTCTAAATAACAAAAATATAAAGTACACACACAGGCACACACACACAATGGATGATGTAACTTGTTAACAGACCAACTGCGAAATTTAGGCTAGATACAGGAATCATGGCATATTTTCCAACAAAATTATAAGTTTTGGTTATTCTCTTCACCGTTTCCAGGCTCTAGAATTTTATGCAGTTAACAGGTTTGGAAGACCCAAAACAGTTAAGGCGAGTTATAGTCAACATGTGTTAATTAGCGCGTGCCACATCGGGTATCGAATACAAAACCCCTTTATTACAAGGTGGGGAAATATTGCTTGGGTATTATGTATGGGCTCATCCCACCTGTCCCGTGATACTGAATCGCTTTTATCGACTCCAATGCGTCTAGCTCGTGAGGAACTTTGCATGTTGGGGCCCGATGGGAATCCCTTGTCGTGCGGGCCCCACTTCCCTTGGCACAGCCTCGCTCAACCTGGTTCGGAAATGCACCTCCCTTCACATGGAAACACGTCATGCAGAGAGCGCATCGCGTGGACGAAAAGAGTGGTTCCAATCTCCAGGCGAATGATGTGAGGACGGTAATAGTTCCATTCTTACCAAAAGTCATGTTGAGAAAGAAACAGTGCCATCGAGGTAACTGCGAGTCCAGTGGCTAAATAGTGGTGACGGTTGCAAGTAGAACGCAGACGGGTAGCAGGTTTTATCTCAGTCGCAACTGTCGAGAAAACTGCGCATGCGCTAAGTGAACGAGTCCATTGACAAAACAGGGGTGACTGCTGCAAGTGGAACGCAGACGGAGAAGCAGGTTTTGCCTTAGACGAGACTATTGAAGAAAATGGACACAAATACTGGACGAGTCCACTGGCTAAATAGGGGTGACTGCTGCAAGTTGAACGCAGAAGGGGATGAAAGTTTGTTTCACTACAGTGAACAGACAGTTGTTATGGAAATTGTAACATGCAGTACTTATAGGAATTATACTTTTCCTGTCGACATGATTCAAACAAGTGTTCTCGGATTACAGCCCAGGTTATAGTCGGCGTTTACTTCCAAAGTTTCCAAAGCTTATATCGCTATCATCGCAGTAATAAATGTTTGACAAGAGTGTAAGGGTGGCCTATGCTGAAGCCACAATAAAGTCAACCTCCTTACACGTAGGACATCCCAGTAACTTCAACGTTGAGGCTGATGAGGCTCTGACGCCTGAACTCAGAGCCAGATTGCGTTGTGTTGTCCATATGAGTTTGTGAATGTCCCTTCATCTACTTCATATTACCACCATCGTCGCGATTAGCCAAAGTGGGAGAAATGCGGCGTTAAATAAACTAAATCAATCATGATTGATTGATTTGCGATATTTTACATCGCTCTTCAGTCATTTTTGACTGAATGGTGGAATGGTGAAAATTAGGATAAGTAATGGTATGATGGAATTGGTGAAAGGTCACTCACAAAGAACATCATAGTGGGGATTCGAACCCTGAACCCCCGAGGTCCTAGCAAGCTGTCATAACCACTGCTCCACCGAGGTCCGCATTAAATCAATCTATTAATAAGGTTTTCCAGATGTCTAAAGGGTAGCCTGGTCATTTGTGTGCTAATTTGGGCTTGGGTCTCACTTATCGCACAACACTCTAACAACCTTAGTTTTCTGACGTCAGCGCAGAATGCTTTAGGCTTGTTAGGTTCAGTTCTCGTAGCATAACTAATACATTTGCAGAGCTAAGAGAGCTACACATAGCCTAACAATGAAGGCATTCCACGCTGACGTCAGAACAAGTAGGTTGCTAGGGTCTTGTGCGATAAGTAAGATCCTTCGTTGCTTGTCCTCGACCGTGAAATTTTAAGTAAAGAGCAGGCCACGCGGCTTCAGTTGTTCAAACAGCTTTCATCTCTCAGTTCAAGCTAGCACAGGGCCACAACCCGAGTGTATTGACTCCCGTAGACACCTGTATACTTCAATTCACAAGGTTCTTTCCGCAGAGAAGACCTATACCTTTACAACGTTGCCAAATCAATTTGCAGCTACCCTTCACCACGTCTCAGCCTCTTTCAAAACACCTACGACGAAACCAACGATAAATTGCATTACTTCTCCAGTCAAATCTAATACGAATATTACAAAGCAGGCGGCACTCTGACAAGATGCGCGAAAGGAAAGCGAAAACACCGCAAGTCCTCTACGGTGGTCAAACTCTCATTTGACTTCAAGGAAAGACGAAAATTATGTTATAAGCTGATGAACGTACAAGTGACGAAAATTAAACACGCATTTCGCTCGAAAAATGACTTATATTAATTTAAGACATGTAGCATCTTATAATTATCTGAACTGTAGGGAGAATGTTCTTTATTACCATGCAATAATTGGACTTCATCCATTGTCTAGTTCCTCTACTAGTTACACCTGTTCTAACACTACGTTTCAAGAGAGCATATCTTCAACATTATCCACTGTGCAGATCTTCTATTAGTTACATCTATTCTAGCACTAAGTTTTAAGAGAGCACATCTTCAACATTATCCACTGTGCAGATCTTCTATTAGTTACATCTATTCTAGCACTAAGTTTTAAGAGAGCACATCTTCAACATTATCCACTATGCAGTGCTTCTACTAGTTACACCTATTCTAGCACTAAGTTTTAAGAGAGCACATCTTCAACATTATCCACTGTGCAGTGCATCTACTGGTTACACCTATTCTAGCACTAAGTTTCAAGAGAGCACATCTTCAACATTATCCACTGTGCAGATCTTCTATTAGCTACATCTATTCTAGCACTAAGTTTCAAGAGAGCACATCTTCAACATTATCCACTGTGCAGATCTTCTATTAGTTACATCTATTCTAGCACTAAGTTTCAAGAGAGCACATCTTCAACATTATCCACTGTGCAGTGCATTTACTAGTTACAACTATTCTAACACTAAGTTTCAAGAGAGCACATCTTCAACATTATCCACTGTGCAGTGCATCTACTAGTTACAACTATTCTAACACTGCGCACTGTGTAGAGCATTCCAAGCAAAGACAGCCCACACACACAGAGAAAGATATAGAGAGGCAAAGAGTATTTAGTAAACTCATCGAAGTCGAAATTTATATCAGTTTTTGCGCTCGACTCAAAATTTCGTCATTGAAACTTTCGTAAGTTGGGCATGCTTGGGCATGTTCATTTCTATGTGTCCTCTAATATTCAACCATTCTCGTCGTTGCGAATAACAACGAAGGAGAAAAGTGACGTAAAATATGAAAACAATGAATATTGGGTTGTGAGAGGTGACCGTCTGGAACGGAATTCAAAAGTCAACTCCTTTCTGGGACTGGGCTCTCACGCATTGCAATCCTCTGTACTAACTAACTAAAAAAATCTAACTCTCTAGCTTGCATCATCCCGGAGGTTCATGGCTGCAGCAACACAGGCCTTCCATCTGTCCCTATCCTGAGCAAGACCTATTTACTCTTTTCCATCCCTACCGATTTCCTTTAGGTCCATCTCAACATCATCCCACCATCTTCGTCTTGGTCTTCCTACTGGTCTCTTACCATCAGGTTTCCCAACAATAATCCTGTAAACTCTTCGTTCCTCTCCCATTCGCGCCACATGGCCTGCCCAAATAAGTCTTCTTGATTTAATTATTCTAATAATATCTGGACATGAATACAAATTATGTACTTCTAAATTATGTAACCTTCTCCACTCACCTGTCTCCTCATCTCTTTTAGGTCCAAATATTTTCCCAAGGATCTTATTTTCAAATACTCTCAATTTATGTTCCTCTTTCAATGTAAGGGACCAAGTTTCACACCCATATAATACATATATATGTTTTGTATATTTTAAATTTTCGTTTCTTAGATATTAAACGAGAAGACAAAAGTTTATGAAGAGAGAAGTAACATGCATTTCCTGAATTAAGCTTACTTTTTATTTCCTCTTTAATATCATTTTCATTTGTTAGTATTACCCCTAAGTACTTGAACTTGGAAACTGGTTCAAACGAGTAGTTATTAATAATAAATTTTGATTATTACCTAACACTTGGTTTCGGCTTGTAAGCATATATTTAGTTTTCTCTTTGTTAACTTCCAAACCTATCTCTTTAGCTGCTTTTAGCATTATTCTTAATTGTATTTAGATCATCCCCCAGTAAGTCTACATCATCTGCATATGCTAACAGCTGAGTCACACCGTTTAATTTTAGTCCTTCGTTAGTTTCTTTTACCTTCCAAACAGCGTATTCTAAGGCAAAATTAAAGAGCAATGGAGATAATGCATCTCCTTGTTTTAACCCATCATGAATTGTAAATTTGTCACACATATTAATATCCACACGAATTTTACTTTCGCTTTGACTGGTGCATACTTTTATCATATTTACAAGCTCCTTAGGCATTCCACACTCAATTAATATATTATATAATTTATCTCTTTTGACTGAACCATATGCTTCTTTAAAATCAATGAATAGCTGATAGACATTTTGATTATATTCCCACTTTTTCTTAAGTGTCTGTCTGATGTGAAAAGTTTGATCTGTTACGTTTAAATCCATATGGGCAATCACCTATAACTTCATTAGCATATAGGGTTATTCTTGCTAAAATAATGTTAGATAATATTATATGTTGTTGAGAGCAGAGCGTTTCCACGGTAATTATTGCAGTTCATTCTATCACTTTTTTTAAACACAGGAACAATTATGGATTCTTTCCATTCTTGAGGGATTTCTTCCTTATTCCATATTAAACAAATTAATTTATGAATTTGACATATTATGATATAGCAATCCTCTGTACGGTTGATTTTTTCATTCCGTTTATTTTGCATCGCATTTCTGCCAATTTTGGCATATGAGGCTGAGTAATGAGAAAATGAAATGGATGAATGGGCAGTCACAAACATATGTGGACGACACAACATGAGTCCCACAAGGGATTTGACGCCAGAGCCTCGTTAGTCTGCAAAATGAACTTCAAGGTGTCCTACGTGGAGGTGCTTTCTGAAATTGTCACCCCTTACACCCCACCCCAATCCTCGGCACTCTTTTTATTGCGTACGCTACCTAATCGCTATTCACCCTAATTTGCCAAAAGTGACAGAAAACAGACATAAAATAACCAAAATGCAAAGAGACAAGTGCAAGCAAACAAGTGAAACTGTGTACTTATTTAGCTCTCCTGTATCATTCAAAAACTGCCACAGGCTCATCTTTGGGAAGAGAAAGCAAATATACTTGAATATAAATGACAAAAGAATAAGAGGCAGGAGTCTTAAACATCTGCTACCTTAGGATGCATCAATGCTTAGAAACAACGAATGAAGCCAACCACAAAAGTCCTTATGATCAACAATTCCTTTTTCCAGGAATACAAAAGGAAAGACGCACGAACGATGAACGAGTAAAATGACAAAGGCCTAAAGAGAAGAACGAATATAGAGTACTACAAGCATATTTAAACTCCTCTCTCAAAGGATAACAATGGACTGGGTTTGGTAATTATTAAACGCCTTTGGCACCACTGATAGCCCTTTGAAAAGACTCGCACAACCACGCAGCCTTGGGAGAAGAACTGAAGAAAGAAAAGAGGAAGAAATCTTTCGCTCCGTTGTTAAACATGGCGGAGTTTGCTCAGTGACTGCTGGGTAACATGTGAAGGCGTGCGAGCGGTTGGAGCTTAAATATTTATTCAGAAAACACAGTTGGAGACCTCTGGGATAACGTCCTTCAGACGAGCCTATCCTTCAGGGCGCAAGTGTCGCCATGTTTCGGTCCCATGTTGGTCCTCTTGCAACTGTGGAGTGCCTGTGTCGGGGCCAGAAGATTGCTAGTTAACTTCCAGACTCGCGGTCACCGAAAAGCTATCTGCGCTTTTGTTACACTATTCTGAAGGGCACAGACAGAGTGATAATTAAATATAGTTTCAGTACCTCATAGGCTTCATAGCTACAGCACCTATTGACGATACTAAATTACCACAATTTCTGCCTAGCTAGTTTGGAAATACTCCTTAAGTGTTGGACTTATTGGCTTCACCATAGCTACTAAATTGACATAATTTTTTGTTCCACCACTTAGAGAGGCAAGTAAACTATCTAGCGAGGTTATTAAAATCTTAACATTTTCAGCTAGAACTTTAGAGAAGTTACTAAATTTCCACCATTTATGGCTAACCAGATTGGGGATGTTACTAAATTGATACATATCTTCGGCTACACCATTTAAAGGGCAATTACTAAACTACCACTATATTCAGTTACACTTATGGAGGTTACTAAATAGGAACAACAATCAAGCTGAAACATTTACAGAAGTTTCTAATTTATCTGTATCTCCGGCTAGCTACTCTAATTTTTGCTGCACAAATTATGGTGGCTACTTCATTTAGCATCATTTTTTACACCACAATTTGTGGATGGTACTAAGTTACCATAATTTTTGTTGCACAATCTGTGGAGGCTACTAAACTGCCATCATTTATGAAGGCTACTACCCTACCATCATTTTTGTTACACTATCTATGGTGCTACTAAACTGCCACCATTCTTACTACATCATTTGTTGAGTTAATAAACCTACCTTCATTTTATCTCCACCATTTGTGAAGACCACTTAACCACCATAATTTTTTACTACATCGTATGTGGAAGCTACTGAACTATCATAATTTTTGCTACGCCAAATGTGAAGGCCATTAAACTACTATCATTTTTGATTCACTGTTATGGGATTACTAAACTGCCATAATTTTTTTACACCATTTATGGAGGCTTCTAAACTGCCATAATTTTTGCTACATAATATATGGAGGCTACTAAACTGCCATCACTTTTGCTACACTATTTATGGAGGCTACTAAACTGCCATCATTTTTACTACACCATTTTTGGAGGCTACTAACCTACCTTCATTTTAGCTACACCATTTGTGGAGGCCATTAAACTACCATCATTTTTGGTACACTCTTATGGGGTTATTAAACTTCCATCATTTTTGTTACACCATTTATGGAGGCTTCTAAACTGCCATAATTTTTGCTACATAATATATGGAGGCTACTAAACGGCCATCATTTTTGCTACACTATTTATGGAGGCTACTAAACTGCCATCATTTTCACTACACCATTTGTGGAGGCTACTAACCTACCTTCATTTTAGCTACACCATTTGTGGAGGCCATTAAACTACCATCATTTTTGCTACACTCTTATGGGGTTACTAAACTTCCATCATTTTTGTTACACCATTTATGGAGGCTTCTAAACTGCCATCATTTTTGCTACATAATATATGGAGGCTACTAAACTGCCATAATTTTTGCTACACTATTTGTGGAGGCTACTAAACTACCATAATTTTTTACTACATCATATGTGGAAGCTACTGAACTATCATAATTTTTGATACGCCAGATGTGGAGGCCATTAAACTACCATCATTTTTGATTCACTGTTATGGGATTACTAAAGTGCCATAATTTTTGTTACACCATTTATGGAGGCTTCTAAACTGCCATAATTTTTGCTACATAATATATGGAGGCTACTATACTGCCATCACTTTTGCTACATTATTTATGGAGGCTACTAAACTGTCATGATTTTTACTACACCATTTTTGGAGGCTACTAACCTACCTTCACTTTAGCTACACCATTTGTGGAGGCCATTAAACTACCATCATTTTTGCTACACTCTTATGGGGTTACTAAACTTCCATCATTTTTGTTACACCATTTATGGAGGCTTCTAAACTGCCATCATTTTTGCTACATAATATATGGAGGCTACTAAACTGCCATCATAATTTTGCTACACTATTTATGGAGGCTACTAAACTGCCATCAATTTTACTACACCATTTGTGGAGGCTACTAACCTACCTTCATTTTAGCTACACCATTTGTGGAGGCCATTAAACTACCATCATTTTTGCTACACTCTTATGGGGTTTACTAAACTGCCGTCATTTTTGTTACACCCTTTATGGAGGTTTCTAAACTGCCATAATTTTTGCTACATAATATATGGATGCTACTAGTAGTATGTAAAAATTTAAACGTAAAATTGCTGACTCGACCAAGGCTCGAACTTTACCATGCCATTTGCTGTACCAACTGAGCTACCGAACAAGCCCTGATTTTGTCTTATTTTTCGCTTCCGCTGTTTTTAACGTTGAAGTCCAGCCAACCCGTGGAGGTGGCGCTCAGATAATTCCTCACAGGTAGAACTGTGCAATGGCAGAGCAAAGGCACTGTATGATAGAAGACTCGGGTTCGAATACTGGTCCGGCCTGCATTTTTCACATAAATATCTAGGTAAGATCATTCATGTGGACAAAGGGGAACATTTTGCTTTGAAGGATAGGACTGAAATTAATTGATCACAAGGTAACACTAAGTTATGTTTATCCAGACTGTTATGGTTGCCTGAGAAATCGTGCTGAAATGTCAATATTGCAAACTGCAATTTGCGATCCACAATGGCAGCATGATTACTCCATAAGCGCAGTACTGACATGCAAAATTGTGTTCTTTGCGAGACTTTAAGTGGCCATAATGTTCTTAGTTTCCGCACAGTCTGCTACGACACAATCAGATTTTCTTAGCTCTAGAGCCTGGGACTCCATATTAAGCCCCTGTGATGTTATCTTTGGTTCAGCACAAAGCGTAGAATGAATATTTATAGGTAGTTTGCAACGCTAATCCAGCATCTTGTCTCCAGGAGAAACACCTTTATAGCCTGACGCCTCATCTTATCAAGAGACACAAGCATGGACGTTCGCAGGATTTTTTCCAGGGAGGGGCAAACAAGGCACATTTTATCCAAAAAGTGTTGTTCTCTAAAAAAACATTGCTTAAATTTGAATTTATGATGTTCATGCAATAGTTAGCACATATTATTGTGGCTAAAATGAAATTATATGTGTGAAATACATCATTTTTGGTTGACTTTCATTTTCCAGGGGGGGGCACGGCCCCCCTTGCCCCCCCTTCCGGACGCCCATGGACACAAGCTTAGTCTTAGGTTGAAGGTGATTTTGGAAACCCTGCACTGACTATGGCACAGAAAATAGAATACTCTCCTGAAAATAAAGTACATCTGGCAACCCTGTTATGAAACTGGCCAAAACTGGTTTAATCGGGTTTCTACCAGTTAGGCTCAACATTTAACGACATTGATTAGCGCTTTGAAAGTGAACAGGCTGTTATCATGGTCTCCAGTGCTCGAGTTGATGTTTTAAGTCCACTTTATGCACAGTAAGGCTAATCGGGACTGGACCTACAGTTTAAAGTGTGATCCGAACAACTTGTGCCTCCACAGAGTATCGAACCCAGGAACCCTTGATTACAAGGTGACGACGCTACCACTGCGCCATCGGGTAGGCCCTCCAGTGCTCGGGAATGAATCTACCTGTAGCAGTAATCTTTTTACTTTAAGCATGTCCTTGTTTTCTAAATTAGGACAGTCCACATGAAACTCAATCTCTCATTGAAATAAAAAGTGTAAATAATCTCACCGTAGTTACGACGCATGTCAAAAAATAATATATGTTGGCAACCTTGGATCTGTGTCGTACAGGGTGTTCCGTACTACATGGGCAAACTTACTCAGCGTGTAGATGACCTTCTTGGTAACCTTTAGCTAATTTCCATGCTAGGAGCCCTCGCGAAACTGCATATTGTATCCAATGCAATCCCGCTTCACACATTCATGGTTGACACAGACCTTTATCTTTTCTGTCAAAAAATTTTTTTTAGTATGTTGACACAGTCAAAGTTAACAATTGAAACATGATTCACTACATGAAGTGTGAACGTATGGGGCAAAATCTCGTGATATCAACGTAGAGGTATCATATAAGAGGGAATATACGCACATATGATGATACAGGGATAAAGTCAATTGAAAGCATTAATAACATGACCTTGAACATAACCTAGAATTATAATAATTGCTTTTATGTTGCATTAGTATGCTATACGATAGAAAAAAATAATGTCCTTCGTAAATCGTGAATCTATATAATGTGGTTCCGTACATATGATAGAAACCCTTTAAACGAGGTGTTGTAGCGTCGAAACGAGGCCTTAACAACAAACCCTTGTTGAGGAGAGCTGTTCTCCTTGATGTCCTTATCCGCTGTGTAAATTTGTCGTTGTTGTAAGGGAACACACTGTATATATGAGGCGCATTTTAATGAGTGTTGGAGATATATAACAGATAAAACTACCCTCTGCCTTGGATATGAAATTGATGTGGTCAGCACCACGCTAAAGTTGCCTTTTCCTCTAGAGACCCGGAACCCACTTATTAGAAGCTGAGCAAACCTCAGAACCACTCCACTACTCTATGAACTTTTCTTGTAAAATTTCACTAGAAATCACCAACCTGGAATCGAACCCAGGTTCTCGTGCTGCAGTCAGACACCATACCGATTTTTTTTTTAAAAAAAGAAAGGAAAAACCATAAGGGTTAGTTCTTGCTTCAATTCTCTCTCTCATATCAGTTTTACCAAAATTCTCAATTTTCTTATTCAGGATAAACACAAACCTCTATAGCTTACTCAGGATTCGTACTCGGATAACCGCTCCGCCACAGAGATCGACCCGACTGGACAACCGCAGCTCCAAATTATCTCCCTCTGCGTGTGTACAGGTAGATATGTAGTCGCCTACACAAATCACAGTGTATGAGAATTTCATCTACTCAAGGTGAGATGGTTGTCATGGCAGCAATGTAAATACCAGTGCTTCCGGATCAGAGCCTTGCTGTGTTGAGTTGTGCATTGCGACAGGGTCAATCTAATCGCGTTCCAGCATGGGCATCCGATATTAGCGCTGCAGTTTGGAGTAACTGGCCTGGGGCCCACCTCAAGTGGGAATTGCAAATGCTGGGCACCGCGACTGAAGGTGCACGGGACGGTAAATGAACCCGCGACCGCAACAATGGGCTTCTGGGATTGTTGCCGAAGGGGAAACGGCGATTGTAGCACGTTGCGGAGGGCTAAAAATGCACTGTACAATAACGGAAAGTGCTTCTCGAGGTTCTCACTTATCGCACGAAACTCAAACACCATTTCGGTCTAGTCCCGCCCTTCGTCTTCTGACGTCAGTCTAAGTGCTTTCGTTGTTAGGTTAGTCGTGTTTGGTTTAGTTCTGTTAGCATAAATAAAACTTTTCGGGTTAAGCCCCTTTTTAATCAGTGTATTTATGCCAAGAGACTTGAACCTAACGTGCCTAACCTAACAAAGAAAGCATTGCTTACGTCAGAAGACGAAGGGCGGGGCTTGACCAAAAAAAGGTGTCCGAGTTTCGTGCGGTAAGTGAGACCCTACTCTCAGCTGGTTCCAAGCATGTGCCATTCTTGGACTGGAATTCGGAAGGCTACTTTGCCGTTTTAAGTCCACTATGGGCCTACAGTTTAGAGTGGGATCCGAACCACTTGTGCCTCCACCGGGTATCGAACCCGGGGTCCCTTGATTACATGGCGACTACGTTACCACTGAAAAAATATTTTGGGTGCCTAATAAATTGCTGCTACTTTTTGCTACACCCCACTATGGAGGATACTAAATTTGCACTATTTTCAACTATAACATTGAGGGATGCTACTAAATGGATATAATTTGCAGCTACATCATTTAAAAGGTATTCAGCCTAACTGTTCTTGGAGTTCTCCTGTTGGCTACATCATATAGCGAGGGTATAAAATTCGGAGAGGTAATAAAATTCCCAGTTATTCCATCTACCATTTAGTGAAGCTACAAAATGGACACCATCTTTTTACAGCACTCGGAGGGCACTAAATTCACATTTTCAATCACACCATCTATGTAGGTTAGCTACTCAACAGCCCAAAGTTTCAGCTACAACTTTGTGACAGTAACTAACTTGCCATCAATTCTGTCTATCCACTTGGGGGTGTTTCTAAATAGCCAATATTTTCAGCTACACAATTACGTGCAATTCTGTTGGCCCAAAATTAATTTAGAAAAATGAAACCATTCAATATTATTGATATATATAAAAATTAGATTTCCCTCTCCGCCTACTTAAGGTGCGAGGTTTCACCACCATCGGTCATCTATAAAAATTATGCAGGTGCATATTCTTTCCAATGACATTTAACCCATCAGCTTCTGAGTGTGTAATTTTGAAAATTAAAGAGATGTTTTGAACTTTCAACGCCCTTGTAAAACTTAGCCTCGTCGTGATTTCATTTCGGAACTGGCTGCGTTCTACGGGGAGCGGGATACACAACAAAATATTCCAAAATTATCAATTTTAAGCATCGTCTTAAAAGTTGTTCAAACACGGGAATGGTAATCGGTGATTATTTCAAGATGGAGGGGTTGGTTTTCCAAAGGTTTCTTTATTGCTTAAATTTGAAATGTTTCATTTTCTCAATATTACGGAGGGTGCTGTGGCCCCATCAGCTCCACCCCTCCGTACGCCAGTGCTTGTAAGGGCTAAATCACCTTACGGTCATTTGAAAGAAGTGCGTCTTTTAAATCAACGGAAACAAAAAATCAGAATCGACCTTCAAGGGCAACAGCTCTCGGTCTAGTACAGTCACGGACACTGCCGGGTTGTTTTGAATACATTGACGTTCAATGGAATCGTTACAACCCGGCAGTGTCCGTGACTGTACAAGTTCTACGTCCGTACCCCATCGCACATTTTGCTCCCAATGTACCCAATACAGTACATTAGGTAAAGTGCTCAATTTGGAAACTAGAGAGTTAATTTGTATCGTGGTTTTACCCCACTTGCTGAATTACTAATTTCGCGCCTGAGAGATTGCTGTTTAGGAGCAAAAGTGCGTTAATTCCCAACGATTCGTCACGCACGTGACTACCAGCGTAAATAGGTTTGCTGTGTAACTCTCGTAAACATACTGACAGAGAGCAAACATACTGACGCAATCAAATCTAGACGCTAGTAAAATGGCAGTGTTCTATCTATTTTGAACGCTAGATGGCAGGGTAATAGAAAATGTTGAAATTCAGTAATTTAGAGTGCCACACACGTAAATTTGCCGTTGCGTAGAAACGAATTTTCGTTTCGTCTCCCTCTCCCTTAGCATCATGTGTTCTACCCTGCTCGAAAACCTTCGCTATTGTTGCCACATTGTCATTCCATTCCTGGACACACTCGCGCAAACATCATTGAAAACAATTGACTAGCGCTCCAGCTCGCGGTTCCCACCGTTCGGTAGGGACGCTGATGTGGCAATATAGCACGGCGTAGTGGTTGCTTCTTTTATGCAGTGCATGTTCATTGGCTAGCTAGTAACTAGTGTTGCCAACTGTAATAATGAAGCACTATTTCTGTCACGGAAGGGGAAAAGGCAGGTAAAGTGACGGTGAGTTTCGTTGGATTGGAAGCACCATATTTTTATTTTATACTAAGTATTTGACCGGTTTGACGTTGTGTGCGTGTATTGCGTGTGTGTATGTAAAAGTGTGTGTTTGCTAATGAACGTTAAATTCCATAATGCCTCCAGTTCTGTCGAAGTTGAAATCAAAAACCTTGCATAGCCAAGCTCGGGAAATTCTAAGCAACGTGCACGAGTTCATGAAGGAGGAAGCCAGTCATGGTGTTAGCATCCCAATAAAGCATTTTGGCAAGAGAGCAGCGAACAGCAGCAACAAATTGTTCATATTTCATAATTTTGGAATTATTCAAAATAAATAAATTATGTGGCTCCAACATCATTTCAACTCTGGCTCCGGCAAGTGTTCTTGTAGAAATTGCATAGAGGAGGCTGTCATTTTTGCTGCTTAATGCGATGCATATTGTTTTCTGTGTTAAAATTGCCATGCTTTGATGGGTGACCAAGTTCATAGCAGGGCCGGCGGAAGGGGAGGGCGAACCGTCCCATCGCCCAGAGCGGCAAAATTTGAAGAGAAGAAAAAAATAAGCCTATTGAAAACTGTGATCGAGCGAGATATTCTTTTGCGCTGAATAGTATTGAAATAGCATAAGAAGTATCATTATTTATTTTATATTTTGATGTTTTAGTTAGGAATATATTGATTTTCAATTTTCCGTTGCTGCGTAATGACCGGGGGGGGGGGGGGTCGAAATAGAGCGGCATCTGCCGCCACCTCCCAGGGAGGCAAAATGACTAGCGCCGGCCCTGGTTCATAACAAAAGAAAAAGCCGCGCAGCTTATCGTCTAGTGGCAGTATATGTACTTGTTATTGTTGTGGAAGCCGGCATCCTTTGTAAATGTACAACAAAGGCAACCGACTGTCGCCGATCTCAGAGAGGAAATAATAATACTGCTTCAGGAGGAGTGTTATGGTGCAATTGTAGCGGTTTAACACGTTGGCATGTTATTATCTGCCGTTGCAGTTCCATACCAGTGTATACGGGTTTTGGGAGTGAAAAGTTAGAACGCCACCAGTGCATTAATGCAATGAAAAATAATATATATATTTTTTTATTTTGTTTGAAATCACTCAAATAAGGAATCGTATGAAGAAGTCTTCTTTGCAGCATTTTTGGTAATTTTACTTATGTGTTAGTTCATATTTTGCGAATTTTTAGTAGCTACATACAAAGCCACTTGTTAGTACATATTAATCCTAGTCCTGGTATAATGCATGACGTTTAAAACTCAACGTTAGATAGACCTGAATTCTCTAATTTCATTGTTGTACGTAACAGCTGTGCATCGGCGCACCGCAGCGATTTTTCTATCTGGTCCATTAGCAACACTGCTTCTTTAGTTCTGTCGCGCATTGCACGGCAGAATTATCTGCGCTGGACTCTACCAGTACCTTTCTGATCAGTTCCATACTTGTTGTGTTGTAGTAGCGTGCGAAATAAACTGAAAAAAATGTAAAGGATTTCACTGCTTCAGTACGTCCAAGTATTACTGGCAAGAGAAGTATAGTTTATACCTATCGGATTATATAACTATGTTTATGTATAAAAGTCACATTTGTAACGTTTTCAATTAGTTTATAAATGTATAAAAAATATATTGATTGTCGAGAATTTTAGTTATAGGTCCTTTCAGTTCTCACGGCGGGCGCTCTAGAAGCTGGCAAGGGAAGTGCGGAGCGGAGTTATTCGCTGTAGACCAACCAGACAACAGCGGTGGTGCCAAGAGATACGACGTGGCGGAAATAGGTACTACGTGAACCTCGTTCTACAGGCTGCTGCGTTTCTTATCGTGCTGGATTGGTCGCTTCCCCGATCGCCACTTCCCTTGCCAGCTTCTAGAGCGCCCGCCGTAAGAACTGAAAAGACCTATAGGTAGGTATTATCAGTTTCGCAATAGGTAGTTGTATTGTTACTAATTGGCTTTGATGACGTTCAATGCCGGGAAAAAACACTATCATTATGAAAGTTTCATTTCAAAATATAATTGGAAACATTTATCACAAATGTGACTTTTAATTTACTAGGTAACAATTTTAAACCTTACCTAAAACTATAAATGTGCATAGCTTGATATTATAATTCTCAGTCAAATAAATCAACCCCTCCTATAAATAAGGGAATCTATATGCAGCGAAACTGGTGTCCTGGTCTAAAAGTTAAGGGCACCAGGACACTAAACGCATACTTCTTATTGTAGTCAGGAGGGTTAGTCAGCTATGTGGTTAACCGGACATGGCTATTTGTGATATAATCATACTCTGTTGCATCAAATCTTTGTACAGTCCCCGGCAATAAAAATGTTGACACCTAGATATACTAGTTTCCCTGCAATGCGTTGTGTTCTTTGTCGAACTGTACGGCGGTGATAGAAGTTGCCATTGAAAATTTGCTACTAAAATTCCCTTATCGCCGTAGATTTAGGCAACACACATAACGCCTTGCAGCGAAGCGAGTATTTCAGGATCTAGGAGACCCATTTTTATTGCCGGGAACTATACAAGAAGATAAGATTAACTAAACGTTCTTAGTTACTCTGTCGTCAAGATCCAACGAATGTCAATTTTAAAATATTTCTTTCATAAAAACGGGTATATTTGATATTGAAAATGAAATGTTTAATAAGTGTGCTAAAATATTTAAGAACAATTCGAGGGCCTCCCGGATGGCGCAGTGGTAGCGTCGTCGCCTTGTAAAAAAGGGGTCCTGGGTTCGATACCCGATGGAGGCTCATAGTGGGTCGGATCCCACTTTAAACTGTAGGTCCAGTCCCGGTTAGCCTTCCTGTGCATAAAGTGGACTTAAAAAACCAAATCAATCAATTAATCAAGTACAATTCGTGCTTACCCGCAAGCGTAGTGGTACGTCGCCTTGTGATAAAGTAGTCTCGGATTCGAAATACTGTTGAGGCACAAGGTAGACTTTTACCTCAAACCTTTCAAAAGAACAACCCGTGAAAACTAAAACTATACTAATTCATTTAATTCTTTGTGTACCTGTTCTGAAAGTTTCCACAGTAGCATCAACACCCTGTATAAAATGATTTAAGAAATTAATAACGATGCGACGGTCACTTGATTAGTTCTTCCAGGATGAACCGTTCTCCGGAACAGTTCTTTCGAATCGTTCTCGTGAACAGTTCTCACGAACCGTTCTGCAGATAGCTTTTGATTTGAGAGCCAAACGAAACGGAATTAACAGGTAATCCGCTTTTCCCGTGACTAACAGTTCGAGACTAGAGCAGTTTGGGGTCGCGGCTATCCGCAGAGGGAGACAGAATCGACAAAACCGTGCAGTCACGAAAGGGGTTCAAGAGTCGTGATCGAAATGGGAACGCGATTTATCTTCACGATTTGGGTCCCTTTACGTGCAAACTCGCAAACTAGTCGACTGTTTCAGGACGGTGGTAAAAAAGTACAAATGCTGTCTGACCATTCTGGAGAGCCTTAGTAACTTTCTTCCTTAATTTCCTTCCCCTCTTGCTGGAACAAAGACTGGAAAACTCAGGGGAGTTGCTAGGAGACTAAAATATTGGGTCTTGAGTAGATGCTTCGCAGGCCCCACGGGGGTGCACAGCCACGCTGAGTTTCCAAATTCCAGTTAATTCCAGTTTCAGCTGCCCTTCCCAGAGGGAGCAGCCCTCATCTGCTAACCTAAGACATAGAAGGCGACCTGTGAGTACGAACCCAAGACCCTTTGGTCAAGGTTTGAAGCTGTACGATGTTCTAGAATAGTACAGTAAAACCTCGTTAATTCGGACTAATGGGGGGGATAAGTTGACCGGTTTAATGAAAGTCCGGATTAACTGAAATAACCTAAAAGAACAGTAGAAAGTGCATTAAAACTCCGTTTATAGCAACAAAACACGTTCATTATGGTGTATTTAAATTGCATGGGCCTAAACACGCTATACAGTACAATACAAAGTCTGCAGAAAAGATAATTTCATCAGTGGTTGACTGCCTTTTCTTTGGGAAGTTCTTTTGTTGACTTCTAGCCACATTTAAAACCTTGCATTCTGCTATATTTTTGGCCTTTTTCCTGTCCGGATTAAGCGAAGTCCGTCTTATCAGGTCCGGATTAACGAGGTTTTACTGTATTACAAAAAGTTATTTTTAGAAAGCTAACTGGCCTGTAGTTGAAGTTAATTGGGTCTCCACAATGGCACAGTGGTAATGTCGTTGCCCTGCAATCAATACCCGATGGAGACACATAGTTATTCGGATTCCGCTATAAACTGCAGGTCCTGTCCCGATTAGCCTTTCTGTGCATAAAGCGGAGTTAAAACCAAAACTCGCTTCAAGTTAATTGGATACTAAACTGTGTCTCGCGTATCTCTAGAGCAAGCGAATGAAAATACGTCTCTGTGCAACCCGAGAGCTCTCGAGCCGTCTCTGTAGCGGTGTGGTTAGCACATCGCGCTACCACGCCAGGGGTCCCGGTTTCGAATTCCGGCCTGGGCGTGGATATTTGAGAGTGTCCATTCATCAATTTCAACATATCACCACTCATCCCGATCTTCACAAATTAGCCAAAAAGTGGCACAAAAAGGGAAGTAAAAAGAAGCAAATCGACCAATGAACGAGAGGGAAAGTAAGTGCATGGAGGGGAAAATGCAGCTACAGCAGTTTCCAGCAGTGCGCACAGCTTCGCTCCTCCTACTCGTTTTCTCCCCTTCTCTACCGTTACGCTCGTCCTTGCTGCACGGATTTCCGAGACAGAGTCTAGAAGTTACTTCCACTGACCTCTGGTGGGATACACTGACACTATTTATTGCCGTGCGATCATAAGAAAAATTAAGTTTTTTTGGGGAGACAATCCTTTTCATAACTTATCCCAGGACTCGAATCTGGAAATTTCTGTGCTGAGATCACGAGTCGATCACTCAACGTTCTGTGCCACCGAGGTGGCGACAAGGAAAAGAAAATATAGGACAAAGAGAAGAGAACTGAAAGAAGATTGAGAGAGTGTATCAAATGAGATAGAAAACGAGAGAGCAAATTCAGAAAAGAAGAGAGGAACTAGTCAGTACGAAGAAAGAGATTCTAATGGTGATAAAAGTAGATGGAAATCTAGAAAGAAGATAGAAGGGAGGAAGGAATAAAAATGAGGTAATATCTCTTTACTATAAAATAGTGGGGAGTCAAGTGCCACACCTTCACCCCATAGGCGCCGACTCCATGGGGCTTAGGGGGGCTCGAGCCCCCCCAATGTTAATGATGTGGGGGCAGAGCCCCCCCCATAATAATTTTGCTTAAGAGGATCTAATGTATTATTTTTCTTCTCTTGTAAAGTTTACTCTGTGCCACATGAACTTAACTTTAAATACACATTGAAATGTTTTAGATATGAACTTTGGGGGGGGGGGGGCTGAGACCGCTGAACAATCAACTTTGGGGGGGGCTATAATCGGAGACAGCAAAACACATGACTTATTACTATATACTAAGTATATAGTTATTATTTACTATTATACATATATTAATCAGAGACATAATGAATGTAGCCAACGACTTGTTAAAGACTGTTTGGGAATCCCCTAAGAGAATACAAATATATAGGAATATTATTGATGTGAATGAGAAGGCTGGCCATACTGGACTGTGACCACTTTCCCTGGTCGGTGGACGTTGAGAGCCTCCAGTATGCAACAGATCTTAAGGAACTATGAAAACCTTCTCAATTTTCTTGAGAAAATTTCTGAAGAAGATTCTACTGACACAGCATTAAAATGTGCTGGATACCTGGAGACAATGCTTCACTTCAAGACATTTTTCTTTCTCTCCCTCTACTGCCATGTGATGGGTCCAATACAAGAGGCAAACTGTAGGATTGTCTCCACGCATTGGTGCCACAGAAGTGGAATCAAAACTAAAATACTTGACTGACATCTTTCAAGAAAAGCGAATGTGTTTTGAACAGTTCTGGCTGAAATGTACAGAGGACAAACGAGCCTCGTTGATGAGCCAGAACTGCCCCGGCAACGTCACGTCCCTAACAGACTTGAAAATTCTGATGCTGCTAAAACTCACAAGTTCTACACTCCAAAATAGCATTATAGATCAATATACACTGACGTGTGTGACACAGCAAAATCATGTGTTAAACATCAATCTACAGGACTACAAAAAGTAACAGCCGTAGAGAAAGAATGCATCTCAGCTGTGAACATTTGCACAACAAACTTTCAGCAAACGCGAGAATTCTTTCGCCAAGATTTGGATGCAGATAGGCTCTCCTTACACATGTCCATGCTTGGTGATATCGCCAAACAGAAGAAAGTGGTTCTAACTACCATGCGTGACATAAGGAAGTTTCTCTTGGAAGAAAGCACCCTCCAGGAGCCAAATTCATGATGGTCCTCCGCACTGTGCCAGTGACGACAGCCACAGCCGAAAGGTTATTCAATGCTATTAGCCGACTAAGGACATATTTGAGATCTACAATGAGGCAGAAGAGACTAAGCAGCTTAGCGGTACTCCACATACATCAAACTGTGCTTGATAATTTGGACCTGAGACCGCTCGTTAATGAGTCATAAAAAAATAACCCACTGCGTAGAGCAAATTTCGATTTATTTTTAAATCATGTTCATATGTTTTTGTTGTGTATGTCACTTTATATCTTAGTGTACATGCTATTTTTTTATTATTGCAAAATTAAATTTAAAAAGTAAAATATTGTAGCAAGAACAAAAAAGTACAACTATTTTCCTGCGATTTGTGTTAGCATTTATGTAAATAATTAAATAAAACTGTTAAATATTCGTTATTTTATGGGTTACTTGCAACCCATCCAGGGTGGCTACAAACAAGCAGAAATGAAATTCCCTGACTTTTCCAGGTTTTCCAGGACAAAATTTACATTTTTCCCTGACAATTACAAACTAAACAAAATCGATGTTTTTGCAAATGGAAATAATAAACTCGTACAGATCCACGTATGGTTTTGTTAAGTACCAATATTATCTTCTATGAAATTGACTTAATTTCTCCATTCTCTATGATTTGAATTCAAACTGGAAAATAGTGAATTTGGAAAATTATTACAATTCACAAGCTAGGGAAGGATTACGGAATTTTGTCATACGCAGTAAGTTTAAAGTAAAATACTTCATTATTTTTAAAGTTACGACTAAATGAGATAAGAGTGAAGATTGATCTATTAAGAAATACAATTTCTAATTTATCAGTCTCCTTATACATTCTTGGTATTATATATTAATATTTTCACTGAGGTTTGGAGCCCTCTGCTTGCAAAAATCATGAGTGCGGACTCATTTTTCAATGCATAAAGCTACTTCTCTCTTCTCTGTAAAGCAAACAACTTAACTCTTGCATATAAGTGAAACAATTGAATCGATCAAAATCAAGTGTCATATTTCCTTACATTATCAATGGGATTTCTGCTTCAGTACAGTATATCCAAGTGAAGTACTGTGAAACTGACAACATGCAGTTATACCATTAATGCTGACGAAAAGGGTATGTAGGTATTAGAAATTTAACACAAGTAATTTATAGAATTGCATTGTATAGGTACCTGATTTAGCTAACCACACATTAAAACAGGAAAACACTAATAATAAGAGCTTATGAAAGTTCATATACGAGGGGCATCCTGAAAAAAGCTCCAATGGTGTATATACACAGCACTAGTGGTCGAAGAGCGACACACACACATGCAGGCAGGAAGAAGTGGTATGGAGATGTAATCTGGTACAGTTGCAATGCAGCAGTTTTAGGACAGTTCTAGGGTAAAGATTGCAGCTCTCACACAGTCTCCCACCGACTGCGATGTAGCCTACATTGCACGCTCAGAATTTGGCACAGAGCCACCAGAGATGTGCAGACCGGACGTCGTGAGTGATAGTATGGTCAGACGATGGTGCAGACAATTCACGGAAGGCCAATCGAATGTGCACAACCCCATACAGCTGAGCACACACGGGACCTTTGCATCACTTCAGGTGAGAGATCTTGGACCACTCCGTGAACAGCCCTGGCCTTGAATGTACAGACTTTCATCTCTTTGCTTAAGTGAAGAGGTTTCTGACAGGGCAAGGATTTGACAGCTACACGGCGGTAGAGATAGTTCCAGTCTTTGCTGTCAGACACATATACCATGGACATACAAAATTTAGTGCCATGCTACGACAAATGCCAGAACAACGGTGGTGATTATGCCGAAAATTAGGTTATGACTCACTGTTACTAATGCAATAAATTACAACTGATATTCTTGTTTTATTTATACCTAATCGGCAGACTCTTTGATATTTTGTTATTTTTTTTCAAATTGGTGTATTTTCTTACTTTTTACTATACGGTGTTATTGTTCCCATAATTCAAATTTTCATTTTAGCGCATTTTCTGGCAAATATCTGAAATTATACCTTCATGGTGTTTTAAAACTACTGTTTCAAATTGTAAGTCACATAGCTTACGTCTCTTCGTGAGAGTTTGATATCTTGAAAGTTATTTTCCATACCCCTTTTTTAATTTTAAGGTAAGAATTTTAGATAATGGAATTTTCCCCGTATATACTGAAGGGTGCATAATGACCATAAGTGGCGACGCACCCAAAAAATTAAAATCAATCAATCTCACGTGACAGATACCGATATATTATGGCACCAAAAATTGGCATTATCTTTTTTTCACTTGATAGTGTTACGTTTCCCAAAATTCGCGTTTTTGTTTTAGAACATTTATCTGCCAGATATACCGAATCTTAATACTCCATTGTGCTTTTAAACTGTTATTTCAAATTGTAGGTCACATGGTCTACATACTTTCGTGACAGTTTGATATGTTGGAACAGATTTTTGAGGAAGTAAAAGTAAAGTGCTCCCCTGCACTTTTCCATGAAGCTGTATAGGGGTGTGGAGTTAGGGTCCCACACTTTCTTGATCACGGTGAAAGGTGGGGGTGATGTGATCAGCACCACGCTCCTCGCTACATTTATCCCTCAAAGTATCCTCAAGGTACCAGCTTCATATGATGCTGGGTGGGTGCCGGAGCAGTTTGAATAGGTGGAAAACATCCCGGTTCTCCCCTGCAGGGGATCGACCCCGGGTCTCTCGCCGGATCTCTCGCATAGTAGTCAGATGCCCTAATGACTGAGCTCCATTATTAGTCGCTCGACAAATGCCGATGGTGCGCACTTAGCTTGGTAATTCAAAACATATCTCGTGCGACAAATACGAAGATGTGGTTCTCGTGTGACTGTAGATACGCACTCGATCTCCTGTTAGAACCCTGCCACTTTGCTCTGTGATGCAAATGGTTTCGATAGAAGTTGAAAAAATCGTTGAAAATACATGACTTAATGTGGCTGTCGGAATTATTTCATGTACGTATAAGTATAACTATAGTTTACTCTTGAGTAAAATGTTGGAAAACTTGCATGTTCTATGTACACAAACATGGCCTAGAAAAGACAAGAATGTTTCGTTGTTCTAGGACATTTCATTAAAAAAAATCGCTAAAAACGCCAACAATTCGCATTTTATGCGAAATTCGCATTATTTCGATATTTCGAAAGGCCAAAAATGTGTCCAAACATCACTGCACATTCCTCAACATAACTTCGCAGCAATTACCAGCTTTCACGGTTTTGGCGTTTACGGTTCCCTACTAATCGGAAATTACTTTCTGGCCACCCCTCGTATAAATCAGTAGATGGAAAGTGAAAATTTAGCAGGGCTGGCAGAGAAAAGTCAATTCTTGAAGAAAGTTATTTGCTTTTATGATTGAATGATTCGCGTAAATATATTAAAATATTTACGTATTTATTATTAGTATTTTATTTCATAATATTGGACATTACCCTTACTCAGTGAGAGATTAATGACCATCTCTCACGAGTTCAAACAGACAGGACAGAGAGTGGCGTTAATTTCATTGCAATATTAGTGTTGCAGTAAATTTGAGGTTGCGAGCATGCACTTGCCAATTTTTATAACGTTCACCAATGCAGATTTATGTTTCACTTTTTCGTGATAGTATTCAATATATATCCCGTTTGGTTGGATTCTTCTTGATATCTAAGAATAGTGCAATGTCATTGTAAACGTATGTTAACTTGTGCGAAACCAGTAATAAGTCAGGATGATGAAAGAAAACCTTCGTAAACACTGCTACATTAAATAAGGTGAAGTGAGCCAGAAGAGTAATAAAATTCCAGCAGCATATTTTCAGTGTAAAGATCTTCTTGTTTATGCATGCGATTTTTGTTGGATGTTTCAGTAAATGCAATTTCTGTCGCATGTTGTAGTGAGATACTTTGTCGGGTGGTGATATTCGACAAAAATAGTATGTATCAATATAACCTATTTTTTCCCAAGTTCCTTCAGTTTGCCCAACAAAATGCCTTACTATCGGACGACGCCATCCGCTCTTATCCCCTCCATCTGTTGACAAGACCCCTTACTACTCCCATACGGACAAGAAAAAATGGTATCATCGTGCTGATTATGAAATGAATGTGCTTTTTGGACCTTCATACTCTTATGTTTGGGTGGAAACTCTGACACAGGTCTGGAGCAAGCCTGGGAAATTCATATTGATGACCAACTTCTCCCCCTCTCTGCAACATATCAATGCCACATTTCCGAACATTTTGGCTCATTATTCAACTTGTATGGCACCCAGGAACATGAAACATGTTTCAATCAATCTCTTTGGAAACGTCCATTCCTTGAAGAGAATACTAATGTTTGCGCCTTCTCCCCAAAATAGCGGGAGAAGAGGGGCAAACTCCAGATTTTTATGTTGTTTTTTTTTAATTGAAATTCGGTGGTCGCGTCCCCCAAACCCGGCGTTCTGAATTGTACACGGTTGCATGCTCTGATGTAGATTGCTCCGATAGTGCCCAAGTTGTAACAATTTTCCTCCGAAAATGCAAACTACCTATTTTTCGTAAAAAAAAGAAAAATCACATTTTGGCTTATTATTCAACTTGTATGGCAACCAAGAACATGAAATATGTTTCATTCTCTTGTGAAATGTCCATTCTTTGAAAGGAATACTAAAATTTGCGTCTTATCCACAAAATAGTGGGAGAAGAGGGGGCAAATTCCAGATTTTTTTTTTCATTGAAATTCTGGGGACGTGCCCCCAAGCCCACTTCCTCGGTCCGGCGTTCTGAATTGTGCACGGTTGCATGCTCTGATGTTTGATCTGAAAAACAAAACTTATCCGAAGTAGATTGCTCCCATGGTGCCCGAATTATAACAATTTTCCTCCAAAAATGCAAATTACCTATTTTTCGTAAAAAAAAAATCACATTTTGACTTATTATTCAACTTGTATGGCACACAAGAACATGAAATATGTTTCATTCTCTTGAGAAATGTCCATCCTTTGAAAAAAATACTAGTTCGCGACCTCTCCCCAAAATAGCCAGTCAAGAAGGGGCAAACTACAGATTTTTACGTTTTTTTTTCATTGAAATTCGGGGGTCGTGCCCCCAAGCCCCCTTCCTCGGTCCGGCGTTCTGAGTTGTACACGGTTGCATGCGCTGATATTTTAGCTGCAAAACAAAAGTTATCCGAAGTAGATTGCTCCCATAGTGCCCGAGTTATAACAATTTTCCTCCAAAGAGTGTTCGAATTTAAAACTCCCGCCGAAAAGCCCGAACGAGAGAAATTTCTCTCTCTCTCTCTCTCTCTCTCTCTCTCTCCTCCTGCCATCACTGGTTTCTGGCGCCGTGATTGTGTTGCGCATAAAAGGGGCCTAAAAGTTGAGGCCGAAACTTGCGAACGAGATTTCCTGTTCCCGTGCAGAGTTCCATAACGATATCTTTAAATAAAAAAATAAAAAATCAAAAAAAAAAATCAATGAAGACGAAATTCCCTGACATTTCCCCGACTTTTTTTGACACATCAAATTCCCTGACTTTTCCCGGTTTTCCAGGTCTGTCGCCACCCTGCCATCACATGTCTGTTGCGGACATTAAAACACACCCATGCCCTCGCCGGGACTCGAACCCGAGACCCCTGGATCAAAGCGAGTTGAGTCGACCACCCAACACGCTCGGCTACAGAGGCCGGCATAAAACTTTCAGGTTGATCTCTTAATGTAAATACATACTTTTAAATAAAAATGTTAATTGTTATCTAAACAAAATGAGCATACACAAAAGACATAAAGAGACTTTGAAACATTTTCTAAACGTTTTTCATGTTACATTTCATTTGCATGAGGAACATAATAGCTGCTTAAAAACTGCTATACGAAGACGTAATTTTTATTTTTAAAAAAGGGAGGGAGAGAGTCATTCATTCATTTATTTCAGTGATCAGAGCCCCCCCCCCCAATAATTTTGACAAGTCGGCGCCCCTGCTTCACCCTCATTCCTTTCGAAAGTACTTGAAGCCAGGTACCTACTTTCAGGATTCGGTCTTCTCTTGAGGAGCAGTGAGTGGATCACTCGTAAAGATTTAAATTGAGATTACGTCTGTGTGATTACCATTTTATACTGCTTCTACAGGATGCTTGAATTTGCAGCTATGTTCTGCGTTTCTTCCTAGGAAAGGTTTTTGCTTCTCCAAAATTGTGAATCAAGTAAGTACCTCTGCTTTCTCTCGTTCACTCCAGACAAATGATGAGTCTGTACCTTTACCGAAGACCAAGTAAGTTTTACATAGGCACCTCTATTTCCACTGCATTCTTACATACTTCGTAGCTGTCAACTACATGGTCAGAATATTCCAGCCAACTGCCCAACACCTTGGCGGACTGCGCTGCGATGGGCCCCACGTTTGAATCGCGGCCTGGGCGTTATGTACTTTGTGAGTGTCCATTCACCAATTTCATCATATCATCATGGTCGCGATTGGTCTAAAGTGGCGGAAAAGAGACTCTAAAATAACAAAAATAAAAATCTATGTGAACCAAATGATTTTTCCATGGAATTGTAAGTCACGAATGCATTCACTTTTAACTGGTTGATGAATTTTTTAAGCCGTTTTCCCTAGCTTAATATTTAGCAAGGGTCTCCGGAATGGCACTGACAGATAAAAGTTTGTGTTTTTAATATGGATAAAAGTAGATAAATAGAAAAGCAAGCATTTTGAAGATAAACTCACCAAGTTTTATTGGTAGTAGGTTACAACTCAGCACAGCTCAGTATAACTCCACATGAGCTCCTTTTCTGATACGGAGGATGTCCAACCTGAATTAAATTTCTCTCCACGTATTCTGTAGCATCAGAGGCGTGGCAGAAGCAATCGCATTCGTAATTCGGTCCTGCAGTTCTTGTAGGTTTCGTACCTTTGGGCCAGAATACACAATGTCTTTAACATAACCCCTGAGCAAAATGTCCAGAGGGGTAACATCAGGCGAGCGTGGTGGCCAGGAAATTGGTACATCACGGCCTATCCAACGATCAGGAAATTCGCTATCAAGATACTCCCTCACTTGTAGGCTCCAATGTGGCGGGGCACCATCTAGTTGGAATATCACTTTAGGGGAACTGCAAAGTTTTTGAGCATGTCTAGGAACACATTTCCTTTTATTGTATGCTCCACGAAAAAGGATAGGCCGCATTGGCCAATTTCCTGGCCACCACGCTTGCCTGATGTTACCCCTATGATAGACATTGTGTATTCTGGCCCAAAGGTAAGAAACCTACAAGAACTGCAGGACAGAGTTAGGAATATGAATGCTTCTGTAACGCCTCTGACGCTACAGAATACGTGGAGAGAAATTGAATTCAGGTTGGACATCCTCCGCTTCACAAAAGGAGCTCACGTGGCGCTATACTGAGATGTGCTGAGTTGTGACTGCTACCAGTAAAACTTGGTTAGTTTATCTTCAAAATTCTTGCTTTTCTTTTTATCTACTTCTATCCATATTAAAACCACAAACTTTTAAAAACTGTCAGTCCCATTCCGGACACCCTATTGTCTTGGGCTTTAACGGACCCGATTCCCATTCATAACAGACCCTCAAAATTGCCATGCTAACCCAACATCGTGAGGGAAACGTGAAATAAGTGGCAGTCTCCTATCTTCTGTTAACAAAGCTGTCAATAAAGGCAATGGGATTCGATTCCCTGACCCACTTAAAAGTCGCTTCGGAGACCTTGACGGAAAATAGTCAATGCACCATGGAATGAAAAAGTAACCCACGAAAGATCACCCACGACAGATAAATAATGAAATATATTCGAAACACCAAAACAATACATCCTAGAATAGTATGCAACCATATATACCTGTAGTATATCTTGGTTGCATACCCGTAAAGGGGCTTTGTGACGCTCACTCTACAGTAAGCTGAAACTACAACAGAGCGTTTTCAAACTGCGGCAACCCCTTTACAACGCCGCAAGGACATTTTTTATTTAGATATCGCCTCTGTAACCGCCTCACCCCACCCCCTCCACACACAAGGGAGGAAAATAAAAGACGTAGCAGAAGTTTTGATGGCTGCTTTCCCGTTTTATTTTATTAGCTCCTTTAATGACTTCCATAAAATTCATCCCGCGGGAAGAAAGATATCCATAACCGCGGTCCTTTTGTTTGTGGAATGCCTCATTATTTTGCTGACGACCATCTCAATATCGCTTTCTTCCAGCAGATAAATTTCTAATTCGAGCGGGTTGCATCGTGAAGATGTCACGAGCCTCTTCAATACTAGAACGATCGGAGGCTTATTTGTATTGATTTGATTTGGTTGAGTCAATGTAGCATATTTGTATTAGCGACACCTTTGTATTGATTTGATCCTTTCAATTCAGTTAACGTCGACTATTTGTATTGATTTAATTTGATAAATTCAGTTAACGTTGCTTCCTTGTATGGCTTTGAATTGGTTTCTCATTCAATTAACATAGCTCAATTCATTTGGTTGAATCAATTTGACGCCACTTATTTCAGCTGCGCATTTGTATTGATTTAATTCGATCGATTCCATTAAGGTCGACTATTTGTATTGATTGTACATGTTATTTCGTTATCATTGTTTATCTGTATTGATTTCACTTGCTTCATTCCATTCACATCCCTCATTTTTATTGATCTCATTTTGTTGACTCAATAAACGACCTTATTTGTATAGACTTCATTGACGCAATCAATTTAGCTTACTTGCATGACTCAATTTCAATGACTCATAATGGTGTAAGGGGTGACTCTTTCCGAAGACACCAGAATGTTAACCTCACTTCCACGCAGTACACCCTGGACTGCATTTTTAGACTAGCGGGGCTCCGGCGCCTGAACTCAAAGGACGTTTAATCCTCTGGGTTGCTCGTGAGGTGTTGTCATTATATGTTTATGATTGTAACTTCATCCATTTCTATCACTATTCATCCTCATCTTCTAGATTAGCAAAAAGTGACAGAAAAGCGAACCAAAAACTCAATATGCTGACCAAGGCAGAATTTATTCTATTTTAAAACATAAACTAAACGTCGTGTTTCAACCTTCTAGCAAGGCCTTCTTCAGAGAGAAATGGGGTTATATTTAAGCACACGAGAGAAACAGGATATGACAGAGTGAGATGAGGCTAAGCAAATAGGAAGGGAGAAGAGAGTACTAGTGAGAAAATTGATGGAGGCCAAGGAAATAGAGAGGAAAGATGAAGAAGACACAATGAACTGGAATGGGGGACTGAAGATAAACAAAGAATGGAAGAAGGTGTTAGAAAGAGTGGAAAGGACTAGAGCGAAGGAGGAGAGAAAATGGAAGAGGAATGAAGAAAGATAAGGAAAAAGAGCGTGAGATAATGAGTCCAACCACTTTCCAGATGAAAGGAAATGTTTATCCAAATCGCCTGTCAGGTGAAACAACAGTTTACAGGAGAAGGCCACCTGCTGGTGCACCTGGAAAGGAATGTTACACATAAACAACTATCTAATAATCTTGTGTCTGGAGGGGAGTTATTTTTGTGTATATATATTTTCCTGTTTTGTACCTTATTTCACTTGTATTTGGTACAGAGTCTGAAGAAGACGTTTCTAAAAGGTTGAAACGTAACGTTTAGTTTATGTTTTAAAATAAAATAAATTCTGCCTTGGTCAGCATATTGAGTTTTTGGTTGTCATGGAAACAAGGCCTAATGGTGTTTTCAGATAAGCTAAGTAAACTAAAAGAAATCAGTCAATCCAACAGCGAAACGAGAGGGCATCATTCATCCAAATCGTTGCCATTAACCCAAGAGGCAGAAGAGCGACGTAAATAATCAAACTTTAAAGGAAGAAATTGTGGAGATCCTAAGGATCAGTAAAAGTTCGAATTAACGAAGTTTTACTGTAACAGTTCTGTATGTGTATATATATATATATATATATATATATATATATATATATATATATATATATATATATATATAGAAAAGAAGTCCACATTATCCACAGCTCTAGATGCCTCCGCCGTGGATCGTATCCGGAATGGCGTTACCACAGCATTATACAAAATCTTAAATCACTGATGTGGTACGTGAGCCATCAATTTAAAACTATAGTTTTAGATCGACCACAAGTTGAAGTCGTGAAATCTTTACGCGATATAAGGTAACAGCATTAAAAGCAGAAATAGTCAGAATTCTCAGGCAAGGAACGTCTGGAATCCAAGGACATCCACATCGCTTGTCTTTGTTGACAAAGTGGAGGGAAATCTCCCTGGGCTACTGTAAATAAATGCGCCTCTTAAATTCACTTGGTATATATAACTCTGCTCACCTAATGCGAGAAAGCGACGGGTAGGGTAGGGGGGATAACGTTGAAGCAGATACATCGAAATGATAAGAGAGAGAAATTCCAGGAAACTCAATAAGATGCTCGTTCACAACGCAAGGAATATTTTGGAGGAATTCTTGATGTATTTTTAGCGCCGCATTTCATAAACGTTTGGTTAATCGCGACGATGAGAATGGGTCGTTACTTGATGAAGGGACACTTACAAAAAACATCTATGTTCAGGACAGTACTCGAACCCGGGAAACTTTGGTTGCGAAAGCAAAAGTAGACCAGTTATATCGCTCGTCTTCTGGCCGTATGATTACATGCATAAACATTACATTCGATAAGCTTCATTTTCGTATATAAATCAACCGAATTATAGTGAATCAGTTACTATAATAATAGGATAATAACCTTTTTTCGAGCAGGCCTCATCTCCAAGAAGCTATCAACTCGGGGGCAAGCCCCGGCACCTAGCGACCTGTTGGGTGAGAACAGTCAAGGCAAAATGGATAATAAACCTTTTCTTGCTCCCCCCAAAATAGGCAATAGTTAGGCTGGAGAGTTCTAATGAACTAACCGATCTCTAACTACGAACTTTTTTTTTGTTACTATAATAATAATATTATTAATATACTGTTACAAAACATCATTAATGGAGGCTAGAGGGTTTAAACCTGATTGGGGTAAAATTTTCATATTCCTCAACAGTTTACACGTTGTGGCAAAACTTGTTTTGCTTGTGTTAAATTAACCAAGTTAAATATATTGTAGAATATAACTGAAGAATGCCATACATGGAATTCAGCTCCATCTTAAGTTGTTAAAGAAAACTGAAATTTCACATAAAATAGTTTCAAATGCATTCCTTACATCAAATGCGGAATGGCGTTATACAAAGGTTATTGAGTTTTTAACAGTGTATTATTTCATGCATGGCGTTACAGAAGGAAAGATTCCTTGCGAAATAACGTTTCAACACATCCTTCTGTGTATCATTATATATTCAGTTTTCCGTGTGACTGAAGGCAACATATTAGTTCCATTCTTTCCTTACATGTAGTCAACCCACATGTACTGTCGAGTATAATTGGATACCTAAGGCACAAGGATCTTATTTAGTTAGGATGAAATGCACACGGGTATTGTTTTTAGAGAGAAAGATTAAAGGTTGTTTTGTCTGCGAATCAGAACACAGCTGTATTTGAAGCAGAGTGTGAACTTTTTAATTTTAAAAAATCACATAATTTGTGTAGGTTCTATTGTGGTCGTCATGATTAAAATGTCGGTTGTATTTTCTAACTATCATACCGGTGCGATATTTGTCATACAAAACAGTAATATAGAAGCTGAAAAAGTCGTTGTTCATAAAAGGTTAGAGGTTGAAAACATTGCCAGTACTGTTTTTCAATGTTTTTTTTCCTTTTGGCTTGTGAGAGTAGCGAACAATTCAATTATTTAAAGAGAAAATAAACACCGCTTGTATTTTCCTCATTCGGTTGCCGAGTGCGTTGATTGGTCGATACGCGATATCATCGACGAAGTTTCCGGGTTCGAGTTAAGGCCTGAGCATGTTCTTTTAGTGAGTTTTGCTTTATCAGTTTTTTCTCCTCATCGTCGCGATTAGCAAAAATTGACACGGACGACGCAAATTATGAAAACTGCAAATTTCATAGAAGGTAATGAGCAACAGCTTTTAATACAGGAGGAGGGAAAAATCAGGTTACGTAGGAAAACAAATACGTATATAGTGTGTCCAAAAAGTCATGCAACCCGGTGTTTACGACAGTATAACGGAATAGCGAAACTGAATGAGAAGAAACGCTCTCTACCAAGAGAATGTCCTGTATATTGGGAAAATTTAGAGAGACAAACATATGTAAGAACATGCATTTTTGATAACAAATCAGCAAAGTGTTGCCAAAGGCGGAATATTTTTTTTTTGCAAATCGTGTGTATTGATGCACAGAACTCACTGAGGTAAATTATTGCAACATTTCACAATACCAACGAACAATTTGGCTGGCCATCTATTGAATTTGACAGAAAAAGAACTTTGACGAAGTTTCAAAAACATTGCACAAGGGAATAAATAGGCTGTTCCAAAAATCGATGTTTTCACAGTATTACGAGGGACACTGGCAACACTGTTGCTGTCACGTGTCACTAACAGACGTGTTTCACCTCAGGCTATCGCACTAAGGCACTTTTAACGACAAAAGAGAAAGTTGGATATTCTCGAAGATATGCAATAAATTACATACAGACACTCTGTACAACCAACCATACGTATGCTTGATACCATTACAGTGAACGTTTAATATACGGACAATCTGCTTGAATGTATGCCTCATTTCCGGTTGGGCTCTGTGAAAGTTCTTTCCGTCATTACAAGATTGATTGATTGATTGATTGACTTGGTGTTTTAAGCCCACTTTGTGCACAGCAAGGTTAATCGGGGCTAGACCTACAGTTTAACGTTGGATCCGAAACACTACGTGCCTCCAGCGGGTATCGAACACGGGACGCCTTGATAACAAGGAGACGACGCTAATAGAGTAAGAGAACCAAACTCTACAGCGTAAGAACCCTTTGATGATTTGTTTTCTGCAAGTTCTCTTTATATTCACATGAGACTGGACTTATAATTTAAAGAAAAATGGGAGAACCCCTGAAGAAGCCTAACCTCCACCCTCATACATTCAGGGGTAGGCACTAAATGCCTTGGTGCCTTTAAAATAAACCAGGGCGTCAGATCCGCGGAATTTGGGTTCCCCATTTTTTTTCTTTTCCTCCTTCTTTATTGATGCTTTCAAATATACATGCATATTACACGTATATTCTAGGCTAGCTAGGCTATAGATCAGAAATTGTAAATATTAATATTCATATCAGTGAGATGATGATGATGATGCTGATTCTGGAGTTGGCAACCTGATTTCCTATGAGTTGGCAACCTGATTTCCTATGAGTTGGCAACCTGATTTCCAATGAGTTGGCAACCAGATTTCCAATGAGTTGGCAACCTGATTTCCAATGAGTTGGCAACCTGATTTCTTATGAGTTGGCAACCTGATTTCCTATGAGTTGGCAACCTGATTTCCAATGAGTTGGCAACCTGATTTCCAATGAGTTGGCAACCTCATTTCCAATGAGTTGGCAACCTGATTTCTTATGAGTTGGCAACCTGATTTCCTATGAGTTGGCAACCTGATTTCCAATGAGTTGGCAACCTGATTTCCAATGAGTTGGCTACCTGATTTCTTATGAGTTGGCAACCCGATTTCCTATGAGTTGGCAACCTGATTTCCAATGAGTTGGCAACCTGATTTCCAATGAGTTGGCAACCTGATTTCCAATGAGTTGGCAACCTGATTTCTAATGAGTTGGCAACCTGATTTCCAATGAGTTGGCAACCTGATTTCCAATGAGTTGGCAACCTGATTTCTTATGAGTTGGCAACCTGATTTCCTATGAGTTGGCAACCTGATTTCCAATGAGTTGGCAACCTGATTTCCAATGAGTTGGCTACCTGATTTCTTATGAGTTGGCAACCTGATTTCCTATGAGTTGGCAACCTGATTTCCAATGAGTTGGCAACCTGATTTCTTATGAGTTGGCAACCTGATTTCCAATGAGTTGGCAACCTTATTTCCAATGAGTTGGCAACCTGATTTCCAATGAGTTGGCAACCTGATTTCTTATGAGTTGGCAACCTGATTTCTTATGAGTTTGCAACCTGATTCCTTATGAGTTGGCAACCTGATTTCCTATGAGTTGGCAACCTGATTTCTTAGGAGTTGGTAACTTTATTTCTATTCATAGCCTAGGACCACGTGACATAGTGAGATAGCCCAGATATTGGACTCAGTATACGTCACTGGTTTGAGGCGATAACCCACAACTGGTTAACTTCTCATGGATAGTGTGGACCAAGAGTGTTTCGACGTATCAGAAACAAGCTTGGTTTACAGTTACGATTCTGTGCTAGTAGAGCAATAAAATAGGATTTATATGTATTTATCATTATGTTAGTAATAAAACTAGGTGTAATGTGTTATGACAGATTGTTATTTCTTGAAGGATATTAAATAAGTTAGAGTTTCTAAAATGTGAGTTAGTAAATAAAATAATAACGAGAAAATAAAATAAAAAACTATGTGACTAAATATAGCGATGAAAGGGTGAAGTAAGGTGCTAGTATGAGAAGAGAGATCTTGCTGAGATGCCAGCGGAAAGTGGTTATACTGAGAAGGACGTCAGTACGGGAGATGGTTTTCCTGGAAACATCAGGAGGGTGTAAGGTTCCCGGGATGCTTCAGGAAAGGTTAGGGCTGGGAAGGTGAGGGAAGAAGAAGGGGTGGTTAGTAACAAAAGTGGTTAATTTTAAAGTGGAATCCGGACCATTATGCACCGGAATCTACCCCTACATTACAAGGCTATCGTGTTACAATTACATCATTGGGGAGGACCTATCAGGACAAAGACCTGGTACAAATTCTCTTTTGAGAAGACACCAACGCCACTTCCGCGTAGTGCACGCGGTTAACTGAAGTCTTTCAGGCTAACGAGGCTCTGACGTTTGAACCTACGGCTATTATAACCCTCTGTAGGGCTGTGTTTGTCCCGTGCGTGTCCTTGTACTGGGTGCTCTGTAACTGCCTCCACCTTTAGCCTATGTAAGGGTATGTTAGTTCTCAGATACAGGCGTTCATTTTAGTTGGAGTAAGGCGCTTGGCTCCGTATAATTGGACGGGTGCAAACAGCCTCAGGGCTGACGCGCCCACAATTTTAATTCCAATCAACCCATCAAAGACCTGTTATACTCTCAACCTATATCTGGAGCAAGGTCGCGCATAGCGGCAGAGAACGAGGAGAAATCGAGTGAGAAATGAAACAGTACACGCTGCTCGAAGGCTGGTGACTGCAGTCGCTTTCCTCTCCTCCACGCAATCCAGTTCCCTCTCACGTGTTCATTGGTGGAGCCGTCTCGCGTCACCACTTCCGCAGAGACTTCTATTCGTTAGCTTGCTGTAGAGATTTAGCTGAAACAGAGTGAAAGATATTTCATTGGGTGACGTGTGATCGGGGCATCGAGTCCCATTGCCGCTGTCTGAGCTCTTGAATAGAAACTTGATACTTCTTTCACCTCAGGATCGAACCAGAGACCGCTCGCACCAAAGGCAACAGTGCTAACCCTGCATCCGAGGTGGAGCCATCATAGAGGAAAAGAGAGAAACCAACTTTAACATCAATTGCACGTCATTACGTTGTCATCAAACAGATTTCGCAACCACCATAAAGCTGCCTGCCGAGGCTTCTGCGGTTGCAAGTACACAGATGCCATCATTCTCCCACAGTGCTGAAAGGATCCCTCCCCCACCTCCTTTCCTCCTCTGAAAAAAAAAACCTTCATTTTTACCGAGTCGGGACTTTTGTTCATCTCTCGCTCTTCATTATTCTCGAGACGGCACTGATGAAAGTAGAATTGAGATTGAGGAGGAGCTGGGGGGGAAAGGGAGAGAGAGTAACGCACCCAAGGGATCTTGGAAAACTCCCCTTCCTTGAATACTCGCCGTCAGCATTATTCACTTCCTCATTACGTCATTCCAGAAAGTGTGTGCACGCTTTGGCTTGGAAAAAAATGGGAGTCAGGGAACAAAAGACTGTGCACGGTGTTTCATAGATTGTCTCAGGTTTTCCGCGATGTGTTCCATTTTATCATCTCTGAAGATGCGTGAGCTTCGTCGTTTTTCCTGGTAAGTTAAATCCGGTACCGTTTAGTTGTGTCCCCCGAATACGTAAATTCGGCTTGGAAAAAGTAATTGAGCTCCAGTAACTACTTGGAAAGGTAATAGAATTGTTGTTGCTACTTGGGATAATAAACGTAGCTGCAGTTTCAACTTGGAAAAGTAACAGAGTTGTGGTTACTACCAGGAAAAATAAGAGTTGTAGTTACTACTAGGAAAAGTTACAGAGTTATAGTTACTACTAAGAAAAGTAAAAGAGCTGTAGTTACTACTTGGAAAAAATAATGGAGCTGCATTTAATACTTGAAAAAGTAATAAAGCTGCATTTACTACTTGGAAAGATTAATGGAGTTGCATTTATTACTTATTACGTGCAAGAACTAATGGAGTTGCATTTACTACTTGGAAAAAGTAATGGAGTTGCATTTACTACTTGGAAAAAGTAATGGAGTTGCATTTACTACTTGGATAAAGTAATGGAGTTGCATTTACTACTTGGATAAAGTAATGGAGTTGCATTTACTACTTGGATAAAGTAATGGAGTAGCATTTACTACTTGGAAAAAGTAATTGAGTTGCATTTACTACTTGGAAAAAATAATGGAGTTGCATTTACTACTTGTAAAAAGTAATGGAGTTGCATTTACTACTTGGATAAAGTAATGGAGTTGCATTTACTACTTGGAAAAAATAATGGAGTTGTATTTACTACTTGGAAAAAGTAATGGAGTTGCATTGACTACTTGGAAAAAGTAATGGAGTTGCATTTACTACTTGGAAAAAGTAATGGAGTTGCATTTACTACTTGGAAAAGTAAGAAAGCTGTATTTACTACTTGGAAAGAGTAATGAAGTTGCATTTATTACTTATTACGTACAAGAAGTAATTGAGTTGCATTTACTACTTGGAAAAAGTAATGGAGTTGCATTTACTACTTGGAAAAAGGTAATGGAGTTGCATTTACTACTTGGAAAAAGTAATGGAGTTGCATTTATTACTTGGAAAAAGTAATGGAGTTGCATTTATTACTTTCAAAAAGTAATCGAGTTTCTGTTAGGGCTTTGGAAAAGGAATTCAGCTGCAGTTACAACTTTGAAAATAAATCGGTTTACACTCTTTTCCTGCAAAGAAAAGTAATTGAAAAAGTTTTCGAGTTGCAACTACTACTTGAAAAGAATAATCGAGCTGCAGACACTACTTGGAAAGAGTAATCGACATACAATCACTTCTTGGAAAAAATCATTGTGCTCCAGTAACTTCTTGGAAAAAGTAAACGATGTACAGTCACTTCTTGGAAAAATGTAATCGATCTAAGTCATTCCTGGAAAAGGTAATCGAGCTGCAATCTCCTCTTGGAAGAGTAATCTAGCTTCACTTACTTCTTTGAGGAAGACAGTCAAACTTTGCAGTTGCCTACTTGTATCTTACAGTTTCTTTATGATGTAGAATCCTTCTCCGTGTGATCCAACGAATACCATTGCTCTCTTGTTGAAACGTTCGTCAAAGTTACTGTCCAAAGACTCACGGACAATCCTTCGGGAATCAGAACATCGATGAAGAAGAAGCAAATGGCTTCAAAACGACTCTCAGGTTGAAAGCAAGAGCTATTCAGGCGGCGGGATCCGAAAATCGAACAGACATTTGTATTACGCACATTTCGCCCATCAATCTTATAAAGTGCAGTGTTCACCTTTTCGCGGTAATGTCCAGAAGAAAAGGGGGAGAAAATAATAGATCGGAAAAGTCCGGCGGTCATTTTGAACTAGGCGGGGGTGAGAGGTCTACATCCTCCATTCTGGGGGGGAAATCTCCCATCAAATCTCCCGTCATTACGATCTAAGGCTTCTAAGTCCATTGTTGAGGCCATTGTGTCCATCAATGGCAGATCTTACGAGGGAGACCAAAGCCTACAGCCGCAGGCATCCCCCCAGATATGGGTGCTGGCATTAGCGGTGGATGTAGGAGGAGGAGAAATGGAACAGTGTTGCCACATCTGCAATAATATTACTTGTTTTGGAGGTTTTTTTTAGGAATATCGATTTCATGTTTTAGGATGTTGCTGCCTTCAGCTAATGTAGTCTTATAGTAGAGATGCTGTAAAGAAAATGGCTGTCTGGAAGGCTTCCCTATATTTCTACTTTTTATTTATATTTCACGGTGCTTTTCCACTTTTTGGGTTATTCACGACCATAAATGTACTCAACTAACTAACTCTCTAGCCTTCTTAAACCCGACGTTTCATGGCTGCAGAAATACAAGCCTTCCATCTGTCCCTATCCTGGGCAAGATCAATCCAATCTTTTCCATCCTTACAGATTTTCTTTAAGTTCACTTCAACGTTATCCCTCCATCTTCGTCTTGGTCTTCCTACAGGTCTCTTACCGTCAGGTATCCCAACAAGAATCCTGTAAACTCTTCTTTCCTCTCCAATTCGTGACACATGGCCTGCCCACCTAAGTCTTCTTGATTCAATTATTCTAATAATATCTGGACATGAATACAAATTATGCAGTTCTGAATTATGTAACCTTCTTAATTCACCTATCTCCTCATCCCTTTTAGGTCCAAATGTCTACCTAAGGATTTTATTTTCAATGATGAACTGATGAAATTGGTGGGATGGGACAAACACAATGAGTCATACCTTGTGAGTACTGCAGGTGATAATAAGGACAATGAGTCGCAACAGTTTGGCGCCTTCCAGAACAATTGCCATTGAAATTTCACGATCAACATGAAACAGGTTTCGATTTGATTTGGTGTTTTAAGTCCACTTTATGCACAGTAAGGCTAATCCGGACTGCACCTAAAATTTTAAAGTGGGATCCGAACCACTATGTGCCTCCACCGGGTATCGAACCCGGGACTCTTTGATTATAAGGCAACATGAAACAGATATTAGAATGATTGTTGCCTGTCATGATCACATTACCAGTAACTGCGTGATACGACCTAGCCTGAATTATTTATTTCGTAACAATCCCTAAGATTGTATGTTTATTTTATTAAGTCTCTCTGAACGCTTCATGTTGACCAGGGCATTCACTTGTTTTTCTCAGCTGTCTCAAGCCTCTTAGGCATGTTTACAATGCATTGTGTTGTGCCATGCAAACCTCCTGAGCATTCAGGAACAGGTAACACTTCTGGTTTTAGAGTCAGCGGTTTGCATGGTAGCAATTATGATAATCACACTATTCGGCGATTCGGCATCGAGGAAGAGCTCGATGGCCAGGGAATATAGAGGTGAGACAAGCTGGGAGGTGACTGACTTTGGAGATTGAGTGGAGAGAGAGAAGGTGGTCAGCAAGGCAGTAGGTGAGGAGTAGAACAACGCTCTGGTCGACAAATAGGAGAGAAGCTTACAGAGGACTTCGCTATTTTGATTCAGCTAAAGACTTCAGATAGACAGGTAATTATCCTACACCCAGCCATGATACAGGTTCAACGGTTCGCAAAACCCAACGAGTGACCATTGTCTTTTCAGTAGTTTAATTCCTTTGTGTAATTTGTACCTTTCGCATGTCAAGCAATAACTCGTCATGTCAATGACGAGTGGTCTCATCAAGAGGATGAATGATGAGTAGTTTACATCACCCCATCGATCAACTGGTTCAGATCCCTTCATTTCATAGAATGACACGATTTATTAAACGTATTATTATATTTATTAATAATAACTTAATAATACTCAGCGGTGAGCGATGAGACTCGGTGAAGTACACAGACTCCTCTCAGGTACAGGGATGTTAGGCAAAGACAATATTTTACAGCACAGAGGAATATAACCAAATTGCTGCAGTATATATAAACTAAAAGGTTTTATTCTTTATTTATTGCAATTATAATGCAAATATACTTGAGACGAAGGCGAGGATTTCCCTTTTGTCGATGAACTGACTCAACTAAAAACGCATAAACTCAATGCGTGGCTATCGGCATGCCTATGATCACATATACCTAGCTTGCGCCCCGAACTACCACACCAAGAGATATGCAATGATAACTGAGCCAATATTTGCTCTTTAGCCTTTCATTCCAAATTAATCTTTAGGCTAGCTTTATTTCTTAACGAATAATGGTTACAGTAGATATAGTGCATAGCATCAATGCAAGGCCATCAACATACCTATGATCGCATAGACCTAGCTTGCGCCCCGAACTACCATACAAAGATGTATGCACAGGGTTATGACAAAAAAATATTTTTTTTAGCCTGTAGGAGAAATCAATGAACTTTTTAATACAGAATCAGAAAATGACAATTATTTTGTTCAATTCATAAAAAATGTTCCGCACCAATGACAATGAAAATTCTCAAATTTAAGTACATTCAGCACAGTCAAAATGTATTAGTTGAAATAAGATTCAGATTAAAATATTTATCTGTTTTGCATTTCTGGTACAGTTCTTCCATTAATTTCACCCCTCATTCGGCACAAATATTCGTCTTATATCTACAACGGATCTTACAAAGCACTTCATGGCTGCAGAACAATTTAATTCGGAAATTCCATCCATCAGTTTCTGGTGAATCTCTGCGTCGAACATTTGGTTAGAAAACCAGGCTTCCTGCCATGTATTTGAGATGAAAGAGCACGGTATTTCCAGTGATATTCTCCATTTAGGAATGAGGAAATACGAAATAAGAGCATATATAGCACGTGAATTCCATCTGGCATTGTGAAGAGACGGTAATTTTATCCATTTAATTGCTGGGTATGCACCAGTTTCTTTAAGGAAACGGAATGCTCTACATAACTCATACAGAAATCTAAAATCATCACGCCAACCTGGATTTTGAACAGTTATAATTTCACTTTCTGGCTTGTAGGACTGCTGCAAGACGTCGTATTGTTTTATCACTTCGTCCACGAATTCATAGTTCAGAGTTGGTTTGGTAGAAGAAATCGGATTAAAGAAGTCTAACACATGCTTTACGATTCTATCAAGAATATGATGCTGGCAGCCAATGCACTGTGGCTGATCAAATCCTCTTGTAATGATTTCACTTTTTAATTTTTGAACAATTCCATTTACTCGTCCAGTATTTTCTGCTGTTGTGTCACATACGATCATTTTGAAGTTCATCCATGCACCAAATTAATTCAGAAAACTTTGCAGTGCATTTAGAATATCCTGTGATGATCTGCTTTCACATTTTACTATACCTAATTTCAATTCTCTAAGTGAACTCTTCAAGATTTACACTTGATACTCGTGATTTGCAATTTGCGTACCGTCGAAATGAAGGCAGAATTGTTTCTCTTCTTGCAAAATAGATTTTATTTTACGCTTTGCATCTTCGCCACTTCTTATAAAAGCTCGTCAAACACCTGCTGTGATGGTGTTGTAACACTGATTCCATCTTCGGCTAGACTGGAGCACACTACAGCAAATTTATTAATTGAAAGTGATTTTTTGTCACCAACTTAGTTGCATGTGATGTTGAAAAAACGCAGGACTCGTTTTCTTTTGTCATTTTTATTTTCTTCTGATACATATGCTGTGTCAGAAAAATTTCATCCCTACTTACTTCTGCTGATGATGCGCCGTCTACATCAGTGGCAAAGACAGCGTTTGGTTCAGATTGGGAAGCCGATTTTCGCACTCGCTTAGAGGGATGGATGGACGATTGTGGAGCAACTGTGCTTGTTACATATCCAATTTTACCTTGTGATTTAACTTGTAACTTGTATAGTTCTTTATCTTCTTGGCACACCAATGTCAATATGTTTTCGTTATGTCAAATATATTTTCTATTTCAATTTGAAGTGAATCCTTTTTCCTCTTTCTATTTTTATCATTCTCTTCAATCAATTTAACTACTTTTGACATAATTGCTTGTTTTGATAAAATTGGAAATCTAAATTTTCCCCAGAGAACAGTAAGCTCACCAGTTATCATAGCCATTATTTCTTTCTTATCTTTCTCTGTTTCCAGAAGTGTATGATAGCGACCAATAATGTCTTCTTTCGCGGAAGTCGAGTAAAAGAACTAAGTGTTTCAATTATAGGTACATCTTGTCTTATTGTTGCATCAATAGTTACATTCTGCGTCCACGATTCCGCATTTTTCTTAATCGCTTCACTTGATTTATAATATGCCATTATAATACTAATATTGAACTACCAAACTTGAAAATAGAGAAAATATACACAATTTGTCACTTAATAAATAATCATTTAATAATTACTACATTCATTTACTTATTATTACATTAATAATGTAATTTCAAATGTTTTTTGTGGTATTTTTCGAAAGAGCCCTAAAAATAGTTGTTATTGATAATGTAGGGTTATAAAAATATTAAATTTATTGTGATGCTCTTTCCGAAGAATCCTCGCTGTTTGAAACCACCAACAGTCACACACACTGTATAATTAGCATAATCTGTAACTACATACAGATACAAATACACGTATCATTTTAAATAATATTTTACTAAAAATATAAACACATCTTATTAGTCATTTTATCGTGAGCGATATTATAAAGATCTACTTTTTTAGTAGCTACAGGCTACAGTACCGTACATACAGTTCTTGTGACACACACTGAAATTGAAACGGGTTGGTGCGGGAAGTTTTTTTAGAGCCACCTGTAATAATTATTTTTTAGTAATCAGGTCACAAAAGCTCATCATTTGCGACCATAGGAGATACAAAATTTTGCAAAAAAAATTTTTAGTCATAACCCTAATGCACAACACCGAGGAGTTATTTTTAAGTTTAAAATCTTCGACGATCCGTGGCGAAAGTGTGACATTTCTTACGCGATATCGTCGCTTTTATAATATTTTCGAGAACACAGATTCTACAAAAGGATACTATCAACAAAACTGACATCTATACATGTTAAGAACTACAAATTCGTATAGTGCACTCTCGCAAATATGAAGATACATTAAACTACTCATAATAGAGCATAAACTACAATAAACATTAAACAAAATATATACATTACGAACAATGTTCAATATTACATATAATAACACTGAAATTACGCTTTCTTTGCTCAAAATAAATATATTAGTGACATATTTTAAAGTTGTGACGTCACATAAAAATATGTATCGTATCATTCGTGCACGATCAATATTGCCAACCACACAACACATATACATACAAATTATACCATTCAACATTATATCAGTAGTAATTAACTGTATGTATAGCCCAACACATATATTTCTGCCGTGCGATGCGCGACACAACTCAAGAATCAGTGTTGCTAATGGAGCAAATAGAAAAATCGCTGCAGTGCGCCGATGCACAGCTGTTACGTACAAGAAAATTAGAGAATTCAGGTCTATCTAACGTTGAGTTTTAAACGTCATGCATTATACCAGGACTAGGATTAATATGTACTAACAAGTGGGTTTGCATGTAGCTACATACACATGGACTAAAAATTCGCAAAATATGGACTAACACATACGTAAAATTACCAAAGAAGACATCTTCATAGTGATTCCTTATTTGAGTGAATTCAAACAAAATAAACACTTTATTATTTTCCATTGCATTAATGCACTGGTGGTGTTCTAACTGTTCACTTCCAAAACTCGTCTACAGTGGTACGGAACTGGAACGACAGATGATACACGACCGACACTACCACTGCTTTGAGAACTATTAACGTACAAACGTGTTAAACTGCGACAATTGCACCACAACACTCCTCCTCAAGCAGTATACGCTGGTCAAGTCGTCTGCTGGTCCAGCGCATGGGTGCGGCCATATTGGCAATAAACAACCGGTTGCTACGGTCGTTGCTAAGGTCGGTAACATGGCGTTGGCTATAGAGCGTTGCTGAGGTTTTGGAAAGATAAGCCGAAAACAATGAAGGAGGGAGGGTTAGCATGTAAGGAGAACCACTTTCGTAGTTTCAGGTGCACAAGATAAGAAGGCGTCGTCAAAGTAAGGGTGAAAGCAAGCATGAAGGAAAGAATATGATGTTAAGGAAAGCGATACTTAGATGTCGCACGTGTTGTGACTAGCACTTCTTCGAAAATTTTGCAATAGCTTTGTGTATGTGCGAAAAGATGTTTATTATCTTTCTTTCAGTGGCGGCAATTAGGGGGGGGGGCGAGGAGGCAATTCCCCCCACTTTTTCGCCCACTTTTGCCCCCGCACTATGTTAAATCTTATCTACAAAGGGAAATATACTGTCTTTGCCTCCCAGTTTTGACACCTGCCCACCCGGTTTTGGAACCCAATCGCCGCCACTGCTTTCTTTATATTTACGTGAACCAGATTAATTATTTTACATAACTAATGTAGCCTCTATTCCTTTGTTACGAGCCTATTACGAGGACAAAAGGGTTGAACACAACATGTGCCGTTTCCTCTGTCCATCATTATCTTGTTATTATTTCAACTTATCACTTTATCATGTTCTTTTATGCAAAAATATTAGAGAGAAAACAATTTGCTGTAATTAATAATGGGCTGCCAAGCTGAAAACACCTTCAGGTCGATCAGTAGGCTCCAGGCGCCAGGAATGTATCCAGTAGCGTAACTAACATGCTCTGCGCACCCCCCTCCTCCCCCCCCCGCGCAACTTTCAGTTGTGTGCCCATACTCGTCTAAAAATATACAAATATATTTCTTTTCTAAAATATTAATTCACGCCCACATTTATATTAGGTATATAAAAACATGAAATGCATACATGTAATTTGAATCAATGTAAAAACTGATACGAAAGATTAAGACAACAGAGAAGCTGTAAAAAATTATATATGATAATTATATATGAAAACAGACTGTTATTACAAAAATTACGATATTGTCAAATGATCATTAGCAGTCCTCTGCATTTTTTCATGGAAGCAAATTATTATTTGATAGTTTTCGAGCTCGATCACTCTCACCCTGACACTGTGCTTCTCAAGGAATTTTTGATGAATTGGAAGATCATTCCGTCGAGGAAGATTTTTTTTAACTTCTCTTTTCCGTTTGGTAAAAATTGTAAGTAGGGTGAAAATTAGCGTTGCCAGTGTGTTCTCTTGCCTGTCGTCTACCCTTCGGCTACGTAAATCATTCAGCTAATGAAGTTTTGTTTTCTAATCTGGTAATCCACTTTCTACTTGTGATTAACATTTTCTGTTTGCAGTTAGGGGCATAAAAATATAATATGTTCGGTTGAAAATATATTTTAACGCCGAAAGTGAACTATCGGTCTTTCTTAGTTTATCATTCTTACTGCGCCCCGAAGCTCGTGCGCCCCCCACCCGCGCACCGCGAGGGTGTTATTTACGCCACTGCATTTATCACATGTTGAATATTTCGTTCAATAGTCCTTAATGCACACAGCGATATGCATAACTCGGAAAAGGGGTGAATTTCCAAGAAGCGGGAAGATAAGCTTCTAGGGGAGAGATTTCTTTCGTATTATCTCAATTCCTCATAATCTATAATTGGCAGTAAAATATTTTCGGTTAGAAATCGCTTATTTACGAGTTACGATTATTCAGAATTTCTGGAAATTCAAGAACATAATATATTTTGGAAAGTGCCATTCGTTTAAGATGTAAATGCGAACCTAATTTCCTGAAATAACAGACGTGGTACACCTTGAGTTTACACATTTACTTTGGATGCACTAATAATAATAATACGGTGGAGGCACATAGTGGTTCGGATTACAATTTAAACTGTAGGTCCAGTCCCGAGTAGCCTTACTGTGCATAAACTGGACTTAAAACACCAAATCAACCAATCAATAATAATAATAAACCATTGTTATCTTCATATGCATTTATTATTGTTGTTCATATTAGTAGTAGTCCCTATTCATTTGTGGTTGCTGTTCCGGCTATTGACTGAAATCACTTTAGACACTCCCAATATTACTACTACTACTATTAAAATATGTCAATGGCCTGACTACACCTACAAGAATTTCTTTCGACGTCTATGACTATGTACTACATATATGTATTCTTCCAATCGAGAAAATGCATTGTAGTTTTTGAATACCCATTAGTGCAAAGGCACGAAATATGCCTAATGTGCACAATGATTGTAATCATACGCACAGCAATAAGACTTATCTGACCACAGACAAAGAACCATGCGACTTACGTTCATTTACCCGTCAGCAAGCCTGTGTAGCGGAAACCGAAGAAATCGTAAGTTGCCGGTCACTTTCATGGAGAGTTCTTCCATTCTTTCTTTAACTTGTCACCTGTAAGCAACCTGTATTTTATGTACGTATTCTTCTCAATCTAATCTTTACAATGGTGTAAGATACATATTACCATTTTCGTTGAAAAACCCTGTCACTAAGAACAAAAGGTATCCCTTGCGGTCCGCTTCCAATACTCACTGCATGGGGAAAGTACGGACAACGCGTTGTATATTGCCAGGTATACTGTTGCTATGGCAACAGCGCCGGAAGTGACGTTCACTAGACCAGCGTATATCGGCGACAGTCGGTTGCCTTTGTTGTACATTTACAAACGATGTCGGCTTCCACAACAATAACAAGTACATATACTGCCACTAGACGATAAGCTGCGCGGCTTTTTCTTTTGCTATGAACTTGTCACCCATCAAAGCATGGCAATTTTAACACAGAAAACAATATGCATCGCATTAAGCAGCAAAAATGACAGCCTCCTCTATGCAATTTCTACAAGAACACGTGCCGGAGCCAAGAGTGGTGCCCCCCTCCCAACCTTCGACCGAAATGAGTTCTAGGGGCAAGCGGGGGCAAACATCGACGGCCAAGTATACCTGCAGGGGGCAATTACCGCCCACAACTTCAAATTTTATGCAAATAAAAATACCTTTCTTAAAATTTTCTTGCTCGCTTCGCTCGCATTCCCTTCTTTTCTTGGTCTTATCAAGTTCAGAACCGTAGCTAGATAGCAGTGGCAGTCGGCCCTGGGCGCCGAATGATCTAAATAAAAATAAGTTGTAAGATTGATTGATTTGTGGTTGTAAGTCCACTTTACGCACAGAAAAACTCATCGGGACTGGACCTACAGTTAAAATTGGGATCCGAACCACTGTGCCAATTGCCTCCACCGGGTATCGAATCCGTGACCCCTTGATCACACGGCGACGATTTTATCACTACACCATCGGGGAGGCACAAAAGTTGTGAATGAGAGAATGTATTGGCGTCCCGTGAAATTATTTGCGTCCTATTAAATCAATATTGATTTCAGCCTGCAAAAAAAAATTGGATCCAAAAATGTTCTTCCTCGCTTCGCTCGCAATTTATCATTGTTCTCTGTAATGAATTGTAAATTACCAGACAGAGAAATAAGACTTGTCTTAATTGATTTTGTTTTAAATGCATGAACAATTGTTTCGAGGAAAGGGAGCTTGCACATTTGAGACAATTTATGTATTTATTGATTGATTTGCTTTATTATACTTCGCGTCTTGTGCCACGTTTGGCTAATTTGTGAAGATGGGGATGAATGATGATATAATGAAATTGATGAATGGACACTCATAAACTTCCATGCTCAGGCCAGGATCCGAACCCGGGACCCCTGGCGTCGTAGCGCGATGTGCTAAACCACTCCGCCACGGGAACCGGCTGTAATTTTTGCTGTTGGATGTTGTGAGATGGATGAATAGGTTATGTAATGTATTTAAATAATATATGTTGTATATAATATGTATTAAAGAAACTTTGAATACGTACACAATTTAGTGTCCACGTCGCTCCATGTTGCATATGTGCGAAACATATCGTGCATGAAAGTTAAACATGTTAACGTAAAAATAATTAATTATATTTGGAATTCATCTATCAAGCACTTTCTGTCTTTTAAAAATAGTTTCTGACGTGTTGAAAAAATAATTCAGATCGCTTGTTCGAACACAAATGCTTTAGCATCAACTTCTACCCCTTTTTGCATAATTTACGAGGGTAATAAGGTCTTTGATACTGATACTACTACTACTAATAATAATAATAATTATTATTATTATTATAATTACGTTAGTCCCGGGTTCGAATCTCAGCTTGGGCATGTATGTTTGCGAGTGTTCATTCATTAATTTCACCATATCAACACTCATCCCTGTCTTCGTAAATTAGCCAAAAATGGCACAAAAAGCGAAGTAAAATAAAGCAAATCATTAATAACAATAATAATAATAATAATAATGTTATAATAGTAACACTATTTTTATTAGCTTTATAATTATAATAATAATAATAATTATTATTAGCATTATTATTATTAAAATTATTATTATTATTATTATTACATTTATCCTGGTACTTGCCCCCCCCCTCGCTGTTTCGCCTGCTCTTGGAGCCACATAATTTATTTTTTTGAACAATTCCAAAATTATGAAATATGAACAATTTGTGAAATAAACCTGTTGAAATATGTAAAATTAAGTATATTTTCCTTAAATATGTAAAAGTTAGTATGTATTAAAAGTTAGAAATATGGAAAAATATTGACAATAAAATTTCGCAGCCACTGCTCTCTTGCCAAAATTCTTTATTGGGATGCTAACACCTTGACTGGCTTCCTCCTTCATGAACTCATGCACGTTGCTTAGAATTTCCCGAGCTTGGCTATGCAAGGTTTTTTATTTCACCTTTGACAGAACTGGAGGCATTATGGAATTTAACGTTCATTAACAAACACACACGCAATACACGCACACAACGTCAAACCGGTCAAATACTTAGTATAAAATAAAAATATGGTGCTTCCAATCCAACAAAACTCGCCGTCACTTTACCCGCCTTTCTCCTTCCGTGACAGAAATAGTGCTTCATTATTACAGTTGGCAACACTAGTTACTAGCTAGCCAATGAACACGCACTGCATAAAAGAAGCAACCACTTCGTCATATTGCCACATTACCGTCCCTGCCGACCGGTGTGAACCGCGAACTGGAGCGCTATTCAATTGTTTTCAATGATGTTTGCGCGAGTGTGTCCAGGAATGGAATGACAATATGGCAACAATGACGAAGGTTGGCGAGCAGCGTAGAACACGTGATGCTAAGAGAGAAAGAGACGAAACGAATATGTATACGAATTGGTATATGCGCAACGGCAAAGATATCTGTGATGCACTCTATAACTTGACAAGTTTAAAAACAAGACGTTGCAATCCATTGTTTGCGCACCTCGCATCACATTTCCCCACCCCATTGTCTGCGGCGACTTTAGTTCGCAGTGTTGCAAACCTGGAGGGAGAGGAATCGTCTGAGAATTTTCAACGAAATTTGAATGTGAAAGGCATGAATTAGTATCCCCTCACCTACGCTACCTATTGATTACGCTAAATTCTAAATACATTTTGATATTTTCCCTTTAAACCTTAAATGAATTAAGTTATATTAGGGATATTTCTTACCAGCATAAGAAATGTAAGAAATAAAATGATAGAAAAATGAAAAATGTATAAACGATAGAACTGAGCTCACCTTCTAAATGTTTTCTAGTTCTCCTTCTTCAGTTTCACTGTCCCACTCACCCGAGTCTGTGTCTATCGATGAATCTGTGTCCGTGTCTGAATCGGCTTCACCAAGTCTAATTATCAGTTCATCTACACGCTCGTCCTTAAGTCCATCTCTTTCAAAGTAAGAATCTTCAATTTTTTCACGTGTTCACAACATTTAATCCATTTCTGTACAGAATATTCACTAAATAATTTTCACAGCAATTCTTTCTTTGCGTCCAGTGAATCCGAAATGAATTTCCTTGCCTTACCCTACATCCCCCCCCCGCACACACACAAGTTCAATGGGATATAAGTCTGCGTGGTAAGGCGGAAGTCGTATTATGGTGTGCCCCGCGTTTCTAAATTTCGTGTCAATCGCATACTGTTTCACATAAGGTACACTTTGAATTTTTAAGTACAATTGCCTTTTGTTAATTGTTCACAACGCTTTCACTCTATTCTCCGCATCAATTTCAGTTTCGTTTGCAGGTTTGTCTGTCGCTGAGAGCCACTGTACCATGAAAATAGTCATATTTGTTTTAGCTTAATTTTGCTGAGCTGGCACCACTGGTACTCTCAACGCCAGACGAGCGAGTAGAAGAGTGGTGGGGAGGATGACGTAATAGGAAGTGCTCCGCAGCGATCTGCGCATATCGGGACTTAACTTGTCAGGCTATAGTACTTATCTGCAGGAAGCAAACTCTATATTCCTTGGTAGGAAGCAGTGATGATGTACCTACCTCATCTTAAGAGCACATTACACGTGTGTAATATGGAAAACTTTTGATAATCCTCTGACGAGAAGTCTTCCAAAAATAAGTATTTCCATTTTCAAACTGCTCTTTTTCTCCCCATTACTGTAGCTTTTATTGGCGCGCTGAAGCTGACGGCTGTTCCATGGTCTTACAACTACTTTCTTGACAAATAAGTGTATTTGTATTTAATTTGTAGTCTAAAGAACAACGGTGCCATCTTTTGATGTTCATTTCTGTTAGCTGCTTCCTGTGGAAGGTGCTAACTAAGCACATTTGAAGAATTGTGTTTTTGGTATTACAAAGTAAAGCTACCCTATGTACAGTCACAGCCAATAAAAATGAGACAACTTAGATCCTGAAATACCCGCTTTTCTGCATGGAGTTATGTGTGTTGCCTAACTCAGCGGTGATAGCCAAACTTCCTATCGAAACGTTGATACTGAGGTTGTCTTATCGCCGTAGAGTTATCAACACACACAACCCATTGCAGGAAAGCGGTTATTTTAGGATATAGATGTCACACTTTCATTGCCGGTGACTGTACATTGCAATATGCTTGAATGCGTGTGGGGCGATGTGAAGGTAGGGCCCAACACATTCGCAATGTTGAGATGATGTGATCAGTACCACTTTCCAAATACCTTCAATTCCAAGGTTCATTGGAACCGAATTGAAATATTTTACACATAACAATATTTTTTTACGGTCTAGAACCCATTTTTGCTTGCTGATTTCTTCTCCTGGACCGGAATTGATTGGTTTCTAAAATTCCTGTACCTTTAACAACTCTGATGTAAAAACCCTAACTGTTAAATGCAATCTAAAACGTATGGGGTACGAAAATATCGTTCATGCATTGTCAGGGTTGTAGGGTCGACGCTCTTGCATATGAGCACATATGGCGATAGTACTTGGGGGAGAATGATGCAAGATATGGAGGATTCTGTGACACTATCAGAGAGGAGAATTATCGTCGGTCGTTATTCAGAACGCGGCTGTCATAAAGGGCTATGTTTCTGTCATTGCAAACGCGACGGGCGAAAAAGAGGGGGGGGGGAACTGCATGAATTCGCGAATCGCCAAAACAGTGTTGCGCTTGCTGATTATTGCCCAGAACGGGGAGACACATATCTAGCGAAACAATGCCGCGTGGGTTACGCTCGCGTTGCATATTTCGTCCAACAATGACCACGTCCCGATGCTCCTGCATTTGCGTCACGACGTCGCGCCGACACAAATTAAACTGCGGTGGTTTCAGCAAGCCTGGTTTTTGCATAAGGTTTTTTTTACGTTTCTGCATGCACCGAATCAAACTGAGGTAACATGTGCAAAAAGTTCATTGTTGCTGCGGTTATGTAGTTCTACTCTCGCTCATAGTTTCACGACCTTAATCAGCGAAGATGATAAACTACCTTTTGCGTAACGGTTATGTCGGTACGTGTGAACTGTTTGTGGGACGTCTAGAGTAATCAAGATTAAATTTAGTAGATTGAAATTTCTTCTTTGAAATAGCGTGTAATCTGTTGTTATCTTAAGAACTACTAACATTACGGTGCTAAAACTTTTGTGGACCCATACTTACGCAAAGTACCAGCTCATTTCCTTAATGTAGATTTGTGTGCCGTTTCGTGTCAAATATGAAATCTAGATGGCGCTGCAGTTACTGTGTAATCGCGAAATATTCGATGCGTACTAAATAGAACATTTGCACATTTCCAGCTAATTGGCTTATTGAGGATAATTTGCTTCACAATGACTAGCGTTCAATTGGTCTTACACAAAGTTTCGTCTTTACAGCTTTAGTAGTTTCCTAAATAGCCATAACAAGATAACTACATCTGTAAAACAAATAAGATGAACATTTTTCCCCGATTCGGTTGAGAAGTGATCGGTAATTGCTACCAATCGGTTAAAGATCGGTTAGTTCATTTGAACTATCCAGCTTAAGAATTACCGGTACGTAGTTAGAGATCTGTTAGTTCATTGAACTCTCCAGCCTTACTATTGCCTATTTTTGTGGGAGCAGGAAAAGGTCCTTGCCTTCACCCATTCTCACCCAACATGTCGGTAGGTGCAGGGGCTTGCCCCGAGTTGATATACCTTCCTGGAGACGAAGCCTGCTCGAAAAGGTTCTTATTTAAATTGTCCGGATTGGGTTAGTTCCTTGAACTATCCAACTCAAATGGATTAATCCAAACACAAAAGGAGGAGAGTAGGTATACATGCGCGGTATTTCACTTGTGTGCATTCAGTTCTTTCTTAGCTCTCACATTTTTGTGTGTTTGATTGAGATGGCAGGGTTCTGAATGCATAAATGCATCCCCTGGGAACGCGCCCCACCCAACCCCTCTTATTGGCTTTGGCGTTTTGATTTCTGCACGGTTACATGCCCTGATGTTTTAGCTGAAAAACAAAAGTTACCCGAAGTAGACTGGTCAAATAGTCTGCGAGTTATAATATTTTTTGTCAAATAAGTGTACGAATTTAAAATTCGCGCCAAAAGGCCTCGGCGAAACCAGGGTTACTTTCTGACGACCCCCTCGACAGAGTAAAGGTTAATATGAGCGAGTCTTAGTAAATTTCACAAACTTAAATGATTGGTTGACTCTACATTAGTTGTTGCCAACGGTGTTTATGTTTCTAGTTCGACTGGGCATGCTATAGGTCCGTGTAACAGCAAACACGCCATTGCCCCGGGTATCATCCTCCCTGTGTTAACATAGACAACAATGACACTAGTAGTTTCTTGTAATTAACATCTCTAAGCAAATATCGGTCTAATGTATTTGTATGTATATAGCGATATTACTAACGCATCCATAGGCACAGAAAGAGAAGTGTGACAAGAGTTTGTTTAAAGTCTACTCTCAGATTAGTTAACAGGGACTGGTATAGTGGAACGCACAATCATTACCAAACAAATTGTCCATCACCATGTTTTCATTTCCTTTTACCCAATGAGACCTTCAAGGATTAGAACAAAACGCCAATCAAGCATCTGACAACCTTTGTACCAGAGGCAGTGATGTGCGTCTACGCGTAAACAACGATAGTCTACATTCTACACGTAGACTATTTTATATACGTAGATTACGTAATCTATGTAAACAACATGGCGATAGATGATAACTTAGCAAAGGGTGCTGGAATTAAAACAAAATTATACTGCGTATCAGTTGCTGATGTGTAAGGATAACTTTTCATCATCTTTCTTCCAAATTCGAACAATTTCTCACTTAGGAAAAAACCTAATATAGGAAATATTCTAGTGTTTTATGGGAATAAGACCACTCTTGCCTCACGACTGCCATCTGTTGTTGTTTTTGCATACTATTTATCTTCCTCCATAGTTGATAATAGAAGAGAGACATTTTGTTGTAAATAGGATTCTTTTCATTTCGTTAGGAACCAATACAGTTGAAAATGTCACTTTCCTTTCATGAAACCCTTGAAAATTAATTTTAATGCACTTTAGATTGTCTACGTAGTCTATGTAAACTACAACACAATGTAATCTACGCGTAGATTACGTGTAGACAACGCATGTAGACGTAAACTTATAGTCTACGGCACATCACTGACCAGAGGACGTATGAGTCCATTCCTTACAAACATGTAAGATGCAATGCGAAAATTAACGAAAATACCAAAGAATACTTATGCATCCCACTGTACTAGTTTGCAGCGCTATCTGAACCACTATGCAGTGCGCTTTCTTCGGGAATCTATCCCGGGACACCTTGATTACAAGGTGATAGCCACTCTACTAATTGATTAAGACATGACGAGGAACATTATACACTCTTCCCTACTCATCCCAAGTTAACGATTACCATATTGATAATTTTCCACGAGTTTACACATCGTAATAGTCCAGGAGAGCCGTGGGCGGACACGTCGTCAACTTGTCGCTCAGGTGCCACGTAAGCAGGTACACACGCCCATTCCTCATATCCAATGCACCTGCAAATCCCTCATACCCGACCCTCGACACGTATTGGGCTAATGACATCGCAACAGAGAGAACCACACCCTTCACGCACCAACCGCGCCCGACCACCATCGTCCCGGTGGACAATTATGCCATCGGGTCCATCAATCTAAATACTGTCGGCGATAAGAGGTGAGGGAGGGACGAGGTGGTCGGGAATCGGTTCACGGTCGCCAGCGTATCGCTTGCCTATGCCCAAGGTGGATTGGTTTTCCAGCAGGAAGTAAGGTGATTAAGCGCCCGAGGCAAATGGTTCTGATAAGAGCAGGCCACTTAACAGAGGCACCAATTAATGAAATGTATTTTTCCTGGGTGTGGATGGTGGAGCGTAACCTGTCATTCATTTTCGAGCTTCGTTCCCGGCTGCTATGATGGGGAACAGGGTATGTTATTAAGAATGCAGGTTACGGAGTTCAGAAAATATCCAGATGTGGTAGAACCGGATGTCCTGATCGAGTACGTGGATCCGGAACCGAACCAAGAATCGAAATTCAGTTACCCGGATCCAAAACTGAAATATAGGTACCCTGATCTGAAACCGAAACTCCACATACCCGGATCCTGAAGTGAAACACAAGATACCTGGATACTGAAGTGATACACGTCACCAGGTTCGGAACAGAAATTCAGATACCGCAATCCGGAACGGAAGTCCTTGTACGTCATTTCGGGACGGAAATTTCGGTACATGGATCCGGAACGAAAATTAATATCCCGGATAAAAACCTTAATTCGCGTACTGTGTGCATTCATTATAATTATTACCCAGAATCAGGATACTTATGGACACCCGTTGCTATCACGTTATTTCGCTTGTATAGGCCGACATACATATCTCTGCCGCGATCGGCGCAGCACAACGCGAGAACCAGTGTTGCTAATCTGTTCGGTAGAAAAATCGCTACAGTGCGCCGAGACACATCTGTTCGTAGAACAAGGAAATTAGAGAACTCAGTTCTATCTAAACGTTGAGTTTTAAACGCCATGCATTATAATCAGGGCTGGGATTAATATGTGGTAACAAGTGGCTTTATATGTACATACATATGGACTATAACTTCGCTAAAAAATGACTAACACATGCGTAAAGTTACCCAAAATGATGCAAAGAAGACTTTTTCATAGTGATTCATTATTTGTGTGATTTCAAATAAAGTAAATAATGTATTATTTTTCCATTGCATTAATTGGCCTGGTGGCATTTTAACGGTTCACTCCCAATAAGCCCATCCATACTGGTACCGGAACTGAAACGACATGTGATACACGACTGACACTAGAGTCTACGAGCGATATGAAAGTGGGTGACGTTGACAAGTCCGCGCAGAGAGAGAGGGACATACATTTTCGTTGTTGCCACCTACTCACCGTTCAGGGTTCTCGCCAGCTCTTACAAAGTAAAAAACAATGGCTTACATTCGAACAATTGTAAATTGCCGCTGCACGGCTATTATTGCAACAATCGATACCAATCCTGCACAACTATTACCAGAAAGCTTTAGACAATCATATTGTGCTGTAAATTAAACGTGTAGAATCTTGAAAGTAAGTGAAAGAAATGAAATATTTTATTGACCATTATTGTATAGAGAAAAAGTTCTCTTCTGAGCCGTTTTTTATTAAATTAGATTTGAAATAATTTCCAGTGAGAAAGTTACAAAGAAAACTCCAAATTTCAAGTTTGTATAATAAATACAGCTATGTGTTATTTGGTTACTGAGAAAACGAGAGAAGAACTTGATTCATTCTTTCGCGGCGCGGCAAAGACAACTTCGTTTACCATGCGCCGGTCTTGTGGCACTCGCAATAACAAAACAACTGTCTGGCATGCATAACATGAACTGAAAAAAAAATAATTAAAATGTCATTTACTTACATAACGCTCATTCCGTACTGCTGTCAACCTCGTCACTTGATTCAAGTTCTTCGAAATCAGTGTCTTGCAAATTTATAACGACCTGCTCGATGACATCGTCTCTATTTTATGCTACTGCGCATCGAGGCTTGTTCAAGGTCAGCCGCTTTCATATAGCTCTTCGACTCTACCACTGGTTTGAGAATTAATAACCTGCACTGCGAACGTGTTAAACCTCGGCAATTGGACCACAAACACTCCTCCTTAAGCAGTAGCTATTATTGCCTTTCTGTGATGGGCGACAGTCGGCTGCCTTTGTTGTACATTTACAAACGATGCCGGCTTCCGAAACAATAATAAGAATAACAAGAAATGAAAAACAAGTACATAGCTATACTGCGACCAGACGATAAGTCGCGCGGATTTTTCTTTTGCTAAGAACTTGCCACCAAAGCATGCCAATGCATGGCATTAAGCAGAAAAAATAACAGCTTCCTTCCTTCGTACAATTCCTACAAGAACACGTGACGGAGCCGAGAGTTGAAATGCTTATCCATCCACATAATTGAGTTTTTTTAAGCAATTCTAAAGTGATGAAAAACCTGTATGAACAATAGTACTGGAGGCATTATGGAATTTAACGTTCACTAACCAAACACATGTACTTTCACATACACACACGCACACAACATCAAACCGGTCAATACCTAAAATAATATTATGGTGCTTCTAATCCAACAAAACTCACAGCCACTTTGTCTTTATCCTTACGTGATAGAAATAGTGCTTCAATAATACAGTTGGCCACACTAGTTACAAACTAGCCAATTAAAATGCACTGCATAAAAGAAGCAACCATTATATCATGCTATATTGCCACATTAACGTCCCTGTCGAACGTTGTGATACGTGAGCTGGAGCGCTATTCAATTGTTTTCAATGATGTTTGCGCGAGTGTGTCCAGAAATGGAATGACAAGTGGCAACAACGGCGAAGGTTGGCGAGCAGGGTAGAATACGTGATGCTAAGAGGTAGGGAGTCGAAACGAAAATTGGGATCTGCACAGTGGTAGAGATAGGTGTGTCAGCCTCTATCTTGAATGAAACTTCCACAGACAAATATTAAGCAACTTGTCCTGCGACGAAGTGTCATATGCTTTGTGTCTTTTGTTTGTTAAACCAGTTGAAAGCATCCAAAGCTTTGGATAGTATACGAGTATATTTCTTTTCTAGCAATCAAACTTATGAAGCACTAATCAACAATTTGTTCTTTATGTGGTCCAGGCGGTAGGGCGTCACCGATAGGACGAGGGAACCCAAGGAGGGCGATTTAAGGTGGGAATTTTTCCGACGAATTCCCTGTCTAATGTAGTTCTGGGAATTGCACAGCCTCAAATCAATGGGTATCTGGGGGCAAAAGTAGTCCATACGCGATGCTAATGACATCACTTCAAGTGTGGCCGAGTCCGAGAATATGTGAACCCCCTTTTCCACACCTGGCTCTACATTCCTTCAAGGGAAGATGCAATGGACACGGATTACTTTTTTCTACTTTCGTTTTTACTATTTTGCTTCCCCTTCCTGCCACTTTCAGCTAACCGTGGCGACGAGTATCGTTTCATAATTAGACGAAATGGATGACTGGACACTCACCAAGGAACATTGATGGCAAAATCAGGACTTGAACCAGGAACCTTCATGGCAAGAACGTGAGTCGATAACTCAATACTTTCAGTTAACGACGTGGTTACAAATTAACAATTAACGCTGTGGAAACGAGGCTGGCTTCATAGATACCGACACTCGATCCTAATGCAGGTCATTTAGAAGAAATCTAATTAGTAGCAACAGTCGCCGCTAGATAGAGCTGCCGATGCGTTGACAGAAACACTAGGCCCGGAACTTTATAGACGTACCGTGCACATTTTCTCCCGCTGTTTCTGTTCTTCAAGCTGAAGAAGAGAGCTACTATCCCTCTCCTTACGCATCTTAAGTCTCAGAGACGAAAGAAGCAACCAGAAGATATGAGGCCATTAAACAGCTAACACGGAGCGCAGTGCGATATGCCTCTTCCTAAGAACAGAACATGCTGTTTCAGAGTCTTTCTTTGTCGTGGAGAAATCTTCTCGGATGCGAATTTCCCGACGCAGCTTCCGTTTCTTTCTCTGATGCTCCGTGAAAAGGAAAGCCTCAATAACGCGAGAGCTTTCGTCGAGTGGAAAGTTGGGGAAATGCTGATGGAGGAGAGAAGAAGATGAAGAGGAGACAAGATTAAAGCTTCTGGGTGATTTCACTGGATTTTCTCTGCAAGTAACCTCTATACTACATTTCACTGTCTTCATCGAACATCTTACCAATAGTAGTTATAATTAAACCACCACAAGTAGAAATAAGACTTCCTTAGCTTTATTTTAGTTCAAATTTCATCATAATTCTCCAAACGGTTCCGAAGGTATCGAAGGGTATTAACTAGATTTTGATTGATTGATTGATTTAGTTTATTTTACTTCGCGTTTTGTGCCTCGAGGCTAATTTGCGAAGATGGGGATGAGTGATGAAATTGATGAATGGACATTCACAAACAACCAAGCCCGACCAGGATTCGAACCCAGGACCCTTGGCGTCGCAGCGCGATGTGCTAACCACTCGGCCACAGGGTCGGGCAACTAGATTTTGAGAATATTCAAAGCCACGGTTCAATGTCCGCACTTGTAACCAATATCCAGGTACACAGTGGCGGCGATTGGGTTCCAAAACTAGGGTCGCAAGGTGCCAAAACTGGGAGAAGGGGGGAGGACAGTTTACTATCCGTTGCCATAGTGCGGGGGCAAAGTGTCAAAAAGTGGGGAAACACCCCCCGACAACTTCACTAATCGCCGCCACTGCAGGTAGGCCAAAATTACTGTGCAACTACCGCTATGCAGTCGATTCACAATCTTGTAATCGAATGTCCCGGATTCGAGTCCCAATCTTGGCAGCACTGTTCCTTTGCGTGTGCCCTTCATCAATTAAATCTAATCACATGTTCGCGATTAGTCTACAGAAGAAAAGCAAGGTAAAATAAGGGAAAGAAATAAAAATTTATGACTTTGTTCTTTCTCCGTGATAAAACTGTGAGGGGTGGGTTATATTTTATTTGCCTTAGCGGTCAATATGTATTTTGCTATTTCTGCATTAGAGATGTTTTATTTTTTATTTTTTAAGAAGAAAGATAGGTTAGAGGGGGTTACGCCCTCCTGGACACGAGTTGGTGAACAATATTCGAACTGTTCTGCAGCATATGGTAACGTAATGCATTGTATTTCAGACAACTTTTGTAGTATCTCTAATCAGGCAGTTGGCTATATATGGATTAAGAAAGTGTCTGCAATGAGTCAAAAGTGCACGAAAGCGTGCTCTAAAAAATCGAAAAAAGTACCAGTATAGGCGAAATATCTATCATGAAAATACACAAGACATTCTTGAGAATCCTTGAAAATTCAAATTAGAAAGTACACGCAAATAAACAACTGAAAATACAAGACTAGGTAGAGCGGCGAAAAGTATGAAAGCGATTGTTTTTTTTTCCTAGACTGGCTGAATGCGAGGTTTTGCCTATTTCATGGCTGAAGGTGGTTAAACAGCTAGAAAAGGAGTCAGAGCTGTGTGCTTATAATTCCGAGTCAGCCAATTAGAGAGGCGACTTGCCGTTGCTAAATTCAGACGATACCAGTTTTACATCTGTGGCCATTAAATATTTGGGTAATTTACTCCAGCCTGAAGAGCGTTTCAGTCACACTAGGAATTTTATCTTATTGACTATAACCTGCAGTAGGCTCGGACATTTTAACTTCTCTATCCGTATATTCAATCGTAACCTTACAGGGAAGGAAACATTGGATTTGGGATACTAATACATCTAAAGAAAATAATAAACTTACAGCGATGTAATTGAGGACTAAAAGTGGTAAACGTTGTAAGTGCCAAAAGCGAAAGTGTTGGGAAATCGCATCGTTCCGCATATCAGCCCGTAAGAACGTGCACACTAGTGACCTCTTTACACGCCCTTTGAACTACTTAGAGGGCTACTAGCCACATTTCACGTTTACCACATTATAAAGCATGGCACATTTCACACTTTAACGTGGAAAACGCTGCTTGAATTATTGTGGCACTTACAGCGTTTACTAATTTTAGTCTTCAATTACAGTAGATTGATTGATTGATTTGCTTCATTTTACTTCGCTTTTTGCGCCTCTTTTGGCTAATTTGCGAGGATGGAGATGAGTGACGATAGGATGAAATTGATGAATGGACACACACAAAGATCCATGCCCAGGCTGGGATTCGAACCCGGGGCCACTGGCGTCGTAGCGCAATGTGCTATCCACTCCGCCACGGGGGCAGGCTGAATTACAGTAAAATGTCAAGCGCGAGTGGACAATCGAAACCAATATGTACCGATCGATTATTCAGGAACTACGAAAGCTAGATATATAGACAGGTTGTACCAAAAGTCACATTACCCCCTCTTTGAATTGTAGACAAACCTACAAAATGTTATTTTAACAGCATGCGTATGATGAGAGGATGTTATACCATTAAACCAGACCAATGACCACCATTTACTCTGTGTGCACACCGCCATTTTCATGACACAGTATTTTTCGCCTCCAGGTGCGATGTGATATCCTCCGTAACGTGGCTGGCGTGAAGGAAGCAAAAGCACCGCGAACACCTTCTTGAAGTTCCTCAGTTGTCTGATAACGATTATGGGCGACTTTCTGTTTGATGTGCCCCCATAGCGCATTATCACAAGATGTCAGATTTGGACTTCGAGATGACCATTTTAAAGGTGCTGGTAAATTTGGCGATCCTCGTCCAATCCGTTTTTCTCTGAACACATAATTGAGGAATTCTCTTAAAATGGCCATCCCGAAATCCAGATCTGACATCTTATGTTACGGAGGATTTCACGTCGCACCTGGAGGCAAATAATACTGTGCCATGAAAATGGCTGTGTGCACACAGATCCTCTGGAGCAAATAGTGGTCATTGGTCTGATTTAATGGTATAACATCCTGTCATCATACGCATGCTGTTAAAATAACATTTTGCAGGTTTGTCTACAATTCAATGGGGGGGGGGGGTAATGGGACTTTTGGTACACCCTGTATAATGTAGTGGAGACAAACACCTCTGCATGTGCCACCGAAAGTGGCAAAAAGTGGGAGGTGGGGGGGGGGCCGTTGCCCCACCTAATCGCGACACTGCCTGGTAGCAACAAATAGGTCCAGTTCACAGACAGAAGTATCACAGTTATATATTTGAGACGGACGACAAGAAACAACGATGACAGCACGATATCTAGAGCTGCACTAGTATTTGCCCGGAAAATCACCAGGGTAATAAAACAAACTCAAGCGGGTATTTGCAAATGACACCCAACCCTCCCCCCTATCCACGGTATTGATAATCGCAGCCGATACCGTATTCCCCGCAGTATTGACAACCCTGATCCTAACATTCCACGCCCCCCCCCCTCCACTTTCCCGCCGCCAGTCTTGCAAACTGATGAAATCGATATTGGTACAAACTGCTAATTAGGATCTACGGGGTTTCGCGAAAACAAACAACGGGAATCTGGAGTGTTTACACGGGAAGCATCGCAACGTTAAATTCGTATCCGATTGTCTGAAATAGCTGACGACCTTTTTTTTATTGTTTTTTAACGGGAAGTTCGGATTGGCAAATAATCACACTGTGTGCCTTGCGGACTGAAGATGTTAGGAAACCATTCGGTGTAGTAGAACAACTCTGAAAGCAGTTTGGGATATTTATATACAGTGGTTTGGGAAAGGTAGGAGTTATCCACAACTAGATTGGGGTGTGAACAGAAAAGTGAATGTTTGAAGGGACATTATCATTATTTTAATTAATAATAATGATTACAATTAATCATTAAAGTAACATAAAACAAAATTCGCTGACTTTTCCGGATGTTTCAGACCAGGAACCGAATTTTTCCAGACCAAATCAGGGGCCAGATTTCATGTCATGCTTGTCATGTAGTGACTAATGATCAACAAAAAATTGTTTTCTCTTATAAAAAAGTATAAATAATATATAATCATAGTCATATGTAGTAACATGCTATTATTCCTAATAACTATCTACCAAACACACAAAAAAATTGCAATAAGGAAGTGCAACTCATCTCTTTCCTAACTATCTCTGGAGGAAGCGAGCGAAAAATGTCTCCGCGCAAGTAGTGACACGAGAAGGCTCCACCGATGAACACGTGAGAGCGAATGGGATTGCGTGGAGGGGGAAGAGCGACTGCAATTACCAGCCTTCGCAGCAGCGTGTAGTGCTTTGCTCTGTACACTCGATCTCACCCCTTTTCTGCCACCATGCTCAGTCTTGCTCTAGAGATATCCGAGACAGTGTACATATTACTTTGCTACATGAATATAGTAGATATTATTAAAAAATTAATACATAATATATAATGTAACTACCCGTTACACTCATTCTGCAGCATAGTTTTCAACAATAAATTTTAAATTTCTTGGTTGTCCTTTCTTTGTTCTTTGACTGTATTACTACAAAAATGTTGACCTTTTGCAGAAACAAAGTTAATTTCCCTGACATCTTCATGACTTTTGCAGGATTTTCAGGTGCTCCAGAGTAGTAGACACTCTGAAAACATGCATGAGGAATAGTTCTTGTCCGTATCAAAAAGACCTACAGCGTCCAGTTCCCAGTGTTTATCTATACCAAACCCGCCAAACTACCCATGAGATGGAGCTGCTCTCGCATTTGAAAATATTCAAGTTACCAACAGCGGATTGATATTTCATGATCATTTGTTGGCTTGTATAAACCTTAACATGTAACATCGTTATTATATTTAATAGATAGATGGACAGGACTACAAAAAGAACATGTCACGTTGCGAAATATTTAACTTCGCATTTACTATTACCCGAGAACTGAACAAATATTCAGCAGGTGAAGATCACTTCAATTTGCTCTAATATCTTCAGAGCTCTCTTGTTGCATTAAGTTCAGATTCGCAAATATTTCTAAGAAACTGAATTACGAGCTTGGGTCAGCAGATGTAGACAAACACTATATTCGAGCTCCTACGCAATGTAGGCAACTATACTTTGAAATACATGGTAAGTTATGTTGACTGATTGGCGTTTTACTTCGCTTCTGACTAATTGCGAAGATTAGAATGAGTGTGTAGAAAATTATGAAGGGACACTCATAAAAAACATTCATGCCCAGGCCTGGATTCGAACCCGGAACCCCAGATATGTTATGTCGAATTATAGAACATTGGAGTATTTTCGTCCTAAATGTCAAACTTTTCGCTGTAGTGCATCTAAATTTTATAACGACCCATATATTTTCCACATAGAAATGCAGAGTGATTCAAAAGTCCCTTAACATTCTCAGTAAAATGTAAAGGAGTTATTCTGCGTACAATTGGGTGATGATTAGACCTCGAGTTTTAGAGTTAACCTATTTTTCCTTTAAAGTTATGTAAGAAATAATGAGTTATGTCGGTGTTTCGTTAAAAAACGCCACAACTGATGAAGTTGTGTGGTGCCTAAAAAATTATTTTGCTTGTTAGAACCTATTTTAGGTTTATGCGCCTAAATCAAGCCCTTTCTTAGGATTTTATATTTTTTAAAGGTTTTTACAGGATTTTTATGTCACTCAGAGGCATTTACTTTGTTTGGTCACGACAATGACGAACGTGTTTGAAACGTACCCTCTGTCGATTTCCCTTCCTCCAAGTGGATGGTGATTTTTCAAAGCTCTAAAGAAAGCGAAATGTCTGGTGCCACTGTTTCCCTGTACAATACAAAGTGGTCTGATCTGCGCGATCTTGCTCACTATCGCGTCACTTCGGTGCTTTGTGGCATTCACGCCTTGTAAACTAACATTTCAGCATTGAAGTTTGCACCACTGACTATGTTTTTGTTGAAAAATTATTTTCAGCATATAAGATGATCCTCACAGACAAAATTGCTGAGTTTGACTGTGGATAACATGAAAAAAGATTGTTGCCTAACCATACAGCGAGAAGTGGATTTTAATAGCAAATTTCCAATGGTAAGTTCTGCCATCGCCGTGGGGTTAAGCAACACACACAACATTATGGCGTCTTTCAGGATATAGGTGTCCCATGTTCATTGCCGGTGACTATACCTAATCAGCATTTCTCAGGAATTTGGAACGATTTTAAGTTTTTTTGAACCTACTTCAGGATTTTTCGAGCCTAACTAAAGATTTTTAGAACCTATTTTAGGATTTTTAGAACCTATTTTAGGAACCCTAAATCACAGTTTCTAGAACCTAAAAATCCGAGATCTAGTGATAATAGAAACACGTTAGGCTTATGTGGGGGCCACATTGGTGCGTTCCAAGCGCCATATTGATGGCCGCCATATTGAATTCAACTAATTTCTTTTAAATGACAAGATGGTGATGTGATACATCAGATCAGGCTAGAATTCCACGAGAAATGCAATGCTGAAAGTTTTTTTCAACGTATCTTTAATCAGGAAAAGTTATTACTGCATCATTGTAACAAATGTAGTATAATTTTCGAGGTGTGAGAAAGCAGTGTCAGAATGCTCCTTTACATTTTATAAGGGGTGTTAAGTGACTTTTGAATCAACCTGTAGAATATGGTTGATATTTCTCAACTGTCGTTAGCCATGATCTTTGAATACTCACTCTGCGTGCAAGAGGACTGGAGTCCCGTCGTACCCTCAGCCGAGTCATGACGCTGTACCCAAAAATACCTTCGCGAGTGTGTGTTCGTGCGGGACCAAAGACCGCCCGGTAAATGAGCTTAATGCCCGATCACGCACACCAGGAGCGAATTAATCGATCGTCTGTAAGGCCAAGAGAAGAGATTCTAAAAACGGAACCAATGATACGCTCCCTGGTGCAACGGCAATTCCAGCATCTCATTTTCCATCAGATTGGACAAAGGGAGTATCACAGATGCCCCTTTTGAGCTAGTATCGGCATTGACGGTAGAAGGGCTTTGAGTTGTATGAAGCCCTTACGGCGGGGGGGGGGGGGAGTTGGGGGGAGAGGTTTCTAAGCGGATTATTTTTGCGAAAGGAAGAGAAAAAAGACTGCTACTCCTCTCTTGCTCGCCCTCTCTTAGGCATCTCAAATTGGTCTTCTCTTGGGGATGGAATTTCGGGGTCGACGTGGAATTTCAACAGCTTCGGGTTAATGCGTTATTCCAGATACTCAGAGATTCGCGGCTACACCGTAAAAGGTTCCAGCGTTGATTGAACCAATATTGCAGTACACTTCAAAGCAAGGGACCTATTGGTGCCAAAGATACGGTTGTTAAGTGATATGCAGTCCTTCAGGATGATGTTGTGGAACAGACTGCTTTGTAAAAGAACAGTGTTTCAACCGTCGTGCAATGCGATAACTTTAAGTGATTCATGGTCTTTCGTTCCGTTGATCAGTAATAAGGCTCATGCCTGATAGAGTGCTAGTGTTGCTAACCATGATTAAATACCACTAAAATAGGAATTGTAGCTTTTCTAGAGACGTGATTCGAACAAGCGTTCTCGGGTTCCATCGAGGTTAAGTCTATGTTGGCTTCCAACGTTTCGAGCGCATACAGTGCACTCATCATCAGGGAATATAGAAATGAAGACCAGTGTAGGGTTAAATATATGATAATTATGGTGCGGAATTTGGATTCTGCCTTCTTATTGGCTCGCTCTGGATCCTGTTGTTCTTATTGGCTGGTACTTTCCCGTGATATGGTTATGGCTTCTTCTACTCGTCGGTCCCGTAAAAACAAAGCTGCAGCCAATAAGAACAACAGGATACAGAGCGAGCCAATGAGAAAACAGAATCCAAATTCCGCACCATAATTGTCATATATTTAATCCTACACTGATCTCCATTTATATATTCTCTGATGATGAGGGGAATGTATCCGCTCGAAACGTTGGAAACCAACATCGACTTAACCTGGCTGCCACTAAAATGTTACTACTCCAAGCCACATTTAATGATTGTGATCTATGACCCTACGATAATTCATTCTCACGGTGTCAACGAAATAGCCTTTCTGCAGTTTAAAATGTCTTGTGTAACTACACTGACTCGGAAATTTGTGGAGGAAGGCCAGGCATAGCAATAGAGAAAGCGAATTGGCGGAGCAAAACAGTGCGCGCTACTACAAACGGCTGGTAGCTGCAGTCGCGTTTCTTTTCTCCAAGCTCTCACTTCCGTTCCCACGCGTTCACTGGTCGAGTCCTCTCGATTTCTACTTGCGCAAGGGACTTGCTTTCGTTCGTTTCCTCCAGGGATTTCCGGGAGAGAGTGTACAGACTGGAATCGCAATGTGTTCAATATATATTCGTGTTTTCCATCCAGAGATCAAAATATAATATTGGTCAACGGTTCGTATTCTGCCATGAAGGTTTAAACAATAGTACAGGGTGGTTATAAAGTTTCGGTCCATTATGAGGAAAAAATAAGTTTGTATAGTAGTTTATTATAATGCAACTCGGCTCAGTTTCGAAGCATTGCTACCAAAGTTTCTAGTGACTTTCGCAGTATGACTGCCCTAAAGTCAGTCAGACTATAATTTCCTGCATGGTACAAGTTTCTCGATGTGACATAATGTCAAAAGTGGCAGAAAAGCCACTTATTAACAACATTCTTTGCTGTTAACAGTAGAAGAAAACTTGGAAGTAAATGAATATAATAATATAAAATTACTAGCGTCGTCGCCTTGTAATCAAGGGGTCCCGCGTTAGATACCCGGTGGAGGCACAAGTGGTTTGGATCCCACTTTAAACTGTAGGTCCAGTTCTGGTTAGCCTTACTGTGCATAAAGTGAACTCAAAACACCAACTCAACATAATAATAATGAAATTGCGTCTTGACAGAATTCAGTTCCGTTTAATTTCTCTATTTCGTCTCTTCCTCTCATTACTCGGGCGCCATCTTGAACTTCGACGCAACCACAAATTGAAGAATGGAGAGCTCTCTCCTCAGTCATCATTCCAGCATCCACAAGTTGGAAACTTCCATCTCAGCGTCCGATAACAAAAACACGGTCCTGTTAGCCCTAATGACATCTCATTAAACTTTGGACACGCTTTTAACAAGAAAATATACGAGACTCCTCAATTGTTGCCTCGTGGCCCCATCTGCCAGCCCTGAACTTTCATTTCAACCCCTCCTCCATCCACCCGTAGAGGTCACCACCTCCACCCCCTCCTTCTCTTACATTAAATTAAAAATCTGAAACTCCCAACTTCTATCTAAGAGACTTCAGTGCCTCCTAGTGGAGACGGGACCAAACGGAGATTGAACTTCGGTCGAATGAATCACTGTCGTGCTTAATCGTGTTCTGTCGCTGGTGAACGATTGTTGCCTAGGCGCAGATGCATGCTGAGTGTATCCGGTGATTCAAATTCTGCTTTCAACCTTCTATTCTCATGATCATGATGATTGGTGAGACGTTCTGCGAATACTGAATGAAGATATATATACTCTCTTGTCATAAGTAAATGTGTCGATAACTCTTCGGTGTGGCATAAGATGGCGCCAAGATCACTGATTTAAATTCAACGGAGGATTAACTCCCTTCTCTCGTTGCGAGCGGATGATCATTTTTTCCTTACATGTTACTCTTTGAATTAAATAAAAGATTACTATTGAATCATAAGGGGAAGTGATGGCGCAGTTCTATGTGGACATGGGTGGGCAATCCTTAGTCACGATGACGGTCATTAGATTTTATTATTGGTTATCCCCACACCCAGCCAACTACAGAGGCTGTTGAAATAAAAAAAAAACAGAAGCACGATACAGTCAAAATCTTCAAGCTCCAAGCAAAAAACAAGAAGAGTCTCAAGAGACAGATGAAATAATCCAATGCATAACAAGCAAACTTCAAGACAAACGACTTTAAAAATCCACGTAAAATCTGCCAAAGACAAGCTACAAAATACTGAAGACAACACAGACAAGCTCAGAATCATTATAGAAACCATCATGACATAGCTGAAGAAGTCTTCTAAACCGACAGACGATCAGACATCACAGACAAAAAGAACAACGAAAGAAATTGTCACAGCAAACTGTAGGCCCTTGTAAAGACCACAAACACAAGCCGGCCCTTCTAAGGACCAAAACACCTAGAACCACCATCACCAAGCGGATTCCGAGCGACAGGGGCAGGAGTCAACCAGAGCCATAATCACCTTCAACACGCGACTACCAAACCACCAAAACAGATAGAAGTTAGGGAAGCGACACTTTCACCACTAAAAACTCAGGAAAAATCAGCCAGCTTCACACTGACTCCGCCTAAATGGACGAACTCCAATGTCACTACATGGATTACTTCTCAATAGTGCTTCCGTTTCGCCTCTCGCATAGTTTCCTCCCCAGTGAATGTCCAGCTTAAGAACTCACATGGATACAGATCATATGTGTGCTCGCATACAAAAAACCGAATCACGAATGAATGTGCCTACTGAACTTTTATGTCATCTTACCAGTGAGCCAATTGGCAGTAAGTTTTAACTACATATTACAATTATATTTCAGCAAAATAAGTTTTGTAGTATATTACATAATGGGTTAGTTTAGGAACAGTCCAATCTAATTAATTGCCTGTTTGAGGGGGGGTGGGTGGCGAAGGGAGAAAAGGAAAGAAAATATCCGCTTTCTGATCCTCCTCAACAGTGTTGCCAGTTGTTATCCGGTGTGATGATTGCTCGAACAAGGTTAAAATATCAACTAGGAATTAGTAGACACATGAAGCTGATATAAAATTACAATAAATTTAAACGATTGAGATGAACATGTAAACGTTTTGTCAGGAGAAATGTTGGGCACGAGCTACAAATACGAGGTGGAGTCAGTGTATAGATCACAAACTGATGTAGGAAAGCTGAAACCATTAGCGAGTAGTTTCTAAAGGTGTCATTAGGTGGCAGCACAATCCAGCTTGATGAAATTCAGTTAGCAGTCGCTAGATAACAGACACACGCATGTGCGACCGTACTCAACAACTGTATGCGGAGATGGTACGGGTAGAGGAGATGAATCGTGCTGACAGGCGAGTTACGATAGACAGCATAGCAACTGCAATAGGGTGTTGTCATGGTTCAGCCTATAACATATTACATGATAGTTTTAATTTCCGAAAAGTGTGCGCACGGTGGCGGCGGGTGCTGGAGATGGGTAAATTTCTTGTATTGGACAAACGGCTGAAATGTGCTACTTCATTTAATTTGAATATTCGTACTTACGTATTCTGCATTGAGAAACATTGTTGAAGGTGGCATTTGGCTTATTTCGGGGAAATAAGCTCTATTTGCGACATATTGAGTAAGTTTTCTTCGTTTCTTTTTGCCTTCGGTAACACGCAAAATGGCGATCACAGTTTCACTACCGTACTCGGCATGCAGTGTTTCCATCCCACTGCACTCAAAAATACCTACGTAGCCCCACAAACCATTGACGCATAGCCCCACGAACCATTCATACATAGCTCCACGAACCATTTCCGGTAAGATTAGGTTAGGTTTGGTCACGTTTAGGTTACAATAGTTAAAAATTGGTTTCGAAAAAAAATTCGTAGCCCCACACACCATTATCGCATAGCTCCACGAACCATTGACACACAGCCCCACGAACGATTCACACATAGCCCCACAAACCATTTGCGGAAACGTACCTTCTTCAGTTACAAAAACACGTGTTTGGAAACACTGACTGGCATTGACCGTGATTACGTCATCACACACAAGCAACAACAACAGCTTTCATGCATCGGTCACACAATTATATCGAGAAATAGATGATTCACCGGCAAAATTCAATGAACGATGCGAGAAAACACTTCCCCGAACTTCCACAACTATAAAGAAACTGCATTCGGTAAGTAATTTCTCCTGTAAATTTGAAGAAATCCGTTTGTCCGATATAAGAAATTCACCATCAACATGTTGAGTGTCAGGAGCGACTGAGGCTGAGACAGCAGACCAAAGACTTTTGTACAGCAGATTTTGGGGGGCTGATAAAGCTATGAGATAAGTGTATCAATGTCGGTGGAGATTATGTTGAAAAATGAAAACGGTTTTCAAGTCATTATTTCACTTAGTATTTTTTATAATGAACGTGCTTGACCTCTTTTCTGACTTGCATATGTACAAGATAATTAACATCACCGGGAAAACGGCCTATATGAGAGAATGATGCAAGAAATGGATGAATAATCCATATGCACCCAGAATAGTGAGAAGGTAAAGCTGTCGTAACAATTTAGGAAGAAGACGTGAACGCAGTATAAATTCATTCCTTAACTACTGTTCTCAGTGAATCCACTGGAAGCATGATAAAAGTTGTTGTTGCTTTGAAGGAAAGTGGTGGCAATATGTCTTGGCCTTATCAGAGAAGGTTCATGTATGTCTTTGAAGGAAACGTGACAGAAATTCCAATCCAGATGACATATATTGCCCGTCGTCAGTGGTTAAAGGAACCAATTCGTCCGAGTGAGTCTCCAGAGAAGTGACGATAAATGTTGTCAGAAGGAAGACGATAAAAATCACATCCATATCGGACGGTACGAAGATTACCACCCCAATGGCTTATATAGACTGCACGTTCCTTCGACAATAGAATCCGTAAAGACAGAATTGAAGACACTTAATCAATTTTACCACGATGATAAGAAGGCTTGTGTACAAGCGTACTGATTCAAGTTGGATGCTTTATTGACAATATGGGCGTCGGGAAGGGGGGGGAGTCAAACGGGTCGATCAACCCTGGAAATTGGCATTGTTCATGTGAAGTTACAAAATGCAGAAAGTTTGTTGCTTTTATTGTTAATTTCGAGCTTCAGTTCCGCGCGTTTCGCTGTAGTGGGCGTTACACCATTTGATTTCAATAGAAGCAGACAACAGATGCTCTGTTACGGCGTGTTTACGCGTCTCAGTGAGCGTTAAGCTTTAATATCCCATCCTTTGACGTGACGTCACAAAGACAAGACGCTAAAAATGGGAAAACAAAGCGACCTAACCTACTCATGTACTCCTCACTCGAAACATAAAGAAAGAAAGTTACGCATCTTAGTGTCTGTCACGTGACGCACAGAAGGGCTTGACTTAACAAGAGGGCTAGTAAATCAATTGAGTTGGAAGAGTGCATAATTCCCGCTGCACATAAATCCCAAGATACACGCAGACCTCTTGTTGTTAGGTACTAGTAGAATAACGGAGAAGAGATAGAGGAAGAAAAACAATTTAAAGTCATTGTAACTCACCACATGGACAATGAACAAGAGATGTCCTTACCTGCAATAGAGAAAGAAAAGCAAACATTATTTTTTTGTACATGTGTACAAGTAAAGTTAATACTCAAAACTAGTAGTTAATTTCTAGAGTCGTAATCCAGCTGCAGTAGTTTGTAAGTTTTACCTTTGAATATTCAAATAGAGAGGAACAGATTTAAGATACTGTACTAACTCTACTGTATCAAAGAACTAACTGTCTTACTCATGTCCACTTACTAACAAGTGTTCGATTATGGACCATTTCTAACTAACGTTTTAGAGTTTTGGGGATAATTTAATTATTTTCTTAGAATGATACTCTAAGATTAAGTTACGTTATCCCCAGAACTCAGAAACAAAAGTTACAGCTGGTCCAGAATCTGGCAATTCGTTTAATAAGTGGACATGAGCGAGTAGTACGTATCACCCAATTACATCAAGACCTGGGCTCCATACTTGGATAATACCATCGACTTCATGTCCCATAAACATTTCCATTTTTAACAAATTTATTTTATCCGAAAAGGGCGTCAAGATGACTGCCAACATGTTGGTAAAAATGTCCTACTAAGTGCTCCACCTTTTATTTATAATGCACATGGAGGTTCAAATTGTGTTTCCCTATGGTGTATTTGTTTCAAGCGAGTGGACTGCAGTGTATAATTGAAAAGTATCAAGAAGACATGCTATTTGTTGTTATAAAATCGTTAATTTCAAGACTCACTGACACACCTCCCCCAACACGTTCACAAATTCCCTGCAAACCATCTCCTCCTAGAATATCTCAACAACCAATCTCTCCGATATTACCAATTTTAAAAGTTCAACCTTGGACGAAGGAGGTCAAGTTGACGCAATATATACAGACTTTTGCAAAGCGTTCGACTTGGTTAACCACGATATTCTATTAAGTAAATTAGCATGCTTCAATATTTCTGAACCACTGCGTCAACTGTTCGCTTCCTATTTGCAGAACCGTAAGCAGTACGTGACGTATAAAGGCCACACATCCTCCGAGATAAGAGTCACCTCAGGAGTACCTCAGGGCTCTACTTGGGGCCACTTCTTTTCACCTTACTTATTAACAACTTGCCTGATTCATTTTAAAATTCACACAAATTGCTGTTTGCAGATGACCTGTAATTTTACAGGAAAATAAGCAAACAAGATGGAAATGATATTGCAAAGTTAGAAACTTGGACAATAAACAATGATTTAATATTAAATATCAATAAGTTCCATTTTTTAATATACACTCAAAAGAAAAACCCAGTTGAATTTCAGTATCAAATATACAACCATACTCTAGCAAGAAATTTTATAGTCAAGGATTTAGGGGTTATTTTTTATTCAAAGTGAAGCGTTCAAGAACCTTGGGTTTATTCTTAGAATGGGGAGGGATTCCAAGAGTATAGAGACACTAAAAGTTTTATATTATTCATATGTAAGACCAAAACTCGACTTAAGAATGAAGTTTTTCTTATAAAGAAGGCTAGATCGGAAATTAAAATGAAATCTCCATGGTGGAGAATGTGCACCAATTACAATAAACTGTTAATCAAGAATACAACCATTGACATTTTTTCTATGAACCTAAGGGACCTCAGTAAAGCTACTATTAACATAATGGCCTGAGCATAATCATATAATTTCCTAATGAAATGATGTGATAAAGTGTGTGTGTGTGTGTGTGTGTGTGTGTGTGTGTGTGTGTGTGTGTATAATCTCTATCTCCATATTACAGACAGGGCCGGATTAAGACGAAATTGGGCCTGATGCTTTAATAAGTAAATTGTTTAACGTAAAATTGATATCATTAACTTGAAATCTTCGGTGGACAATAAACACAACGACGTTATAGTTACGTCACAGCGCAAAGAATAACTGTAACTGTATAATAAGTAACGCTGTGTCTAGGCGTCCGAAATTGGTGCTCCAAATTTCATTCTAAGATTTATTTTCAGGTTAATATAGCAAGAGAAAGCTGTTCAGCTTTCGGAAAATTCTCGTCTGTTTTCATCTGGGTCTATTCCAGGAATGGGCCTAACGCTGCAGCATCAATAGCACCCACCTTAATCCGGCACTGATTACAGAAATATATGTAATTGCATTCACTATGTATCCTTCATATGGGCTCTGTAATTAGGTATGTACCTGCTGAGTTCAATAAATAAATAAATAAACCAAACCAACCAAAAACAATAAATATATCTGTTAATACACAGTTAATACCCTCTGCCTCTTTGTACTCAATAGTACCATCATTCATCTTCATCTTTGTAGAAGAAAATCAACAACAACACGTTGGTATTAGCGATACCGGCAACTCTGCTGTCTTCCCGCCAAAATGTCACGTGGACGCTGTTCGTGCCATCTGTTGTGGCGGGAATGCAACTCCATACTACATGTCCACTTCAAATGTGGGTTTGGCAAGTAAAAGAACGAAATTACTAGTCGATAAATAAAGCACTGTGCATACACATAGTCATGCGAAGAGGATAGAACCACAGCAAACACAAGAGGTGAAATCAAGAGAGCAGAAAAAATGTCCCGTTTAGCTTTCTGTGTAAATGTTTGTATCCTTATTGTGTTACCTTCAGTCTGTTTGCTCGTCAACCTGTTTTTCTGCCTTCGCTGGCCACAAGGGTTGGACACGATGCGGGTTGACGGCAAAAACAAAGAACCACGCTAATTAAACAATCAAAGGAAACTGTTTGTTCCGACAAAACGGGAACAAGAGGATCGTCACAGCTTGTAACTTATCCGGGCTGTATTTGTTATGTATAATGCGTGGGTGAGATGACGGTACGACAATCGTGGCGCATTTACTTTGCATTTATAGCTGGGTTAATTCCGCAGAGCCCCTTTGTTCACGTTAACAACTTGAAAGCGAGTCGTGTCATCTCGAGTCTCCAATCCGAACGCGTTTCGTCAGTAAGTTGATTACGTCACCACGACGCGGCGCCAATACCCTTTAGTCTTGTATTTTTAGAGGGAAAAACAGATATTATCTGATTAAATAAAAAACTTACAGAGAGCCGAAATAGCTGATGCAAAACCTATGTTTCGGAATATATTCTTTTAAACTACTATCATGCTGAGATACGATAATTGGTAGAAGCTTAAGACTGAGCCTTACATGACAAGGCTGGACGTTGTTCTAGAAACGGACCCTGTTCAAGATGAAATACCACAACCGAAAAAAATGATTTTCTCTAAACGAATCGGTCACTTGTCAGGAGTGGATCAGGAAATCCTCGTAAGGAAAGGGAGTAAGAGGCCCTGATGGGGATCGAGTAAGAGATGCTACATATTTTTTTTATTTATTTAAGTTTGAAATGAGACAAATTTTCATATCAGTGTATAAAAATGGATATATGTGTGTATATATGTGTGTTTTTGTACCGGCACAACTCTCGAACGCCTGGATCGATTTCAACCAAACTTGGTACACACATCACTTGCAATCTCGAAAGAAATACTGTGGTGGGGGTAAGCCACCCCTAGGGGTGGGGGTGGTAAGGGGATGACATGTAAAAATAATCGAAAATGATTAATATTAATGTGGAAACCATAGTTTTCGGGGTCGCTAAGATGAAGTGACTCTCCTAATGCCGTTCAACTCCAAGACACACCTGGCACACCTAGGGTTGGGGGGTGGGAAGGGGGTGACGTAAAAATAATCGCAATCGACTGATATTAGTGTGGAATCCATAGTTTTCGGGGCCGCTGAGATGAATAATGACACTCCCAATGCCGTTCAAATCCACGTTCATTTTACACTATAGTTAGAATTCATTACTTTCCTGTGTAATAGAAGATTTAGTAAATAAATACCCGGGCAACGCCGGGCAATCAGCTAGTTGTTTTTTTTATATAACTTACCTACGGCATTCATTTTAAATCGTCCTGGAGACTAAGTGCACTAAAGGTTCTATTCACACCGAAATTTCAAGTTCGAGTCCCGGTCTGGCAATGGGTGTTCCTTTGAGAGTATCCACCCTCATCGTTGCAATTATCCAAAGGTAGCGCGGAATGGTGACGCTATTTGTTCATGAACTTATATTTATTTAGTTATACGAATATAGTCCTCCATGTAGGACTGCCTTGACGGGGCGAGGGGGCTTAGTAGTATAATCCTCTACGTCTCTTGTTTCCCCTTTAATACCAAAGAAGTGAGACGAGGATTGTCTTATCGGCGCAGTGGATGATCATATATTAGGTACTTAAAGTATACAATTGGAACTTAATATTCGTTTACCAATATTTATTACAAAACATATTAGTACTTATACTTTCCAAATACAATTAATTCAACAGAAATGTCTATGGATTATCTCCCAGTTAACCTAGTTTAATTTGTCCCATTTGATAGTCAGCAGTCAGTAAGTAAAGGCTACACGAGTCAGAGCAAATCGCAACCCAGCCCAAAACCCCCCACAGCCAACATGACCCGGAGCAATCCACCAAAAAATCTAAACTAAAACAATTTCCTTTTCTTGCACTTTTAAGAACTCAAAATAAATCAATAGACTTTAGGTAAATTACACCCGGCCATGAGGGCCTATAAAGGGCGATAGACTGTAATGCAATATACTCAGCCTGTCCAGCCAGTGTCCAGTACGTCAGAAGTCTCTCGTAGTCGGCAAGGATCTGCCACGCTAAACTTCTCGCTCGACCAGCGCAGAAGCCCAGCCAATGGCAGAACCTTCCAGAGTCACCTGTCTCTTGAGTCTACATCCGTCATTCATGAGCAATATTACACTATGGGCTTACAGTAGGGAGGTCAATTTCATCTCATCATTTCACCCATTCTTCATATCCATATCTCACGTTTTTCACCATTCCATCACGTCATTCATCTCCATATCTTTGACCTCCCTCTAAGAAACTTATGTAGGGAGGTCACTTTCATCTCATCATTTCACTCATTCTTCACATCCATATCTCACGTTTTCACCATTCCATCACGTCATTCATCTCCATATCTTTGACCTCCCTATAACTAAGGGTCCTGCTAGAGGAGACAACCTCGATAAAAAAACCCTATCCCAAGGTGTGAGTTGCACGTGCCGATGGGACAGTGTTGGCTGCAGGGGTAGGTGCAGTCGCGAACGTGGCCTCGGGGATTTCGGTTTGGTCCTCGAGTAGCCTCCATTTTTGGGGGTAGGCCTTCCTCGGCATAGAGGGCATGTCGAGGCGACAATTTATGGACCCTCCACAATAAATCTTTTTGTATATGGGTACAAAAAACAACTCAAACGGGGGGAAACCCCCAAAACGAGCGCGGCCTTCGAGCCCGCTTCAATTATTGGAAAAGACAAGTAACGTGCCACGTTATCTTGTGATTAGTATAGTGCAGAAGACCGAGAGTAACGATGAATCTGCAACAACAAAGAAACACGGAGCTGCTACATTAAAGGACTTGTCACCGTTTCTGATCAAGAAACAGCTAGACTACGCCGCTGGTTCAGACGTACCAGAAATAAAGAAGCTGCGAAACGGGAGTCTACTTATCCAGACCAGCACAGATCGCCAGACCAACAACCTTTTAAAGTTAAGATCTTTGGGCGACTTCCCTGTTAATGTTGAACCTCACCGTCAACTTAACAGTAGTAGAGGTGTGATTCGCCACTGGGATCTGTTAAATGCTGAGGAGGAAGAGATTCTTGAAGCACTCTCAGACCAACATGTCACCGCAGTGCAGCGAATAAAGACGCGGAAGTCCGGAGAACTAGTACCAACTGCTTCACTTATACTGACTTTTCAAACGACCACTCTCCCAGACAGGGTACGGGCTGGATATTTGAGACTCAAAGTCCGTCCGTACATCCCTAACCCGATGCGTTGTTTCAAATGCCAGCACTTTGGGCACACTCAGCCTTCCTGCAAGGCCACTACCGCCCTTTGTGGTAAGTGTAGTCTGCCTGAGCATGGGACCGAACCTTGTTCTTCTGGTCCCAAATGCATTAACTGCCAAGGCGGGCACCCAGTCTGGCATCGTGACTGCCCTTCTTTCCAACAAGAGAAGAAAATCAGAGAGTTGGTCGTCACAGAGAAAATCTCAGCTGGTGAAGCAAAACAACGTCTCCGTGAAAGTATACCAACCACTTTACCTGTGCCATTCGCTACAGTTGCTGCAGCTGCTCTGACCTGTCGCAGTGTGGGTGTACAAACCAGCGACGTTGCAACTCAAACAACAACGCTTCCCGTAGTAGCTCGTCCTGCTTCGAGGAAACCAGCAACCACTCCTCGCTCCACAGAGAAGAAGTTCAAGCAGGTGCACACTAAAGAATATTTTCTAAAGTCCAGTAGCTCTCCAGTCAGGGCGGCATCGACCACCCTGAAACTTAAAGCGCAGCTGAAAGCTGCCCGACGGGCGCTGAAAGCACCCGCCCCCACTCCCCCTTCATCCCCTTCGCCCTCTGTGTCCTTACCCGAGGACATGATACAGGACGAAGCCGCGGATGAAGAATTTATCAAGGTGACAGGGCCTAGAAACAGAGTACGCCTTAAAAGGTAACTACAATACCTCCAGCTATGGCTTATTGTCTCCAATGGAACCTTAACGGTTTCCGTACACATCTCGAGGAACTGAAAATCTTAATATCTGAATTTGACCCTGCCATCATATGTCTCCAAGAGACACATTTTCGTCCAAATGAATCAATGATTCTAAACGGATACACGCTTTACCGCACCGACAAGCTTCCTGAGGGTCGTCGTGCACACGGTGGTGTTGCAATCGGTGTTCGAGATACCATCCACTCTACACCAATCTTTCTCACCACCCCCCTCCAAGCTGTCGCCGTGCGGGTCCATCTACCACAGCCAATATCTGTGTGCTGTGTCTACATCACAAGGGAGGAGCGATTCTCTCTTGAGGACCTCCTTTGTATATTCGAACAACTTCCGTCTCCTGTAGTTCTTTTGGGCGATTTTAATTCCTACCATCTTTTGTGGGGCTCCGTTCGTACAGAACCCCGGGGTCAAATTATAGATCAATTCCGTGAGGCATCAGGTTTAACGTTGCTGAATGATGGAACTCCCACATATTTCAGTCCTTCCTCTGGCACATATTCTGCGTTGGACTTGTCCTTCTGCAGTCCCAGCCTTGCTCCTACCACATCTTGGAGCGTTCATCCTGATCTCTGTGGGAGTGATCACTTCCCTCTCATTCTTACCTTCGATCATCTTCAGCAATCACGCGAACACCACCCTCACTGGAATCTCAGTCGGGCCGACTGGGAAGCCTTCGAGCGTGCAGTGGACCTTGAAATCGATCTTGCGTGGACTTTACCACCAATCGACGCCTTAGATGTCTTTGTGTCAGGAGTGCATGATGCTGCACGCACCTCCATTCCACATCCCAGTGGACCTGCGAGGCGACGCCCAGTCCCCTGGTGGACTGCGGAGATCGGTGCAGCCATCAAGGACCGCAATCATGCTCTCGATCGATTCAATAGGAACCACACTGCCGCAAACCTCGAGCAGTTCCGCATTAAACGTGCCCGTGCCCGTCAGCTCATTCGAGCCAGTAAGAAGGCGTGCTGGGTCCAATACGTGTCTTCTCTGACGAAGCAGGCTTCGTCGAAAGCCGTTTGGACCAAAGTACGTCGCATCCAGGGGGGTGCATCTACTCCTCTGAGCGCTCTGGAGCACGATGGGACGTTGTACACCGATTCCGGAGACATAGCTAATATCTTGGCCACGCAGTTTTCTGATGCGTCTAGCTCTGAAAATTATGAACCACGTTTCCGCCGTGAGAAGGACCGTCAGGAACGACGCCCTCTAATTTTTCGAAGTCATAACACCGAGCCATACAACTCTCCATTCACTGAACGGGAGTTCGATCAGGCGCTTCGAGATTCTAAAAATACTGCTCCTGGAGTGGACAAGATCCACTATGAGATGCTTCGTCATCTGCCCATTGGAGCCAAACATTTCCTTTTGGCGGTATTCAACAGGCTTTGGTTGGAGGACTCTTTCCCCACTTCCTGGAAAGAAGCTATTATTGTTCCCATCCTGAAACCAGGTAAACAACGCACCGCAGCCTCGAGTTATAGGCCTATTGCCTTAACTAGCTGTGTGTGCAAGTTGATGGAACGCATGATCAACAAGCGTCTCACCTGGTTTTTAGAGGAAAACTCATTGATAAGTAATTTTCAATGTGGTTTTCGCTCCAACCGTTCCACACTGGACCATCTGGTTCAGCTGGAAACACATATTCAGGATGCATTCCTCAACAAGGAACATTTAGTTGCAGTTTTCTTTGACCTCCAAAAGGCATATGACACAACGTGGCGCTTTGGCATCCTAAAGCAGCTCCATTCTTGGGGCGTGCGTGGCCATATGGCGTACTTTATTGAAAATTTTTTATCAGATCGCTTTTTCCGCGTACGTGTTGGGAACTCCTTTTCGGATCTTCACAAACAAGAGAACGGTGTCCCGCAGGGCAGCGTACTTAGTGTGACTCTGTTTGCCATAGCAGTAAACAGTGTTATGGCAAACATTATTTCCCCTGTACATGGCCTCCTCTATGTCGACGACCTCACGATCTTTTGTCGCTCACGGAATCTCGCGTCAGCTTCTCGTCAACTCCAACTGACGATAAACCGTTTGGTTGAGTGGTCCTCCCAAACAGGTTTCACCTTCTCATCCGAGAAATCCGTGTGTGTTCACTTTTGTCGTCAGCGTACATGTCAATTAGATCCTGACCTGAACATGGGGAAGTCTCCCCTGTGCTTCGTGAATGAGGTCCGCTTCCTGGGCCTCATTTTCGATAAGAAATTAACATGGCTACCTCACCTTCGCCAGTTAAAGTTCTCTTGTCTTCGAGTTCTCAACCTTTTACGCGTTTTATCTCATACTTCTTGGGGTGCTGATAGGACGGTATTGCTTCGCCTATACCGTGCACTCATCAGGTCGAAGCTAGATTATGGATGTGTTGTGTATTCTTCTGCTCGCCCATCTAGACTTCGCATCCTAGACACTGTCCACCATGATGGTATACGTGTGTGCACTGGTGCCTTTCGGACCAGTCCAGTCGCCAGTTTGTATGTAGAGGCATCTGAGCCGTCGCTGTCTCTGCGAAGACAGCGGCTGGTAGTTAACTACTTCCTCCATCTTCGATCGATGCCTTCACATCCTTCATTCCACACCATCTCAGACGAGGATAGGCTGGCAAGGTATCGGCTCCACCCTAGTGTCACTAGACCATTTGGTGTTCGTGCAGACGAGATCCTGTCAGCACTTGGTGTTGACAGTGATCTTCCTGGCGTCTCTCCACTCATTTCGCCTCTCCCTACCTGGGAGTTTCCTGCACCTTCTATCGATTTTTCTCTGACTGCCCTTCCAAAGTCAGAGACACCAATGGTTGTATACCAGCAACGGTTTTTAGAACTTCGTGCGAAGCACCCCAATTTTAATGTGTTTTACACGGATGGGTCCAAGACATTCGAATCAGTTGGTTGCGCCTTCGTCCTCGACTCTCAAAGTTCCAGTTACTTGCTACATCCTGCCTGTTCCATCTATACGGCAGAGTTGTACGCCATTCTAAAGGCACTGGACTTTGCAGACGTCAATGGTCTGAAGAAAGTCCTTGTGTGCTGTGATTCGACCAGCGTGTTGCAGTCTCTGGATTCGCCGTATTCCCGGCATCCGGTAGCGCAACGCATATTCAGACGGCTTGTGTCCTTATCTGCCAGCACAGATGTACACTTCTGTTGGGTCCCTAGCCACGTGGGCATCCAGGGGAACGAAGCAGCTGATGCTGCCGCCAAGTCTGCTGATGCAGATGGCGACGTTCTCGTCCACCTTTTGCCAGCTAGCGACCTGCAGAATGTGTTCCGTTCTCGCCTTCTTGACACTTGGCAGACCGAGTGGGATGTGGAAACGGGGAACAAGCTTCACGCTGTTAAGCCCACCATAGGTGTTTGGCGTTCCTCGTGTCGTCCCTCTCGGCGAGAAGACGTTATTCTTACCCGCCTGCGTATAGGACACAGCCGTCTCACGCATGGTCACCTACTGCAAGGGCTGGACCCTCCGTTGTGTCGTACTTGTAATGTTATTTTAAGAATCCGACACATTCTCGTTGAATGTGTCGATCTTGCTTACCTCCGGCAGACTTTTAACCTTTCCGGCTGTTTGTCATCCCTCTTGGGTGATGACAGCAGTATTTTATCACACGTTTTTAGTTTTTTGCGAAGAGCTGGACTCTTCCACCGTCTGTAAGGAGGTTTTTAGTTTATTCTGACTTTTTAATGTGTTGTGTTTGTCTCGTGCAGGTCTTTTTACAACCTTGCACTTTTAGTTTTTCTTAAGGGGCAATCTACACCCCTTTTTTAAATCTCAGTCAGAATTTTAGATAAGGGGACATTTCCCCGTATACACAGAAGGGTGCGAAATGGCCTCAAGTGCCGACGCACCCATAAATTTTAACTCAATCAATCAAATTATACGAATATATAAAACAGTGCGTAAATGTCCGATCCTAATTTGACCCTGAAATGAACAAATCAGCTTTTACCTTGTTATCCGATCTACTTGGCTACGTACCACCAGAGGAGTAACTTTTCTGTAAGCCTCTAAATGTCAACGTCACTTCCACGTAGTACACGCCAGTAAACTTCATTTCTGCAGGTGAGGGAGGATCTCTGGCGTCTGAACACACAACCAGTATAATCTTCGATACGATTGATTTGTCCTGGTGTATGATGAGTGCCCCTATTAGTCCTCTGAGACACGTGTTGATTTTTATTATGGTAAGGGGCTTGGGCACATAAATAAATATGACGCGTGCGAATAGAATAAGCGCTGACGTACCCACAATTGGAGTGTAAGCAGTGATGTGCGTCTACGCGTAAACAACGATAGTCTACATTCTACACGTAGACTATTTTATACACGTAGATTACGTAATCTGTGTAAACAACATGGCGAAAGGTGATTACGTAGCAAAAGGCGCCGTGGAATTAGAAGAAAATTATACTGCGTATCAGTTGCTGATGTGTGAGGAGAACTTTTCATACTCTTTCTTCCAAATTCGAACAATTTCTCACCTAGAAAGAAACCTAATATAGGAAATATTCTAGTGTTTTATGGGGAAAGACCACTCTTACCTCACGACTGCCATCTGTTGTTGTTTTTTGCATACTATTTATCTTCTTCCATAGTTGGTAATAGAAGAGAAGGGAAATTTTGTTGTAAATAGAGTCATTTTCATTTCGTTAGGAACCAATATAGTTGAAAATGTCATTTTCCTTTCATGAAACCCTTGAAAATTAATTTTAATGCACTTTAGATTGTCTACGTAGTCTATGTAAACTACAACACTATGTAATCTACGCGTAGATTACGTGTAGACAACGCATGTAGACGTAAACTTATAGTCTACGGCACATCACTGGGTGTAAGGAGTGACCTGTTAAGGCAACCAAAAATGAACCTCACTTCTACGTAGTACACCGCGGTAACTGCTTCTTGCAGGCCAAGGAGGCTGTGGCGCCTTGATCCACAGCCAGGATAATCCCCTGTGAAGTCGTGTTGTCCTTCTGTCTGCTGAGCGCCCTTTTACAGCCTCAACTTTTAATAGGCAAGGAGATTTTATCCTCGAAAATAGTCTAGTTTTAGCAGTGGCGTATGCTAAGTCTAAGACCTAGACTAGCTCACTATGATGCCTGGTCCTAGGCTATGGAGGAATGGACAAGACTAATAGGTTTATTCTTGACGTCTTCAAGGAAGTCACGTTGTCATCCCAACGGTAGTCAGGTTGCAAACTTATAAGAATTCAGGTTGCCAACTCCTAAGAATTCAGGTTGCCAACTCCTAAGAATTCAGGTTGCAAACTCCTAATAATTCAGGTTGCCAACTCCTAATAATTCAGGTTGCCAGCTCATAAGTATTCAGGTTGCCAGCTCATAAGAATTCAGGTTGCCAACTCATAAGAATTCAGGTTGCCAACTCCTAAGAATTCAGGTTGCCAACTCATAAGAATTCAGGTTGTCAACTCATAAGAATTCAGGTTGCCAACTTCAGAATCGCCATTATCTTCTCATTGAAATCAGATTTATTCACAATTTCTAATCGATTTTTCTTCAGTATTTTACTTACTACGCTTCGCAGATAGCGCAGCTAGCCTGCAATATGCGCTCCTGAGTTTTAGTTTTTTTAAGTAAAGGATTAATGAGTTTTAAAAATTCAGTGCAAAATTTTGAATAAATCTCTTTTGTCTTCTTCTTAGGGGCCTGTCCTAAATTTTGTTTTAGTTAAGGGGGGCTTATCCCCGTATTGTCTGACGGCCGAAAATAGCATATACTCTGTCTCGGTTATCTCTGGAGCAAGCGATCGAAATCAAGTCTCTGCCGCTGTGGGAGCTATAACCATATGGAAGTTGTACGAGTGTAAAAAAGAGAAATGTTTAGTTAGTTTGCCAACAGATGGCATTGATTTGGGAAAAGGGCCGTGGCTAAGAAATACCGGAGGTCAGAGGAAAGCGAGCCTCGTGTGGGAACGTCACTTCCCACTGATTAGCTGAGGTTAAAGCACGATAAGTTGAGTTGTTTTGAGTGTTAAAAGGGACATACTCGGAATGGAACAAAGTCCAGGGAGTAGCGGTTTTTGTAGTGGTTTAGTATTCTAAGTTGTTTTATGTAGTGTATTTAGTTGAGATATTTTAGTTAAAGCACAGCACACTTTGTTCTATTCTGAGATAGGTCTTTTGGGGGAAAAATGAATATTAAAATTGGATATTAAAATGCAATTTCTATAATCCCCTCTTGGTTAAATAAAGTGTTATGACGTCTTACTTATGTAAAGATTTAATTGTATAATTTAATTGTTTCTTGATTACTTATTGAATTTAGATTGGGGTTTATATTTTTCATATTATTTATTTAGTCTCAAGTCCTTCAGGTATGTTGTTAAATAAATCTCTTTACTATCAAGCCTTTTATGTATAATTCCTCAAAACCTACAATTTTACGGCTTAAGCCTTCCACTGCCATATCATTATATTTCTGCTAGGTTAATGTACCGACTTCAGTTGCAAGCCTCGTGTCCTAATGAAGGACAATATTTCTTAGTCAATAATTTTAAAGGACGTGCAAAAAGAAGCTGGTCATAGCGCTATGTGCCCAAAACATCAAAATGAAACCCCTACAGTTAACACTTCATTCATACACGTACTCTACCAGGAATCGAACTCGAGACCCCTTGACTAAAAGACAACAAGAAATTGGCCCTAAAATCAAATTACGAGCACTGCAATTAGTTCTGAGACCACTTTATATCAGAGCCCCCAAAGACAGCATCAAAATCTGAGAAAAAGCGCATCCATGCTCACCAAAGAGCCATGAATTACTGCACGAATCCCCTTTCACAGCGAAATCCATTGCTGTACCTATTAACCATAGCCATTGCCCTTCCATCGGCTCAACAGCTAACCCACGTTTATAGGCCAACGCTCCAATAACGCTTCTATCTTGTTCTTCCTCGTCTGGCTGACCACTTTTACAACTTCCGAACCCGTATTCTTATTGGCTCTGACACAAGTTTTGCGATTCCCTCGCATTGTCCGACCGATAGAGGTCAAAAGTTTAATGGATATGAAAGAGAACGCCGACTGTCCCATCGGGCGCCCATTAGAGAGAGAGAGATATGGGCCCGAAAACTGCCGTCCCTCAGGTTAGTCGCGGCAGCGAAATGGGCGATGTATGGGCACCTCTGGGACGGTTGCCCATCAGATATCGGAAATCCAGAGCGTTCGAAAAAATCACCCAGACACGAATGGGTCTCGAGACACGTGTAAGCACAAGAGACCAGAATATTAAGATAAAACAAGACGAACTTGAGTTCATACAATTTGGATTTTTATTACTTACCGTCGCTTTTCCGCCACTTTTTGGCTAATCGAGACGATGAGAATGATATGATTAAATTGATGAAGCGACACTTGCCCAGGCTGGGATTCGAACCCGCGGTCCCTGTCATTGTAGAGCACTGAGTTAACTGCTTTTGAGCAACGAAAAAAATACAAGTTTGATCTGTACATAGTAGAAATTTAGTGAAACGTATACCCTGTCTCAGTTGTCTCTAAAGCAAGGACGCGCACAGCGGCAGATAAGGGCTCAAATCGAGTGGGCAGAGAGAAGGAGCACACGCTGCTGCAAAGGCTTGTAACGAGAGTCGCTTCCCCCTCAACGCAATCCCGTCCCTCTCGCGTGTTCATTGGTGGTTCCGTCTCGCGTCACTACTTGCACACAGACTTGTTTTTGTTCGAATGCTCCAGAGATAAGCAGGACAGAGTGTAGTAAGAATGTTAAATATTATTGTTTATGATTTAGCAATGGTATGTTGGAATTTCCGTGAAACGTGGAAAAACAACACGAACATGCTCTCTCTTACTAATAAGATGAACATTTCGTCGTGTTAGATCCAGAGGGACGTAAGTCTAAATTATCAAATTTACAAGAGATGAAATAATGCATTCTTAGGAATAGGTGACTCCACCGTACTGCTAAGGTTTACGAGTGGAGATATGTCGATCCGACTCCAAATAGAGTTGTTTAATGAATGATACTTTCTTTTCACAACCTGTTTAATGCATAATGCTTTTCTATTCATCAACTGTTTAGTGCATGATACTATTTTGTTCAAAAACTGTTCAAGGCATAATACTTTTCTATTCACAAACTGTTTAATACATGATGCGTTTCTATTCATAAACTGTTTAGTGCATGAAACTTTTTTAATTCAGAAACTGTTTAAGGTATAATACTTTTCTATTCACAAATTGTTTAATACATGATGCTTTTCTATTCATGAACTGTTTGATGCATGATACTTTTTTGTTCAGAAACTGTTTAACGTATAATGCTTTACTATTCAGAAACTGTTGAATGCACGATAATTTTCAATTAATAAACTCTTACCTTATTTTCTGAAAAGAGTCAGTAAATTCGAGATGCGTGACTCCACCTTACTGCTAAAGATTAGTAGTAGAGTATCTCGATCTGACTTCAAATATAGCTCTTCGGATGAGTTCATTAAAACAAAACTGAAAACCGAATTTTTGTACGTTCTAGTTCTCACACAACGATTTACTTCAGTTTCTAAACAATGATATGCAGCAATTTTAGGGAAACTTAGCAAACATGATTTGTTTACCGAGAAAAGATGCAAATTTATCTAAAGCAACAAGAAAAATAAATAAGTGTCGAGTTCACATCTTATCCATAAGATACAAAACACAAACTTTTGCAGCTGACAGTCATTGCTTTGGAAACCTCCAAGTTCGATTCTTTCCACCTCCTCCCCTTCCCGAATCCCTCCCCAGTTCAGAGCCGCATCAATTTTCCCGGAAGATAAAGGACATCTCATATAAGATGCTGTTTCCGTGCTGTCAGTCAAGCCTCTGCCTCTCGAAAGTTGTAGAATTTTTTAATATGATCCTAAAGATGTCTCCTGGATTGCTTCCGCTATTCTACAGAATGCCGTCCGAAAGAGATCAATGACGTTTCATCAGATGGAAGAAAATCTTGCCCTGGGTATGGAGTCTCGCTTTCGATACAATAAGGAAGAAATTGGCTTCGCTTCAAGCTTATAAGATACAGATTTCAAGGTATTATCCAGTCTCGTCTCTAATTTTATTTTCTGTATCTATCACGTACAGCGACATATTTACGATTTTCTTTAGGAAAAAGACGTTTTTAGTTTGCTTCGGAGTAAAGAATAGAAATGATGTTAAAGAGGAATTTGAAAGCAGTTTCAATACGGAAAATTCATGATACTTTTCTATTCACAAACTGTTTAATGCATGATACTTTTCTATTCACATACTGTTTAATGCATGATACTTTTTATATTTATAAGCAGTTTAAGATATGATGCTTTTCTATTCACAAACTCTTTAATGCATGATACTTTTTTGTTCAGAAACTGTTTAATGCATAATGCTTTTCTATTCAGAAACTATTTAGTGCATGATACTTTTTAAATTCAGAAACTGTTTAAGGCATGATACTTTTCTATTAACAAACTGTTTAATACATGATGCTTTTCTATTCACAGATACTTTCTTATTCACAAACTGTTTAATGCATAATGTTTTTCTATTCAGAAACTGTTTAGTGCATGATACTTTTCTAATTAAGAAACTGTTTAAGGCATGATACTTTTCTATTTACAAACTGTTTAATGAATGACACGATTTTGTTCTGCAACTGTTTAATGCATAATACTTTTCTTCAACCTTGTTGACAATGAAGTTCGACCAGAAAGGAATACGTGATTAAATGCTCAGAGGCATAGGCGGTGGAATGGGTGACCCGCAGAAGTGACGCAAGTGTGCAAGAGGAGGCGTGTGAGCAGGCAAGAATCTTGATCTCAGCATGTTGCACCCAAGGTCACGTAAAGAACGAAAACGGGGAACAATACGCGTGACATTAAACTTCGACCAGGCACCAGACCCATACAGAAAATTCCACATAGTGGCGCATTCGACGGAAGCATGACGTCACGGACACGATAAGGGAGTCCGCCGTATATAAGCGCGTGCTGTGCACCGAGGAACCGCAGTGCATCATCACCATGGCCAGGGGCAAACCTATTGACAACACCGTGAGGAGAAGAGTGGTGGAGTTGCAACGGGATGGACTCAGTGAACGGGAAATAGGGCGCCAACTGAACTTACCCAAGTCAACCGTCCACTGCATCATCAAACACCACCAAAATACGGGTACTACAGAGCCAGGTAAGGCCCCCGGTCGAAAACGCCTGCTGAGCGTGCGTGACCTACGGATATTTAGGCGCTATATCCAGACCAACAATCATGTTTCTGTGGCCGAATTACGACTGTGGACTCGAGAACGCTTTCACATTGAAGTGTCAACCAGAACCATTCGCCGTTACCTACAGCGATGCGGTTACCGAGTGTACAAGCCAAAACGCAAACCCTTCCTTTCCAAGTTGAACAAAGGCAATCGACTACGGTGGGCACGAATGTACCGGAGATGGACATTTCGGCAGTGGAACAGGGTTTTGTGGACGTACGAATCCATTTTCAATGTTGTGTATGGGAAAATACGGAAAACAGTCATTTGTCGGAAGGAGGAACAGAATGAAGCAAAATGTTATGCACGTCGGGTACAGAAACCTGCGTCAGTGATGGTATGGGGATGCATGACGGCATCTGGGGTTGGCCCACTACACGTCTGTGAGGGCATTGTGAATGCACACGCCTATACACGCATACTGGAGCGGCATCTTCCCACAGTGCGAAGGCACCTGTTCCACAGGCGGCGTCTCATCTTTCAACACGACAATGCCAGGCCTCATACAGCGCGGCTGACAAGAGAATGGTTGACTCGCCATCACGTGCGAACTCTGCCATGGCCACCATCGAGTCCCGACCTCTCGCCCATTGAGAATGTGTGGCGTGTTCTTAAGCGACGTGTGCAACAGAGGGGACCCACGACAGTGTCTGCTCTTATCGCCTGCCTGCAAGTGGAATGGCACCGCATCGATGTGGAATACCTTGAACGACTCGTCCGCAGCATGCCCCGACGCATTGCCACAGTTATTCGCCGACGGGGCGGCGTCACACCATGGTAAACAAGATCCCCTCTAACAGTGGTCGAACTTCAATGTCACGTGTAGATGGACGAAAATGTTTTATTTTGTGTGGACACCATACATTGCTGCGTTGCAGCGGAAATTTATGTTTTCCTTTGTTCCATGTAGCCTGCTGAATAAAATATGTTCAGCATATGCATGTGTTCTCCTTCTTTCACAATGCATTCCTATATTTGTGACTGGTAAAAACTTCATTGTCACTAAGGTTGTATTTACACAATGTTTAATGCATGATACTTTATTTATTCAGAAACTGTTCAATGCATGACCCTTTTTTATTGATAAACTGTTTAATGCACGATGATTTTCAATTCATAATCTGCTTAGTGCATGATATTTTTCAAATCATAAACTGTTACCTTATTTTCTAATATAAAGAAACTATGAGTAAAATATCTGAAACAGTAATTTTATATGTGGTATCATTACAATAAAGGTGCGTTCAAATAAAATCCTTAGAGAAATTCTCTGGACATAAAAGAGAAGTGAAGATGGCATAATACTGAACCGTACAATTTACTATATTCGCCTCCTATTTATTAAATTAATAAGACTTCCGGGACTCTTATCTGTAGAGAGGAGAGAAGAATTCACAAGATCATTTTGGGGAAATCTAGTGGTAAGAGGCCTGTACGAAGGTCAAAACGAAGACGAACTAAAGGAAATTGGCAAAATTGATTGGTTGGATCTTGCTTGTACATGAAGAACAACAATAGGAATGCTTGTTCTGATGCTGCTTTAAGGTACCTTTGTGTTTCATAATGCCAGAGTGTTACTTAGAAAATATCACTACAATAAAGGAATATTTATGCGAACATATTATTTGTATCCGCTTTCATGATTAACGACTGTTTTGTATTTTGCCATCGCTATAGGGGTAAGGAGCACACTGGCACCCACTGAAATTTTGCTAAGAGGAACAGATGTTATCTACATTTTTAAGTAAGTCAGTCCCTCAAACTGTATTTGTGGTTGCTGCTACTATACTTGAGAAAGTCATAATGTATGGATACCATTTCACAATAATTTGTAAGTTAGCAAGTGATAATTATATGTAAATACATATTTATGTATGAAGCTGAAATCAGTTATTTTCTTGTATTATCGTTGCACATCATGGCATGTAGATTCGAAATATTCAGTTCTTATTTTCCATACTTGTATATATATATTAGGTTTCGGCTTATATTTTAGTTATTCCTATATATTATTTCCATATTTCAGAACATTTCTCAACGTATAATTCATATTAGCGCAATAATTACATGCCCCCATGTGACCGAAAGAGTTGGGTGAATTTCTTGCGAATAACTGACAAATTTGATACACACTCCCAATACTTCTTGGCAATTTTGAACGCAGTTTTAGTAAATATAAACCCATCTTAAAGAGACGACAGACGTACAACAAAATATTGTTATTCATTGGTTTCGAAACGGAAAATGAAAACACATTTTGTGATGTTTTACAATTAATGCCAATGTAAACGTACTGTATTTTATATAGCTCATGTAGTGTCTTGTATTATTTAACAGGTAAATTCTTTACAATTTTGAGTCCATATTTAACTCCCATGTTTTGGTGAAAATGCCTAAATATGTATTTACATATTTAGCACATTTTCACTACATATAAATCCGTTTCCTGATCTTAATTTTGTAGGGTTCGAAGATATTTTGAGAGAATTCCAGTCATGTTCGACAGTCCAGCTTCAATATACTACTCATAATATGAGGCGTTCCGGATACGAAGGGCGAACTCAACAAAAGTACATTTTGAGAAAAATGTGTTTCAAGCTGTGAGGCACGGCGCAAACTCAACAAAAAACTTTGGAAATCACGCAGGAAACTTTCCGATCTACTCTTACCACGTTTCTGTGGAGTTCGCACTGTTCCTGACAACTTGAAACGCATTTCCCTCACAATGTGCGTTTGTTGAGTTCGCCCTTCGTATCCGCAACGCCTCATATTTTCCCCCCATAAATCGCAATCCGCTTTGCAATTTGCTTTGCAATTTCACTATAATTTGCATCTTTGTTCCTGGTTGCTTGTTTCTAAGTCAAATTTAGTCAATTGGTAATAAACGCCACTTCTCTGGGCAAATCGTGAATGACAAATTTATGAAATGAATTCGCAGCGCGCTACTCTGACCACTCAGCCACGGAAGTTTGCGAAACTCTTAAAAGCTCATTTGTCACTTGTTATGTGCAAATAGTTTAAGATTCAATTTGACAACCATTTTTTAACAATGATACAAATTCATAGAACGGTGTGTACTTCAGCAGATGGTTCGCGAGTTTAATGTGAGAATAATAGTAAATGACTTTGAAAGTATTTAGATTTCAACTTATATCCACCGTGCCACTTTCCAGTTTCTCTCTGCTTTTCAAATTCTCATTATTAAAAAAGTTTTAGAATTGGATCAATCTTTTTCGAACGCCCTGTATTACATATGCAAAAACGACGTCCTATTAATAATCCGTGCAAATGTACAAAATATGCGGAAAACTCTTTCCAGCGTGGTCCTCTCTAGAGAGGAATAAATTCCAGGAAATAGCATTCGAAGAGGGATGGGGGACTCGCTCTTTAGAAGAAGAAAAAAATTCCAGAGTCTGGAATTCTCGTTAACTGCGCGGGAGAGCGGAGAAATCTGCTTTAATCCCAGTCTGCCCCTTGAAAACTTTCTGCATATGCAACCAGCCTTGCGACCGCGAAGGTGCCGGTTGCATAACCTCGAGTTCAATTTGCTCCACGTATTTAAGCGCCGTGTGTCCCCCTTGCTCGTTTTCACTTAGTTCGTCACTTAACGAGGAACGGGTAAAATTAAATTTAAGGATTCTTTTCCAACTCGTTGGATTTTTTCCTCCTTTCTGACTGGCCTTTTGCCCCTCCAAGAATTCATGTCCCAGTAATTTTGGTGACAAAAGGTTTTTTTTACATTCGGAAGAAACCCAGCAGCTGTACCCAGTAGAGAAGATTTATGCAAAGCAAGCCTGACCTCTAATGTCGATTACTTTATATATATATATGCAAAAAGAGTTATTACTTTCACAGAAGTTGAGTATAAATGGCATGAAATTTGGAATTTGCAATGTAAATATGAACAATTTCCATGAGAATTTTCTTCGTTCTTCGATCTGAAATATTCATTTTCATTCTTCAAGTCTATTAACTGTCTTGGGAAAAAGTATCGAGCTTCAGTTGTAATTTCCGGTACCGTGGCATGTGGTGCGCCCGAGGTGTCATTATGGGTGCCCCTGTTTCTTGGTTTCTCCACCATCAACTTAATAAATTCAACGGAATCATTGGGATGTATGGGGTGACCTTTTCCCGAGGGCGCTCAAGGTACAGCCTCTCATCCACGTATCAGGTTCGTTTTGAGCTAACAAGGCTTTGGCGTCTCAACAATCGTCCTCAGCTTTTATCAAAGGTGTAGTAACTTTTTTATTGGTAGATACCAAGGTGGGTTGATTTAAAATCTTAAATCGCGATTTAAATCAGGTGGTTTCTTTAATATCAGAATCACTTTTTGTGAAAGTACATTAATCTCGTAAGCACTTAATGGCGTTTATTAGGCTCTAAGAAAGGAAAAGAAATGGTATATATATATAATATATAATATATATATATATATATATATATACACACACACTGATGAGGGTGAAAGGTAATGTAATATGTTAACTGTAAACACACTTAAATTTCTCTTGATTTCAAATACAATAACTTTTATAGGCAAAAATAGCAAACATTTTGCGTAGAATAATATACAAAATACTAATCATATAAAAACCATAAATAGTATTATTATCATTAAACTGTATATACATGGCAGCTGATTTGTTGCAAACTATCATTTAAAAAAAGCGCCAAAATTCAACTATAAAGACTATGAACAATATCTTAATTTACAATTATATAGTACAGTGTGTCCACAATGAAACTCCAACATTTTGAAAGTCTATAACTTTTTCATTTCAGATTGTACAGCTGTGATTTCAGAAGAAGCAGAAGCAGAAACTCAAGAAGTTTATGTGGTAACGTTTTAGTGCGCGCAATAGCCGTAGTGGCGCTGCAACAATCGATTGTTTGAAAATGGAGATTCCAAACGAGCGTGCACAGGTGCATTCGAACGGAGTCCACAGAAGTCAGTAAGACAAGCAGTGAAGAACTGTGTGAACTGTCGACCATTTCACACCAAGTTCTCTCGCTGCTTGTCTTACTGACGTCTGTGGACTCCTTTCGAATGACCTCCGCACATTTTCTGCAAACTGTTCCTGGATTCTGGGTTTATCACCACCGTGTCGTTTCAAAACATTGCCGGTCGCCAAAAAACTGATCACACCACTTCTTTATAGTCTTGAATGTTGGAGGATCCTTATTGTACACACGACAAAAGTTTCGTTGCACTTGAATAACTGATTTTGTTTCTGGATACCACCACACAACCTGTGCACTCTCGTTTGGAATCTCCATTTTCAAACAATCGATTGTTGCAGCGCCACTACGGCTATTGCGCGCACTAAAACGTTACTACATAAACTTTTTGGTACAATCTGAAATGAAAAATTTATAGACTTTCAAAATGTTGGAGTCTCATTGTGGACACGCTGTACATCCAGAATGATTAATTTTCACTGGAACAAAAGTTATTGAAATTATTATGGTTTCAATAATACACTCAACAAACATTTCCACAGTAGGTTCATGTATACAGTATCAGAAACAGAAAAGCATGTACAGTAAAACCTCGTTAATCCGAACCCGGATAAGACGAACTTCGCTTAATCCGGACAGGTTAAAAAAAAGCAGAATGCAAGGTTTTAAACGTGGCTAGAAGTCAACAAGAGAACTTCCAAAAGAAAAGGCAGTCAACCACTGATGAAATTTTGTTTCCCGCAGACTTTGTACTGTTGTGTATAGTGTATTTAGGCCTATGCCCTTTAAATACACCATAATAAACGTGTTATGTTGCTATAAACGGAGTTTAAAGCACTTACTACTGTTCTTTTAGGTTATTTAAATTAATCCAGACTTTCGTTAAACCAATCAACTTATCTCCCATTAGTCCGGATTAACGAGGTTTTACTGTATGTACATGTATTTTTTGAACTTGCTTTAATCAAACTGTTGACCAGAAAAAGTCTTTCTATAAAAAAAACATATACCATCTATGTATGAGGGCAAAAATCAAGAAAGCAATTTTAAGTGTTTTTTTTAAATAGATTTAAATAAAAAAATCTAATTTAATCAAAAAATCATGACAAATGATTTTATAAATAAAAATCATTATTTTATGCATCCTGGTAGATACGTTTGATAAATATTTGCCTTCATGAATCGTTGTAGTCAAGAGCTTTATGATGCCGTTTCATTGACTCAAATTGGTTTTATTAATATTAGAAGGCTTGGTTCCAGAAGGGAGCACATATCCTGGCGACGGACACAAGCATTATATATAATTAATTGATTGATTTGGTTTGTTTTACTTCCATTTGCTGCTGAGGATGAGTGATGATATGATGAAGTTATTGAAGGGACAGTTACAAAGAACACTAATGTCCAGGCCGGGATTCAAACCCAGGACGCCTGGCATCCTATCGCACACTGTTAACAACTGAAAAAGTTGCAGATTAGTATTAGGACCACATCGTCGCTGAGAGCTAGTTTTAAATCACGGTCGTTTCCGATATTAGTATCAAGGTGTTCTTTCAAAGGTCCAAACCATGAAATCTGACTGCCATATCCGGCGGGTAGGGTGAGTGCTCAGAAAGTGAAGTTGCATTAGTGAAAATCTTGATAGCTGCCTGATCCTAAATTTTTCACCATTGAATATCCCATCGCCGTTCCCACTGGTGACAGGTTTGTCAAGAAACACGCACCTACATCGGCGACTGAGATAGCAGTTGGCAAAATGTCCATCACTAAGGAATGGAAATGTGCATGTGCAGAAGCAAATTTCTTCCGCTGATGAGCATTTTTATTGGAATTCATTACCCTTACATTGTGGAAATCACGGTGAATGAATAATGTGATGGTGAATTCAACCACTATGAACTTTGGTTTGGCTGTACATGAAAAACACGTATCGAGATAACATACCATAAGATCAAACTTTGGGAGCTCCAAACCTGACTTGCCTAACTTACTCGCCTAAACATATACGGGTAGTATTAAGACAGGAAGTTATTCTTGAAATATATGAGTAAATTCGGTAAATGAAGTTTGATTGTTTTATCACTTGTTATTGTGACACACTGAAGAGAATATACAAGCCTTGCGTTAAAAGTTAGTGTTAAAAAGAGTATTCGTCTCCTGTCAGCATCTGTCAGTGCCATCTATTTCTATGAAAAGTTACTACTCTTGGACAAACTTTTTGACTGCACCTCGTATATCTGGAACTGCTGGACACATTTTAACGAGACTTGTTCCAAAATGTATCATTTCTGACCATGGTGCTACATTCATAGCGTGCTGCAATGCAACACCAAACATGGCCTCTCAAATTATCAGTGTAACGGAACACTTATTTTAGTGTTTATGATGTAAATGGCGTTTTGTTCAACACCAACTGTGGTGTCTTGTACACAATTGGCTGCCGAAACATTATGTGTAACAATACTAGAGGGAGCAACAGCTCTGAAAGCTTATTCTCTCTGATAGAATGCCTTGAGGCATGCACTGGAAGTGAAAGGGAGAGGAAATGCATGCACGAGTTAATTACACGGAAGAGACTAACACGAATGCATTTTCCAGACCCTGTCAGAGTCTGCGTTCTTCCGTTAAGGCAGCTTCGCGTATGATAAACTGTTGAACCGAGCCAATTAACTCCGAGTTCATCCGTTTAACTCATCCGCCGATAATCCTTCCCTTCCGAGTTCCTAAAATCCTTGCATTCCCTGTGACACGCGCAGACCCGTGACGGATTCCCTATCATTCTGTTACGTTTCCCCCTCCACGCAAGCAGAGGAGATAAATAGTGGTGAGAGGAAAAATGCTACTTTCCTCTTAGCCTACACGTACACGTACACCTTGCTCGCAAAGTCTCCACAAGCCCTTGAAAACTGACATTTCTCATCCTTCATCAATGACGATACCGTGAGTCGACCGCTCAGCACACTTTTCCACCTAGCAAAAGTGAAGGACTATATATAGGTTATAGCCTAAGCCCAGCATTGGCTGAATTGGTTATGAATAGGGCCCGGGACTTCATGCTATATTTTTTTTATTTTGCATCGGATCGAATACTGGGGTAAAATCTTTACATTTCTGATGAAAATCGGCCGAAATAGACAAACATGAAAAGGCATATTTTGACCTATTTTACCAATTTCGCGTTTTTACAACAATTTTATAGTAATAAGACATATTCCTGCATAATTTCGTAATTGTTTTGCATATAATCGGTTATTTTATAATTAACCTTCGTATCTTTAGAGCAAACGGATAGTTTATATTATAGATGGCAGCATAAGGAAATGGACAAAGAAATTAAAAGCAGATGTCGTATTTTCTTACTAACTTGTACAGAACAATAATACTCACGCTTTGTTTAGCGAGCTGCTAATTATGCTTTAGTTTCCACAATAGTAATAGTAAATGAAATAATAGTAAATAAAACTTAGGATAATTGTAGTAAACCTCACTATATTTTCAGTATTTTTCCACTACATTCTTAGGTTAAAGGAATTCTGTCTTCATTTAATACCCTACCCCCCACCCCAGTCAATCTTCCCTGGAATATACTGACATCCTGTATAATGATAAATTTGAAAGTACTGTTGTGAATATTTTTGGCTTTACTGGGAATATTTCTGCATTTTTCTGACATATTTTTAATTTTTCATGACACATTTTCCCATTTTTATGACATAATTACATACATATTTTACAGTTTTATAGGGCATAAAGTCCCGAGCCTTAGTTATGAATGAATAGGAAAAGAAAGTGGTAGCCCTATATAAAGGAGGTGACAAAATAATTCTGTTTTGCAGCTATGTGGACAATTGTTTTGGCATATGGAAAGGAACGAAGAGGCAGCTCGACATATTTTCCAAAGAAATACAAGATGAAGAAAGAGGGATATTGTTGGAACTCGAAATAGAAGAAGACAAGATAAGCTACCTAGATATATTGATGAAAAGGAAGAGAGGACAAGAAATTAAAACCGCTTGGCATCAGAAGAAGTGTGCAGAACGGATATTCTGCCACAAAAGAAGTGATGTAAGTGAGGTGACAAAAATAAATTTTATAAAGAATATGGAGGACAGAATCAAGAAAATATGCACGAGAGAATGTGAAAAAGAAGGCAAAATTAATAGCCTATGGATACAGCTGGAAAAGAATGGCTACGAGAAGGATAGACTGGACATAAACAGAAGAAGGAAGAAAAGTGGCAGGGGAGAATTGAAAGAGGAAGAGAAAGAAAAAGAGAGTTGGTTTGGAAATAGGAGTATGGGGAAGACCACAGAAAAGATATGCAAAATGCTTAGGAAAGCGGGCATTAAAACTTACAGGAAGGGAGGGAGAAGCATCTTAAGAATAGCGACGAATGCAAACAAGAAAAAGAAAACAGAGAAGAGTAAAAGGACGGGATTATCTACGAAGTGAAATGTAAAGAATGTCAGAGTGTGTACATAAGAGAAACGAAAAAGAGGCTGAAAGACAGGTTGAAACAACATAGGGATGATGTACGAGAGAGAGAAATGCGATAATTAAACACACGAGAGAAACAGGACATGGCATAGAGTGGGATGAGGCTAAGCAGATAGGAAGGGAGAAGAAAATACTAGTGAGAAAATGGAAGGAGGCCAAGGAAGTAGAGAAGAAAGGTGAAGAAGACAATGAACTGGAATGGGGGACTGAAGATAAACAAAGAATGGAAGAAGGTGTTAGAAAGTGTGGAAAGGACAAGAGAGAAAGAGGAGAAGGAAGAAGAATGAAGAAAGAAAGGAAAGAGGAAAAAAAGAGAGTGAGATAAAGAGTCCAAGCACCTTCCAAATGAAAGAAAATGTTTAGCTATGTGCACAAAGTGGACCTAAAAGAAGCAAATCAAACATCTGTTCTGCATGTATGCAACCACGCAGCACCATTTCACGGTTACCATCGGATGTGCGCCTGTAGATATAAGTTTCTAGTATCTGAGTGACAGTTACTTATCTGAACACATAAGGATTAAAGCAAGGAGTCGAACACGGAACCTTCCAAACAAAGAAAAATAAAGTTCCGTCCACACCTACGTTGCTACCGCCAAGCGCCCAGCTGCAGGAACTGGAAAATTGTTGGCGGCCGACAACGGACATTGTTGCGGCCTGGCTTCAATAACGCTGTGGTATTTGGAGAGTTAATATCGTCCTGCCAGAGCCAACGGGAATGCACGCGTTGCTCTGAAAGGACGTGTAAAACGCTGAGCTGGATTTGCTTGCTTTAATGGGTGGGATGAAGGTTTTTAGTCAAGCTGATGATCACGTGCGCCGCTTTTCTGCGCCTCCATTCCTCCCTCCATTCTACTCAACAATATTCGGCGCGCTCCTTCTAGAAGCAAGAATGGATAATCCTGATTTGCAGCCATCGCTTTTAGGTTTAAGGTGCAATGTGTGGAAACAAAACTGAATTCGTACTAAGAAGCTAATGTTTACCACTACAACAAAACGCGTGCTCTCATGCAGATTCGATAGCTCACCTGTATAGTCTGTCCCAGATAACTGTGGAGCAACACCACGCATAGCGCCAGAGAAGCGAGGAAAATGAGTGGACAGAGCGAAGCAGTGCACAATGCTGAAAAGGCAGTCGCTTTCCACCACTCCACGTAATTCCGTTCCTCTCACGTGTTCATTGGTTGAGCCATCTCGCGTCACTACTTGCGCAGAGACTTCATTTCGTATACCTGCTCTGCAGTTAGCTGGGACAGAGTATGGGTGTGCGGGTGGTGGCTAGGTGGGTGGGCATCGCCTTCTTCTACACTTTACGCCTTCCAACTTCCGCTTCTCCCTGTGTATTCTAGCGAACAGAATTTAGTACGCTTATTGGTCGCTGTGGCGCACATAGCGTGTCATTGCACGATACTCCGTTTGCATAGTTTAGTAAATGTTTCTTTCTTTGCTTTGCAGACTAACAAGGCCCTGGTGTCTAGACACACAGTCAGTATAATCCTCTTTGGTGCTTTTGTCCTGTCCATGTGTGCTTGTTTTCATCATTCATCTTCATTGTCGTGATTAGGCAAATGTGGCAGAAAAGCTAAAGTGACGAAATCAATCACTCAATCAATACTTATCAATAATATTGTATTATTGATACTACCCGTGACCATATCGTTATTATGAGTCTTTATGTGACGAATCATATAAAGGCGGGCTAAAGCGTTATGACGTATTATTGACGTATGCAGTACGGTTGAACCAATACCGCTTTGAACCGATACCCATCGATAGCGATGCTTGAAAATTGTAACAATTAGAAGTTGTTCATAATACTGATTAATATTATGGTACTATTATAGTATGGGGGTGACACCTATAAATCATATATTTTGCACTTTTTTACATTGCTAACGTACTATTTTGGAATGCGGAACATTTCCTAAGGTGAAATAATGCATTTCTAACTAAGATAATGTCTATTTCTTACATTTACGAGTACTTACTGTTACTTGTTATTTCGATTCTGTAACATATTATGGCGGGCGATAGCGTACTGGTTCAGGGCGCATTGTGCGAGTGTTTTGTCGATTTAAGCAGTGTTGCAATCTCGTTCACTGGAAAATACCTACTTTCGTGCCCAGATTTGAAATTATGCTAATACCTCACAAACCATTGACGTTAGCCTCACAAACCATTGACGTTAGCCCCACAAACCATTCACGTTAGCCCTAAAAACCATTCACGTTAGCCCCAAAAACCATTCACGTTAGCCCCCAAAAAACATTTTCCGTTAGGTTAAGTTAGGTTAGGCAAGCATAGTTAAAAAAAAAATAAAAAATACTCGACAAGTCATGTTCTAGTGAAAACACGGCGAGTTTGAAACACTGACTACGGGGAACATTGTGTTCTCGTGCAGGAAGCAAATGGCGGCAGCAGAAACAGCGTGTCGGACAGGGATTTTCGCAGAAAACTACATGTATTCGCATGAAAATGGTTCAAAACTACATTCACGAACTTCCATAACGCTATAGGAAATTATTTCTGTAAGTAATGTTACCAATATTAGTGAATATTGGTAACATTATAGTAATATTCCATTCCATTTATAACCATAAATTTACCAGAGCTTTTCTTTAAAATATTATAATATTACATCAGAATATAAAAAGCACCTGTTATGTAATCACAAAATACGTTTTTTTCCTGCTATTGGTACAAAATCAATGCATTCTTAGAACTTTCCAGAATAATTAGGCTCCACGAAAGTATCGTGAGGCATTTTTGAGAATCCGCGAAACACAAAAGTGCCGGGAAAGTATCGTATAAAACCTCACACTGGATTTTCGGAACAACTCGCCTCTACGAGAGGTACCTTTTATATGTAAGGGGACTCCCCTGTGAAATAAGGAGAACAGGAACGACATTCAATATTTAACACTTCTATTGACTGGACAGGGCGGGGTCATGATAACGATTGAAAGGATGTTCGTTTACCTGTAGATTCCTGTAGAGATAATCGTCTCTACTGATTTGGTAGATAAGGCACGGCCCTGAAATGATACGTCTTTAGGGAGCGCAACTTCCCGCTTATAACTCTATCGTATCACCGATATTCAATCTGTACTTTAGAGAGTTTACTCCATAACTTTCGGACTGCAACTGGGGGTGAGATCTGTTATCGCGATCTATTTAAAGGGGATTCAAATTTCCGATCGCTAAAGCCGTTGAGCCAGTTCCATCCTGTCGTTAACGGTGTTTTTTTGTTATGTTTTTTTGCATAAGGCTGACGTTACGTTATTTCAAATGATTTCCTGTCGATTCCCGTGTCAGCGGAGTTTAAAAATTCACTCAAGATCGCCGGTGTAATATGCTTGTAACAAGTTACTTCCAGCGCTTCAGCCGGAACCCTTGGCGAAGTGATCAGACTATCAAGCTATAATGCCAAGGATCCGGGTTCGAATCACGCCTAACCGATACCGATACATCCACATCGGCTTAGCATTAGCATCTAAAACAAGTCTTCGAGTTGAGTTCTATGCGTGTTTCTCAAAAAGTTTGAAACACTGCACTAATTACAACATGCATTTCATCCCATAATTCCCTTCATTTCGTTTTCCCTCTTGTGTTATTTAGCGATTTGTGCCGCGCTACAAAAGGGGGATGACGCAGATGTTTCCAACAGGCATATCCCCCCCTCCCCCACACAGGAGAAAAATAACGTGAATACTTCAACCAAGCATATGCATAAAAAAATGGTTTCGGTCAGTGCAAACTAGCAAAGGCAACTGATGTTCCTTCAACGATGTTTGCTTCTGTTGTTGTTTCATTAGAATTTCAATAACATGCCGGATGTCAAAACAAAACACGAGCTGCAATAAAGTTGTTGTTTTTTTCTTCCATGAATTATTATGTTTTTATCGTTATGGCATTTGAACAGGTGCTGTTGGCTACGTGCCACCGAAGCGAGTGGGAAATTAATTCAATTTAAGTTTTGTTTAATTATACATAGAATGCACTTATTTTCCAGAATAATAAACGAAACTTTGTTTGTCGTGAACTGAGTACATACATTAGATACTATGATGAAGAGTAGTCGTTTTCGTGATGTGTTTCCGGTGCCAACTCCATTCCTCTTGTGCAATGATACTGACTAAATTTCTGAAGACTATCCAGAACTCTATGGCCTATATCTCCAGCAAATATATTCAGTACTATGATCACTAGAGCCCGGAAGTTCAGGCATTTATTTTCGTTAAAATAGGCAGGCAAAAAGGCATTTATAATGTGGAAAATAGGCACTAAAATGAAAAAAAGGCAAAATAAACAAAAAAAGGCACATTTGGAAGTCGCTTACTTTTATCTATAATTTCTGGCAAAATGTTAAAATCTACATTGGGAAGAGCATTTCAATTTTCACCAAATTCACGCACGTAACCATGTAACTTACCACTTAATGGCACATTAAATTTCGGCATGATGACAAATACACGATCGTTTCCCTCCAAAGTCCAGAACTAAACTAAAGATAGAGAACTTGATTTTGCAAAGGCCCTTGGGCATTAGTGCTGTTTCTTGTCAATAACGTCCTGACACGGACGTGATGACGTAATTGTACAGACGTTCTGCAACAGGTTTTCAGAAGTCAATCATGCACAAGGAAATGTTAACCGAAAGGCAATATCCTAACTGAGCATGAAATAGTTTTTTCTCACACTTTTCTCCTTCAGCAATGTTGAAACATGCGTGAGTTCAATATTACTTAAATAAAGCGAAAATTATTCACATAATAAACGGAAGAAATATAAATGCCAACAACGTTTTTTGGGAGAAAAATAATTTATATACACACTCTTTTTTTAAAAAAAATGGTCCAATTTCATTGAAAAAGGCAAGAAAAGGCATTATAATTAAAAATAGGCAGTGGGGTCCCAAATAGGCAAAATAGGCAAAATGAAAAGGCTTCTAAAACATTCGAAACAACATAAAAAACGTATATCCGGAAAAAAATTATCAATATATCCAGTAGATAAAAAGAGGCATTTTGCCAAACTTCCGGGCTCTAATGATCAGTAAGGCATCAAGTCTATTTCAGATTAACAGGTATACTCTGTCCCCGGAATCTCTGGAGTAAGAGAAGGAAAACAATAATCTGCGCAAGTAGTAACTCGATAGGGCTCGAACAATGAACGCGTGACAGAGAAGTGAGTGAATGGATGGGAAAACACAGCTGCAGCTACTAGCCATTTGGAGCAGCGAGCACCGCCAACTTGCTTTCTCCCCTTTTCTACTGTTATGCGTGGCCTTGATCCTCAAGATTCTCGAGACAGAGTGTATATCATTTAAGTTGAAATGTAGTTTATTTATCGACACACTCACATATAATATATTTGAGTATGCGTGGCGTACTCTTGTACCTTAAGGAACGTCCTGCAGTCAAATCTCTCCTACTGTAAGCATATGACAAGTTCTGAAAACACATACCTGTATTTGCTATTGAAGCATAACATTGATCGATTTGGTTTATTTTACTTAGCTTTACCGCGTCTTTTGGACAATCGAGAAGATGAAGATAAGTGAAGATGTGATGAAATTGATAAGGAGCACCCATAAAGAACACCCATGCCCAGGACGGGATTCGAACCAGGGACCTCTGGTATCGAAGCACGATGTGACAATCACTATGCCAAGGATATTGACTCTGCTGCATACGAATTGTTACTCGATGAGTTATCTTCCCTCCAAAGAAATGTTCTGGAATTTAGTACCCGCCCTCGTAGCATTTACTGTCGATTTACAAAATTTATGGATTTCTATAAAGAAAAGTTCTGAAATGGTGTGCAATCCTTCAGAGTTTTAAAAGGTTGCGGATACTAGTATAGAGTTACAAAAGTTCCTAGATAAACTCTCCTAAAAAGATTTGGAATGATGTGCCAACTCTGGCAGCACAAATAAAGTTATACTATCACATCTATGACACTGTAGCATTGAAAACTTTTCTAGAATCACATTTATGACACTGTAGCATATGGAAAGTTTTCTAGATTCACATTTATGACACTGTAGCATATGGAACGTTTTCTAGAATCACATCTATGACAATGTAGCATGTGGAAAGTTTTCTAGAATCGTATCTGTGACACTGTCGTATATGTAAAGTTTTCTAGAATCACATCTATGCTACTTTAGCACATGGAAAGTTTTCAGAATCACATCCAGGCCTGCCCGATCGCGGGCGTAGTGGTAGCGTCGTCGCCTTGTAATAAAGGAGTCACGGGTTCAATACCCAGTAGAGGCACATAGTGGTTCGGATCAAACTTTAAACTGTAGGTCAAGTCCCGATCAGCCTTACTCTGCATAAGTGGACTTAAAACACCAACTGAATCAATCAATCAATCTAGAATCACATCTATGCTACTGTACCACAAGATGGGATATAAGCGGTAACCGCTATGAGGACATCCTGTAGTTCAACTTAGTAACTGCAAAGCGTATAATTCTCTGTAGGGTTGTGTGTTTTCCTAAGGTTTGTCCTTACACGTGCTGACCGCCCCTTTATAGTCCCAGCTTTACCAAGTTAACGAGATTTTACTCCTCAGAGACGAAGCGTTGAATTTAGTTATGGTAAGGGAATTGGGTCCCGTATAATGTGACAGAAGCAAATATCCTAAGTACTGAGGCACCCAAAAGTTATATTCAATCAATGCAGCATAAGAAAAGATCTGGAACCACATCTCTGCTACTCTAGCGCTACTTTCCATATGCTACATTGTCATGGATGTGATTCTATAGGTAGAAAACTTTCCACATGCTGCATTGTCATAGATGTGATTCTAGAAAACTTTCCACATGCTACATTGTCATAGATGTGATTCTAAAAACTTTCCACATGCTACATTGTCATAGATGTGATTCTAGAAAACTTTCCACATGCTACATTTTCATAGATGTGATTCTAGAAAACTTTTCAGTGCTACAGTGTCATATATGTGATTGTAGGTATAACTTAACTTGTGTTGCCAGAGTTGGCACATCATTCCAAATCGTTTTAGGAGAGTTTATCTAGGAACCTTTGTAACTCTATATAAGGGAAGTTCTGACAAACCAAACCGACCCTTGCGACATAAGAATCGTTCCACAATTAGATATCTCTTGTGGAAAAACAAAAGTCTTCCACTTCATGCGTTTTCACATGTATTTGTAAGAGGAAAATATACCCATCCCCTGCTTCTGTTTTTATCATCCAAGCTATCGAGAGATGATTTTAGCGAGGAAGCCGTAAGCAAAATCTGTGAATAATATCTCCGAGTTTGCACAGTAAAAGAAAAAGTTTCTGTATTACATCAGCTCCGATGCCATTCTAAAAGTTGGTATGCATGTTTGCACCGTAATGACGTCAACGTTTTTCGATAGGGTAGGAAGTCCCGACAAAAATAAAAGTGAAATTCGGAATCTGAGTTTTCGCTACAAGGAACATGAACATGTTCGATCGCTTGGAACGTAAATATTTGGTTAAGAGAGAGAGAGAGAGAGGGGGGGGGAGAGAGACAAGATATCTGTCCAATTTTATATCCTTCCAGACAAAGGAAAACTGAAAATATGGATAAAGTTGCATTGAATAACGATATTGCATTTCTATGGTACTTGTACATACTTTTTCATTTCTGTACCCAAAATAAAATCCTTCAGCAATATAATTCCTTACCAATTATAACAAGCACCTGGGGTAAGTTCAGTATCCACAGCGACAAAAAATGTAAATGTCTTTGAGATATGTTCACGACACTTTGTACAGCGTACAATACTGATATGCTTCCAGTGCTCAGTCGTTATGCCGTCTGACTACCATGCGAGGGATCCGGGTTCGATCCCGGGCGGGGAAAACCAGGACTTTATCCACCTGTTCAAGCGGCTCCGACGCCCAGCAACGTCGTATAAAGTTGGTACCTGGAGGAAACTCTGTAGGGTAAAGGCGGCCAGGGGCGTGGTGCTGATCACATCACCCCCACCTTCGGCCGTGATCAAGAAATTGTAGGGCTCCAACTCCACAGCACCTATACGCCTTCATGGCGTGGTGCAAAGAACAGGGCAGCACTTTACATTACTTCCATGGACGTTCAAAATAGCAAAGGATTATATGATGATAAAATATCACTTACAGTAGTAGTAGTATTTTAATTAAGATACCGTGTTTCACAGTATAATCACCGCACACTTGTTTTTCTGTTCCAACAATTGGATCATAATCTATCATCGCGTAATAGTCGTATCGGAACATCGGATAACGAAACTACTGATAGCGGCAAAGAATCTTCGGACACAGAAAATTAAATTTTGTATGTCTGTACTTCGCAAAACTGTAGTACATTTTCCCAAATGTGCTATTTCGGATGTAATGCACAAATTAGTAACAACTAATGGGTTAACTATTTTTAAAACCATAAAAATATTCGCTAAAGTGCCACAGGAAATTATTATATGGGTCAATTTTGAATTTTAATTTCAACGTGTGTGTGTGTGTGTGTGTGTGTGTGTATTATATATACACACACACACACACACACACACACACACATACACACACATACACACACATACACACACATACACACACCTCCGCGGCAAAAAGGAATCGTCCCATAGTAATAAAGTGTAAACATTATCTTTGAAGCAGTATTTCTTCATTTGTGGATTTATTTCAACAATGTAATATTTACAACAGTTAGTGAGTGATATTTTAAAGTATATACTATCTAGATAAAGGAGGTTTTTTTTTAAGTTGAGTTGCTGTCTTGAAGTCCACTTTATGCACAGTAAGGCTAATCGGGACTGGACCTATAGTTTAAAGTGGCATCCTAACCACTTGCGCCTCCATCGGGTATCGAACTGGGGACCCCTTGATTACAAGCCAATGACGCTGACACTGCACCATGGGGGAGGCCCCGTAGATGAAGGAGGGAGTTATTACATTTTCCTACATTTCTGCACATTATCATCTCTGCACACCTTTTTCTCATTATTGGTTCCGATACCTTTTTTCCAAATTTCACCGCAACAAATGTCAGCTAATCGGCGGGTAGACAGTCTACGAGAAAGCTTGTCAGCTCTGGCGAGACGTTCAATTTTCTATCATCCCTGGGTGTTGTAACTCGTTTCCTTCCACTGTCTTTCTTACGGTCTGTACTTCCAGTCTCTGTATTCCGCCGAACAACATTTGTGACAGTCTTCGTTCAATTTCTTTCTTGGACACATTATCTTCTAACATTTGAAGTATCCTTCCTTGCTTTCTTGGACTAAGATCTGTAACACCCTGCTTTCTACCCATTTCGATTTACTGTACTTTGTGTGAGCAAGAAGGAAGACTTCTGATCAAGAAACCTTTCAACGAGGTTATGAAACCAATCCGTAAACAAATGTAACAATTGAACTATACAGCAGACCAAACAAAGGTAACTAAACAATAGCGGAAGGCAATAAAGGGCCATAAAGCTTAACAATTGAATCAACTAACCGCTTTCTTTGTTGATTTCTTCATTATTATTGTTAGAGTAAGTAAAATATCAGAAAATGTTAAAATTACGTATAGCCCAAAACACACATATCTCTGCCGCGATCGGCGCAGCACAACGCGAGAAACAGTGTTGCTAACCTGTTCGGTAGAAAAATCGCTACAGTGCGTCGAGGCACATCTGTTCGTAGAACAAGGAAATTAGAGAACTCAGTTCTATCTAAACGTTGAGTTTTAAACGCCATGCATTATAACCAGGGTTGGGATTAATATGTGCAAGTGGCTTTATATGTAGATCTACATACATATGGACTAAAACTTCGCTAAACATGGACTAACACATGCGTAAAATTACCCAAAATGATGCAAAGAAAACTTATTCATAGTGATTCATTATTTGTGTGATTTCAAATAAAGTAAACAATGTATTATTTTTCCATTGCATTAATTGACCTGGTGACATTTTAACTGTTCACTCCCAATAAGCCCATCCACACTGGTACTGGAACTGCAACGACATGTGATACACGACTGACACTACCACTGGTTTGAGAACTAATAACCTGCGCTGCAAACGTGTTAAACCTCGACAATTGGACCCCAAACACTCCTCTTTAAGCAGTATTATTGCCTCTCTGTGATGGTCGACAGTCGGCTGCCTTTGTTGTACATTTACAAACGATGCCGGCTTCCGCAACAATAACAAGAATAAAAAGAAAAGAAAAACAATTACATATATTGCCACCAGACGATAAGCCGCGCGGATTTTTCTCTTGTTATGAACTTGCCGCCAAAGCTTCCAATTTTAATATGCATCGCATTAAGCAGCAAAAATAACAGCTTCCTTCCTTCATTACAATTCCTACAACTTTACGGAGCCGAGAGTTGAAATGCTCATCCACCCACATAATTTCTTTCTTTTCAGCAATTCTAAAGTGATGAAATATGAACAATAGTATTGAAGGCATTATGGAATTTAACGTTCACTAACCAAGCACATACACTTTCACATACACACACGCACACATCAAACCGGTCAAGTACCTAAAATAATATTATGGTGCTTCTAATCCAACAAAACTCACAGCCACTTTGTCTTTATCCTTCCGTGATAGAAATAGTGCTTCAATAATACAGTTGGCCACACTAGTTACAAACTAGCCAATGAAAATGCACTGCATAAAAGAAGCAACCATTACATCATGCTATATTGCCACATTAACATTTTTGCACTAGTGTGTCCAAAAATGGAATGACAATTGGCAACAATGGCGAAGGTTGGCGAGCAGGGTAGAACACGTGATTCTAAGAGGCAGGGAGAAGAAACGAAAAATGAGATCTGCACAGCGGTAGAGATAGGTGTGTCGGTATCTACAGTATGTAGAATTGTCAAAATAATTACAAAAAAGTAAAACATACTGCTTGAAAGAAAATATTAGATTTTATCACTAGGGGGAGATTCTTTTTTGTCGCGGAGCGTGTGTGTGTGTGTGTGTGTGTGTGAGCATTCCGTACATCCTAATCCTGCACCAAAAACAGTTTAGTAACAAATTATGTTTTAAGTACTGGTGATTCCGGCACAATTTTTTTTAAAAAAATAGCTCAACATACAAATCGCACCCCACTTTTATGCAAAATAATTTGGCATAAAATCTGGGACGATTATGCGATAAAATACGGTATTTCTTATCGTATAACATCAGTTGCATAATCTGTTTTTTAGTTTCGAAGAAGGACTTCGTTTACTTTGTCCATCAGTACTGACACTCCAGGAAATCAGCTCTTAAATCCTCGTGACTTACCGGCGAAAAAAATAACGCTAGTGGCAGTCTTTGGTCTGTGCCGCGTGGTTGCATACATATAGGATATAATGTTGTATTTAGTGAGACTTCAACTAGAAAAATGCTACAAAGAAAAGCAGCTCACTTTGATGTCCTCTACAGTGCGACAGTTTGTCGGTGTTGAAGGACACCCTGAATATGATCGTTCTTGAAATGACTATAGGCTGACAAATAGCTTCTGTTTACTGACACGGACGAGCCAATCAAACTAATTCATACTGATTGGAATGGTGTTTGCTATGTAGATCAAGCTACTAAAGTTGATCTTGTCCCTCTCGAATCTCTCACTCCAAGCAATATCAATAATTAACTAGGAAAACAGACCAGTCACTATCTATAATCTTAAAGTAGCAATTGAATTCTACGTTCCAATTCCGGTGTAAAGTCAACTTGTAACAGCCTCAGTGGAAAAATGACTAAATTATTTTAAATTATATGAGTAAAAAAATCAATTTTGACTATACTCTATCGCAGGAATCTGCGGAGCAAGGCTGCGTTTAAAGGTAGAGAAGGGGAGAAAGCGAGTGGGCGAAGCAAAGCAGTACGCGCAGCTGCAAATGACTGGTAGCTGTCTCGAGTCACTACTTGCTCGCTCCACAGATTCCAGGGACAGAGTATAAATATTACTACAAAATGAAAAAATCGGTTTCAAGCTTGAGAAGTTATTTTTCAATTTTGATTAAATATTATTTGAAAAATGACAAAATTGATTGATTCGTTTGCTATATTTTACTTCGCTTTTTGTTCCACTTTTGGCTAATTTGTGAAGATGGGGATGAGTGATGATATGATGAAAATGATGAATGGACACTCCTAAACATCCATGCCCAGGCCGGGATTCGAACCCGGAACTCCTGGCGTCGTAGCGTGATGTGCTAACCACTCCGCCACGAGGGCTGGCAAATGACAAAATTGATTTCTAGTTTGAGAAGATGTCGTTCCTCAATGTTGAATTGCTTGTAAATGGTCTCGAAAAATCACTACATGTATAGTTTGAGATGACATTCTTAAATTTTCACTACATGCTACTCCAGAAACGACTGAATGTATTTTGTCTGAGAGTTCGACAAAATGTTCTTGAATAGTGACTAAATTCTCTTCAACCCCGAGTAATAATTATTCCCTTTTGACTAAATGTTACTCGAAAATATTACTAACAGTGTCAAATAAAACGACTGCTATTGTGAATACTGGATTTACATAGTACAAATTCCACATTGCTACCTAGTCACTTTCGCAGCGTACGTTCGATTACATAGAGGCGGTTGCAAGAACCAGATCATTAACACAGGTGGCAAGTGACGAAAAGGGGTAGACCATCCCCCTTTAATCCCCTTCCCTCCCGACCTGAATAGCTGGGTGCAGTTTTAATTAAAGTGGAGGCTTCCGAGCCAGCCCTGTGCGGGGAACATCAGGGAAGATTGGAATTCCGGGAGACTCTCATTTGGGGCACCTACAAACCCTAAACAGGAAGAGGAGAAGAAATAATAAGATGTGCATCTGGAGAACTCTCTCACTGATGCGTACGGACCTGCTGGAATTTCAAGTTGTGCGAAAATGCGAAAATCGTTATGAGAAAAATACAAGGAACGTTGAACAACGAAATACATTATATATATTATACATTACTTTTACACTTACAAATAATAAGTATTTATACCTCTTGTACAATCAACTAATTTAGTAGTATTTTGGAATTTATACATAGTAATTTAGATGTGCTGACTGTAACGTTTTGTAAAATTAATTAGTAAAGGTTTCACTTTCACTATAAAGAAAGATTAATTACACGATGTAATAGAAACTTGTACTTAAAAGCATCAAATAATGTTGGTCGAGCTGCACCATGGACAAAAATGTTATATAAAGAAGCAAATTCCGGCACTACTACCTAAGACATAGGTTCATATTTTAACAGGGAGCCGCTTAGTTCGACAACGCTGTATCAATACGAATGTTTTAAAGTTGTTCATGTCGATTAGTTATTGTTTCGTAGGAAGATGGATTTCGTTTAAAATGTAGGCTAAATTTGTAAAGGACTATTTCAAGCGAAATGAGAGTTTTAATAAGTAGAAACTGTATTTTTTAATTCTTCCAACGATAATTTGTATAATATTATGAAATGGCCCAGTTCGTGTATGTTATGAACTCATTGTACTCAGTGTAATGTACAGTTGCAAGTGATACGCAAAATTGGTATAATACAATAAAAAGTAAATATGAAACAATTAATAAAGTTGCGAGTTTTAAGAATTTATAAATAAATGTCTCATACTGGCTTTCCTTTTCGAGTTTGTTTTTAAGTCAAATTTATGCACACTAATCGGGACTGGATCTATAGTTTAAAGCGGGATACTACCACTTTGTGCCTTCACCGGAGAATCGAACCGGGACTCCTTCACTACAAGGCGACGCCCATACCACTAAAAGGTGTCACACTTACATTGAATACGTCTAATGTTAGTAATACAAAACTTTTAAGGCATTTTTTATTCTGAGATATCAATATACATATTATGTGACATCGATGTTATTATTATTATTATTAGGATGAGACAGTTTAATTAATACTATACCGGTAATGACCGATAAAGACGCATTTACTTAGTGTAAAATCCTACCATTTTATTATTACTTCTATGAATATAAAATTCATATTCTCTAGTTTTTCAAAGAAAATATCTAAATATGTATTTCTTTATCAAAGCACAACCCAGTAAATTTGTTACATTCACCAATTAAGGAGATAGGGGAGTTCGGTAGATATCGGTTATCGATAAATTTTATTTTGATACTTTATCGCTATCTGCAAACATTTCGTAACTGTCCATTCTTAAGGGGCAAAGGTTTTTCTGCCGCACCAAACAGTAGGCTGTAAGCATATAGTGCAGTGTAGCTCATGTAATGACGTCAAGTAGACATGTACTATCATGTGACTATAGTAAGCTCTGCCATTCGCTAGGCCTCGGTGCTACATGAGCAAAGAGTTTTGCGTGGCAGAGCCTTGCCGACTTGGAGACCGGAAGAATACCCCCTACGCAGGCTGAGTATATTGAAACTACGTGTATTTCATTGTTCGCCCTGCATGGTCTGACAGCGATTTGCCTTAAATTTACTTATAGTTTCATAACAGTTGATATTACAATTGTTTAAATTATTGAAATTTAATTGTTTTGTCATGTTGGTCGGATGTGTTAGATCACAGATCTGTGGTTCTATGCTGGGTTGCAGTACAGACGGATGCACAGCTTGACTGATTTACGTGGACAGACTTTTCGTTATGTGTTATTCCTCGTAAAAGAATGGCGATTCCGATTGCAATTATAGAAATGAAAGTATTGAAGAATGATACATGTGTAGGGTTGTTCTTGTTGACTGTGGAAAGATGACGTTGAACGTTTGTTATTATCACATAACTTTGTGATGGATTTTGTTATTAAAGGATTGTGGTATTTAAAGTTACTCAAGAGAATTGCTAATAAAATTTGGGAGTGAAATGAAGCTTTTAAACCATCTAAAGCATCCCCCCTGAAATATTTCTCCATACGTGTCTGTCAATGAACCACGGACCGCCACTGAAGAAGCGAAACCAAGCGATAGATCCGCTGGCAGAATCCGGGCGTCCTTTGCCAAGCCTCGCCGGACACAAAGGCCATCAAAATGGCCGATATAAGAGGCCATATCCAGGCACTTTCGATTGTGACCGAGGAGCTTATACTCGGACCGGAATAGCGCGCAATTCGACTACCCCCAAAAAATGTTATCGAATTCCATACGAACGCGAAGACATCTCTTCACGTATGGACACTATAACGCATTCAGGCTGACTACATCCGGCACTTACGGATCTGAAATATTCACATTCTCTCTCGGATGGCGGACCCTGATTCCAACTTTCGCAGCGGGGCGATATTTAACGCCGGATCTTTCATGATTCAACGTTACGACGCAGAGGAGCTGGCGTTTCGTTTTACGACATTTTTTTTACGACTTTGAGCGTCGACGCACACCCCCCCCTCTCTACGCTCCCTTAAGCTTCAATTTGTACCCTAGGAAACTCACATGATTGCTTCTTCAACAAACCCTGGGAGTTACTCCAAAAATCTTAAGAGACAATGGTACCTTTTAACATGCACATTAAAGCTTTCGAGCATTGCTTTTTTTATGCGATGCGTACCTTCAGGCTGGTGGGAAAAAGGCCATAAGTGCATGTTGGTAATTCCCAAAACTTGGATAAGCCGATGTAATGTACTTTCGCTGCTGCATTTAATAGCACCGACGTTTTATTTTCCTGCCCATACATTGAGCCGTAAAGGGAAGAGAATTAGGATTACAGACCAACTTTTACAGGGGCAAAGGATTAGCGTTTACAGTGAAAGCAATGAAATTTCCTTTACTGTAATCCTAAGAAACGTCAGTACTTTTTATAGTTGTTCGGATAGACACTCGGAAGGCAACATTTGCAGATAAAAATATATCTTATGATTCAGTTAAACCTAGAGTCAAATCTGGAGTGAAAATTCCACATTGAAACTAATTTTCAACTACGGTATATCCATGTACTCCCAATACTGCCGTTGAAACACATTCACTACTTTTGCTTATTTGATCAGATGGTTTATCTCAGTGCAGCAAGGCCAAAAATAAGCTTACCCAACAGCAAATTAGGTGAAATATGAATTTTGGCTGACGTTTAAATCGCATTAGGGGGAGCATTGATTGATTGTTTTAAGTCCACTTTATGCAGTATAAGGCTAATCGGGACTGGACCTACAGTATAAAGTGGGATCCGAACCACTATGTGCCTCCGGGTATCGAATACGAGATCCCTTGATTACAAGGCGACGAAGCATTAGGGAGAACACTTTCACAAAAAATCCCCAAGTGTCCATCTCTTGCTTACCCCTACACCCCCGAAATATCAAAATCGCACATTCCACTATCTCAAATGATGCATTTGAAGTGCGTACCTTAAAACCGATGCACATTTAACATTTATCCTGTGTGTGCTTACTGAACATACATGTATAGTAACCTCGTCTCTCTCTCTCTTTCTCTCTCTCTCTCTCTCTCTCTCTCTCTCTCTCTCTCTCTCTCTCTCTCTCTCTCTCTCCCTCTATGTATGTATGTATGTGTGTGTGTGTGTGTAGTGGATTTGGCGATGAAACAAATTTCATTTACAGTTTTAATACGAAGTTTACGATTTCGTATAAGAAAATACTTTATTTTGACATTAACGAAAAAATAGATTACAACATGGTGCCATTACTAACTTGTTAAGAATTTGAAAATGTGCTAAAGCAATATTTCTTAACGCATAAAAGCACTTCGTAATTATACAACATCCCAGAGAGAAGGATTTATCTCAGATCATGCCTGAGTCTCGAATTTCATTATTATCTTCGTCACGTCCAATTCGCATTTTCATCCAAAAGCTACATCAGCTGAGGGCAAGAGGGCACTTCTTGAAAGCAAATAAAGACAGAAAGGACAATTAGAAGGAAAGGAAGGAGAAAAACCGGGCACTTCATCAGAAAAATTAAGAATTTTTTAAGGGTTAGCATCCACTTTAGAGTAGACGCAATTGAAAAATAAAGAAACAGGAGAAAAGTTTAAAACTTCATTCCCGGCGAGTTTTCAAGATATATAAATTCCAGACGTTTGAAGTGAAGGTTCCTTCTGTTTTATTCGTCGCCTTGAACTCAAGTTACATTCCGTTCGGCTCATTAGCGCTTCTCTGCATACGACCTTTCTTTCTGCACGATGAAGCAAGTTCCCATAAATCTTTTTCTGACCCATTACAGAAATAGACATCGGGTTAAGAAGGCAGCAAACTTCTCACTAAAGGTACTCGTATTTATGGATGGAATCAACATCTCGAGTGTTGGGGAGATTGTGAAAGTTTCGAGAAATGTAAAAAGAACTTCGAGTGGCATTTCTATCGGGAGAGAAAGTATAAAAGGTCGAATGTTAGCTCTTGTAATATATCACTTTCACTTCAAAGACGACCTCAAAAGTTTAATACTTAAATGCATTGTAAAACTTGTTCACCGAGGTCTTTCTTAATTACTCGCATTGTAGACTCTGACGTAAAAACTTACATAAAATAATTAACAATGTGGGTCTGTGATGCACAGTTGCGACTGTACCTCAACAGACGTGCCGGTAGAGCAAGTGCTTCAGAGATTTACTATATACATAACACTATGTCACTATATAACATATATAGTACCGCTTACACATATAGTATTGTTTCTATCTGTTTACCTGCCCCCCTCTGTTTCTCATTCTACGAGCCTCTCTCTCTACGTGTATCAGATCAACGATTTTCTCCCTATATCTCCATTTCCATCAACTGAAACTTGCTCCATATCTAAATCTGTATCGAGCCTCCCCTATGGCGCAGTGGTATCTTCGTAGCCCGATTCCGATGGAGGCACATAGTGATTCGGATCCTACATTAAACTGTAGGACCAGTCACGATTAGCCTTAATGTGCATAAAGTGGACTTAAAACACCAACTCAATCAATCTAAATCTGAATTAGACTTACGCTCTCTCAGTGTTTCAATTTCTTTGAGACTGGAACACACACTCAAGCTCTCTCTGTCTCCCAATCTGTGTTAGACTGATACTCCGTGTTTCAATTACTATGAGCCTAAACTCTCTCTATATTTCAATCTATGTCGGACTGGCACTCTCTTAGTTTTCAACTTGTATGAGACTGAAACTCTCCTTGCCTTTTAGTCTGTGTAGAACTGACGCTCTGTCAGTCAGATGGACGATCTCTCAGTCCTTCAATCTGTATGAGACTGAGACTCTCACTACATTTCAATTTGTGTCAGACTGACACAATCTATGTCCCTTAACCCGTGTCAGATTTACGTTCAACCTATCTTATTCACTATATCTATCAGGCTGACACTGTATCTAATTCTCTATCTATCTGTAACAGAATAACTCTCTCTCTCTCTCTCTCTCTCTCTCTCTCTCTCTCTCTCTCTCTCTCTCTCTCTCTCTCTCTCTCTGCCTGTTTCTGCGCTGTGTGTGTTTCTCTCCCTCTCTCTCTTTCTCTCCACTCGCTCCACCAATCTCTCCCTGCCCTACTTTTCGGGCGTCCCCCACGAACCCTCGCCCCTGTTTTTCCTGCCAAACGATCTCGTAACTTTGCCAGAGAGCAGTGCTATCGATTGTGAGGTCCTACTTGGCACCATTCCAGTTCCAGGCTTGCCAACCGTAGGGTGCTTACGATTTTCCCATGGGGTGGACTGATGAGCAAGAAAAACGAGGGAGAACTCTGGAATTTGGCGACGAAATAACTTGTTCCAGGCAGAACAAAGTACGAGCAAAACACACGAGGCAGCGATCAGTAAATAAAACAACCCCCCAAAAAGTACCAAAATGGGTTTAAATGTAGGAGAATGCGATATCCACACATAGATTTGATCCTGTTGTCCGATTGATTGATTTTTATATTGTAGGCATATCAAGAGAAATATTATTTTTGCCCGTCACACAATACAGGGATAAGACAAAATTGAGGACAGGTCCCAAAAAAAAATAATTAAAGATGTCTTAAAAATTTCCTCACTCAATTTGAGAACCAAGTTTTTCATTCATTACTTAACAAGAACCGAAACCAGACTGTTTGCGAGGATAAAATTTAGGCCCGTAGCTAGAACTGATCTCCAGAGGGGTCACGGGTTATCGGGGGGAGGGGGGGTTGTAGACCTTGTTACGTCCCCCGGTTTATTCTCAATGGATCTACTTACTTTTATTCCTCTACGGCGAGCATGAGACTTATCAGCCTACTTTGAAGCCCTCAGGTTGTGGGAAAACAGATACGAGTATGTTTTCGTAAACCTTACTAACTCTCGCACTCCAAAAATATATTTAGATGTCAGTTAATGTTAATATATTACACTTGCACTCGCAATTAAACTCCTTATTACAAACAAAATTGTATTAAGATCGTAATTGTTCTTGACTACACAAATTAACACATTCACATTTCCAAAATCACTTCCATTATCCAGCAAGAGGTAAATTTCTCGTATCGGACAAATGGATTTCTTCAAATTTACAGGGGAAATTACTTACCGAATGCAATTTCTTTAGACTTGTGGAAGTTCGGGGAAGTGTTTTTTCGCATCGTGAATTGAATTTTGCCGGTAAATCATCTATTTTTCGATATAAATGTGTGACCGATGCACAAAAGCTCTTGCATCATTTACTTCCAGGTGGATGTAGCCTGTGTCTGATGACGTAATCCCAGTCAGTGTTCCAAACACGTTTTTTTGTAACTGAAGAAGGTACGTTTCCGCAAATGGTTTGTGGGGCTATGTGTCAATGCGTCAATGGTTCATGGGGCTATGCGAGAATGGTGTGTGGGGCTATGCATATTTCTTTCGAAACCAATTTTCACTATTGTAACCTATAATGACCCTACCTAACCTAACCTTACCGGAAATAGTTCGTGGGGCTATGTATGAATGGTTCGTGGGGCTATGTGTCAATGGTTTGTGGGGCTACGTAGGTATTTTTGGGTGCAGTGGGGTGGAAACACTGCATGCCGAGTACGGTAGTGAAACTGTGACCGCCATTTTGCGTGTTACCGAAGGCAAAAAGAAACGAAGAAAACTTACTCGATATGTCGCAAATAGAGCTTATTTCCGCGAAATATGCGAAATGCCACTTTCAGCAATGTTTCTCAATGCAGAATACGTAAGTACGAATATTCAAATTAAATGAACTAGCAAATTTCAGCCGTTTGTCCGATACGAGAAATTTACCCAGCAAGATTCATAATATCTCTCTCCTAACAACTGGCAATCAAATGTTTTAAGGTTAGTCCATAACCATAACAGACTACCCAATTGAACTAAACAAATTATGTCATCATAGACATTTAACATAGTAAACACTTAAAATGATACAATAAGTGGGTGCATATCAACCTAGTCCATTTTCAAAAGTCTAACAGTATTAAATGAAGGTAAATTATGTGTGTGGGGGGGGAAGGGGGTCAGCAAGTTAATGTAAAACATCAAATTTAGAAATATCATACAAATACTACAGTTTTTTCTATATTTTCTAAAACATCTCTTGAAGGGTTAGTTGACTTCTACTGACATCACCCCTTACTACACACTCCATACTACTTTTGATGATACAGATATTTATATCATACAAAGAAATACACAATATTCAATCATAGTGCCTACAGTACATTCCACCCCTACCCATCCGAAGCAACAAAACTCTTCGTTCCCAAACACTGGGAGCTGTTGACCTTTGACACAGATGTGGAAGGGGCAGCGAAGGTACAGATAAAGAAGTTTAAAATAACTTTCTCAAGTCTACAGAATCTTTCACCTAGACTTCGGTAGGCAACCGACTGTCTGTACTCTACTTCATAAACGAACTACAGATACTAAAATCATTGTATTACGTTTCCTAGAAATTTAGCAGTCCTTTTCTTGTAAACTGTCCCACTGGTAGTATCTCGACATATTAAACAGTCCTTTTACATACGTTTACATACAGCAATGACATAAGAACAATCAACTGTGCCGATTGCAGGCCAGTGGCCAGAATTTTATTTCGGGGGGGGGGGTCATCCCTTATCAACACGTGCGACGCCATAAATATTTGCAGAGGGGGTTCAGGCCATAGATAAAACTTGATTAAGACAAATAATAGTGACAATAATAATTATTTTTTTACAATAATAACTTTGGTAAGTTATTAAAAATATACCAATTTCAATCCGAATTTATTGTTATTATTACAATAATACTCAATCCACCGTATCAGTAAATATCTAACACAATTGTTGTATATTATTTTTCTTATATTTTGTACAGTTAGTGTACTGAAAATCATAGTTATTGTATTTTGTTATTAACTTTTACACAATCGTTCAAAAAAGGCCTTAACAGTTAGTGGTAAATTTTACTCATAAAGTTTATATTCTGTGACCTCTCACAAAGAAAACTATAAGTTTTGCAAGCTGTGCATCCCATTTATTCTTTGGATTAAATGGTAGAATATGAAAGTATAACCTAGTTCCTCTATTATACACTAAACCTTTTTCGATGTAATGCAGTTTTTACTGTGGCTATAACATTATTTCTGTTATTAACAATAACAATTACATTTAAATTAGATATTTGTAGGATTTCGATGGGGGTTCAGCCCCCTTTGCCCTCGCCCTGGTTACGTGGCTGGCCAAGTGCATCAATTAGTGATTACTTCCGAAATTATCGTTAATTGATTTTTATAGAGTATGAGTTGGTAGTTTATTGTCGTTCTAAATTATGTTCTTTGTAATGGCACGTGTCTCAGCTTTCTCGCAAACACATTTAGCACTTCCTCTGCTTTGATACTAAATCCCTGTGCACAGACAACATCATTAGTTCATTGCGACGGTCTTCTTCGCTTCTAAAATACTCTTCAATAGAGGGTGAAGAACGAACTGTCTGTAGAACGAAATTAGAATTAGCCCGTAGGTATTTGATGAAAATTGCTCTTTGTACTGATCAAGTAATTTCATCACATTAGTTGATGGCTCACACTGTGATTCTTCTCTAATTTTTTCAAACCGAAATTTCAACATGAATAATGGTAAAAACATGAGTTTTATGGTATTGCTTCTTTACTATTTTAATGGTAAAGCAGTGACTGTGGCATCCGGTGTTGATGACCAGAAATGAACAGCAGAGAAGAAGAATTATCTTGCACTCTCTTCCAGAAAACTACCTGTTGATAAATAATTCCTGAAGCTTTCCTAGGAGCAAAAAACGAAAGAGGTTCTCTCGACATATCCGGAACTCACATCGGTGATATATATTACCTTTTTATAGCAAGCACACGGCAGTGTGTACTTAACTGCATCTTACACACACACACTCAAAGAGTTTCCATCATTCTCGCATAAGAACTTGCGATTTATTATGTCCAGCGCAATTCTTGCTTACGAAGCTCGGAGACAAAACGCTCCAAAACTCGGTTCCGTAACAAAACAAATCGCCGCATTCTTTTCCCATAAAAAATTAACACTTAATAGAGACCGTTTCCCAGGGAAAAGTTACTATCGTTCTCTCCATTTTGGCAATTTTCGTCTCTCACTAAACGAAATTATGTTTTCATGAGTTATAGAGTGCGAGGAAAGAGGAGAGAGAATCCATTAGAGAAAATGAATTAAAAATGTGCAGAGAAAAGTGTCTCGCTGTTTTTCTTCTTCTTCTTCTGCTTAGTCTCGTAACAGATCCTGGCAACGATTGAGTTTCTATGCTGTGAACATTACACCCATTATTGTTTTATCAGGAATGTTCAGTGTAGATTTAGAAATGAGATATCTGGGGCATAAAGTATGCACATATCTTGTAACATGATTTTCAAATATGATTTTAAGAGGAAAAACTGGATATCTTAGTTTCTGTCCGAAGCACTCTGTGGCAAACTTAATCATGATTGAAATGTGCGTATATATTTCATTTCTTACGTAATATTATTGCAATTAGATACTACAATTTATTTTCTACATTTATTTGCATTGTTGTGGTACCAAACGTGAATTAACCTGTAATTTGCCCTTCCATTGGTGTGGTTTAGTTTACATTATCCCTCCATCTTCGTCTTGGCTTTCCTACAGGTTTCTTACCATCAGGTTTCCCAACAAGAATCTTGTAAACTCTTCGTTCCACTCCCATTCGTGCCTGCCCACCTAAGTCGTCTTGATTCAATTATTCTAATAATATCTGGACAGGAATACAAATTATGCAGTTCTGAATTATATAACCTTCGCCACTCAATTGTCTCCTCATTCCTTTTAGGTCCAAAGATTTTCCTAAGGATCTTATTTTCAAATACTCTCAATTTATGTTCCTCTTTTAATGTAAAGAACCACGTTCATCATCCATATAAAACTACAGGCAAAATTACTGATTTGTATTTTTTAACTTTTAGTTTCTTAGATATTTTACGAGAATATGAAAGTTTATGAAGAGAAAAGCAATACGTATTTCCTGAATTAAGTCTGCTCTATTTCTTCTTTAATATTATTTTCATTTCATAGTTTTACTCGCTCTTCTCCCACTTTGCCTCATCGCGAACATAAGGATGAATGATGATATGATGAAATTGATGAAGGGACATTCACAAAGAACACTCATGCCCAGGCAGGGATTCGAACCCGCTGTGCTAACAACTCGCCCCAGAGATCGTTGGCCCCTTGCATTTGAATATAAACTATGACATTAATATATTTAATCTTCTATATATATGAAAATGTGGGTGTGTGTATTTGTTTGTTCCGGCATAACTCTCGAACGCCTAGAGCAATTTCAACCAAACTTGTTACACGTATCACTTGCAACCTGGAAATAAATAATGTGGGGGTATGACACCCCTGGCACCCCTAGGGGTGGAGTGGGAAGGGGTGACATGTAAAAGTAATCGAGAACCACCGATATTAAATTCCGCCCAAACAGACATCCGTGACTCTATGCAATCCGCACAACGATAGTGTTTCTCGGGTTGTCTAACATTCAGGCTGTGTTGCGAATGGAATCCATAGTTTTCGTGACACTCCCAATGCGCTTCAACTCCAAGTTCATCATCTATCGGCATGGGGGGCGAGAGGGGGTGAGAAATGAAATGCCACAAATGACCTAGATTATTGTCGAATCCATAGTTTTCGGAGTCGCTAAGCTAATTGGTGACATTCACGATCACATTTAAAATTAGTTACATTTTGCACTATAGTTAGAATTCATTATTTTCCTGTCTAATACAAGATTGGGATAAATAAATACCCGGGCAACGTCGGGTAATCAGTTAGTTATAATATAAAATAACTTGCAAGCCTCCCCTATGTTAACGTTGTAGCCTTGTAATCAAGGTGTCTCGGGTTCGATACCCGCTGTAAGCTTTCAAAAATTTAAAGGAATTCGATTAGTACGACAGTCACAACTTAGACACTATTTATTTTAACTCAGTCAAATTAAATGTAAGCTATTCTTCAGTAAAACCAAAAAATACTCATACACAACGACTGGAGTCTAATCATCGATATCCCGGACACTAAAAAGAATGAAGAAAAGTTCTCCCCTGTGCTTTGCACCACGCCATGAAGGCGAATAAATGGGTGGGAGTGGAGTTAGGGCCCCACACTTTCTTGATCACGGTAGAAAGGTGGAGGAGATGTGATGATCACCACGGTCCTGAGCCGTTTGAACAGAGGGGAAAACCTGGTTCCCCCCTCTGGAGATTAAACCTGGGTCTCTGGCATGGTAGTCAGACGCCTAACGACTGAGCTACCGCTGCTAGCCAGAAACTAACAGGGCTATAAAGATAAAATTTGATTCAATGGTAGATCTATCATCGATTAAGTTGGTGTTTTAAGTCCAATTTATGCACAGTAAGGCTAATCGGGGACTGGAACTACAGTTTAAAGTGAGATCCGAACCACTAGGTGCCACCACCGGAAATCGAACCAGGGACCCCTTGATTACAAGGCGACAACGTTAATACTACGGCATAGGGGAGGCTCTCTAGATCTATCAAATGGCAGCTCAATATAACTAACTAACTAACTAACTCCCTAGCCTTCTTAAACCCGAAGGTTCATGGCTGCAGCCACACAGGCCTTCCATCTTTCCCTATCTTGAGCAAGTTCTATATACTCTTTTCCATCCCTACCGATTTCCCTTAGGTCCATCTCAACGTTGTTCCTCCATCTTCGTCTTGGCCTTCCTACAGGTCTATTACCATCAGGTTTCCCAACAAGAATCCTGTAAACTCCTCTTTCCTCTCCCATTCGTGCCACATGGCCTGCCCACCTAAGTCTTCTTGATTTAATTATTCTAATAATATCTGGACATGAATACAGATTATGTAGTTATAAATTATGTAACCTTCTCCACTCATCTGTCTCCTTATCCCTTTTAGGTCCAAATATTTTCCTAAGGATCTTACGTATTTTCAAATACTCTCAATTTATGTTCCTCTTTCAATGTAAGGGACCAAGTTTCACTCCCATATAATACTACAGGCAAAATTACTGTTTTGTATATTTTAACTTTTAGTTTCTTAGATATTAAACGAGAAGACAAAAGTTTATGAAGAGAGAAGTAACATGCATTTCCTGAATTAAGCCTACTTTTTATTTCCTCTTTAATATAATTTTCATTTGTTAATATTACTCCTAAGTATTTGAATTTGGAAACTGGTTCAAACGAGTTGTTATCAATAATTAGAATTTGATTATTACCTAACACTTTGTTTCGGCCTGTAAGCATATATTTAGTTTTCTCTTTGTTAACTTCCAAACCTATCTCTTTAGCAGTTTTGAAAAATATTTTAGCATTATTCTTTATTGTATTCACATCATCCCCCAGTAAGTCTACATCATCTGCATATGCTAACAACTGAGTCACACCATTTAATTTTAGTCCTTCTTTAGTTTCTTTTACCTTCCTTACAGCATATTCTAAGGCAAAATTAAAGAGCAATGGATATAATGCATCTCCTTGTTTTAACCCATCATGAATTGTAAATTTGTCAGACACATTATTACCCACACGAATTTTACTTTCTGTTTCATTGGTGCATATTTTTATCATACTAACAAGCTTCTTAGGTATTCCAAACTCTACTAATATATTATATAATTTATCTCTTTTGACCGAATCATATGCTTTTTTTAAATCAATGAATAGCTGATGGACATTTTGATTATATTCCCACTTTTTTCAAGTGTCTGTCTGATGTGAAAAATTTGATCTGTAGTTGATCGTTACGTTTAAATCCACATTGATAATCACCTATAATTTCATTAGCATATGCGGTTAGTCTTGTTAAAAGAATGTTTGATAATATTTTATATGTTGTTGAGAGTAGAGAAATTCCACGGTAATTATTGCAGTTCATTTTATCACCTTTTTTAAACACAGGAACAATTATGGATTCTTTCCACTGTTGAGGGATTTCTTCTTTATTCCATATTAAACAAATTAATTTATGAATTTGACATATTAATGAATTTCCACCATATTTAATTAACTCAGCTGGTATTAAATCAATGCCAGGTGCTTTGTTATTCTTTAGCCTTTTAATAGCATCTTTAACTTCAGTCAAGTTAGGTTCTGGAACTAAAGCTTCTGCTGTGTGGACTTCATTTACTTCTGATTTATCTCCTACATGGACATTTAAAAGGTCATTAAAGTAGTTCTTCCATCTATTTAGAATTTTGCTTGGGTCAGCTAGAAAATCACCGTCTATAACTTTTATCAAGTTTACTTTAGGTTGCCACCCCTTTCTAAACTCATTTACACCTTTATATAAATCTCTGATATTTTTATTTTTGCTCTTTGTTTCAATTTCCTTAATTTTCCTTTTCAAGTAATCTCTTTTTCTACTTCTAAACGTGCGGTTAGCTTCTCGCTTTATTCTATTATAATTGCTTAGATTTGTATCATCAGAGTTATTTAACCACCTAAGTCTAGCCTGATTACTTATTTCTATTAGATTATGACATTCATTATCAAACCACGGCTTACTTTTTCTCGGTTTATGGTATCCTATACTTTCTTTAGCTGCTGATTCTATTGTATTACGTATGTGCTCCCAATTCTTATTTACGTCTGTTTCATTTATATTTTCATCATCATTTAAATCCTGCAAAACATCAAATCTATTTGACAGTTTAATTTGGTAATCTTTCTTAATTCTTTCATCAGCAAACTTTCCTGTATCAAATTTTAGAACTTTTAGATTTTGTTGCTTATGATTTATCACTGCAAGTCTTTCTCTTAATTTAGCAATTACTAAATAATGGTCACTGGCACAGTCAGCACCTCTATGTGTACGAACGTCAATTATACTAGTATGCCTTCTCTTATCAATGAGAATATGATCTATCTGATTATGAGTTTTACCATCTGGACCAATGTAACATCAATCAATTCAATGAGATCATCTGCGCATTCGTGAGAGACAACAAAGTACAAAAATTGACCTGACAATATTTCGAAAAACTAATAAATGTAGAAATCTAAAAGTTACCGACGCTCAAGTTTGGCAAATGGTAGCTGAACGCAACATAAATTATTCATGAAACAAATAACATTTCAGTATTGCTGGCAGAAACAATGTCCACGCAGCGAAACCATTGGCTGAAGTGGTAATGGCCTTGTTACGGGTACTGGACGGATCAGGGTTGGCAAGAAGTGTTTGTATGGTTCACCCTGTCAAAATTTAACATGGAAAATTCGTGATAAAAAGTGAAATCTATACATAATAATGAATTTGATGGGAACCGTTCTTTCATGCATATAATAATAACAGGGCCTCCACGATAGCGCAGTGGTAGCGTCGTCGGCTTGTAATCAATGGGTCCCGGGTTCGATACCAGGTGGAGGCACATAGTAGTTCGGATTCCACTTTAAGCTGTAGGTCAAGTCCAGATTAGCCTTACTGCGCATAAAGTGGACTTAAAACATGAAACCAACCAACCAACATAATAATAACAATGCGATATCCAAATACAAAGTATGTCGTCGATACTGGTAGAGAATCAAGTTTCTACATAGTACAGGGTGAACCAAAAGTCACTATCGGATATTAAAGATAAAGTAAATCCTATAATCAATGCAGGAACTGTATCGAATTGAACAAGATACATTAAGTGTGAAATAGTACAAGAACATCTGTAAGATTAAGGTCCGTGCAGTTCTCAATGGTCGTACTTCTCGATATGATGACCTTCGTTCCCAGCTAATACGCTCTGTCCATGGAATCTGTGGAGCAAGGCCGCTCGTAACGGTAGAGAAGGGGAGAAAGCGAGTGGGTAGAGCGAAGCAGTGCGTGCTGCTGCAAAGGCCTGGTAGCTGCAGCCGCGTTTTCACCCCATGCACTCTTACTCGTTCATTGTTCGAGCCAACTCGAACCATACGTGCGCAGAGTACTTGTTTTCGTTCTCTTACTCCATTGATTCCCGGGACAGAGTATAGTATCCTTTCGCAACATTTAGCCCGCTGTGTATATTTCTGTGTACCGTATCGTACCCAAGGTATTGGGTAAGAAGTTACAAGTCTTATGTTATTCTTAACATAGCAGGAAGCAGAGAAAGGAATGCGGAATAAGCAACTAGGCAAACGTTAGGTGAGTGACTTGAGAGACGGCTAGGGAATGAGAGTTGGAATCGTGAGGGAGCGAGATCAATTGGCGAGAATACGAGAGAGAGTAAGGACTGCGGATTGTGTGAGAGAGAAGGGACGTGGGAAGCGAATTATTGGACAATCGTGCGTGAACAGATTGAATTCTCACAGGAAGGTCAGACAAGTGACAATTGAGAGGACAAAACAGGATATTTCGAGATTGCCATTCTTTACTACAATGCAACGTGCAGTTGCATCACATTCGCGCTACCCAATTGCACACAGCTGAACTAAATCCTCCAAATTGATTCCGTCCTTCGTACAGTCACCAGCAATAATAATGAGACATCTAGATCCTGAAATGCTCGCTTCCCTGCAAGGCGGTATTAGAAGTTGCTACTAAAAATTTGCTATTCACCGTAGAGTTAGGCAACACGCCTTGCACGGAAGCGAGCATTTCAGGATCTAGGTGCCTCATTATTATTGACGCTGACTGTACATACCCGTTATCTCCACCACCCCCTAAAGGGTCAACCAAAGTGGATGAACATACACTAGCCCCTAATTGCCTTTCTCTGTCCCGAAGAAAGCATGGGGAAAGATACAAGGGGAGTGGATGTTTTTTGTTGCTTTTTTGCCTCTTTCAATCAAGCCATCACGGAAAACCCTCTGCGACCCATTACGATCCTTTTTGATACACTGTTAAGGCTGCATTCGGAGAAATGGGTCGATAAGCCGGGAACAATAGGCGACCGCCCGTAACCCACCATTCTTTGTTAACAAACACTCGAGACCGCCGCCGCAAAATGCGGGTGGGTATTCCTGGCTTCGGGCACAAAAGGGAAATCCTTGTTTTCCGGATGCATCCTTTGCACTGTCTAGCATTGGGAGGAGTCACCTAATGCATTTGCAAAGAGTTTTCACGAGATTTAACCACCTGGTTGGTAAAGTTATACCTTCAAAATATCAATAACTTCTTATCTTCCAGAGGTTTCGTGTTTATGTACTCTATGCCGGGAATCTGTGCAGCAAGATCGCGTAGTAAGGGAGGAGAGAAAATGGGCCGAACGAAGAAGTAGACGCTGCTGCAAAGGCTGGTATAGTCTGTCTCAGTTATCTTTGGAGCAAGGCCGAAAATGAGAGAGAATTACGTGGGCAAAGTGAAGCAGTACACGCCGCAGCGATGGATGGTAACTGCAGTCGCTTTTCCCCTCCACGCAATCCCTTTCCCTCTTACGTGTTTATTGGTAGAGCCGTTCCGCGTCACAACTTGCGCATAGACTTGTTTTCGTTCGCAAGCTCCAGAGATAGTTGGGACAGAACTAACTAACTAACTAACTCCCTAGCCTTCTTAAACCCGAAGGTTCATGGCTGCAGCAACACAGGCCTTCCATCTTTCCCTATCTTGAGCAAGTTCTATATACTCTTTTCATCCCTACCGATTTCCCTTAGGTCCATCTCAACCTTGTCCCTCCATCTTCGTCTTGGCCTTCCTACAGGTCTCTTACCATCAGGTTTACCAACAAGAATCCTGTAAACTCCTCTTTCCTCTCCCATTCGTGCCACATGACCTGACCACCTAAGTCTTCTTGATTTAATTATTCTAATAATATCTGGACATGAATACAAATTATGTAGTTCTAAATTATGTAACCTTCTCCACTCACCTGTCTCCTCATCCCTTTTAGGTCCAAATATTTTCCTAAGGATCTTATTTTCAAATACTCTCAATTTATGTTCCTCTTTCAATGTAAGGGACCAAGTTTCACATCCATATAATACTACAGGCAAAATTACTGTTTTGTATATTTTAACTTTTAGTTTCTTAGATATTAAACGAGAAGACAAAAGTTTATGAAGAGAGAAGTAACATGCATTTCCTGAATTAAGCTTACTTTTAAATATAATTTTCATTTGTTAATATTACTCCTAAGTATTTGAATTTGGAAACTGGTTCAAACGTGTTGTTATCAATAATTAGAATTTGATTATTACCTAACACTTGGTTTCGGCCTGTAAGCATATATTTAGTTTTCTCTTTGTTAACTTCCAAACCTATCTCTTTAGCAGTTTTGAAAAATATTTTAGCATTATTCTTTATTGTATTCACATCATCCCCCAGTAAGTCTACATCATCTGCATATGCTAACAACTGAGTCACACCATTTAATTTTAGTCCTTCTTTAGTTTCTTTTACCTTCCTAACAGCATATTCTAAGGCAAAATTAAAGAGCAATGGAGATAATGCATCTCCTTGTTTTAATCCATCATGAATTGTAAATTTGTCAGACATATTAATACCCACACGAATTTTATTTTCTGTTTCACTGCTGCATATTTTTATCATACTAACAAGCTTCTTAGGTATTCCAAACTCTACTAATATATTATATAATTTATCTCTTTTGACCGAATCATATGCTTTTTTAAATCAATGAATAGCTGATGGACATTTTGATTATATTCCCACTTTTTTTCAAGTGTCTGTCTGATGTGAAAAATTTGATCTGTAGTTGATCTGTTACGTTTAAATCCACATTGATAATCACCTATAATTTCATTAGCATATGGGGTTAGTCTTGTTAAAAGAATGTTTGATAATATTTTATATGTTGTTGAGAGTAGAGAAATTCCACGGTAATTATTGCAGTTCATTTTATCACCTTTTTTAAACAGGAACAATTATGGATTCTTTCCACTGTTGAGGGATTTCTTCTTTATTCCATATTAAACAAATTAATTTATGAATTTGACATATTAATGAATTTCCACCATATTTAATTAACTCAGCTGGTATTAAATCAATGCCAGGTGCTTTGTTATTCTTTAGCCTTTTAATAGCATCCTTAACTTCAGTCAAGTTAGGTTCTGGAACTAAAGCTTCTGCTGTGTGGACTTCATTTACTTCTGATTTATCTCCTACATGGACATTTAAAAGGTCATTAAAGTAGTTCTTCCATCTATTTAGAATTTTGCTTGGGTCAGCTAGAAAATCACCGTCCTTATCTTTTATCAAGATTACTTTAGGTTGCCACCCCTTTCTAAACTCATTTACACCTTTATATAAATCTCTGATATTTTCATTTTTGCTCTTTGTTTCAATTTCCTTAATTTTGCTTTTCAAGAAATCTCTTTTTTTACTTCTAAACGTGCGGTTAACTTCTCGCTTTATTCTATTATAATTGTTTAGATTTGTATCATCAGAGTTATTTAACCACCTAAGTCTAGCCTGATTCCTTATTTCTATTAGATTATGACATTCATTATCAAACCACGGCTTACTTTTTCTCGGTTTATGGTATCCTATACTTTCTTTAGCTGCTGATTCTATTGTATTACGTATGTGCTCCCAATTCTTATTAACGTCTGTTTCATTTATATTTTCATCATCATTTAAATCCTGCAAAACATCAAATCTATTTGACAGTTTAATTTGGTAATCTTTCTTAATTCTTTCATCAGTAAACTTTCCTGTATCAAATTTCAGAACTTTTAGATTTTGTTGCTTATGATTTATCACTGAGAGTCTTTCTCTTAATTTAGCAATTACTAAATAATGGTCACTGGCACAGTCAGCACCTCTATGTGTACGAACGTCAATTATACTAGTATGCCTTCTCTTATCAATGAGAATATGATCTATCTGATTATGAGTTTTACCATCTGGAGAAGACCAGGTATATTTATGGATATCTTTATGTTTAAAAGTGGTACTTTTCACAATTAAATTCTTTGAGGTTGCAAAAGTAATCAATCTTATACCATTATCATTACTTAATTCATGAAGACTTTCTTTACCAATCGTGGGTTTAAATGTCTCTTCTTTGCCAATCTGTGCATTACAGTCACCTAACAGAATTTTCATATCATACTCAGAAAATTTATCAAAGACCTGTTCTAACTCTGTATAAAAATCATCTTTAGTATTATCATCTTTATCTTCCGTTGGTGCATGTATGTTTATTAAAATAATTTTACACCACCTACCCTGTAAAACTGCATATGATATCCTATCATTAATAAATTCTACTGTTTTAAGAGCCGAGATAATTCTATTATTTATGAAAAAGCCTGTTCCAAAATTATGATTTTCAGTACCACCATAGAAAAAAGTATAATTTTTAGTTTTACAATTCCCTTCTCCTGGCCACCTAACTTCCTGGACAGCTACTACATCTAATTTATACTTAAGTATCTCATTAACTGTACACTGAAATGCCCCAGGCCGGTAAAGGCTCAGAACATTCCAGGTGCCTAATTTAATATCCTTATTCCTAACGTAGATCTTATCCTTAGTCCATGGACCTCCCAAAGTAGTCCCCACCCGGAGATCCGAACGGGGGACTATTTTACCTCCGGAATATTTTACCTTGGGAACATCCATGGCCTTATATTGCTGTTTCTTGACATTGTTTTTTTACAGTGCAGAGTTGTCAGCTCTACGCCTAACCCCCAATATGAATGGAGGAACTACTACACAAGACAAACACAAACACATTAGACAGCACAATTACTACACAAGACGAACACAAACACATTAGACACGCAGCCTCTTATAAAAAAATAAAAAAATAAAGTTATTTTCCACTCTTACGGCGGGCGGCGCTCATGCCGGTAAGGGGAGTCTTTCGCACACTGATTTTATTGTATCTTTAACTTTCTTTATGTACATTGAATCATGTTTTGAGGCTTCATTCAGACCCACCAAAGGGAAGAGATCTGTATATATAAGTTATGCATGACGTAACAGTATGTTTAATTTAATTACAAAACAAAAGGGTAGGAATGAGATGACCAAAGGGTCTAATCGAAATGAAGACACGAAAGCATCTACATCTTGACAAGACGAAGAAGAGGACCATACTTAATCAACACTTATTATATTATTAGCATTCTTGGGATGCATCAGGCATTTATACTAACAATGCGTCAAGGTTCCAATTGTTGAATCGTTGCTGGAAAGCGCAGAAAGCTTTGGATTGTGATCAAGTAACGTCTGATTTAAAGTTCTCTCAATTTTCCTAGTGGAATAATACAAAAATATCATGCAGCGACAGGTGACAGAAGCCAGACAGACCTCATGTCTCCTGCACGCTATGGTCAGAAGACGACTGCAAAGCCCTGTCATGCAGGAAGCGATAATAACATCAAATCGATCCATCGTACGAAGAGCAGTGCGCAGGATGATATTTCTTGAGATAAATGAGCTGAGGATCATATTCATTGCTCTCTTCGAACGGTCCTACAGCCTTCAGTTGTACGGTACTCCTTATTTGGATATTTTCAATATAGCAGAAGAGTACTACTTGTGCCATGGTGGTGCATTTATCACGGAAAGCCACGAACTTACTATTTGCACAGAGCAAGAAGTGTGCGACAGACTTCTACAAATTTCAATTTGCGATTTAAACCAACCGATGAAAATTGTTGATGTCAATAAGCAGCCAGTAGTTAGACAGAAACCATTTGGAGGAGACGAAGTAGTGAAGGAACGTCTAAATCTTGCGGGATTGGATCACGCATTTCACAGTTTGAGTTTATACATGTTGAGACATTGGCGTATTAAAGAGATCATCGTAGAATGCGATATATATGAATTAAGATACGTTGGGATGCTGTTTATGGTCTATTCCGAGTGTTCCGAGCAAGGTCTTAGTATGCAAAGTGTAAACAGAGTGCAGTATGGAAGAACCGCAAGTATTCTTCATTTTCTTGCTAGACAGCCAGCTCCAAAGGACATAGTTCATTCGCATTCGGAGAAAGATGACGAAACGAAGTTCTGCAAACATTCGCAGAAAGATGACGAAACGAAGTTCTGCAAACATTCGCAGAAAGATGACGAAACGAAGTTCTGCAAACATCCGCAGGAACTGAACTTAAACGTTTCAACAGGAAACCTTAGCGAATTAACACAGAATGTAAGAGTGTCGTTGTTTAGCAGAATCACAGATTTCATTGGACAATATTTTTGTGCTTGTAAGTTTGCCTTCAGACGACATCAAAGTGAGTTGAGTGTCAATCACATAGAATGGCAGGCAAGCAGTGACAACAATGACTTTGAAATGGTGGAATATTTCTTGCTAAAACATCTTAATAGAAAATCCGAGGACAAAACTCAGGCAGACGATAGACAAGAACATACAGAAGTATGCGATGCAATGACGAAAGAAAAAAAAGCAATGTATAGAAGGGAAGAAGATATACCAATTTCAAAGTATATGGACCAGTGTACCCAAACGGACTATGCAAAAAGAGAGAATTTTTTCATGGAATATCATTATCTGAGCATTCACTTTCTAAGAATGAAGGAGGAGTCGTGTACGGAGGAAATAGGATTTGATGTGGTGCAGAAGTTGCGCACTTTACATAGGAGTGACGATCTGAGAATGATTAAGTTAAGACAAACGGCTTCGCAACTGATCCAGGAGTCTGACTCCATTAAAGACACGGTGAAAACTTTTGAAAAGATACTCGAAGGTCAGTATCAAATGACTGGAGTAAGAATCGAACAAAGCACTGATGATGTGAGGTGGCTAGATCTTCCAGACGACAAAGGGCTTGAGTGGAATTTCTCTAGAGCAGAACACAGAGAAATATTTCTGATCGTGCGCGAAGCTTTGTAGAAGTACGCAGATGCTTGCGGCATCTTAACCAATACAGCCCGGAAGGAGAAAAGCGAGACAAGGCAGAACAGGCTGAACATATTTCCGAAGATGATCTTTGCGATTTCTACGCCTGGACCATGGAGACCCTCAGAAGTTTGGAGGACACCGTCAAGAACGTTCAGGAGGCCCCACACACTTTTTCCGGCGATACCCTCCGAATAATGTTCGACGTGCGAGATCAGTACCGCAACGTTATGAAGAACGTGGTGTCGAAATTCAAGAAGTCTGTGTCTGACAAAGTTAAAGAAAAGGAAATTCTATGTCGAACAGTTGATATACTTCTTGCGGAGACAGAAGCGAATTATAAGTTATTATGGAAGCAAATCATCATCAGATACGATAAAATGTTGATACCTAAACAGAAAAATGAGGCTCGGGAACGTTCAAAGGTGAAGCCAATATCTTCGAATCAGAAGCAGCAGAAGAAGGATGAAACAACGGATTTGGATCACGAATTACGAAAAGAAGACGCTCAGATGGAAGAAACCTGTTTCAAAATGAAAACAGGATCACAGGACAGGCAGCACGGACGGTTAAACACAGACGATCGGAAGAGAGGAAATACTTGCAAAGTGAAGAGAGAATCCTTTTTCAGGAAACAAGACATGAAGAGTAAAGTCGGTCGAAAGAAACAAAAATCTAGCCAATACGCAGAAACTTTTCCAAATGAAGGAACTTTCAAGGATAGAGAACTTCTTCGAGATGACCAACAACCTGAAGAAGACAAGCGTCCTAACTTTATTAGGCGAATTCGAAGATTGCTATGCATGTGTTAATAAAAAAAAACTGGAAGCGTGTATCAATATAACTACTTTGAAATAAATTACAGTATTACAATACTAACAGAAATAAGACTCTGAAATTTAGGAATATCTTTGTTAGTTGATTTAAATAGTTAAAAGTCACAAAAAATTGAAAAATAGTCAATGGTGAGAAAATAAACATGATTTCTCTCTAACACTCTCACACGCACATACATGTGTATGTACTATGTGTTTGTGTTATGTGTGTGTGTGTGTATGTATGTATATATATATTATATATATATATATATATAACTCTGTGTGTGTGCGGTAGTTTAAATATGCATAAAATCAATTTCATACGGCCTGGCCGCGGTGGCTCAGTCGGATGGAGTTCCGTGGAAGCCTTCAGAGAGAGCGGACGCGGAAACTAGTTGCTCCGTGAAGGTCAGTGAAAAGTTGCCTTCAGGAAACAACGACCGGGAGTGTCGTGTGCGTGTTGCTTGTGGCGTTTGGTGCAGTTGGCTGGCGAGTAAGTAGAATTGGAAAAGTACTTTAGAATAGTAAAAAGATGAATATTATTAGACAAAATGCCATCCAGATACGTTTTCCGTTCGGGGCACCGAGGCCGTCGGCGCGAGAAATTCATGACTTTATACATGGACAATTTCAACTCCACGTAGATGAGATCTTGGGAATACAAATACCTACGCATTTTCGATGTGTTTTCGTAAAATGTATCAGAGAAGCAATAATGACGCGAATATTAGAGAAATGTGGTCCGGAAACAAACTTTTGTTACGATAATGGTGAAACTGTAAAAGTGCATTTGAGTGATGCGGGGAGGGAAAGAAAAGCGGTAAGAGTGTTTAACTTACCATTAGAATTAGATGATGACTGTGTGAAAGAAAAAATGACGGAATTTGGGAAGGTGGAATGTATAGACAAAGAAACGTGGTCAGAAAACTTTAAATATCAAGTTTACAACGGGGTGAGAATAGTGAAAATGGAACTAAAAAAACCGATTCCGTCGTTCATTACAGTAAAATCTCATCAGTGCCATGTGATATACGACGGTCAGCCGATAACGTGCAGGGCGTGTGGAAAAGAAGGACACGATAGCTGGCAATGTGATAGTCGACAGATAACAACGCTTCGTGTGAATAAAAACCGAGAGAGAAATTATAGTGATATAGTAGTGGAAAAGGGGAGTTCCTCGAACGTGAAAAATCAGTTCCAACCAGATAATAATCAAAACAAGTCGGAAGATCTACAAAAGGTGATAAAAGAACAAAAGCAAGAAAAGGGGATAAAGAATGTGCCAAGTGACGCCCGCCCGGTGGAAATGTTCCCACCGGTATATACGGAGACCACAAAGGAAGAACACAACAAGAAAATCTTACCGATGGACACAAAACAACCGGGAACTTCCCACCTAGACAAACAAGAGGAAAAAGGAAGCGAAGAAATGCAGGATGACCAGATGCAGGACGAAGGGAACTCAGTTGATCTTCCTCCCATCCGAGCTGCAAAGGACAACGTCCAAAAAGAGGAGGACAAGGGACCATCGAAAGACTGTGAGCTGGAAAGTGAATTGAATATAGAAGAAGAAAGTGACGAAAGTGCCACTTCAGTGTCAAAGTGGAAAAAATCTCAGCAGATGGGTGCAAAAAAACGGACGAAGAATACTTCGAAAGGTAGCGAGAACACAGTAGCGAAGAGGAGATCAGTGAGAGAGGTAGGAGGTATGAATAGAGTAATGAACAGAAGAAGTAAACCCTAAAGGTAAAGGTAAAGTGTTCCCCTGTGCATAGCACCACGCCATGAAGGCGTATAGGGGTGTGGGGGTAACGCCCCACACTTTCTTGATCCGGTCGTGAGTGGGGGTGATGTGATCAGCATCACGCCCCTGACCGCCTTTACCCCCCAGGGTTTCCCCCAGGTACCCATGTTATTCGACGCTGGGTAGGCGCCGGGGCCGCTTCCACCGTTAGAAAAGTTCCCGGATTTGAACCGGCCGGGGATCGAACCCGGGACCTTGAGCATGGTAGTCAGACGCGTTACCGACTGAGCCACCGCGGCCACCAAGAAGTAAACCCTAAAAAGGGAAATTTAATTTGATATTTCATTTGTTATTTGTATATTTTTTTTCAACGTTATGAGGGACGATCGGAAAGTACTATTAACTCTGTTCTACATTATTCCTTTTTTAATGGTATATACTACTAGAATATGTACTATTAATATTAATGGAATCTTTTCGCCTGTAAAATGTAAAATGTTAGAATAATTTGTACGGGTACACTCCATAGACGTATTGTTTTTGCAGGAAGTTTGTATGTGTGACTATCCATCAATATATGGTTACGAAGCCATAGTTAATACTGGTATCAATGGCCGTGGGACAGCAACACTTGTTAGAAACGGCCTAACCATTAATAATGTAAAAAGTTAGTAGATGGGAGAGGCATTAGCTTTCAAAGTACCAACTATACTTTTGTGAATATTTATGCCCCATCAGGCAATCAAAATAGACAGTCACGTGAACAATTTTACAATCAGGACATTTTATATTTGCTACCGTTAAATGAATCTAAAATAATACTTGGGGGTGATTTTAATCAGGTATTAAATCCCAGAGATTGTTTAGGAGCTTATCAAAAGAGTCCAGCCCTTGCAACATTAATTGAAGAATTGCATTTGAAAGATGTTTGGTTACAGAAGAGACAGGATATAATATTTACATATTTTAATAATAAATCTGGATCGAGAATCGATAGGTTATATACAAATACAGATCAAATAAAAAATATAACATCCATAGAAGCATTGCCAGCGCCCTTTACTGATCATATGGCAGTAAAAATGTCAATAAGCCTGGAAGAAACAAAACTAGTCAGGGGTCCTTCATATTGGAACCTAAATATACAGTTATTAGAGGTTCCACATATCAATGAAATATTTGCTCAAAAATGGGTCGAATGGTGTAAACAACAAAAGCATTACAGTAATCACTGGTGACTGGTGGGTTCGATATGTAAAACCAAAATTAAAAACTTTTTTCTGCTGGTATGGAAAAGAAAATGCAAAAGACAGAAACGGATTGATCAACTTTTATTACCAGTGTTTGCACGAGGCATGTCAAGGGAGAGATGTCACCAAAAATTACCAAGCCATACAGCAGTATAAAGCCAAAATGTTAACAATCCAGAGGCAACAAATGGAAGGCATAACAATAAGAACCAATTCCAAGAATTTAATTCAAGATGAAAGAACTTCGATGTATCACTATGTACAGATGCAAAAACAACAAAAAACACTCATGATAAAGAATCTTGTGGGTTCAGGTGGAGAATCGCATGTGAGTCAGCCAGGAATCATGCAAACATTTTATGAAAAACTAAATATGCTGACCAAGGCAGTAATTTATTTTATTAAAAAACATAAACTAACGTAACGTTTCAACCTTCTAGCAAGGTCTTCTTCAGACTCTGTATCAAGTCTGAAGAAGACCTTGCTAGAAGGTTGAAACGTTACGTTAGTTTATGTTTTTTAATAAAATAAATTACTGCCTTGGTCAGCATATTTAGTTTTTCATAATCATGGAAACAAGGCTTAATGGAGTTATAATTAAACATTTTATGACTATTATGGGGAGCTTTATCAAACCGGGGAGGGGGAATCACAAGCAAGAGAGACAATACTGAATTCTCTAACTAATGGTTTGCAAGAAGAGGATAGACAACTTTTAGATACTGAAGTAACAATAGAAGAAGTATATGAAGCGTTACAAACATGCAACCTTAAAGGAGCACCAGGAAAAGACGGTATTGGTTACAAGTTTTATTTGCAGTTTTTTGAGATTATAAAATATGAACTAATCAAAATCATACAAGATGCCTTTAAAAATGGAAAAGTTTTACAAAATGAAGGCATCATCATATTGATACCGAAAAAACCACACGCAAAACAAGTAGACGACTACAGACCAATAACATTACTAAATTGTGACTATAAACTAATGGCAAAGATCTTAGCAAATAGGTTAAAGTTAATTTTACCACGGATACTCAGCGAGAAACAAACATGCATTGGCAAAAAGCATAACATATTCAGTGCAGTTGGAGGGATTCGCGATCTGATATCCTATTATCTGGTGCAGAAACTTGACGCATGTGTGCTTGCTTTTGATTTCAAAAAAGCGTTTGATTTAGTGTCGCTTGACTACCTGTTTGAGGTGCTAAAGGCATATAGATTCAGTGATAAATTTATTAATATTTTGAAAGGTTTCTATCAACAGGCAACATCTTGGATAATGGTCAATGGATTCTTGTCGTCCCCAATAAATATAACAAGATCAATTCGGCAAGGATGTCCACTAAGTATGCTCTTGTTTGCTTTAACCCTGGAACCTTTGCTGCAATATACCAGGAAAAATACTCCAGACGAGATACACGCATTTAAGGAAAACCAAGTGTTTGCTTTTGCAGATGATCTATCTGCTTGTATCACCACAAACGAGCAAATGCAAAAAATGATGGCAGCGATACATATATACTGCCGTGCTAGTGGGGCCAAAATAAATATGGAAAAATCAAAGGCGCTACCCTTTGGCACATGGGCCCAAAAATATCCAGATATAGGGATCCCATATGTACAGGAAATTAAAATATTAGGAATAATTTTTCACAGGGACGAGGAACAAATGTTAGAATCCAATTGGCAAAAGATAGCGAGAGACATTCGCATACAATGTTATAAAATGCGAAGCAGACAGTTGAACATGATACAACGAGTGTGGTTTTTGCAAACATATATGTTTAGTAAATTAAACTATACGGCCCAAGTGATCCCAATCAATCAAAAGTACCTCAGAATAATGAATTCAGCAATTGGTTGGTTTATGTGGTATGGACATTTTTTTCGAATACCACTATCCAATCTATGGCAAATAAAACTAAAAGGAGGATTGGAGCTCACAAATATTGAGATCAAATGCAAATCCCTATTCCTGGCAAGATCCTATACGCTTTATGGCATTGAAGATTCCATTACATCATTATGGATACAGTTATGGACGGAGGAATTTCCACCCCAAAATCCGCCAGATCTACGGAGATTGAAAAAAGGACCGTTATATCTCCGAAGTTTGATGCAAGAATTCAGTTATGTGGTGCTTCCGCCAAAAGGTGAAGATGTAAAACTCTCTCAATACTTGTATACACTGTTTCACAAACAGTTGGAGATACCGACTCACCGCATTGAAAAACATTTTCCCAATAACAGATGGCAAAATATTTGGAAAAATTTAAATAAGAAATTTCTGGATACATCAGTGTATAGTGTTTGGTACAATGTAATACATGATATTATACCAACTAATGAACGCCTACATAATATCAATAGACTAACAACTAATAAATGCCACATATGTGGAGAGATAGACACCACTGAACATAGAATAGTAACATGTAATGGAGTACAGGGAATTTGGAAATGCCTAACGACATATCTAGGACAAATATGTCGAACAGCACCCCAGTACTTTCAACCGTCGATGTGTACAAGACCAGATTTCAAATATTTTCCAGAAAAGAAAAACAATGCAGTAATTTGGTTAATAGCTAATACAATATACGAGTATTATGTATTATGTATTTTGTAAAAAGTATGAGAGGAATAGCATTTTGTTCACACAGTATTTAAAAAGAACCAGATGGAAAATGCTAAGTTGTTACAATATCCAAAAATGTATGAGTATTTTGGAAACTACCTCAGTGTTGTTTAGACTACAATAATTGTATATTTGTGGTGTGAAAGTGTAAACATTTTTTTTAATGTATGAAGAAATGTATATTTGTATTACAGGTACAACAGCATGTTTACGCCAAAAATCTTGTATCAGAGAGCGAAAATGGGACTCTTACTATATTAATTACTATGTTAAAAATTCTATACAATACTTTTAACAGAATTTATGTAAGAAAGCAGCTCTAGTTTGTATATATGCTGATAAAATAAAAGTTTGTTAAAAAAAAAAAAGGAGTCGGTAACGCGTCTGACTACCATGCTCAAGGTCCCGGGTTCGATCCCCGGCCGGTTCAAATCCGGAAACTTTTCTAACGGTGGAGGCGGCCCCGGCGCCCACCCAGCGTCGAATAACATGGGTACCTGGGGGAAACCCTGGGGGGTAAAGGCGGTCAGGGGCGTGATGCTGATCACATCACCCCCACTCACGACCGGATCAAGAAAGTGTGGGGCGTTACCCCCACACCCCCTATACGCCTTCATGGCGTGGTGCTATGCACAGGGGAACACTTTACCTTTTACCTTTACCTGGATTAATCACCATAATGATTGATGATAAATGATTAATTGATGGAGTAGAGGGCGCTTGTGGGACACTTTGCAAACCATGAGCGAATAACATTCGCCACACACATGTCATTTGTACAAAAGTGAAACGCAGTGTCAGAACAGATTCTCTTTTATTACAACTTCGATTCATTTGCGCCACCAATGAAAACATTTAAGAAAAAATGCTATGTAGTATGATATGTTTATAGTGCTGGATGTCAGAGACCTTCTACAATGTTCGAAACTGGACTTTGGCAATTCGGCGTCATTTTGGCTCCTAGTTCAATAAACTTAGTCGCCCAATTGAGGCGTTGCGGATACGAAGGGCGAACTCAACAAACGCGCATTGTGAGGGAAATCCGCTTCAAGTTGTCAAGCACAGTTCGAGCTCCACAAACAAGCACTTTGAAAATAACGCATGAAACATTCCGATCTACTGTTACCAAGTTTTTGTGGAGCTCGCACTGTGCCCGGCAACCTGAAACGCATCTCCCTCTTTCCCTCACAATGCACGCCTGCTGAGCCCGCCCCTCGCATCCGCAACGCCTCAATTGTACCTCAATTAAAAATTAAAAAATAATAATAATAATAATAGTTGGGACAGGGTATAGGTAAAGTTTCCCGTGCACTTTGCGCCATGCCATGGCATATGGTCCCGCATATTCTATCGATCTCGGCCATTATGGAGCCGATGTGATCAGTAACACGCTTCAGCCGCCTACACTCCCAAGGGTATCCCCCAGATAATCATTGAATTGAGGATGGATTAGCCCCGGATCACTTTATGCGGGGTCCGTGTTTCTAGAGGGTGACCAAAACATTTTCGAACTCTTTTCGTCTCGTTTTCTCCTGTTTTAGCTCTGTTTAAACTATCTTTTATTTTTCTCTCTATCACTTTTCTTTCGAATGTCTCTTTCACCTCATTGATTCGCTGGTGTGTTCCTTTCTCTCTTTACTAATTCGTTTCTATGCCCCTCCTTGTCCTTCTCTAAAAACATCGTACTTTAAGATGATTCTCAAACACGACGTGACGCAATTTCTAATAGAGATCAGAACACAATTTCCTGTTGTTGACCCTGCTAGAAACTTTCATGCAGTGAAGAAACCGGTGCTTTGATTTAGACATTTCTCTACGAAAAATATAATTCACGCGAGAAAGCAGGGCTGCTGCCCATAACAAGAAACCCAACCACAGTGTCCAATTACAAAATTCGCCTCGAAAGCAATATATCTTTTATATAACCAGAGATATCGTCAAATTGGAATCGGATTAATGTGCGTTAACATGATATACGTCCAGAAATATTACTTTTTTTATTCCCCGAGTTATCCTGGAGTAACCTACGCCGTGATAATGAAACACATCTGTGTAACTCCGCAGGCGAGAAGGAAACCGTTTCATTTCACGGTTCGTGAACAAAACCGAAATATAACAGTTCGTTTCAGGGACGTTCCGCTCCAAATGGAAGGATTTAGAGGACTGAACATCATCGGAGAGGTTGCTGGCAGTGAAGTTTCTTTGATCTTCGCGCTATCAACGATCAAACGCTACATTCGCGTGTGCAAAGAGAAATATTTTAATTGCTTCATCAAAACCATTCGGCACATACAAGAAAGAAAAAAGCTAATCGTTATATTTGTATCTGTCATGTGCATTACCGAGAGAAATATGTGGTTTCTGTTTGAAAATTTCGATTTTGAAAGTTTCAAAATCATGCGAAGAGAAAGCTGTATTGGAAGAGTCAATTGCAAGCAATAACACCAGATGGAGCGCTTACGTGATATTTGGACGATAATTGCGAAATGTCAGTATTAATCAAACAAGAAGTCTGCAAATACATTAGTTAATTTCGAATCTAAATTGGTTTAATGCTTTGTTCTTATTCTCTGATATATTTTAGTTCTAAACAAATATGTAAAGCCTATGTAAGATGATGTAGCGATAGTTCACCTGAGAACATAAATTATATACAGAAAAGTGTAAGGATAAATCATATGGCGTTGATGTACTAATGGTGGTAAAGCCTTTTCAACATTCCTCCAGATTGCACCACTGTTGAGATATGCTTCCTCTGTTATGACGTCGACGTGGCGCTGTATACTACGTCGCGCATAACAGCAGAGAAAAGCAGTGCGCGCTGCTGCAAACGACTGGTAGCTGCAGTGGTGTTTTTCTTTCTGCGCAATTCCTTTCCCCCTCTCACACGTTCATTGCTCAAGCCCTCTACAATCACTGCTTGCGCAGAGGACTTGTTTTCGTTGACCTGCTCCACAGACTCCTGGGACAGAGTATAGCTTTTTAATCAACGGATCAGAGGCGGATCACACAGTGATTATTATGTAGACCCTCTCCAGATTGGCTAGCGGGAGAGTAAAGCGAAATAGTCTTGCCTCCAACTGGGCGGAATACGTCAGAACTCGTTTCGTGGAAGTCATGATGTATGTATTCATCAATATTAGTCGTGAACCTTACTTCCATATCCGTAATTGTTACGTTTTTTACTATCGAAATCAACTTAAAAGACTTTGTACATATAGTAAAGAAAGAGTTACCAAACCATTTGTTTTGGTTATATGCAAACTCACATTTTAAAACAACTGATAAAGCTTTTACGCATTGATACTAGCCAGAATACTGGATTGACCTTCTCAGAAAGAACGGGTCGGTTACAAAATATTATGTGACCTAAGGTTTTCGGCTTACGTCAAGTTTTCAATTAAAATATGTTTCTTTGTTCAGCGTGTTGTTCTTTGCCTTGTTCTTCAGATGATGATAACCTGTATTTCCAGGTCCTATTCCAAAACCGAGAACCTTTGCCTGTACTGTCTAATAGAGTGCTGCATGAAAAGGATTTCGCTCGAACGCCAAATAGTTCGCACGGACGACGCCAGATAGCGTACGGAATTAAGAGCTTCTTCGCTCGAACAGGCAAGACGAGCGGTATACACTCGACGCCTAGTAGTAGACATATAACCGTAATTTTTCTGTAGTAGTGGGCACTCAAATATGGATCGTTAAGTAAATGATGCAGTGAAATTCAAACGTAAGTGAATATAGTCGTCATCTCCATGTTAAAATGTAATTTATTCTATCTTTCCAATGCACAGTGGTGTATGGAAATAAAACTGATGATTGTGGGCTGAAACTACCAAGGCAAATACATATTTTACATAAATTTGTCTACGATTCTTGTTACATTAAAATTATATTCGAATGTATACGGTCGAAGCTGCGACGCTCGAAAGAGTACGAGCGAGAGAAAAGTGGTCCCATGAAGGACTCTAATGTCTAAACAGGATAGTGTACCTATCTATTTCCTGACGTGCATGACGTTTTGATGAAAATGACGTAAGGACACTCTTGCCCAGATCAGGACACGAACCCAGAACCTTTGGAAGGCGAGGTCAGGAGTAGATCACTCATCGGAAGCGGCTAAGGCATGAAGGTGTCGTGTTTGCCCTATCATCCATTTCATCGTCGCGATTAATTCAAGAGGCAAAAAGTCGACGTGCAATAATCTAAACAGAAACAACAGAAACGTGTCACTCCCGTAACGAAATACTGTAATTTGGAAGAATTTTTATATAAATTTCCAAACCGGATGCTGGAAACAAATAGCGAAACGCGATCTGGAAACTAAGAGCTGCAACCAAGTTAAATTTACAGAGAGAACTTATTCGCAGCATCACCTGTGTATCTCTTGCTCCCTGACCGCTGTACAATTCCCCGACGCTTGTAGCGGTGACGAAAGCAGCGCACCTGTGTGTCGAACGAGCAACTGACGCCTAGCATACGAGGTCAGCAGAGAGATCCATGGAAAACTACATCCTGGTGGTATGAGGAAAGCGAAACACGCCGCACGATAAATTGTTTTGCTTCGTTCTAATGTCCATGACATGTTTCCTCCTCCTCCTCTACGTTGTAGAGAAAGTGCAACTACTGCGTAGTTTTGTTGTTCCTTATTTGTGTGGAGTTCTGCATTTGTTTCGTTCTATTACGCCAATTTTTATTCTCTGCTATTTTCTGCTAGAAAAGCGATGCAAAACAATCACATACAAATAAATGCTTTTCCTAGATCTTCGAGAAAACTAGAAGCAAACCCACAAGAAGAAATGACCAACAGATATGAAATGGTCCGCCCTTCCTCTATTCCAACGGACACCCACTTCCTCGCAATTGCAAACTACTGCAGCCTTCCAATTACTTGAACGTAATTTCTAGTACAGGAACGTTTGTCTATTTATAATACTTGCAGATATATTGGTTTAACGCCTGTTTACCGCAACCAACCAAACAGCATTACACGACAGGTTGCATAACTACAAGGATATCGCAAAAGCAGAAAATTCAATTTCATGTTTCCATCACAGAAATAAGAAGTGGATATTGTTGATCTGTTTTTCTATGTCGCCTTTTTAACTTTTGTAACGTAATAGCGACAACGATTATGAATAGTAATTTATATAATAAATGAAACAACATTCAGGATGCAGTACGAAGTGGGTCGGCTAAATTATTGGCATAGGCGTGAGCTACTTCGACGATACACCGTTGAGAGTGTGCTTATAGACGTAGATTCGATTGTATTGATTGAATTGTTATTTTAAGTCCACTTTATGCACAGAAAGGCTAATATGGACTGGACCTACAGTTTAAAGTGGGACCCGAACCACTATGTGCCTCCACCGGGCATCGAACCCAGGACCCCTAGCTAACAAGGCGATGACGTTACCATTCAAGCCATCAGGAAGGCCGGATGTAGAAAAGAGAATTCACTATATAAGTATAAAATATTATGAAATATGATACTTCGGGACTCATTAACACTATTATCGTTCACTACTTTAAACCTCGAGCAAGCTGATAACATTGGGCAAGCCTACGCACCTGGCGATCCATTAACTGACATTGAAATGAAAGTATATTTGAATTAAGAGAGTTTGCGTAAACCTTTATGGTTGTCGTATATTTGCAAATACCTGGGACTATTTCGATCATTTCGAACAAATCGTTATTTTGCTGAAAATCTTAAGTAAGCTCATTCTCGAATTTTCAAGCTACACTGTATTGTTGTAAACAAAAAATTATTCCATGGGACCATAGAAATGAATCTATTCATGGTAATTATTCTTATTTCCATTCCATTTAAGAATTTACAGTAATATTTTTTCCACTGTTCAACAAAAAAATGTTACAGACTGTAGTTGATGTAAAAAATATGATTGCTTCTTTTGTTCTAATTACATTAACGCATCACCAGAGCCATCTGTCTTCGGTGCATTCTCCAAGTTTTCACCCTCGGAGTCAAATTTCTTGTTGCCCACAGTTTCTGAGTTTAATATTAACTCCTTGTATTAGCTGTGAGGTCATAATTCAGGCTGAAAATATTTGGAAAATGAGAACATGTAGAGATAATGGTGAAGTTTAGCTGGCTCGAAAGTGAGAAATGTGTTAGTCGGAAGCGAGTTTCTGAGGAGGAAACAAGGGATCGTTACTGGAGGTTATACATCCGGTAAATTTCATCAGAGAACGTCAAGACAAGAAGTATTACGGATAATGGATTGTTTCGGCTAAGCAAGACGAAACTTCAGAACCTAGTTTAAAGGTTCTCAGAATTGTTATGTGCATTATATACAGTTAGATAACACTGGTCGACATTAAAAAAAAATCCGATGTTTTCAAACCAATGGGTGATTCTGGAAGTATTTTGAATGCTGATCACGAAAATTACATCCATTTCTTCCCATCACGTGAGGATGGACGAAAGCATCTGATTAGTAGCTTGAGCCATCTACTCAATTATTGCGTTATGCCTCGCGACTTAACATCACGTGTTTATTGAAGCGTATGTGTTTAGCTTATTAGATGATTTTGCGTTGACACGCACCGCACCTTCACTGGTTCTTTAGAGCCTGTGACTGGTAACAGCTGGGTTACCACAGACCAGGCTCTGACTGGTCACTGGTGTCGGATGTATACCATTCTTTAATTGAAACGAAACGTTATAGACATTTCTTCCAATAAAGTCGTATTTATTGTTCTTCACACAAATACAATGAAACTTTATCACTGGCAATCCTGAATCTTCTTGCAAATATCTAACGGGCAACCCTTCCAAGAGTAATGAACGGTTTGTTAGTATCGCAGGAACAATCACCAGAAGGCGTATGTGTGTGGGGAACTGCCCAAGCCAAATGCCAATTCCGTCCGAAGGTACGGGTAGTCCTCCCATCAGGGTTAACCATGTATCTATGGTTTTAAATAATTCCATCATGTAATTTAGACTCTATAATATCTACATAAAATTATTAGTCTTGAAAATAACATACCTTCTTTTAATATTTTTGAAATTCCAGAAGTTGTTACGAGAGACTTAATTTTGAAATCGAAAATAATATCAAATTTCCTACAGATCGTTCGAAATTTGTGCATGGCACAGTTTAATGTGTGCGCAGATGCTGCAATGCTGATTTACAATGTGAGCATAGGGCAACAGAACGCCAGGCGGCATTAAAACTATGTTCGCTTTGATTCGTTCTAACATTTCGTTGCTTAATTGATTGACTATTTTTGGTACATAGTAGAAGCACTAGGCATTGGATAATGTCCAATTAACAATGGATACATACTTTATGGTTCTTGCTTTTACCTTCAGTGGTGTAAACAGCAAATGTCACACACAATCTGCCGGGGCCCTCTAGTTTAAAAACCACCGCTTTGTGCGAAGAGACACAAATTTCACCATGTAGAACCGACGATAAATGTGCTGCTGACAAACTAACCAGATTATCCTTTGTTTGTAAACAATGCACACCGTCCTCTCGAAACAATGGCTAATTTGCAAAACCCTATTCTTTTTGCGTGTAGGCGTTCGTTTAATCCACATCGAGCGTTTGCAAAAACAATCTTTTGTTTTCTCAATGTCCTGTTGTGATAATTGCAAAACTGGGTGGCGGGGAGGTAAAAACTATGTTCTCTGAATCAACAATGTCTTGGTAACGAGAACAGTTGAACATTAAACATTTCACGCTTGTCGTTATGTATCTTAGGCTTGTTAAATACGTGTTTCTGTTTGTATATCCCCGCACAACGTCACGTAGATGGACGTGGTGTTGGCAATGGAAGAACGACTCTAGATTACAGAGAATCCATCATAGCCCTACGTTTGGATAATGGAAAGGAAAGTTAGTTGCAAAACGTATTAATAGATGGCAGCACATTAAAATCTGACAATACTATTATTTTATCGTCATAGCGTTCTTCCGACAGTGGGGAATATAGCAGTAATACATCCACTTTTTCACTCAACCCCATTTCCAAAATCTTCAACAGCTCTTCACATTTATGTCCATTTTATGATAAAAACTTCCTCAGACACCCACGGGTGGAAACTTTTGTGTAAACCTCTCCATATATATAAAGCAGTCCTTCCCGGCCTAATACGGGCTTGTCATTCCAGAAGTGGCAGTCCCTGTTCATAAAGCGCAGCCACATCTCTTTTTATTTTGATTTGTATTATTTCGCGTCACCAATCTGCCACTTTAGGTAAATCGCGACGTTGAATATGAGTAATGATGTGTCAAAATTGATTACCCATCAATGATGAGATACAATTCTCTTCTACACATTAAGCCTTCAACAAGTTTGAACGGATGGAAAAAAACAAAAAGAAAAAAACTCTTCCCCTCTTTCAGCAGACATTAGTAAAAATTCCAACTCCTACAACCTAACCTGCCTTTAATATTAATCCACCAAATGTCGTTTATGTTGACATACACAGCGTAAATTTTTCAGCTTTTGCTGAGTAGTGCTCTAAGAACAAATATGGTGGCCATGGAAGACGAAAGAAGAAAGCGAAAATATTTTGTGAGGGGGGAGTAATGCCCATGCAACATTTGAGGTTCTCTTGTCTGCTGGAGGTACTAAAATATGGTTCAATTGTACAAATTTTTGTTTTTAAGTCCACTGTACGCACAGAAATTCTAATCGGAACTGGGCTTACAGTTGAAAGTAGGATCTGAACCACTGTGCCATCCATGTGCCTCCACTCAGGACCTCTTGATTACACGTCGACGACGTCAGGCCCGTACCCAGGAATTTTTTGAGGGGGGCAGACCCTTAGGCGAATATTCATAAATTTTCTCTCATATTATACACGGTACATATATATATATATATATATATATATATATATATATATATATATATATATATATATATATAAACACAGTCAAAAAATATTTGCATCACCCGAGAAGTGATGAAAATATCATCCGCAACATGCCGAAGCGGACAAGAACCGATGAAGCAGAGCTCATTGTGCGAAGTAACGCGGTCAACGTGCAATACCGATCACCACAGACGACTACCGGAGTCGGCAAGTGCATGCGTGTGATCGAGCGTAGCACCACAATAGTCGGCGAAGGTTAGGTAGGTTTTCCTTGTGTCCAGTTAGCGAAGGCGAGCGAGTGCAGCCGTGTGCAAGGAATGCCTAGGCGTACGATAGTGCAGTTTGATCGGGCCAGGATCATCACGCTACTGCAGACTGGCATGTCACAACGGGCTGTAGCTAGGGCTGTTGGAGTGGCGCAAAGCGATGTCTGTAGGACCTGGAGGCGGTATACAGACACAAGAACAGTAGCAGATCGTCAACGGAGAGGTCGTCCACGGGTGACACCACTAGCACAAGACCGCTATGTACGACTCTCAGCTCAGCGACAGAATACCATGACGGCAAGGAACATCACTCATGCCCTCCAGGCAGCCTCTGCTGTGCATGTGTTAAACGAAACTGTCTGTAACACACTCCGAGGAAGTGGTTTACCTTCAAGAAGACCTCTCCGGTGCCAGTACCTATTGCCACGAAATCGGCGCGACTGTGTGCATTGGGCCCGTGCACATCGAAATTGGGGACCCGATCATTAGGCTCATGTGCTCTTCACCGATGAATGTAGGCTCTGTCTAAGGCCAGATTCACGAAGAGGACGGGTGTGGCGAGGCCCTGGACTGCAAGAGGGGCTTCGTGGTGTCCAGGGGGTCCATCCATACCAAGGAGGAGGAATCATGGTGTGGGCAGGGATCATGCTCGGACGCCGAACACCCCCTAATTCCAATTAGAGGGACACAAACAGCTGTTCGTTATGTCAGGGACATTCTCCAGACGACTGTCGAACCATTTCATCAGGAAATTGGTGACGAATTTGTCTTGGTGGATGACAATGACCGTCCACACCGGACAAAGGTGGTGCACGATTATCTGCAGGCGGCGAATATCCGTCGCATGCTCTGGCCAGCGCAAAGTCCCGACATGAATTGCATCGAAGATGCATGGACAATGCTAAAAAATGCCATTGCAAACCGTCCTGTGGCTCCCACCAATCTTCGTGAAGTTCTTCTTGTGGCACAGGACGAATGGGATCACTTACCGCAAGATTACCTTGAACGTCTCATCCTCAGTATGCCACAGTGTGTTCAAGACCTTCTTGCACCCAGGGGAGGACACACCAAGTGGTAGGCAATGTTTCTGATGGATCCGCTATGACGAACAGTCTTCTTGTGACAGTTCTTTGTTTTTTCGCCTCCATCATGAATTGTGCCATTTTAGTTTTAAAAACATTTCTGAGAAAATTGTACGTTTTTTGTTCCTTTTTCATTCAACATGTCTTGTTCTTCATCTTTTCTTTTGTATTCCCATTGTCATTGTCAATAAACTTTGTGCTTCATATATATTTTGTCATTTTCCGTCCTGATGCAAAACTTTTTTGACTATGTTTATATATATATATATATATATATATATATATATATATATATATATATATATACACCAGGTGGTTATAATTAAAGTGACGGTGTTCAGAGTGATACAGCACGGGCTGTAATGAGAGTAGCAGTCTGAAACTTCGTAGATATGATAATGAAGCAATGCGCTCGCGAATTATGCAAAAAAAAAATAGTTCCAATTCTCGCCACCAGGGTAAAAAATGGCGCTGTAAGCAGTCAAAACGTGGAATTTTCCGTAACTCTGACGTCAAAGTCGTTGACATTGCCTAACCATTGTGTGAGCTCCCTGGTTGTTGTTGGTGACGCTTGTTGCTTTTTTTTTCCTTTAGTGATGTGAATGTTCGCCGAACATTAAAAGTTTGATTTTTCCCGTGTAAAAAGCAATGGCTATTGCGAAGAAAGACCGTGCACTGCTAGTGAAGTTGTTTTACCAGAATGGGAGCAATAGTAACGCTGCACTGCGGAAATATCGCCAACAGAAAGGGCTGAGAAGAGGGCCCATGTCAATTAATGGGCTGAAGAAGAAGATGAAGAAATTCGAGGAAACAGGTGAATTTGGTGTTGCACCAGGGAGAGGAAGGCGGCCCATCCCCGTGGAAGTTGTGGACGAAGTTGCTGTAGCTGTAGCTGACCGTGCAGCACATGCCTCAACTTCTGCAACCAGTGCTAGAGCTGTGGCACGTGAATTGTCACTCCCCTGGTCAACAGTTCGCAAGGTATTGCGGTGCATTTTACACTGGTATCCCTACAAGATTCAAATTGTGCACCAATTGAAACCCCAAGATATTCCACAACGCCGTGAGTTTGCCCATCGGTTTTTGGCACGCATGGAAGTGGATGACATGTGGCCGGGGAATATTCTGTGGACTGACGAGGCGCATTTTACTCTGGTCGGTACTGTGAATACTCAGAACTGTCGCATATGGGGTTCCACTCGTCCACATGTTGTGCAGGAACAACCATTGCACTCAGTTTACGTGACTGCTTGGTGTGGGTTCACTAGCTCCTTCATTCTTGGTCCGTTTTTCTTTGAGGAGATGACACCTCGAGGGTCTGTTAGGTGTACAGTGACATCTGCACGTTATAGGGACCTCCTTGTGCAACACGTGATTCCAGCTTTGCAAGAACGGAACTGTGAACACACCACCATTTTCATGCAAGATGGGGCAACACCACATGTCGCTCGCCACGTGAAAGATTTGCTGCGAGAAACCTTCACTAATGACCGCATCATCTCTAGGCAGTTTCCAGATGATTGGCCTTCCAGATCCCCCGACCTTAATCCATGTGACTTCTGGCTGTGGGGATATTTAAAAGATCGTGTCTATCAGGGACATGTCCGGTCTCTGCCTGATCTGAAAGCTAGCATACAACGACATGTCGCTCAGATTTCACCAGACATGCTGCGAGCAACTGTCGATCATGCCGTGTTACGAATGCAGCATGTTGCTGAATTGGGAGGCCATATTGAACAGTTCTTGTAACCATAGTTCCTAATAAACATGCCAGAATCATTGTTCTCGTGTGTTTGATCTTTCCTGCCTATTTCCTGTAACTATACCACGTTTTGACTGCTTACAGCGCCATTTTTTACCCTGGTGGCGAGAATTGGAACGCATTGCTTCATTAGCATATCTACGAAGTTTCAGACTGCTACTCTCATTACAGCCCGTGCTGTACCACTCTGAACACCGTCACTTTAATTATAACCACCTTGTATATATATATATATAAATCTAAAGCACTTACTATTGTCCCAACAACATCATTAACCTTCACATTAAACAATTGCACCTGCACTTATACATCATATAATGCATACCTAACCTATCCCCACACACACAATGAACTACTGAAGACTTATTACATATCTTTCCTCCACAGTATATATACTAATCTATTCAATGTATTATTTTAACATTGTATAATCTTTATATTATCTTTATTGTATTATCACAATCATTGTGTTTTTTCTCTTTGTTTTTATTCATTTATTGTATCTTTGACAAGGGCTGGTTGTAAGAACGGCTCATGAGGGCGAAACACTCCTGCTTAAATAAAGACCATTCTAATATATTATGTATATGTGGGGGGTAGTGTATAGGAGAGGGTGGGTAGAGAAATTTGCTCATTTTGTTACGAAATGTTGAAGAACAGCATTTTCTAACCTATATGTATACAACCATGTTACAAATATTTGCAGTTCACCCTGGCATTTATTTCTGTCAGAGAGCGAAAAGAAAAAATGTATGATACGTGTAGCTATGCATAATGCAAACAATTAAAATAGCATACGAAAAGCAACATGTGTGTGTGGGGTAGATATATGAGGGTTCACACCCACTTTGACTTTTCCAGGAATTTTACATAACTGTGTAATGATTGAACATGCAAAAATAACAGTTAAACTTCAACTTTGTAAGTTAATAAAATGAATCACGTTTGTTGAACATTTTTGAAAATAAATGAAAAATAAAATGAAAGAACCTTTTTATAAGCAATATTCCGGTTACAAATTCTGCAAAGCAAAAATATTTTATTTCCCCTGACTTTTCCAGGTTTTGAAAGCTTCTTTAAAAAAATCATTTGTTTCCAATGACCTCAGTCCTAGCCTTGTTTTCCTGACTCCTCCAGTTGTTCAGGACTTTGGAGTCCGTTCGAACCCTGTAAATAAATTATCTGAAGGGAACGGCTAAGTGACTTCACCCTGGCAGCGTGTCTGCTGGCATAATATTGTTTCTATGGCGTATTTTCGCTTTTAGAATCTTATTCGGCAGTAAAAATAAATGCCAGTGGCAACCAAAAAGCTATTAAACGGGGCTGCATACATGTGGGATAGAAAATGACATTTTCAACGGCTCGTAGCATCGAAATTTTTGGCCTTTATATCCTCTGCACACTGTGAAAGTTGTCTGTTGTACGGTCACATCACTGTGTATTTATGTTCAAGACAATTACAAGTAGAAAACAAGAAAAGTTGCAGTAAAATAAATTCCAATGGACAGAATTTTGTAAATTATAATGTACTTAATTTTTTGAGTGTTTTGGACAAAAAACAATATATGTTAAAAGTACTTCAGGCAATTTTTGGCCCCAAAAATCTAGCAACGATTCTGCTGTGAAGTGGAATCTCCTATTTATACATAATATTAATTAACCCTAAGCCATTGAGTGGCAGAATGGACATCAGTTGCAGAAAACCCCTGATGTCGAAGAAAGAAAACAAAGTTTTATCCTTCTGCTCAGTGGTGGCGAAAAGGGATCACAGACTTTCCGGTGCGGGTGGAGAGCTAAATGCTTCTTATATAGTTGGTTTTGTATTGCAGTCATCGAGGAACCTTTCTTCCATAATGTAAAGAGCATAGAAAATTCCTCTGTAATCTAATTATGTGAAACATAAGAGACACTGCAAAAGAAGAAACCATTCAACAATCAAGGGGTTCCTATCTGTCGAGTGTCAAAGAACTATTTTTGACTCATAAAAAGTTCAGACAATTTTAAAAATGAACTCAGTATTCTACAGAGAGTCCTACATAACCAGTAAAATGTCTGTAGTGGCGCAAGAGTCTTTCTTCCCTTATAGCAAGAAGTGTCCGAGCCGAGACGAAAAAATCCAGACATGGATAAAAAGGAATGGACTATCCCGAATAAATGGCAACGTCTGATAGCCTTGCATAATTAGTTATAGAACTAAAATAGCCCAATATTGCAGGCTGCAGACTTTTAGAACCTGCCTCTGTCCAGAAACAACCTGTTCATTTTTGCAAGGACAAGATCCCATCAACGTAAGTTTTGTATATTTGTGTATGTTCAAATTAAAATTCTTCATGGCTCGAGGGGAGAAAGGCATGGCCCCCTGCTCCCCCCTTTGGGTACAAGCCTGGACGACGTTACCACTACGCCATCGGGAGAAGATGGCTGTCCTACTGACGCAATGGATATCCCACTCAACATGAACATCGACGTTCACTTTTGTGCATATTTTTTTAGGCGCTTATGGCATAGTTGCGTATACTTTGTTACTTTTTAGAGCATGCAAATCCTCAGCCTAGTTCTCATTTCTTCGCCGGAGGGGGACGGGGGACGGAAAGAGTTTACCTAATTTCTCAAAATCGGAAATTCCAGAAGACGTTTTAATCTTCCCTTTCCGTGCTTTAATAACGGGGAAGTTTGGGAATCGGGCTTGTTTACAGACGATCGCCGCTGAAATGTCAATATCTCATAAATTCAAACAAAAGAACGAAAACTCAAGACTATAAAGTGCGAAGAGTCTATTGGGAAGATGAAAGAATATTAGTGACGTAGGAGCCAATAAAGAGAGATGAAAGAGGATGGCGCTTAGATATTAAAAGCTGAAGGTGAACATCGTGAAAATATTTGCTTTAAAACTTCGGCATTTGACACCAGATGGCAGGAACTCTTCTACTATGGATGAGCGAAAGAATAATAGATGGTGCTCCCTACATTTCTCAACAAAAGTAAATTCTAATAGGAGAAGTCTATTACTATATGCTATTATTGAAACTTGTACTGGAAGAATATATATGTATATAATTTTAGAGTTTTAAAACAGATTCTCGATATTACAAAGCATAGTATAGAATAGATAGATAATACAGAACGCTGAAAAGGTCGAAATGGAGATCAAAATGGATAGTCAGTTTACGTTTGCAGAGACCATCGGAACAAGTGTGCATGCGCTTGTTGGGCGAGTCCAGTGGCAAAAACAAGGGTGACGGCTGGAGTGGAACGAATACGAGAACATCTGCTGAAATAACATTCAAGTGTCACACAGAGTAATGTCTCCGGCAAAATACAATAAGAGGGAAAGTTGCGAGTTGGAACGGACTGGTAACACGTTAGTGTCGCTTGCAGAGAACCAATCAGATCAAACCATAAACCGCTGATTGGAAATGATTGGTTCGTTTCCAGCAGACGCTTGCCATTTCAGTGTAAAGGCATAATTTCGTTTCTACATTCTCTGCCACTATGAGACACAAATCGAAGACAATTATACGTGTTGAATTCGCTACTCCTCCTTTACGATTTGGTACTTTTCCGTTTTCTGTAAATATTTAACGCGATCGAATCAATTTTCAGAGTACGGAAAAGTGTTACAGAGTTCCAGGAGTTATAGCGTGTTCCGAAAGGTTACTTTTTCGTACAATGGGGCATCAAATTTCGATGTGGTAAACAAATTTCACGTTTTTCCATGGACTTCAGCTTAGTGGCAAGCACACACTACGAACAACATAAAGGATTCTTGTAGATGAAGTTCCCATAAGAGCTGTTGTTTCGCTAAACCAGCTTAGCAATATTACCTGATTTTCCTAATGTACGAGGTTCGGCTGGAAAGTTTCTGGCCTGACCCAGATTGAAGCATTTTTGGTTCATGAAATGTTTATATGTTAGAGAGTAGTCCTTATATGGATACCTTACGAGGTTACATGTTCTAATGTTGATCCGTTCCTTTTCAGCAGGTGGAATTGTGAGCCAGGATGGAGCAATCTCTAACTAAGCAGCGCATCGCCGATCGTGGAGTGATTCGGTATCTCTTCCTGAAGGGTTGGACGGCCAAGCAGATTCATGAGGACATGCAAAACACCTTACTGGACAATGCCCCATCCTATGCAACAGTGAAGTGGTGTGTGAATGAATTGAAACGTGGACGACAGACCCTCGGTGATGAACCTCGAACCGGGCGGCAACGGAGTGATTCCACCGACGACAACATCACGAGAGTGCATGACATGATCATGGCGGATCGCCGACTGACGCAACAAACTATTGCAACACGTCTAGGCATTTCGAAGGAGCGTCTGAATGTCATTATTCGTGATCGTTTGGAAATGCGCAAGGTGGCTGCGCATTGGGTTCCACGAGACTTGACATTTGACCAAAAACACACACGAGTGAAGCTCTCAGCTGCACATTTGCAACGCATGCGTGCAGACCGTGAAGACTTTCTGAACAGGATTGCGACTCAGGATGAAACATGGTCTCATCATTTCTACCCAGAGACAAAACAACAGTCCCGTCAGTGGAAACATCTCCTCCGCCAAAACTTCCGCTGCTCAGTCACAAATGGCTCCATCCTGGCTCACAATTCCACCTGCTGAAAAGGAACGGCTCAACATTAGAACATGTAACCTGGTAGGGTATCCATTAAGGACTACTCTCTAAGATACAAAAAATTGATGAACCAAAAATGCTTCCTTCTGGGTCAGGCCAGAAACTTTCCAGCCGACCCTCATATATCACGCCTATAATACCTCAACAATTAATTCAAAAATCCCGCAAACATGATCCTGGATTGAACTTAAATAAGTAATACCAACTCCATAATCTTAAACTTGCGAAGTCCTTGGTACAGACTATATCCAGAGGTTCATCGTCACTATTACCCCATGAATGTACTCGCCTAACCTAACACAATCAACACAAAAAGAAGAAAAAGGAATCTAAGTAGTAACCGTTCATTCCTAAATATATCGCGCACACACACCTATTAGAAAAATACTTTAGATTAAACACTTGCAGAAGGGTGAGCCACAGTAGACCAGTCGGTTGGGCATATTACTGCTGGAAGGAAGGCCGGGGTTCGATTCCCGGGAGTGGGAATTATCGGACATTATCGCACCATAAAGCGGCTCTGAGGTTCACCCAGCTTCTAATTAAGGCATACCTAAGGCCAACTCTGAGCAGTAAATGGAGGCTAAGTGTGGTGCTGATCACGCAATCTAAAAAAAAAATTGCCTGTATTGTGGCACATTGCAATGCCCACAGAAAAACTGACTTTTTCTTAACTTACTTTTCAGAAGGAAATGTGTGTAAATATATATTTGAGGGCATTTGTGCGGTACTAAATATTCTTCCTTTCTCCAATGGACTCCAGGAAATAGGAAATTACAGTTGTTTAGTGTAAATATGTATAAATAGGATGACTTTGGTTCTTAATATTACAAGAGTCAAACGAAAGACTTAAAAGTCCAATAAATATTGTAGGACAGTGTCACACCCTCCTTCGTGTACGGTACTTAAATGTTATTTACCACGGCTATATAATTTAATCTCAGGGGATAGGTTCTTTATTCGAGAATCACAAATAAGAAAGCGTTTTATAGCCAAGAGGATATAGTTAAATGCGGATCTATATTCTGAAAACTGTACACAATACAGAGAAATTTGATAGATATATCAAAGCTTGTATGTACAATTAAAAATATATGTATTGATTCGAAAACTACATCGGTTATATTCTTCTTATATATATATATATATATATATATCATTGAAAGGAAATCTTCTTCTTCTTTTCATCCTTCTATTTTGGGAAAAAGCTTCTTCTTCTTTTCTATCTTTGATTTATGGAAAAGGCTTCTTCTTATTTTGTTCCTTCTATTTTCGGAAAAGGCTTCTTCTTCTATTCTTCCTTCTATTAATTTATTAATGGAAAGCTTCTTCTTCTTCTAATTGGCTAATGGAAAGTTTTTTTTCTACTTCATACAATTGAATTACTGGAAACTTCTTCTTCCAATCAGACTATGTACAAATCCCTTAATAACAATGTGAATTTAAGCCTTCTTTCCTAATGCGGAAAGATCTTTCTTATCCTTGCTCCTTGGATCATCATTGTTACTTGGCTTGCAGTTCTCGTAAATGTGTCGCGACGATGATGATTCTTCTATTGGCACCAGCTTAAATTCTTTCTCCTTCATTGATATATCGCGTTTCAGACCTAACGGGTCATGACTTATGGCGGAAGGTTCTATTGTCTCTCCTCCTTCTTGTTTCCTTCTTTCAAGTATAAATTCTCGTACTCTTCTTCCTGCTCTCTTTCCCCTTTTCTTGGGCACGTCGGCCTAACCAAGATATACAAAACAAATGTTTAGGGGCGTCTAACTATGGAAAGACAGCGCCACCTCCTAGGCCCAATCGAGATATTAGAAGGATAACCACTGATCGCTAACTGGAAGCGCTAGCTGTAGCCTAGTGCCGCTAACATGAAGCGCAACTAAGAATGTGCTTTGGTGCGACTAATTTATCACAGCGCAACCATAGACAGAAACAAACGTAAAAATCTGACAACCTACTCCTTGCCAGTGGTAAGGAAAAATATTCCGATCCAAAGATCGGAAAAGAACACATTCTTGTAATTGTTTCTTCGATTATAAACTTTCCTTAAATTCTCACATATGAACATATTGTAAATAGTAAATTACTAATGTAAAGTATATGTCTCTTGTTCTATATGCAATTTTATATTGTTACCACGTTTCTTTTCTAATTATTCTCATGTATACATCCATATTTTCCTTCATCCAAAAGCTACAATTTGTCCTCTCATTCACGCTCGGCGCACTGACATCTGTTATCGCTCTCGTGTAACTAATTCGTCTCGCGCATAGTTTGTGTTCGCCCATCAGGCACGTAACAACATACTGCATACAGCTCAAATATATATGAGATATCACTGTTATTTACAAAACGACCTCAAGGCTGCAACACTAATCAAGTGAGCTTCAAAACGCCACTTTTGTTATTTTAAAGATGGCGTCTCCTATACACACTTGCACCAGTGAAGAAGAGTGTTTTCTTGCCCTCTGAAAGCCTAAAGCTTATAGACATTCCAAGGTAAATGAAAATCCATGCTTACCACACCAGCAAGTGCACTAATTGAGGAGAAAGTTCGACAATGGCCTCATTCGCAGGGAGATGGGTGGAAAGGTCTTCGCGGTGGCTCATAATAGACGTCGGAATTTAGGTTTTCGACCTATTTTTTCCTTTACAGGTAAATAAGAAATAACAAGTTATATCAGCATTTCATTACAAAACGCAACAACTAAAGAAGTTTTATACTGCCTAAATTAACCTATTTTGCTTATTAGAACCTCATTTAGGTTTACGCGCCTAAATCAAACCTTTTCTTAGGTTTTTATAATTTTCTTTAGGGTTTACAGGATTTTTACATCTCTCAGAGGTGTTTACTCACAAGGGAGGTTATCTAAGTGTTCCCCTCCGATTTCCATGAAACTTGGCAGGTGTATAGATGGGTCCAAAGGAAGAAATACGTGTTCTTTTGTTTCGACTAAAACACGGTTTTAGGGGACATTTGAGGGGGGTTTTGCCCCCTAAAACAGTTTTTTAGCCGAAACGAAAAAAATACGTATTTCTTCCTTTGGGTATGCACCTGCCAAGTTTCATGGAAATCGGAAGGGGACACTTAGATAACCTCTCTTGTCAGTTTGGTAACGAATCAATTCAATGACTGGCGTGTTTGAAGCATATTTTCTGTCGATCCCCCCTCCCCCTTCCAAATCTATGATGTTTTTCAAAGCTTTAAAAAGGTGACGCCACTGTTACCTGCACAGAGTAGTGGCGATTACAGGGGACAGTTTCCCCCTACTTCTTGCCACCGCACTATGGACACCTAATGCTAAGCCTTGTCTACTGAGACAAAGTAAACTGTCCTTGTCCCCTCTCCCCTTCAAGTTTTGGCACCCAATCGCCTCTACTGCCTGCACAGTCCAAACTGCAAACTCCTCATCCGTGTGGTCTTGCTTACTTTCGCGTCAGTTCAGTACTTTTGTGGCATTCACGCGTTGCGAAGTAACATTTCAGCATTCGAATTACACCACTGACCATGTTTCAGTTGAAAGTTAATTAAAATATAAAGATAAAAGAAAACGTCTCCTTGTACCTTTTCCATGTTTTACCAAAATTCACGAATAATTCCCAGAGCCAATAATTCACGCATAATTCCCGGAATTCAAAGAATTCCCGGTGAGTAGCTACCCTGATACTGTACAGCAATACATACGCAATTTTTTTTTCATACCAATAAATAGCTTTTGCTAACAGCACAAGCATAGTAATACAACAATTTGTGGATAATTTTGAAAATGATGCATACATATGAAATTTTGGTTAGAAAATTAACATTTGGTTGTTATATAGCTATACCTACTAAACTTTCTTATATCTGATCAGGAATTTTCAGGAATTTCGTACCATTTAAGTTTTCGGATCCTGTACTTAAGGATTTTTCGAGCCTAATTTAATATTTTTAAAACCTATTTCAGATTTTTTTAGAACCTCTATTATGATTTTAGAGCCTGTTTTAGTTACCTAAAAGTACGCTTATTAGAACCTAATAAATCCGAGGTCTACTCATAAGTGACTGCACGTGGACCCCAAAGACTTATTCTTCTTAGGTATACAGGCACTAAGATCAGCAATAGGTCTGTGCTAATATGCAGCATACCTACAACCCTACATACAGAAATCTACTCGATAAGAAACACAAACAAATTAAGGATTTCAATTGACCCTCCCTTGTACTTCTCGGAAAAAACTTGCTGAGTAAATCTCCATACATAAGCTGCTGTGAGATTTCCCTAACCGTGAAGAGCGGTGAACACCCTTAGCGCTAATACGGAGGCGCAAGGAGCGAGTGAACTGTTTCAAGAATCGACAGAATCCGTGAACGAGCTTCCTCCAATTCCGAATGCGGAACGAACGGAATCCGGGATTCTAATTGCAACAAATTAACAAGTTAATTGAAAGTCCGACCGCCCAGAAAGTGGAACACCTGCGCCCTCTTGTGACCTACAAGTTTAACTGTTTCCTCGTACTGAATTAGCGAGGGGAAGAGGTGGAAAACAAGGATTTTCAAGTACAACTTATCAAGAAGAACGAATTCCCCATTCCGTTGATGGAAATTGTATTCCTTTACCGAAACACAGGCTCGTAACTTGATCAGGTCATCCCCTGGAACATATGCGTCCGAGCCTTGACCATTAGTAAATCGTGTTGCATACCACTCAAGGCGCAGAATTACTTTCCGAGTAGATCCTGTCACTATTTCAATTTCTGTTGCTTTGCCTCTCTTCTCTGCCTATTTAGATTAATCGCGTCGATGATGATGAAATGGATGGTGCGTTTCACACAATGATACGTTTGAAACTGTTGTGCTCATCCCATTCATTCTGAGTAAGTATCACATTTAAAAGAAGGTAACTACGAAAGTTGGACATACTTGATACTTTTCAGTTCTACCATCTGATCGTCACGGAACTATGTTTTGTATGTGAGGTAATGCAATATTCAATGGCACGTATAAAATGTATGCTTTTGTGAAAAATAAACAGCTTATGATATTATACTTAAAGTGCTGCTTCCAACTTACACCTTCCACGCCACCCCCTCCTTTTCCGATACAAATCAAAACAAAAGAATAACGATTTTCAACTTTAATAGCATTATGTATTTTCTGTCAATGTCCACTCCAGCCCCTTAATTGCAAATTTCTTAGACTGCTCCCTCGAACTTGTTAGAATCTCCACGATCGAGCGTTTACAATGGAATATCATTTTAATGTGACAATAATGGTTGGTAAAATATCCGTCCTAGCAGTTTCAGCCCATAATCATCTACTTCATACGTCACTATATTAGTAAAATAGACTAAATACGTATATATATATATTAACATGCAGATAATGACTATGTTAAGATTCAATTTAACTGCTTCATTCACTTCAAGATCCATATTTGAGGTCCCACTACCACAGACAAAGTGCGGTTATACGTGTAGTACTGGCTTTCGAGCGTTATTCGCTCGAGCGAAGCAGCTCTGAATCACGTACGCTATCTAGCATCGTTCGTACGAACTATTTGGTGCTCGAGCGAAATGTTCTCACTGCAGCACTCTATATTCCGGTCTTGGCATATCTGTTTCTTCGTTAGTGTCACTTTGATATGATCCATATTTTTATGTGACGTCACAACTTTAAAATATTTCACTGATATATTATACTTTTATGAAAGGACACGTAAATGTTGTGTTATTATATGTAATATTGCACCCTGTTTGTAATATATATCTTTTGTTTAATGTTTATTGTATTTTATGCTCTGTTATGAGTAGTTAAATGTATCTTCATGTTTGCAAGAGTGCACTATACGAATTTGTATTTCTAAAGATGTATAGATGTCAGTTTTGTTGATAGTATCCTTTTGTAGATAGTGAGTGATTCATTTGTACTTTAATCTGTGTTCTCGAAAATAGTATAAAAACGAGGAAATCGCGTAAGAAATCATCACACACTTTTTCGCCACGGATCGACGAGGCTTTTAAACTTAAAAAGAAATCCTCGGTGTTGTGCATACATCTTGGTATGGTAGTTCGGGGCGCAAACTATGATCATACGTGATCATAGGCTTGCCGATAGCCACGCATTGAGTTTATGCGTTTTAGTTGAGTCAATTCATCGACAAACCGAAGTCCCCGCCTTCGTCTCAAGTAAATTTGCATTATAATGCAATAAATAAAGAATAAAACCTTTCAGTTTATACATACTGCAGTAATGTGGTTGTATTTCTCTGTTCTGTGAATATTGTCTTTGCCTAACACTATCCCTGTACCTGAGAGGAGTCTGTGTACTTCACTGAGAGTCATCGTTCACCGCTGAGTATTATTAAGTTAATATTAATAATAAAATAATACGACGCGTGAAGTAATTGCAAGAACGTATCAACTTCATCATGTGCATTAATCCTCATCGTTGCGATTATATAAGGCGGAAGAAAAGTGATTTCTTACGTAGGATTATATAATTTTTGTAAAGCTTTATGCTAATTACTCTGTCACAGAGGCCGACATCTGTTGAAACTAATATAATTATACTTGAGCATCATAGCTCCTGGTAGCAAAGTGATTAATGTTTTTGTCTTGTAATCGAAAGCTAAGAGTTTTGCATCCTTTGGGAGGCGAATTTCGGTTGTTCTAATCCCGACATGTGCATAGGTTTCCTTTCATCATCTCGTCGTCACGATTAGCCAAAAGTGGCAGAAAAGCGACGCTCAATAATAACAAATGAAATTTTTCATTGCAGCGTGAATCGGAAACACGAAATATGATAGACAGAAAGATCTGTTCAAGGTGTACACTTCGTAGTAAAACCTACTAAATTGTGACCTCAAAGTTGACGCAAGTACGAAACACTGCCAAAACTTATCCGTTCGCGGTTCTAAAAGGTACAACTGCGGTCTAAATCAGTTGGGCAACACTCGCGAAGGGTAGGAAAGGGGAATTTGCATCCCTAGCTGCCTCAGATATGAGAAATGAACATCCCGTTGTCTCCATGGACGGCTCTCTGACGCTGCCGCCATTGTTCTGGCGAACGTCATCCACGTTAATGAAATATGATGGCTTCGATTGAAAACGTCTACCAGTTACCCTCCCCCCTTCCTCCCCCGAAACGGCACCCGCATGGAACAAAGCCCTGGCTAGAGGTAATCGAATCATTCAGAGCGATGCGACGCGAAGCCAGCCGTGGCTTTGTAGCATTGGAATTCGTTATTTTCAATGATTAATGTTTCATTACAGGTCTCGATTTCTGTCCCCTTCCCTCTCCTCTGTCCCTCCTCCCTCCACACACGTCGTTGGTTGACAGCGCATACATCGTTATCAGTTATGTTATTGCGTTTCCCCAATTCGCCACTTCCAATTACTGATCAAGAATATGACATTACTTCGGATGTTCCCGGCAGATGGGGTGTATGACGTGCAAGGCATTAAAAGTCAAAGGACGAAGTAACATCTAAACAAATCGGTATAGTCCTACTATGATTTAAAAGCATTATTTGTGTGTGAAAGCCAGAAGTACAGAAAGAACAACCATTGCTTGCTTTTACAGTTAAAATTTGATATATATGCACCTCTTGCATGTACATTAAGGTATCAAATGCAATATTATGTTTGAACATGAAACGTTTTGAAAAAATGGTCCTTATAAGGACCCAAAAGAGTCCTTGTAAGGGCTAATTACTTAATAATTAGAAAATATATTTGCAGAGTATATATTTAAGCTTATAGTTACACAGGTTTGTTTGCGTTTCCGAGTAACACTCCAATATACCAAACACTAAGCATGTACATCAATTAACATGTAGGTTTGCTTCGAGGTAAATGATAAAACTCCGAAAAATATAAAATACATTTTTAAATCCTAATTATAATGTTGTTTACCATTGATATTTCAGAAACATTGTCAATAAGCTCCATGTTAATTTGAATGAAGACCTAACAATAGACCAAAAACAATCAGCAATTTTTTAAAAATCTCTGTAAAGGTACATTTTTAGAAATGAAACTTCACAAATAATATATTTTTCTTAAAAACGATGGGAATACTAAAATTAATAACCAACAGGGAGAAGTGTAAGGGATGTCCTTTTTAAAAGGCACCGACCAAAATGCCAACCTTACTCCCTGGTCTATGTTTCGCAGACTAACGAAACTCCAGCGTCTGGACTCTCAGCCAGTATGATCAATCCTCTGTGAGGCTTGTTTTCTATCCATCTGGGTTTGTGATTGCCCCTTCATCTATTTCATCTTAACACAAATCATCCTCATCTTCGCGATTACGCAAAATTGTCAGAAGAGATAAAATATAGCAGATCAATCAACCAATAACCAACAGGGAGGTTTGGAAAACTAAATCGTTCTTTAAAAGATATGCATTTCGTCAGAGACAAAGTCATTAGTGGTTTTCCACATTCGACCACATTATTATTCGATCCATAACCATGATGCAACCGTGAGACTCCATCACATACCTCACTAAAAGATGCATCTTCCCTAGCAAATTCAGCGCCAAGTAATTTACGAACACAGAGCATACCCAATATTGCCTTGCTCGAAGCCCCATACCATTCCTCTTCATGTAGGACTAAACCCCGCATATGGGAGCACGGCGAGATGCTTCATAACTTCTAGTTCACAGCTGCATCGTTCCGTCCGAGCCAGGGAAATCCACCAAACTTCACTATTTCCGAGTTTCTTCTAAATTCAAGGAAGTTCTTCCAACTGTAGCTTCCAGTTATGACCCTGACTGGTCGCCACAACCATGGAGTTTCTGAGGGTGCGGAGGGGAAAACCCTTGTTCATTTCCATTTTTATGGTGTCCCTCGCCCTATAAAATCCCGAACGTGCCCCCATTCGGTGGCGCACCATACGTACGAGCTACGTCCGGAATCAATGTTGCTGGCCAAACAGGAGGAAACTTCATTTTAAGCTGTGTCTTTGTTGTACAATGTGCTCCCATTATGTCCAATTTAATATGGAAATGCACGACATGGTCTGAGAAACAACAGTTGTGATAATGAACGTTTCTTAGTACTTCATCTTGATTTTAACATTATCCATTGTCTTTCTCCCTTAACTTCCTCAACTAGACTTTCACACACATGTGAAACCTCGAGGAAGATATTATCTACGAAATATCGCCATTTGAATAACTCTAACACGCAAGACTGCAAGGAAGTTCTTAAAACTGTGTTACTGGTGCCATGCAGTCTATACGGCCATTTTGCCCGCTGAACAAAATGGCGGCGGTGTATGCCGAACAACATTACCCGCGTGTCTCATATTAGTTGCTTTGCGCGTTTTCTTCTAGAAAACATGAAATAGGCATGAAACGCTATATTTACCAACAGGACAGGTTTGAATCTACTCAATATTAACAAACCATGCAAAATTTGAGTAAATGGCTGCTTTTGTCGTTGAGGCCTTTTTTAGTCCAATTTTCCCTCAAGAATTCGGTATCAATGCAGAAATTTAATGGTTGCACCGTGAAGGAATGAGGCTGAGTTGGAAATTTTCCAAATATCTTCAGCTCCCTAGGTTTACAGAGACGAAAAGCAAACGAAATGTAAAATGAGAGAAAAAGTACCAGGATTATTTGTACGTTTCGCGATTGAAGTGAACTGAACCAATTACTAATAACAGAACAGTCAGCGAAAAGAGAGAGGGAGTTCCAATTGGAGGAAAAACGTTTCCCTTCATCTGCAGAAAGGAGCCTGAAAGACCTGAGTGGATTCTAGAGAATTGAGAAGCCATTTGAGGAGGAGAGGCAGCGCAAGGGGGCCAGATATTGAGGGATATGAGGTCTTGAGACGTCTAAATCCAAAGGAACTTCTGTATTAAGGACCGTAGTTCTTTCAAAGGGCTGTATTGCTTCGTATACTTGTACAGAGGTGCCCTTCCAGTAACTTTGGAGTCTCTCGTATCTTCTAATACACCAAAGCCAAATGGCTCAGATCTAAAGCAGTTCTCCTATTTCGATCTTGTATCTAATGGTACACGTTCATGAAGGGAAGGTATACGGTAAAGTGTCTGCGGTACATTGCAGTGCGTCGTGAAGGTACAGTGGCGTGGAGGTAAGGTTCCACAAATTATCGATCCTGGTCATAAAGACGGTGGAGCGATTACCACCACGCTCTCGTCCTCAGAAACCCGCTCTTGAGAGTGTAAAGGCACGGGCGGAGAATCGAACTTTGGTCCCTCGCTTAGTAATCAGACACCTTATTTATTTTAGTTACCAGGTTTTAGGACCCTTCTTGGTCAAATTTCTTTGTAAATTCCTGTAGATATAAGCATGTGATTCCCTCCTTTGCTTACTTTCTGCGACAATGGGAAACATTTCTCTTGATTAAAGACCCTCAAGAATAATATATCATTGGTAATTACAAGTGCTTACACACTGTCTCGGGAATCTCTGGGGCAAGCGAACGAATACAAGACCTGCGCAAATAGTGACTCCAAAAGGGTCGACTAATCAAGTCGTGAGAGGGGAAGTAAGTTTTTTCTACGCCTACGCTTCCTTCGCGATATGTGACTAGATGTTCTGCTCACGTCTTATGGAAAGGAACTAGAACGCAAGTTGATACTCACCAACCAGATGAATGCCACACTGAGTAAGCTCATGGTTCAACATACTTGACACAACAGAGAACTTTCAGTAAAGCAATTCTGATTTTAGCAATGTTCATCAAAGTAATGTCCTTCATAGAGAAAACATTCCACAATTATACATAAAAATAATCTTAGCCAATAATGACTGAGCGTATATAATTGGTTCACCTATTATGTATGCACCTTGCTCTTGTACACACTAAGTGCATCTTCAGCCAACAGATTTCGTTCCGTGAGATAAATTCCCTCCTGTTGTCGTTTTAGTTTCCTTTATTTTTCCGAGGAGTTTCTAGAGTTCTGTGAGGGAATGACATCCACTCCCCCCTTCGCAACCCCCTTAGGCATCCGAGTTGGAGAACATCCGACGGTTGTCTGCTCATGACCTGCTTGTCTCTCTCGCTCGCACAACTCCAGGCTAGGAACGTTTCAAAATCATGAATATCACATGAATCCGTCCATGTCTGGACTTTTGCTGGCCTCTGGCGACAAGCGTCTGTGTGCAACAACAGCACGTCCCCTCTCCGAAATCCCCCAGCCCTCCTACAAAATGGAATTTCGCAATTCTGCTCAAAGACTTAAGAGAAATCGAAGATCAGCAGCATGTTCTTCTTGAGTCCTTCCTAGTCAGTAGGCAAAAAATGATTTGACACTTTCTTATACCACAGAAAAGTTTACGATTTCGTAAACCTGTTCCTCATTTATTTTCCGTTACACAAGGTCTTTCATATCAAATCTAAGGCGTTATTTTTCTTCTTTCCTCAATTAATTACAGCGAACCTTTGTTGGCACACTTTTTAGGTCTAGGTCGATTTTGATCCATCAATTTTTCCAACTATACAGATGTTTCAAATTTTCTCCGTGGCGGCGCCACTGAGTAGGTTCAGATGCCTATACCAATTACAATTTTTAACCTTTGTTTTATTGCTTTCATTTGCATTTTTTTTATTTTCGGGTGACCTGTAGCCCCATCAGTCCACCCTACGTACGCCAGTAGGTCAGATACTCCAAATTTGTAAAGACATACAGGGTGTTTCTGTGACCGTGTTACAGACTTGCAGGGATGATGAAAGGGAACAAACGCAACAAAATGAGATAGGGAACCCTGCTCCGGAAATGCCCCAGTCCAAAGTTACAAGCCAAAAACCTTCGAAGGGCAGGCAACCACGCACAACGCGTAGGGAAACCATAAAATAAAGGGGAAAGAATCCACCGCGCATGCCCTGGAGAAGACGTAACGTTAAACTTGACGTGTATAGTCTAGAAGCACGAGTGTCTCGGCTGCAATCAGTGCAATGGTAGAGGAACTGGCTGATATGGTGTTTGTGTATGAACGAACAAATGGGAACTGTAGGGAAGCAGAAAGATTGTATCGGACCACGTATCCACGACGCACACATCCAGAGCACCATGTTTCTCAGACTTTTCCAACGATTACGGGAAACGCGGCAAGTGCGATCTCAATTCCATGAGCAAGGAGGACGAAGTTGCAAGGATACCCAACCTTGAAGAAGCAGTACTGGATCGGGTAGAAGCAGAACCATCTATTAGTACACGGGCTGTGGCACGTGAAATTGGTGTTGCCCATAGTACTGTTTGGAAAGTTCTGCACCCTTACCATCCACATGGCTTGGGTCCAGCTGATTTCACACTCCGCGTCGTGTTTAGTGATTGGTTACTGCAGCGCTGTGTAGTCGACCCCCAGTTCCATGCCTGTGTTCTTTTCACGAGAGACGGGATGCTGAATAGTCGCAATAGTCATGTATGGGCCGATGAAACTCCACGTGCCACAATCGTGAAGGGCCATCAAGACAGATTTGCTCTAAACATGTGGGCGGGCATTGTCGGCGAACATTTAGTAGGTCTGTATCTTTTACCGCCACGATTAACTGGACCAGTGTACACTGTGTTTCTTTGGGACATAGTCCCTGAGTTATTGGAACATGCCCACTTCTCGTTCATCAACTCATGTGGTTTCAGCATGATGGGGTACCAGCCCACTTCGTAGCTGGTGCTCATGATATTCTGACGTAACCTTCCCTTAGCGGTGGATAGGGAGAGGCGGGCCTGTTGCTTGGCGTGCCCGTTCACCTAACCTGACCCCACTTGATTTTTTTGTAGGGTCATGTCTAAAATGTTGTCTACAAGACACCTGGGAGTAATGTAGAGGAACTTGGCAAGAATCCTTGCAGTCTGTGATCTGGTCTGAATGACTCCTGGGATATTAGAGCGAATGCGACACAGTTTATTGCGACGTTGTCATGTCTGTATTGAGGCAGGAGGGCGTCACTTTAAAAAAAACTGCTGTAATAATGGTTGCAGTTTCTACTCGTTAAAGCCACTACAGTGATTCTTCTGTGTTTGTTTTCCACTTCCTCAGAAACCTTTTATGGTTCCTCTCCGCGTTGTGCGTGGTTGTCTGTACTTCGAGGGTGTTGGCTTGTAACCTTTGACTGGGGCATTTCCGGACCAGGGTTCCCTATCTCATATTGTTGCATTTGTTCTCTTCCATTATCTCTGCAAGTCTGTAACACGATCACAGAAACACCCTGTATATGCAACGATGCAATAAGGAAATCTCGCATTACAAAAACCTTGAAATATCACTATAGGTACAATATATTTATAATATGAAATAAACTTGAATATTTCGACGAGTAAAGAAAATTAAGTGCCCAATGTTACAGCCACTTTTAGTTAGAATACCTCATACACTAATTAGTGTCGCTGTCATATGTATGTATGTATGTATTTGTGTGTGTGTGTGTGCGTAACTAGAATGCTGATGGAGGTATGGAGTGTTTTAAAATTCACGGCACTCAAAAATGTAATCGCACAAATCATGAAAAGAGAACATGCAAAGAGAATGTAACTAAATACATAATTGTAATTAAATATTAATACTATATTCACTTACAAGACCCATGAGATTTATGACAGAAGAAATCTCAATGTAAGACCATCACAAAAGTTCTTCTAGAAACCTACCTGAAATAAGAAAAAAAAGACAATTATAATTACATGTTGATCGTAATTTATTGCAATGTAACTCAAGATATCCAAAATTAATATGTTGCATATTTTGCACATACAAACACAGAAAAAGCGCCTGCAAAATTTATACTTACGTTATTTAGCAAGTGCACCAGTAATAGCGACATCTACCGGTAACTGCATAAATATGTGGACAAAATTCCTGAAAAGGCATCTAAAGTTCAAAGACCTCACAAACAAGACGGCATTCTATTGTTTTAGAATTTTGTAAGTTCTCCCTGTGAATTCCTATGAAGGTTCAGAAATCCTATATGTGTGTATGTGACCATGGTATGGATGTATGAGATAAAAACATTTTTAAAAAAGACAGCCAAATTAATTTTCTTCGTAAGATTTTCACAAAAGAACACTCCACATTCACTTCAACTCAGGAAATATTGGTATGAAAAAATTATTTCCAGCTTAGAGAGCGAAATGGAGAGCTTGAAGAATATTCCTTGAGAATGACGTGCTCTAACGAAGAGCACAGGAGGGGGAGGGGGGACTCCCCGCAAGCAGCAAATACGCGTGGGAGGGGAGGTAAATAATTTAAATAGCTTCCACTTGGTTTACCCCGCCCGGACCACGTGGTTCCGAAGAGGGATTCCCCGAGGCGAAACGCCCAGCTGCTAATTAAAGTTGCCGAATAAAAGTCCTTTTTTTTTTTTTACTTTCGCTGGTTTTTTCCCCTTCTCTCTCTTCGTTTATTGTTGGACGGTGACGTCATTTTCAAGACCTCAAGTTCGAAGGGGAAAAAAGATGCTAAATTATCCAGCTTTTCTCCGGATGCTGCGATGCGCCACTAACGGGATGTTTTCACGGAGGCAAAGTCAGCATTGTGCTGAATGGGACCTGTAATTGAATACCATCATTGTTGGGGAAGGATTCTGGTTGGTCGAAATTCGTGGTAGGAAAAATACAAATTGCTTCCTTTCTTGGGACATTTATCAAGATTCTATTCTCGATCTAATTCCACACTTACCTTGTGTTCTCTTTTTATACTGCAGCAACGCAGGGACATATTTCATGAAATTGGGTATCTGATAATTCAAGTTTGCACAAGGGGTGTAAGGGGTGCTCCTTCCACGTAGTGCACCCAATAGTCAACCTCACTTCCACGTGTACACCCTGGACTGCAGACTAACGAGGCTCTGGCGACTGGCCCTACGGCTGAGGACTTCTTTACAGCCTCAGCTTTTAACGAAAGTCAGGAGATTTTATGATTTTATGATTTTAGTTATGCAACGTTAGAGTTGTTATGTGTAACGATAAGGGGTGGACCCCGTATAATGTGACGGGTGCAAAATAGCCTTAGTGCTGACGCTCCCAAAATTTTAAATTCAAATTCAAATTCAAAAAGTTTGCACAGTTCGGCGGTTCGAAAATTTAACGTAAATAATTGCTAGTAGCGTGACGAAGAGCTCCAATACAACGATCTACGAAAATACTCGAGGAGTGGATGAATCAAGTGGGTTGAAAGCCCGTTTCCGAGACACGTACATATATGTATCTCTCTCTCTCTCTCTCTCTCTCTCTCTCTCTCTGTGTGTGTGTGTGTGTGTGTGTGTATTCACGCATGGCCTTCCCCGATGGATTAGAGTTAGCGTCGTCTCCTTGTAATCAACGGGTTCTGGGATTGATACTCTGCAGAGGCACATAGCGGTTCAGATCCCACTTTAAACAACTGTAGGTCCCGTCTCCATAATCTCTCTGTGTATAAAATGGACTTTAAAACACTGTTTTTTACGTAAATTTACGTTCAAATTTATAAAACGTCATAGTTCTTGGTATTAAGAGTTTAAATTCTAGTCCCGATTATCCTATCTGTGCATAAAGTGGACTTCAAAGTAAAAACTTTAAAAAGGCGCCCAAATATCAACCTCTTTTTAACGTAGTACACTCTGGACTGTGTTTTGCAGGCTAACGAGGCTCTGGCGCCTACAGGCACATAGGGGGTTGTGGAAGTACGAATCCACACATTCTCGATCTCGGCCATAGTGTATTGTGATCAATACCACGCTACTGCCGCCTTTGCCCCTATGCTTGTCGCGTGTATCCATTGAATGGGTGGACCCCAGAGTCGTTCTATGTTTACTGTCGGGGAATCTTCCGGGAATCGAACTCTTATCTCAGGCATAAGTCAGATAGCCTACCGTCTGGACCAACATGGCTCCTACCTTTATTATTGTTGTTGTTGTTGTTGTTCAGATTATTCAAAATATAATTTATGGTTTCTAACCAGTGCTTGATACATGTAGGGGAAACGTTAATATGATGTGTTGTTGAGGCTTCCCCGACTAATAATAAAGCGTGTTCTGCTGATCGTGAAAACATTTATAATTTGAAGTGTAAATAATGGTTTATTAACACAGCTTTTTACATACCTTGTGGAAACTCTCCAAGTTTATGAAAATGGTCAGTGCAACTCGATATGTGAGCCTTGAGTTGCCCTGCAGACATCTAATCAGTCCACATTCTTAAGCTTGATTCACATCTACGCTCAAGTAACGCTCAGATCACCCTCCTTTCACGATACGGTCAAATATTGTTGAATGATTTTTAAATAGAAGCATTCACACCTAGCGGTCCGGTAAAGGTTCGCTTCGATCACGCTCAGCTCTCACTTCGGTCACGATCAACCCACGGTTCAGTAGCAGTCTTCAACCCTGTTGCAGAGGATATGTAACCCAGTTTTGTGCATAGAAGATAAGCGAGCAGAAGACAAAGACCTACTGAAATACAGAGAAAGGCGAGCATAGATAAAATTGATTGATTGCGGGAAAAAAAATCCAAAATATTTTTCTCTCAATTCTGTTTGTAAAACATCGGTCTAAATATGCGATTTCATGAACCCGAGTAAAATAAATTTAAGAAAAAGCTGACCGAAACAACCAAATTACAATTAGAGCCAATGACAAAAAAATCAATACGGAACTATCCACAAATATGATCCATGAGCATTAGTTGTAATGATTTTTTTTTTTTGCGTGAATTAAAAAAACTTATAAATCAAAAAGGTAACATGTTGACGGTCATATTTTTTCGGGCAACAAAATTGTAATATGTGTGTGCGTGTAAAGGGAAAGAGGGTGTTGGTCAACCCTCTGCGAGGGGAAAAAAATCATTCTTGATGTCTAGCTCCGAAGCAAGATTAACAATGAACTTGCTCTTTAGTTTATACTAAAGAAAACTAAACAAAATAATTCCCTTTTTTTTATTCGAGGAAAACGGTAAACTACAATTTTTTTTAGTCGAGGAAGACGACGTTTCACACGATATGCGCAGTGGCGGCGATTAGGAGGGCGAGGGGGCAGTTGCCCCCCAAATTTTTGCCTAGTTTGCCCCCACACTCTGCTAAACCTTATCTACAAAGGGAAACATTGTCTTTGCCCCTCCGGTTTTGGAACCCAATCGCCGCCACTGGTGCGTAACAATCGGGTCCTTGAAACTAGGTTTGGAACCTGATGTTTATCTGTCACGTGTTGTGTCGGAAACTTTCTGATAAAAGAAATGGTCAACAATGTCGATATGAAACAATGAGCCCGAAAATCCTAGACCGACAAAGTATAGATCGACCACAAGGAAAAAAACCTTGGACGAAAAGTCCCCGCGCAGCTTTCCCTTCTTCCCTCCACCTCGGGCCATAAGGAAGCATGGTCCACTCTCCCCCACCCTACTCGCGGGAGTACCGCCCACAGGAGTCGAAGGTCTGCGCAGGTTGTTTTGCTCGTGGTTCCACTAGTTTCTGCCACTGTTGACATGATCCTCGCAATTAGTCAAAACTGGCAGAAAAGCGAAGTAAACCAACCAAATCAATCAATCCCCGTTTTCGTAATTCTTTTTCTTCTTTATTTTCTACTAATTAACGCCAGTCCTGCAACAGCGAAGTCCGTCGTTGAAAATCTCTTAAACATTGTAGTTAGTACAATCGGCAGGCTTTTTACACAGAAAAATCGGTGTACTCTGTGAAGAAACCAACACAGACTCACGTTGATCCTACCTTCACCGGAGAAAAGCTTGGCCGCGAGTGTGGATACCCCCTGACCGTGAGGGGGCAGTGACCTGAGCGTTGCTTGAACGTAGATGTGAATGAAGCCTTGCTGTCGCAAAGCGCGTCTGTTGCTTTACTGAATAGTGCCAGGTTTGTTCCCGCATTACACATTGGTGTGCATCCGCAAGCACGTGCATTCACTATTGGTGCATAAACTCGAAGACTTTCTGTATCTTGAAAAATGAAAATTATAGCAATATCTTCCTCTGTTTTTAAACGGCGAGCATATATTTCTCGATATTAGGATAAGTAGATAGTTTGCAGACATAGGAACATGCTGTAGGTTAGCAGCTTGTCGAAATTAGAAAAAGGAAGCAGTATTACAGCTTGCAAATCCAGAACTAATGATTCTCAGTTCTCTTATTTATAACTCTAGAAAAAAATATACAACTGTAAAATGTACAACTTCATAAAACATTGTGCAACAATGCTTTGATTAGATCAACCCCACGTAATTTAGCATATGCTTTTAGTTGTTACCTTACAAAAAAAACTTAACAATAGATTAAAATGTTGCTGTAACTGCAGAACTACACACAATGTTCTCTCAACGTTCAAGGCTGCCATCTGTGCTGCACAACAAAATTGTAGCTGCTTCCCTGTTGCCTCGTAATCAAGGGGTCCCGGGTTCGATACCCAGTGGAGGAACCGATAGTGGTTCGGATCTCATTTTAAAATAAGTATAATTAGTTACATTGCAGTTTTCGTATTTATTGTGGTTTGTTTTTCATCATTTTATGTGGCTCTTTTACTCTAGATTAATCATAGCGATGAGGAAGCAGTGGATAATGAGACGAAGAAAATAAAATCAGTGTCTCCCTAAGATTCCAGTACGAGATTCCTAGCATCCGTGACGCTATTCACTTAGCCACGGAGACCATTTCAAGCATACTAACTGTTAAAACTACGACGCCAAAAGCTAACTGCGTACGTCCCGATAACACGCTATAAAATTAAAGCATTTATTTGCAAACGCCCTGTACAAATATATATATATATATATATATATATATATATATATATATATATATATATATTTCATGTTACATATAGAGAAACAGAGTCGACAGAAAGGATCATTTTCCTGCTGCCTCTTCCATCCCTTCCTCAATGTCCGTTTGGAACAGAAGACAGTCATTTTTCACGGTCCGCTCGGAAGCTGTATCATGGACATTTCTGGTGAGCACAAAGGAGAGAGAGGATGAAATATGGGATGCTGACAAAGAGGATACAGGGAGGAGAAGATATCTTAATCCTGCTTTTGGGAGGATTGAAGAGACGCTCGTGTGAGCTGAAGGCTTCAAAAGTTGTCGCCCTTTCATGCGTATATTGAAGCAAATTGGAGCTTGCAAATGCGTATAAATGAAGCAAGGACACGGAGCACAAGTTAATGAACTAGAGCATGAAATAATTGTGCACAAACAATGTTAAATTGAGCAGATATGTAATATTTGCAGTCTACAATAATATTATTAATTGAATATAATCGTAGCCTAAGGGAACTCGTTTATGTCAATACAGCAACAGGATAAATAATATAAATACGCCAGAACATAGAATTAATAAGTCAATACACCGGAAAAAGAAATTAATATAGGTGGATCCCGCGATGCTTTGAAGCGTTCGTTCGGAAAATCCGCTGTTGTAAAAAACATGTCCTTTGGGCAGAGAACAACGAATAAGATTAAATTATGAAAATGTGTTATGATTCTAGCTTATATGATTATTTAATCATAACACTAATTCAATGAATTTGTTATTCATGGAGTTGTTTACATTCATATCGCTTTCAATGCAAATGTGTTTGATTATTCAAAAAGATGAAATATATATTCATAAATTCTACCAGACGCCTGGCGCGCATGTATTTAACACACGCACGAGAAGATTCAAGGCTTGTCACTTGCCCCAACCCTTGTGAAATGGGATATATGCATACTTTATTATTTTACTTGTTATTCTATTTTGTATCTACTTACATGTACAGTGGCATCCATGAGTATTACCGTGCAAATTGTCCATGACTATCTTCGTATTTTTATCTTCCATCCTGTGTGCTTTTAAGCAATGGATTCTTATGTATGGTGGTGCCAATGTTCTCAATAGCTTGGTTTGAGTTTCCGTTTAATTATTGAAGCTCTTATTGGGTCAAATAAAGTACACGAACATGGTGGACAATTTGCACGGTAATACTCATGGATCCCACTGTACTACAGTACAGCCGGGAATAAAGTATAGTGTTTAAATTTGGAAGTATAATGTAGTATAACGAAAAATGTTAGGTATCAACACAACATCTGAATCAACACTTGTATGTACCAACACAGCAAAAGGTAATGTACACACTGTAGCTACAACAGAAGAGTCAGCATGTTACCAGTGTCGTCCAACACTAAACATTTTTAATAGCGACCTGCAAGTTTGCAAGCATTGCCACAATTTTATTAATGCAATGGGAAGCATTTGCATGTTGCATGTTTAGTGAACTTTCCAGCACGAATTCCAGAAATCTCCCCCAACGAGAACACCGTGTAGTAGGCATTGAACTGCCTCAACGTCCACTTCCACATGACCGTAAATAACGCTTTACAACAAACGTCTTCTCTCAAGTACCCCATTGGGGATCGCCTTTCACCATAACTGTTCTCTCCAAGAACCAATGTCACACTGCAGCACTTCCTCGCTTCCAACACAATGCAGAGTGTTGCCAACTTTCTGTGTACTTTATTTCTGGCCATACTGTACTACATACCATCCTACTTGGGTTCTTTTTAAAGTAAAGTTTTTATTGCACAAAAAAACCTTCACTGTCGAATTATTATACCCTGTCCCAGCTAACTGTGGAGCAAGGCAGCGCATAGCATCAGAGTAGCGGGAGAAATCGAGTGGCCAGATAAAGGCTGGTAACTGCAGACACTATCCCATCCTTCACGCAACACCGTTCCTTCTCGCGTGTTCATTGGTGGAGTCGTCCAACGTCACTACGCAGAGATTTTTATCGTTCGCCTGCTCCACAGTTAGCTGGGACAGACTATAGTGAATATGTATTTCTTATCAGCTTCTACATACCTTAATATATTTTTCAACATAGTTTTCCTGGCCAGTTAACGTACAATGAGCTTTTGTAGACCTTCCTCTCAGAAGTGGAATACATAAGTCAGGATTCTCTATTGCCAAGGATACCTGGGTATCTCTGGGAAGAGAAATACCTCACCCCCTCCCCTTCAGTTAGTTCGCACGCACATTTTAGGTTCTCTTTAGGAATCCATCCGTAACATGAATCCATATTAATATTACAACTACATACACGCGTATAAACGGGACTGTTCAGATCAACTTTATTTTATGCTTGCATTGAAGACATCCTATCTGAATTGCCTGAATTTAGTATTACTAAATTAGATCACTAGTTACATATACTTATTAGAAGGTGCATATGAAACAACTAGGCAAAGGTAAAAGTGCCCCTGAGCATGTACACACATGCTTTGACTTTGGTTTGACTTGGTGTTTTAAGTCAACTTTATGCACAGTACGGTTAATCGGGACTGGACCTACAGTTTAAAGTGGGATCCGAACCACTATGTGCCTTCACATGCTATCAAGGCATATTGGGTGATGTAAAGGTAGAGCTCCACATATTCTTGATTTTGGGCCTAGTTAGGATGATGTGATCAGGAAAATCACTAGATTTTCAGATAACCTGCCCCGAGTATGTGTAACTATTGATCTAATTTTCCCTATTGCCCTATTTTCTTCCTACTAGCCCTTCACCTAATTCAGAGCCACCAGCCGCCGCTGTTACACTATAAACCGGTAGGCGAAATAAATTATTCACCAACAAAGCAGATAATTTTTACTATAGCTCTTTTCAGTTCTTACGGCTGCCGGTCCTAGTTCTGGCAAGGGAAGTGGGGAGCGGGGATTACGCAACAGACCAACCATACAACAGCAGTGGCGCCGAGAGACACAACGCGGCCGGAAAAAGCACTACGTGAAACTCGTCCTACTGGCAGCTACGTTTCTTATCGTGCTGGATTGGTCGCTTCCCCGCTCCCCACTTCCCCTGCCAGCTTCTAGAGCGCCCGCCGTAAGAACTGAAAAGAGCTATAGTCTCCATGTCGACGGAATATATTAGTTTTCATTTTCCATGTAGCTTTCTATTACTTCCTAGATACAAATACAAGCTAAACTGTGAAACATTTGCCTCAGGACATTTATAAATATGTATAAATTCAATGGGAGAAAAATTCACGTAGAATGCACGCATAACTCCCGGCGCCAATAATTCACGCATAATTCCAGGAATTCAAGGAATTCAAGGAATTCCCGGAATTTAAGGATTTCCGGAATTCAAGGAATTCCGGTGAGTATCCACCCTATATTTACTACAAATCCGGTGCGCTAATCAAAAGACTAAACCTCGGTTCACCTGAAGAGAAGATAAGAGGTAACCTCCTGAAATGTGGTGTTAGATAAGGTGTTCCAGAATCACTAGGCAATGCATAATGCCCAAACAACATTGCATGCTAGCACAGAACCATTGTCACTACCGTTCACAGGATTACTGCCCCGCCCCCCGTGCATTGTACCGTGTCATGAAGGCATCCAGGAAGTGTGTAGTATGTGTCCAGTATGGCTCAAGCTCGGCCATGCATGAGGTGATGTGATCAGCCTCGCGCTTCGACTGCCTTTCCCTTCTTCTAGGAGGATAGTCTCCTGGTATTCATTAATTAAATAATGGGTAGGCCCCAAAGCCGCTTCACGCAGGAAGACTGTTGGGAGAAATACTCAACAGAGGTCACTTATCCCGTGAATCGAACCCTAATCTTCTCCGTGGCAGTCAGTAGCAATAGCGACTATACCAGCTGGGTCCTGGAGGTTGACATGTTGATTTGTCTATTTGACTTGCCACTTATGGCTAGTCGCGAAGATGGGGATGGAATCTTGTAAGAAAAGAACAGTTTACAAGAACACATGGACTGGACAACTGACGAAATTCATGAAGAGACATTCTTTCAGAATACCCATGCCCAGGCCGGGATTCGAACCCATGATCCCTGGTGTCCTAGCGGTCTGTGCTAACCACCTCGCCACGGATATCGGCAAGGCACAACATACAAATCCCGCAGAGGTTGATACTGGCTGTGGTTCCAGACGCCAGAGCCTCGTTAGTCTGTAATACGCAGTCCAGGGTGTACTATGTTAAAAAAGAGGTTGACATTTTGGTGCCTAAAGAAAGGGTCACCGTTACACCATATCATTTAGAGGATTTTGGGTCATTTTTGTTGACAACACTGCCTCAGTTAGCAACGTTGAAATGCACGTTTGGTCCAGCAGCTATTACTGAGGTACAGTCACTAGCAATAAAAATAGGATTCCTAGATCCTGAAATACTCGCTTCCCAGCAATGTATTGTGTACTGCCTAACTCCACGGCGGTGGTTGAAGTTCCAATTAAAATTTGCTACTTAAATGTACTTACCGCAGCATCTGGGAGTCCCATTTTTAATGCCGGTGACCGTACATGAAGTTGAAACTTTGGTTATGGTTTTCAATGAGAACCGTCCATTTCAGTAGACCCGAAGTAGCGATAAAAAAAGTTCTTGCGAAAATTGAAAGACCCACATTCACGACCCTTACTTCCAACAAAAAAAAAAACTATTTGTTCGCGAACCTCACATTCCCACACCTTCCACCCGAGGAGGTGAAAAGCAGGGAGGAGTCGGTCTGCCCTTTGAACGCCCCCGATAGCATTTCCTCTGCGTTACTTTGTCTTGCCAGAAGGAAAGTGGGAGAGGACATAAAGTATGGCCTTAAGAGGATGGCAACGGTCACGCGAATTCGAGCTTACAGATTCGTGGTTATCACGTCGCGGCGAAAAAATCAATTGCGTACGCTTGTATCACGTGATCGCGTGCGATTTTCCCCTACCGTCCTGAAATAGCACGCCGACAATTTCGAAGGGTTTTGCCATCTTTCAGTTTTGAAATATGGTTTTCCCCAATTCGATGGCGTCCATTTCTTTGCAGGGAGGAGAGGTTAGGTGTGAACTTTACAGCAAAGAGAGCAAATGATAAGTGGTTTAAATAGTGTGAGGGGAAAATCCTCGTTGTTAGAGACTTGTGTGTTAGTCCTGAACTATAACTATACGCCTCGTCAAGATTTCAAGAAAGATAAATTCCTAGTTTCTTTCAGTTTGTCCAGAACTATAACTATACGCCTTGTCAAGATTGTAAGGAAGATAAATTCCTAGTTTCTATTAAGTTTGTCCAGAACTATAACTATACGTCTCGTCAAGTTTGTAAGGAAGATAAATTCCTAGTTTCTTTCAGTTTGTCCAGAACTATAACGCCTCGTCAAGATTGTAAGGAAGAAAAATTCATAGTTTCTTTCAGTTTGTCCAGAACTATAACTATACGCCTTGTCAAGATTGTAAGGAAGATAAATTCCTAGTTTCTATTAAGTTTGTCCAGAACTATAACTATACGCCTCGTCAAGTTTGTAAGGAAGATAAATTCCTAGTTTCTTTCAGTTTGTCCAGAACTATAACTATACGCCTTGTCAAGATTGTAAGGAAGATAAATTCCTAGTTTCTATTAAGTTTGTCCAGAACTATAAATATACGCCAAAATGAGTATCAAATTGATTGGGGCCGTCAGAAATTTCCTGTCTCAACTTTCCTGTTTGTTTTTCCAGCTTTACGCTTGGAAATAAAACTCATCGTGCCCAATTTGTCAGTTTTCTTAGTTTTAGTTGCTCACTTGTATTAGCAAATACATTGTCGAGTTTCAATCTTCGAGTAGTTGCAACCATGAAACTCTTCAACTCAAATGTAAAAAAAAATCATACAGGTGTGACCGTCGAACATTCGACTGTTGGTCCACCAAGGTTTATTCTACAGTAGTTACAGCGTATGTAAGAGAAAGTTGAACACAATGAATCCAAATTCTAACATGCATTGTAGAACTGCTGAATAATATTTATTATTATCGTCAGGGGCACAGAATTGAACTAAAATGTAAACTGACTGAAGTAAAAGTCCCTAAACTAAAATATACTCTGTATCGGATATCTCTGGAGCACTTGCCGCTGGATTAAGTGGAATCTCTGTTATTTCATGGTGACACCATTGGTGTCCTAGCTGCTTGAGATTTCTCTGCAAAATCGTGATCAGTTTTCCAAAGCTAGAGAGTGGTCACAAGATTAGTCGAGAGTTCCGCTTACAATGCTGCTTCTCCGTACCCTTGCGAGGAATTCAAAGGTTTTTATTTTCAAATTGTTGCGCAACCGGCTACTCAATACATAAACGGAATTATACAGGCTACCGTCGCAGATCGTAGAATATGAGGAACATTTTTTAAAAACACGTTTTGTTCGATTTTTCTGCATCCATACAGTGTTGAATTTGATTTTTCTTTCACTTGAAGGCTATTTTGCACCCGCCGTGTTATACGGGATCCAGCCTCTTACCTAAATTGACTGCAATGTCGTTGACTAAAATATAAAAACATTCTGACTTCGGTTAAAAGCTGAGGCTGTAATGGGGCACTCAGTACACATAAGGACAAAACACAGACGCCAGAGCCTCGTTAGTCTGCAAAATGGAAATGAGGTTGACAATTTGATGTCCTACGTGGAACAAACACCCCTTACAGTGTTGCCTGTGGCCTCCCAGATGGCGCAGTGGTAGCGTCGTCGCCTTGTAAGCAAGGGGTCCAGGATTCAATACCCGGTGCAGGCAGTGGTTCGGATTCCACTTTAAACTGTAGGGTGCATAAAGTGAACTTAAAACACCAAATCAATCAATTAATCAGTGTTGCCTGGTAAAATCAAATCGGTATTTATAAATCAGAAGTTCATTGAACGAGAAAAGGAACTTGAAAGTGCACTTGGTAGATAATAGCTACGACAAAGGAAATAGATTGATTTGTTTTTTCTATGATTTTCTGCCACTTTTAGCTAATCGCGAAAATGACGATGAATGTAATGAAATTGATGAAACGAAACTCAGAAAGAATGCCTATGCCCAGATAGGAATTCAAACCCATAACCCCTGACTTCGTAGTGTCCATGTTTTCCAATTCGCTATGGAAGACGGAAAAGGAAACAGATATTTCGAATCTGTCACTATTATATGAAACGAAAAAATCAACATATATTGCGTTTCCATACAGATAAATGAACCAATCAACAGCGGAATAAGGAAGGGACGAAACCGAAACCCCAGAGTAATTGCTTTTTAATAAACCAGAAAATTCAAGTCAACACAGACCAAAAGAGAAAGAGCGAGACAGAGAGAGAGAGAGAGAGACAGGGCTCCTCGCAACTTGATTAATTATGGCGTAGAAACGAAACGAAGCAAACGAACAAATCTATTTTTCCCCGAAAACCCAGCATCGAGTAATTTGTTGCTACTAATCACCAGCGGCTTTTGTTGGAGGAATTTGTTTGTATCGACAAGGAACAGCACGTGACTTGCTTTTCTAAGCCATCTTCCGGATACTGGAGTGAGATGTTTTCGGTTACATCCACTTCAAGAAAGAATTCATATAGGTGGGACCGTCTCAACATTTGTTGTTAGGCAATTTTCTATGATGTAGGTTGGAGTTGTTGAAAATTTGCATAAGTGAGTTCCGTAGTGTGTTTTATTTTGAAATAATACTTTTCACGGATAATTCTAAGTACGAGGGTTGATTAATAAGTCCGTGGCCTAATTTAGAAGCAGGTGAGCTCGGCAGGTCTTCTGGGTTGCATGTAGTTCAACTTGCTGACGATAACACGTTTTTCTGAACGTTGAGTTGTGTAAGGTCCAGGGAAAATGGACAGAAACAGCCTGAGTCTATATATTCATGGCCAACGAAAGTTAGTGGAGAGTGCACTTTCATATAGGTAACTAGCTGATTAGCCGGTGTTTCCCGGGTATTTATTTACCCCAATCTTGTATTAGACAGGAAAATAGTGAATTCTAACTATAGCGTAAAATGTAACTAATTTTAAATGTGATCGTGAATGTCACCAATTAGCTTAGCGACTCCGAACACTATGGATTCGACACTAATCTAGGTCATTTGTGGCATTTTATTTTTCACTCCCCCTCTCACCCCCCATGCCGATAGGTGATGAACTTGGAGTGGAACGGCATTGGGAGTGTCACGAAAACTATGGATTCCATTCGCAACACAGCCTGAATGTTAGACAACTCGAGAAACACTATCGTTGTGCGGATTGCATAGAGTCACGGATGTCTGTTTGTGCGGAATTTAATATCGGTGCTTCTCGATTATTTTTACATGACACCTCTTCCCACCCCACCCCTATGGGTGCCAGGGGTGTCTTACCCTAAAATATTATTTCCAGATTGCAAGTGATACGTGCACCAAGTTTGGTTGAAATTGCTCCAGGCGTTCGAGAGTTATGCCGGAACAAACAAATATACACACACACATCTATTTTTATATATAGGCTATATATAAAACAAATAATAAGAAGAGTTTTGCGGAATTCAAACATGGCAGGGAGGCGACTACAAGGTTTTCCCTCAACAACTGACGCATCTCAGGACCTCATTGTGCTGGACTGAGACAGTGAACTGGTTCTATCACGAGGACGCGTTAATTTAGTAATTCACATTAAACTCCACATGAGAAGGTCCCATAACGTTTGAACCAGGCTCAAAATGGCAAGCGAGCATTCTTCTATTTTAGAAGCAGATCCCGATAGATTTCTCTATCAGTCACATTCAATCAGAGGGGAAGAAACCAATGAAAGAGGTGGAGGTACCCCCCATACTCCACGTCCAAAATAAAGTCAAACAGATGCTGTCAGCATCCCAAGGTGATGCTCTCCAACAGGGGTGCTCTAGCATCAAGAGAAGGTCAAAGTTTGCACATCCGCAGTGACCATGGCTACTATTCAAAACTGAAAATTCGCCGGCTCGGTGGCTAAGCGCATTAGTGGTCGGCTTCCGGTCTCGGCACCGAAGTCCTGGCCTTGGCATGTGTGTTGTTTGTGAATGCCCCTCTTCAATTTCATCTACAGTCGGGACGCGCTAGCAACCGGCGTGGAACCACACGCTCTGGTGGCGACGCGCTGTTGCCGGATTGACTTACTTCAGGATTTTCGCGAGCCCACAGAAACACGTGTAGGATTAAACATCTGGTTAAACAGTCAACAACGGGACACTTCCATTGTTCTCAGTCCGACTCTGTTCATATTTGAAGGAATAACGTTAATAGGCGGAGAGCTTTTGGCTGAGTGAAGTGCGTTGTTTTTTTGTTTTTTTAATATTAATTCCGATTTCTGTATTGAATACTTTTGTGCGTGAGCCGGCGTTTGTGTGTGTGTTTGAAAGAGTTGTTGGGAGAAATTGTACTGCAATGTCGGAAAGAAGAAAGAAAGTAATTCGTAGCTTCCCAAATTATCTCACTTCACACACCCACATGTGCCTCTCCGATGGTACAGTGGTAGGGTAAGCGTCGTCGCCTTTTAATCAAGTAGTCCTGGGTTCGATACCCTGTCGAGGCACATAGTGGTTTGGATCCCACTTCCAACTGTAGGTTCATTCCGGATTAGCCGTAATGTGAATAAAGTGGACTTTAAAACACCAACTCAAACAATCATTCACACACAATTTATTTGTTATTGATAAATTCTTCTCCGTAATAGAGTAACTCAGTTCTGTGAAATTCTGTTTTAGAGGTAATTTTTGTAGGTTCCGCAAAATATAATTTAAAAACGTGTTAACGAAACCAAGTTGTACGTAATTTGTTTATACGTAATTCGGCCTAATTTTCAAGAAATACATTTCATTTGTACGTTGTGAAGCTTCAACAATGTCACAGAAGTATAAATTCCATGTCGTTATAAAACAAAGGGCGAGTTTCATATACAAAAATAATAGGGGGATAGCTGCGGTCGGTATCGAGTTGCGAAAAAGACGAACGCCGTGGTGTGACAAAGAAGGCAAAGAGAGGCGGCATGAAATCAAAGGAGAAAGATTTGCCACAGTTGTTCATAACACACGACGAATTTGCTTTTGTGGGTAATTGTGATAGGATACAACACAAGTACAAAGATTCCGGTAGCTGATGCTTGCAATGTACAATAATAAAAATACAACAGAGGTTCTTTCAGTGAAGGTTTTCGGTTGCTGTGCAGAGCAGGAAGATAAAATGTTTCATGCTTGCCAGAATGTAAAATTCACACTGGAAGTTAACGTCAACCTACAAGAAACTTCAGATTGAAATTTCTAGATTCGTTAATTTATCACTTTACCACGAAAATAACATATATTAGCATACTGATACGTACGTGCTTAATTTCGCGTGACGTTTTATTTTTTCCCGAGCTTGCCAACAGCTGATTAGCCTGTCCGCCTGTTTGTGCGAACGTGCCAACGTAGAAAACTCCCAGCCACATGGCAGCCAACGAGGAGACAGAATTTGGTCACGTTCTGCGTTCTGATTGCACACCGCTTCTTATCGCGTCCCGACTTTAATAATCACACATGCTCATCGTCCCGATTAACCACAAAGGGCACACAAGCGACGCTAAAAAACAAGAATACAAATAAAACTGTCTCTGTGTTGATAGAACCAGGCAGTGGCGGCCATTGAGTTCCACCTTGGGATTATGTGCGGAAAGTGTGTGTGGGGGGGGGGAGGCGCAAGGACAGTTTACTTTCACTTTATACATAAGGTATAGCATAGTGCGGTGGCAAAATTTAATCGCCACCACTGAAATCAGAGTACGACTAACACGTACAGTCAACGGCAAAGATAATGGTAGGCAAATTGTCCACGAGTATTTTCATTATTTTTTTATTCTACGTCCTGTGTGGTTTTAAGGAATGAAACAACGTTTGTTGGTTCGAAGAAGAAATTGTTCTCTGCTTACTGACGTCATTATTTCAATTCATTGTCATGACATTATGTAATTCAGACCTTACAAGGCGAGGGACGTGACAGTTATCATGAACAGAGGTATGAATTTCAAGAAAAAAACATCTCTTCTTTCTGGGCCTTAATGAGGATGGTAAACATGATAGTCCCGTTTCATTTAGAACCGGAAGATAATGTGTTGTTTTTTTTGTTGTTGTTTTTTTCATTTTTCTGCATGCTTTCACTCATTGGTCTTTTATCAGTTTTTATTTTTTCAGGTTTTGAGGTTCATCGTACTCTTTCATGGTAGTTTCGTGCATTTCACTTGCTTCTCCCAGAACTCTACAACGGAAAAATCAATGTTTTACCTCGGTTCAAGTGCAAAGAGAAAGAAGGGGGGGAGAGAGAGTAGGTGCCACTTTGGTGGCTGCTTACAGATAATGGAAGACATAGGAAGGAATCCCTTTGTTTTGGCTTTTGTTATTTCACGTCGCTTTTCTTACCCTTTTGGCCCATCGCGGCAATGATATGATGAAATTGGTGAATAGATACCAACAATAACACTCGTGCCCAGGGCGGGATTGGAACCCGGGACACTGAGGAAAGAATCGAGAATATAAAGTTGTACGTAAAAAGTATGACACTTAATTGTTTTCCAGTATTTAAGCCACGTAGCATCCGGCTTTACAAGTACAGAGCATGAGTACTACCAAGCAAATTATCCATCACCATGTTCACATACTTAGTTTTATCCATTGAAATCTTCAAAAATTGAAAGAAAACTACAAAGAAATTGCCTGTGCATCAACATACGTAAAACTGATTCCTTAAAAGCACGTAAGTCGTAAGAGAAAAATGAATGAAAATAGTCATGGACAATTTGCAGAGCAATACTTGTGGATCTAACTGTACATGCCACTAATGAAAAATTCAAGCTAAAACATTAATGCCTGAAACAACTTTCAAGGTTGTTTCTTTTCCCTTTGGAGAATGTTGAAGCCATCGCTTGTGGAATTATGTCACATGTGCAACACCTCCGTAGCCATGCATATTCAAAAGAACGTCAGCGACTTGCATCTCGGGAAAATTTCACGCCTGTTGCCTGACTGACAGGGGCATCTGTCCTGGTCGCTTGTTCAGCAGACTGTTAACATCAAAACAGGCGGATGTGACTTCCCGCTTCGCAGAAAGGGATCAGTGTAGTGGCGCGAGAAAAATCTCCCGCCACTCTCCATCGAAGGGCTGGGACGTATGTGGGCTCGGAGGAAAATGAATCCATCACGAAAACTATTGACAAAGCTGGCCTGTCAGTGTTAGCTAATGGTAGTGCTTTCTCGGTTGACATCATGTGCGACAGTCTCGTGTAAGAATTTGATCGTTTCCACTTTAGTCTCAATAATGTCTCCGCTTCGTCCTTGAAATACGAGCTGTTCTGTACATGTGATACTAGGGTTCCAAAGCGTTCTGGCTCTTTTTTCTGCGTAAATTGGCTGTGAAAATCAACGTTCTAACATGTTTATAACCCTGTACCAGTTAACTGTGGACCAGGCGAACGAGAACAAGTCTCTGCGCAAGACACGAGACGGCTCCACCAATAAACAGTGAGATAAACGGGATTGCGTAATGTACGACTGGAGTTACCCGCTTTCCCCACTTCGCTATGCAGTGTTGCAAACTTTTGAAAACGATAATACCGTACGCACATGGCAAACGGACCGTATTTTTGTCTCCAGGTCCGTACGATTGGTTTAAGAATTTCATAGGGAAATATTAGGTATAAAAGCAAGTGCAAATTTTGACAAGCCGTGCATTTAGCGTTCAGACTAAGGCCTGTACCGTACGTTCGTACATGCCATGAAATCTCCGTACAAGTACAGTCAGAACCGTAGAGTTGGTAACGCTGCGCTTTCACCACTCAGATTTTCCTCCTCCTTCTCTTCAACTACGCGCGGCTCTGCTCTACAGTTAGATGGGACAGGGTATATTATGCAGTAAAGGGAGAAGGGAGGCATATCCTTTATGAAATCGTTATTCCAGTCTTATACAGTTGTCTTTATTATTTGACTTTCTTCATTGAAGAAAGGTACACTTTCTGACACATCGTGACGATGGGGATGAATGGCAAATAAGTCCAGGAAAAACCTGACGAGTCACATTTTCCCCTATTTACAAGAGAACAAATTGAAACTTTCAAGACTGATTTCTTCCCCTTCCCCTTTACACCATTTTTAGACTTTCACATTTTACAGGACTTACCCAGTTTTTCGACAGCTACACCATACAAAACTACACTGACGGAGCAATTTTTTGACATCTACAACAGAAAATCGAGAATATTCTACTTACCAGATTTTTCCCTTGTACTTGACGAGGAGACACTCGCAAAGAAACGCTAAGGCAGGACACAAACCCGCAGCCTCGGTACCAAGAGGCCCTGGCTACATATATATGTGACTACCTTTTCTATATCATGTTCGCAATAGTGTTAACTGTGCATTCCACAATGAGGAAATCAGTTTTATACTACTTTCGCTGCGTTCATGCATTCGTTGAATCACTATCTGTATCCTCTATGTACGTTCGAGAGGGTGTGAAATAAACTCAACTTTCGCTATCCGTATCCTCTATGTACGTTCGATAGGGTGTAAAATAAAGTCTATTAACGCTTTCCGTATTCCCTGAGTGTTCGATAACTATGAAATAAACTCTACTAATGCTTTCCGCATCCTTCCTGAACATTCGATAGTCTGTGAAATAAACTCTACTAACGCTATCCGTATCCTCTTTGAGCGTTCGATAGTCTGTGAAATAAAGTCTACTAACGCTTTCCGTAACTTGTTTGAGAGTTCGATAGTGTGCGAAATAAATTCTACTAACGCTTTCCTTATCCTGTTTGAGAGTTCGATAGTCTGTGAAATAAACTCTACTAAAGCTTTTCGTATCCTCTTTGAGACTTCGATAGTCTGTGAAATAAACTCTACTAAGGTTTTCCGTATCCTCTTTGAGCGTTCGATAGTCTGTGAAATAAACACTACTAACGCTTTCCGTATCCTCTTTGAGCGTTTGATGGTGTGTGAAATAAATTCTACTAACGCTTTCCGTATCCTCTTTGAGAGTTCGATAGTCTGTGAAATAAACTCTACTAACGCTTTCCGTATCCTCTTTGAGAGTTCGATAGTCTGTGAAATAAACTCTACTAAGGTTTTCCGTATCCTCTTTGAGCGTTCGATAGTCTGTGAAATAAACTCTACTAACGCTTTCCGTATCCTCTTTGAGCGTTCGATGGTGTGTGAAATAAATTCTCCTAACGCTTTCCGTATCCTCTTTGAGCGTTCGATGGTGTGTGAAATAAACTCTACTAACCCTTTCCGTATCCTCTTTGAGCGTTCGATAGCCTGTGAAATAAACTCTACTAACGCTTTCCGTATCCTCTTTGAGAGTTCGATAGTCTGTGAAATAAACTCTACTAAGGTTTTCCGTATCCTCTTTGAGCGTTCGATAGGGCGTGAAATATATTCTACTAATGCTTTCCGTATCCTCTCTGCACATTTGATAGGGTGCGAATAAACCCTACTAACACGTTGCGTATCCTCTCTTTGAGTTCTAGGCATATGAAATCTAAGCTCTGGCGGAGGCATCTTCTTGCGAATGTAGTTAGGTCGTCAAATCATCGTTATCATGCGCTTGCTGCCTACGGTGTGTTCGTGTCTAGGAAAAGTCAGTACTATGATGCGTTTCGTATATGATGGTGGGAAATGTTGTCACGTTGCATCTTTGGAATGTGAAATGGACATAAAATGACCGGGTAACTTGTCACAAATCGCCTTCTTCCGTTTGCAGGAGAAAGAGGAAGCAAACATCCTAAGTTCGAACCATGTTCTGAAACTCCTATCGTCGACCTCGTCGAGATGGAAGTCCGGAAGATGCTGCGGAAAATTATCTTCCACCCGAGCATCTTCAGCCTGCTGCCGAGGGGAGAGGAAAACAGAATTCTCGACAAGAAACGGTGAAGGCAGGAAGAGTTGAAGGGGAGGGGAGAGGTGAAACACTTTACAAGACAAACGGGGCGCGCTCGTCGAGCCGAAAATGGCAGCCGGGACGATGTGTGTATTTCCATGTCGTGCGGATGTAGTAATCTCCTCCCCCTCACCCCACTCTTCCTCCATCTCCGAGAAAGGGGAACTTCGTTTGGAGGAGAACGACGCCGGATGAAACTGAAATATGCTTCCAATAACAAATAAAAAGAACTTGCAGATAGCCTGCTTGTCAATATTTGACTTTCCGTGTTTCAAATCGATAGGAAGTGAAGCTCAAAGGTACACATGCGCGTGTGTGGCGCTTGCATAAAAAAATATGTAGTTTATTTGCCTCCAAATGTACCCGCACGCGTCAACATTCAGAGAAATATGTTAGGCATTTGATGTGGTGCTTGCGCTGGTTCTTATCCAGCTCTGAGTTTCCGCTTCAAAGGAGTTTCGAATTAGTTCTTGCCTCCTGATGTTGTTGCTTGTTATGATTGCTGCTACTACTGTACTTCATGCTGATGCCGCTAAGAAGCGACTACGTGCTAAGTGCTAAGAAGTGTGTGGTTGTAGAAAAGAGAAACGACACACTGCTGCTGACACAGCTGTCGAGTTGGAGACACTTTAAGTCTGTGTCAATCGTCCTAGGAAGATGATGTGGGTACTGCACGGCAACTCATCAGCGGTACTGACACACCCAATTTGTGTTCCAGAGGCGTATTTACAAGGTCCATGTGGATGTCGCAATTGTGGTAGTGGCTAATGGTAAAAGCTAATAGTAGCGCGTTTCTTGCATGACTCAACAGTCCATCAGCCACTACATCGGCTGTTACATTCACCATGAAGGAAATTCGAGGCAGAGGAGCGTATTTACAAAATCAATATTGAAATCGCAACTATTATAGTCACCAATGGAAACAGCCAATAGTAGCGCGTTTCTTGCATGACTCAAGTGTCCAACAGCTATATCGGCTGCTACATTCACCATGAAAGAAAGACGAAGCCAGGAGCGCATTTATGAAATCCACATGAAAAATGCAATTGTTCGATTGTCTAATAGAAACAAACAATAGTTGAGTGTTTCTTTCATGACTTGCATACATCCACCATGTATAACCCTGTGCCCACAAAGTGAGTTGGTACGAGGGTCACTATTTATATTTTGAGCCTAACAATGAAAAAACAGGAATTTGGCACTGAAAACTGCTTTATTGTTTTTCGAAGTATTCTCCTTTATGGTCAATACACTTTCGCATTCGTTCGAACCATTTGTCAAAGCAATTTTTCCAATCTTCTTGAGACACCTCCATAATATGGTTTTTGAACGCATCAACGGCGTCTTCCGCCGACGAAAATCGTTGTCCACGCAATTTATTCTTGACATTCGGGAACAAGAAGAAGTCATTGGGTGCCAAATCAGGACTGTACGGCGGATGACCCATCAATTCGATTTTTTGACTGTTCATAAAGTCGGTTGTTAGACGAGATGTGTGACAGCTGGCATTGTCTTGATGAAGAATGATCCGACGGCGTTTGTTTGTTTTCCGTATTTGACCGAAGACCTCTGGCAAACAAATTGTTGTGTACCATTCAGAGTTGACCGTTCTACGTTCCTCTAAAGGCACAGTTGCCACATGACCAGTTTTCCCGAAAAAACAGGCGACCATTTGTTTCGATGTGCTTCGAGCGCGAACAACTTTTGTTGGATTGGGTTCATCTTGAAACACCCATACAGTCGACTGCTGTTTACGTTCCGGCTCATATGCATATATCCATGATTCGTCACCTGTTACAATCTTATATACGTCTTTTGAAGCACCACGATTGTATTTATTGAGCATTTGTTTGCACCAATTGACGCGAGCGTCTTTTTGAGTTTTTGTCAAATTGTGTGGGATCCAACGAGAACATACCTTTCTCACAGCTAAATGATCATGTAATATTTTATATATTCTGGTGGAACTAATGCCTATGGTTGCCTCAATCTCACAGTTTGTCACATGCCGATCTTGCAGTATTAGGTTTTGCACAGCATCAATGTTTTCTTGAACAACAACTGATTTTGGACGAACTTCGCGAATCTCGTCGGTGAGCGAATGGCGGCCACGATTAAATTCGTTATACCAGCGTTTCACAGTGGCAAAGGATGGGGCTTCATCGCCAAATGTGGAAGTAAGTTGATCGATGTACTCTTGTCTTGATAATCCACGTCGAAAATCGTAAAAAAATCATCGCACGAAAATGTTCACGAGTTAATTCCATTTTATTGTTGTCGCGCAATCTCAAAGGCAACATAAACAACACAAATGAAGCTATTGACAAAACATTTGAAGTACGTTATGGTCAATAATGCCAGACGATTCCCTGCAAACGTCAAATCGCGCCTAACTTCAATCAGTGTTGCCAAGGCTCAAAATATAAATTGTGACCCTCGTATCATTGTATGACGTCTTGCCTCATTTTGATTGGCTAGCATGCTCAGGGCCATGAGGAAGAATCAAGCCTGCTCAGTCGGGAGGCATCCGTGAAGGGAGAAAGAGTGGAGTGACTCTTACTGTACACGTGAATGTTGAGTGTCGCTATGCGATGGGGGATGTAAGTAGATTGGGGGTCCTTTGAATTCTTTAGTTAGATATTTATTAATTTGTTCAATATTAGGTTTGTTATTTTCAATTGATAATTAGATTATTATTAGTTTCAGTATCCAGGAACCTAATCTATAATTCTCGGTCGTATGGCCGCGGGCACTACTCACGTATTGTCCCCCAATTATTAACCAATTAAGTTGTAGGATATAAATTTATTTGAATTTGATATAAAAGGAAAGGGAAATATTAAGTAGTTGTCTATTAGAATTCTATATTCTGGAATTGTTAAAAATAAAATTGAAAAGATCTAAGTTCTGGTTTGAATTCGTAAAAATAATTTCCTAGAAGAATGGACTGGGACAACAGCTTACTTTCACTGGCACTCTGTTTACAGTAGATCCTGCTTTATGCAGTTGAGATTGAGCGTGACTAGAATGAGATGGGCCCTTTTTTACAAATTAGTTACACATGAAGGAAATAGAAGGTCCGGGAGCATATTTACAAAACGCATGTGAAAATCGCAACTTTTGGAGTGGCTAAGGGAAAGAGCCAATAGTTGTGTGTTTCTTTCATGACGCAACAATCCAGAAGCTACATTGGCTGTTACATGCACCATGAAGAAAGTTTGAGTGTAAAGCAAGTGAGCCTTCTGAAATAAAAAGGACTGATTAATTATTTTTTAAAAATATAAAAAGAAGTGTCTTGGATTCGATCCCATGTTCGAAAGTTTCTGAAGCGGCGTCACAGCTTTCCCGCACGTTGCATATATCAAGAAATCAGCCAATAAGCAGTTGCATCAAAATCTGGTCCTATGCAGTCACAGATGTTCAGAGGTTGTTAGGAAGCCGATAATTTTTATCTCTGTACTAAGCCTATTATCTGCACATGAGAGTTCATATACTAGTGGTATGACCATACACTTTGGGAGAATATGTTTCAATGGAGAATGCACTTGCCTTGTTGGAACCCTGCGTTCAAAAGCCAAAATCTTCAACGGATGTACCCTGAGAGCAGGCATCTCACAGATACTCTTTAGGCATCGACGTCACACTCCCACAAGTCCCAGGGTATGTTTGCCGGAGACGCCGGCAGGAAACGACTCGTCGGGATGTTATCTCGCCTAATTGAAAATCAAATAGACGCGATAGAAGTCCCTCTCGAAGATTCTGCCGTCACGTATACACTCGCACAATGCTGTTCGTAAGACGAGGAGAGTTGGTCAACAGGGAGAATTAAGATCCATTGAATTACGGCTTGAGCTTTGATCAGTCACCGCTCCGAAAACAAGACGGGAAGGCGTCTTCGGGATGCGAGTCGACACCTATCTCATCTTTGCTTATCTCTCTCCTTCTCCATCCGCTAACCACATTCGTCGGATGCGTTCCAGGCACGATAGGAGTGGGAAGCAACTGCAAATAAGGAAGGCGACAGAGTTTCTTCGTTATGCACCGCAATGGAAGAAAACAGAGCTGAGAACTTAGGCCTCGCCGTCGCAGTGACGGAATAACGCCCTTCTCTAGTATAGGCGTGGATTATAAGTTTCAGCTGTCGCTTCTTAGAGTTTTGTTTGTTAGAAGACGTCATTCTCAGAAGAGACGACGCAATTTTTTAAGTCACTTTTCTACCTCCGCGACGATGAGGATGAATGCTAAACTGATAAAATAGACTTGTATTATGTCAATTTGTTATTTAGCGTCGCTCTTTTACTTCGTTTTGGCTAATCGCGACGATGAAAATGAGACGATTAAATGAAACTGATTGAAGGACACTCAGAAATAACATTAATGCTCAAGTTGGGATGAAAGCCTGGATCCACTTAACGCTGTTGACCGCCTAGCCGGCAAGCGATAATGATATAAACGATAGGACAAACAAAGTGATACTCCCATGCCTTAACCGTGTTCGAACCTGGTTTCGTTGCACGTTGCGCTGACCACTTCCCCAAGGAAAGCATAATTTTACACTTTAACGTGACGTCATCGCAATTCACTATTTCGTCATTTGTCGATTTATTGTGTGTTTCTGGCATTTTTATGAAGGTTATAAGAAAATATTTTTACATCTCAAGTGAATGGCGTAAGGAGTGCTAAATTTTAGTTATAAAAGTTCATAAGCGAAGATATATATGGGGCACAGGCTTGGACTCCAAACTCAAGAACTTAAGTGTAATACTAACAAATGAAACTGATATTAAAGAGAAAATACAAAGCAGAATTATTTCAGGAAATGCGAGTTACTTTTCTCTTCAAAAACTTTTATCCTCTCGTAGAGTTAAAATATGCAAAACAGTAATTTTGCCTGTAGTATTATGTGGATGTGAAACTTGGTCCAATACATTAAAAGAGGAACATAAATTAAGAGTATTTGAAATTATAAAACCTTTAGAAAAACATTTGGACCTAAAAGGATGAGAGGGCACGCGAGGTGAGAAGATTATATAATTCAGAACTGCATACTCTGTATTCATGTTCAGATATTATTAGAATAATTAAATCGGGAAGACTTAGATGGGAAGGCCATATGGCATTAATTCGAGAGGAAAGAAGAGTTTACAGGATTCTTGTTGGGAAACCTGATGGTAACAGGGCCAGTAGGAATGCCAAGACGAAGATGGAGAGATAACGTTGAGATGAACCTAGAGGTAAGGATGGAAATGTACAGTGCAAGATTGATCAAGATTTGGGTGTCTTTACGCCCCAATAATAATAAAGAAAAAAAGGAAAGTACAGGTTCTCAGAGAATGCATGACAAAGTCGTATAAGAAGCAATGGTGAAATCAGAAAACTCTACAATGAAACAGATATAGTTTCCCAAATAAGAAGCATGAGGCTGTGGCTACAGTATGTAGAAAGAATGTCTGAAGGCAGAGGAAATGTATAAAGGAAACCCAGGAGGAAGATGATTAATGAGAAGAAGGGGATGATGAAGAAGACCTCAGAAGGATGGGCGTAAGGAGATGAAGAAGCAGAACAGGAGATAGAAGAGAGAGAGAGAGAGAGAGACCAATGTTCTCCAAGGGTTGTAGCAACCACGGCGTAAGTCAGTCCTTTATATGATCGTATAGGCTAACTGGAACTGGGCTTAAGTTTAAAGTTCGAATCACTATGCAATGTGTTTCCGTCATGGATCGAACCCGGGACATATATGGCGACAGCGTTACCACGGTACCATCTGAGAGAACAATTTTTGATATCAAGGGTGGGGGGTTAACACTAGTTACTATTTGTTAACCAAGGTTTGTTTAATTATTTTTAGATATTTCGAGATTCGATCACTTGATGTTTAGACCTCAGTATGAAAGGGATCTCGTTTGTAGGTTGAGTTAGATTCGGAGTTTGGGCATGGATGTGAACATCCTTCGATCAATCTCATCTAAATAATGGGTGTATAAGTGTTGTTCCTTCCATGTAGTACACCCAATTGTCAACCTCACTTCCACGTAGTAGACCCTGGAATGCATTTTGTAGACTAACGTGGCTCTGGCGTCTGGACATACGGCGAGTATACTCCTCTGTAGGGCTGTGTGTGTTTTGTCATTATGTGTGCTGAGTGTCCCTTTACAGCCTCAGCTTTTAACCCAGGTAAGAATATTTTAGTCCTCAGAGAAGTGTTAATTTTAGTTATGGTAATGGGCTGGGCCCCGTGTAATGCGACGGACGCAAAATAGCCTCAGTGTTGACGCACCCACAATTTTGAATTCAACCAACCAATAATCTAATTACATTTATTCTCGTCATCGCGATTAGTCTAAAAGCCACAGACAAGTAACTGAATCCAGGACAATTGCCATGAAGCCAAAATCACGGACAATTGCGATGATTTTGACGGTGAAGATCATTTTACAAATTAATGGTAGGACAATTTCGACCATCAGGACCTAACCTAACCAAAGGCGCCACAGAACCAAAAAATCTGTAGAAGGTTGGAACAACAAAATAAAATAGGTGGCTTGGAAGACCGTATCCAGAACTTCATGATGTTCTGGCCTGCCTCACGAGCTAAGCAGAAGACACCAGCATAAGGTCAGAAAAGGAAGAAGCGTGACATTTGTGACGTTTTTCCTACGCTTTTCGTAATAAAAAGTATTACGCAATAATTCCGCGTGGAAAAGCGTCACACTTCCTCATTCTTCGTACGCCTTGCGTCACTTTTGTCTTTTGTTGGTTATACTAGTCCCCGCTAGAGGTCTCTACTGACCTTTTACTCGGCGCTCGCTTCTCGAGCAGGCAAACACAGTACAGTTCCGACTTCACAGAGCCTCGCGAAACAGCCAGCGTGACTCGGGTCACGAGAGGAAGATAGAGAGAGTATGAGGCGTGTTTAAGTGTGCAAGTTGCCTCGCGGGTCGAGACTTTACCTTTTTTGATTTTGTTTGCACGCAACGTTACTGGATATTCTCTCTCAATTCAACGCCAAGTGCTATAAGTGCCTTCGCTTCTCACACTTTTTGCCGCTTACAAATTAACATGGGGCAGAACTGCATTTTTCTAGACGAACTTTGGACGCGTAATGGAGTCGCATTTTGACTGGAATGAGAACATTACCAGAGGCTTGTCAGATTAGTCCAGTCTCGTACAACAACGCGGATCAGTATACAGGATCGTGACTGAGGAATAAGCTGATGGACGTTTCCAGACGTTACTCCCACGCTCTGATGTCAGAACGAGAAGGAAGCCAGTGTTTCGTTTGACGTATCGCCCATAGCAGAGTTGTATTGGTCCCTGGAACATTTTGAGCAGTTTAACGGAGGTATGTACAGTGTCAACTCCCCCCTTATTTCTGCGAAGTGCAAATCGTGAATTGTGACAGATCCGTGTACATTTATTATGACTGAGTCAAATGTTTAAATAAGTAAAAAAGGAAAAGAAAGGGCGACAAAAGTATAACCTATTCAAAATCGCAAACTAATCACACATTAACTAACTAATGAGCAACGAGTTGTTAGATCTATTGCGTTACAATAAAAAGGGAAAAATGGAACTTGCGACGTTTACGTAACGTTAAAATTAAGCAAGGCGTACGCGTGACAAATTATCATTCACCATTGCGAATGTTTAAACGCTAAAGTAATTAATGCGAGGGTGGCACAAATTAAATTAAAGTACTGGGAGCATCAAAGTAAAGAAAGAAGGATTGTATAATTTATTGTAAAAAAAAAAAGAGAAAGAGGCAAAAGTGGATAATTTGTTAATCAATTGTGAGTATTTGATCTCGTGTACTAATAGATTTACGATGTGTACAATTGAAAGGATTTAATTGGAATTGCATTCACGTTCTTGTTACCGTTTAGATTTGTAATATTTTCTTAATATGTCAAATGACAGATTGTAGATCAAAAGAATGATTTGTCGAAGTTATAATTGGAATGTTTTTTAAGGAAGTTAAAGTGGGTATGTACATGATAAATTGTTTCTCGTGTTGGTTGTTAATTGAAATATTAATCGGTCTTGTTTGAGATTAAATCTAATAAATTTTTGACTCAAGTCTTTGAACTTTGCATACTGTCCTGTTCTTTTCTTCAGAAACCTTCCACGAGAAAAGAAGTAATGAGGTTACTGTTGGTAAGAAATGAAGTGGTGTATTTAATTGAGTAGTATTGGTTATATATTTTATGATTGATTAGTGTGCCCTTTCGTATTGCAGGATTCTTTAGCGAATAGCCAAACCAGAGTGAATTTTCCACGATATTTTGTGAATATATTTTGTTTATAAGGCCATTTTGATTGGTTTTAGGTGGGGTGCGCATAGTGGATTATATCCCTTTCTTTTCTTTTTGCCCACTCTTATTGATTGGTTCTCTTTTGAGACTGAGGTGGCGGTGATACACGCTGGCCATTAACCTCAACAAATTTGTGACTTGTAACTGTTGGTTGTTGCTTAATTTGGAGCGCGTACCTTAATTGATCCCGGACCTGTTTTGCACGCTTCCCACGAGGCTTCATTGCCCTTTTTCTCGTACGCGAAATTTTAGCCACCTTACGTCCCATACCAACCACTCTTCAAGACAATGTTCGTACGTTGCAAACTGTTAATAATCAATCTATACACCTTGACTCACGCGTGGTTTTGACGTTAAAATTACAGGGTTTGTCCTGGAAATGGACTTTTTGGATTTCCGAAACCTTACTGTTTTCCGTTATTCTTGGCTCTGATTTCTTTTCACATTCAAAGGGTACTATTTCCTTTGACCATCTAGTGGTTTCATTTCCCTATTCAAATGATTCCATTTCTTTCGCCTCTTCTGTACCTCCGACAAAGAAACATCAGGTACGACTTGCTGACAAAGTTAGTCACTCTTCAGCTAATAACTTGTCGACCAGCATTACCAGTTTATTACAGGAATATGGCGATGTTGTCACAGAACGTGTGGGTACTTGTACGCTGAAATCTGTTTCTATTCCCCTAATCACTAATGTTCCCTTTCGTTCAAAACCATTCCAGCTAAACCCCACCCAAACAAACATTTTACGTCAACAAATTCAGGAGTTGTTGGACCAGAACATCATAGAGGAATGTGCCTCCCCTTATGCATCCCCTTGTTTCCTTGTTGATAAGAAGGACGGCGGTCATCGCCTTGTCTGTAGTTATAAGCATCTTAACCGTCTTATTGCCTATGACAATTTTCCACAAAGCCGTATAGATTTGATTTTCCAACATTTACAAGCTGCTAAAGTATTTTCTTGCTTAGATCTTTGCAAAAGTTTTCACCAACTAAGGCTAGATGAACCTAGCAAAGACTTAACGGCCTTTGTCACCTCTTTTGGCCAATACCGATATACCAGGGTTCCTTTTGGTATCAATCTCGGTACACAACTATTGACTCGTGCTTAGGAAAAAATTTTGGGCCCTTTTAAATACAAATTCCTGGTGAATTACGCTGACGACGTTTTGATCTTTAGTCCAGATGAAAAGACTCATTTGACTCATCTCAAATTGGTTTTGCAGGCTTTTCGTGAGGCCGGCCTAACCGTAAACCCCGTTAAATCCAAATGGATGCAAACCGAGGTTAAATACTTAGGATATATTTTACGTGAGGGCCAACTTGTTTTAGACCCCGACCGTATTTCAGCAATTCAAGATATGCCCCCTCCTAGGAACGTCAAAGCTGTTCAGCGCGTTTTGGGATTATTGGGATACTATTCGCGCTTTATTCCATCATATTCTGATTTTACTTCCTTTTTAACAGATAAAAAGAAGAAGGGTTTTCCCTTTACGTGGTCCGAGAGCGACCAACAACAATTTGATAATCTCAAACAAGTTTTTCTTAAACATACTGTTTTAGCTTTGCCTGATTTTTCACGGGAATTTGTTTTGCAATGCGATGCTTCAGGATTGGCTCTGGGCGCTACCCTGAACCAACGTATGCCAGATGGGTCATTACGTCCTATTGCTTTCGCCTCTCGCAAACGAACAGACATAGAACGTCGACAATCCATATACGAGGCTGAATGCTGTGCCATTGTTTATGGGTTCAAAAAGTTTGAAACATATTTGACCGAGAAACACTTCACTCTCCAGACGGACAACCAGGCACTTTCCTGGCTTTTACGCCATCCTGAGCAATACGGCAAGTTTTGTCGTTGGTTGTTCTACTTGTCACGTTTTTCTTACTCTGTTGAGCATATTTCTTCTCGATTAAATCCTGTTGCTGATTGCTTGTCAAGAATGTATTCACCTGATGAATTCCAGGTTTCTTCTCAACCCATTACCTCTCTTGCTTCTGCTGCTCCAAAATTTCAAATCATTCCCTTTAGTAAATCTGACATCCTTGACCTTCAGCAAAAAGATGCTATTTTACTCCCAATTATTCAGAAATTACAAACGGGTCAATCCTATAAACATTATTCTCTTTATAATGACTTACTTGTCTGGCAACTTCCACGCTCTAAGTCCTCATACCCTTCAACATCTTATTTGCCGTTACTATCATGATACACCCGTGGGAGGTTCCCACTTGGGTGTTCAAAAGTGTATTAAGAAAATAATGACTATATTTTGGTGGCCATCATGTATTCAAGATATCAAGACTGTTTGTGTTTTTGATGTTTTATTCACTACCACGAGTACTACAAATAACACATATTCTGGTATATGTATATCGCAATGCACACCGGAGCTGCTTTTGCATAAAACGTCCGAGCAGCCACACTGTTCGCGAGCTCTCGCCTGACTGGCGCAACGTTCTTACTGGCGTGCGTATAAAGAAAACAAATGCATGTTGCTATGCGCGCTAAACGCTGTGTTCTTGATGTGATATTTCAAAGTTAAAATAAACACATGATTATCATACATTCTCCCCCCTCTTGGTCGTACATTAGACCAAAATAATATACTGTACTTCTCTGTGACGTGATTACACTTAATCACCTTATAACTGCAAATTGTTATAATGACACTAAACTGCACTAAACACTAAACTATTGTTCAAAATCATCTTCGATGGGAAGTGGTACGATCTTGACGACCGGTCTTCTGTATATACCTCCTTTAGTCTTGACGTCGACGACTCGAACAAGTCCATCCTTACCAGGATATACTGCTTCGATGATGCCGAGATTCCAAACAAGGGGAGGAAGTCTTTCATCCTTCAGTATCACAACGGTACCTGCTTGAATCTTCTGCTGACGACTCCACTTGGATCTCTGTTGTAGTCCATGTAAATATTCTGTCGACCAACGATGACACAATTGTTGGTGAAACTGCTGAATTCTCTGCCATCTTGTCAGTCTGTTGACTGGTAATTCGAAGATGTCTGGCTCGGGTAACGAGGATAAAGGATGACCTATGAGGAAGTGACCAGGTGCAAGTGGGGTTGGATCTGTTGGATCTTGTAAGATTACAGAAATGGGTCTTGAATTTAAACACGCTTCTATCTGGCACAATAATGTTGTCAATTCTTCAAATGTTATCGATGACTTGCCTACTATTCTTACCAAATGATGTTTCATTGATTTAACTGCTGCCTCAGCGAGCCCTGAAAAATGTGGTGATCCAGGTGGCATAAAGTGCCATTGTAGACCTCCTAGTGATAAGTAGTCCTGTAATTTCTTATTAAATGCTTCTGATTGAAATAATCGTAAAAGTTCTTGTAACTCTTTGTTCGCGCCAACAAAGTTGGTTCCATTGTCACTGTATATATTACTACTCTTTCCTCTTCGTGATGTGAAACGTCTAAGTGTAGCAATAAAAGCCTCGGAGATGAGATTGCTGACTGCTTCTAAATGTATCGCTCTTGTTGAATACGGCGACGTAGCATTTGGTAACTGTTTTGCTTCTTACGGTTCCTGTTTTGACATGTATTGGCCAGCGTAATCTACAGCCACATTGGTAAATGGTCTTGATGGTTGAACGCGAGCTGCAGGTAATTGTCCCATCAATTGCGACGAAGTTGTGCTTTTTAGCTTAAAACAGATTATGCATTTATGTAGTATTTTCTTAACTACTTGCTTGCCACGTGGAATCCAATATTTGTCTCTTAAAGAGCTTAATAATAGCTGTGGTCCTGCATGTAGAAGTCTTTTGTGCTCTGCTTCGACAATCAATTTTGTAAGGTTACCTTTTGGTGGTAATATCATCTGATGCTTGCTGTCAAATGATGATAATTGACTGTTATCCAGACGTCCTCCAACTCTTAGCATCTGATCTTTGTCTAAGAATGGATACAATGTTTTCAAAGAACTTTTATTTGAAAGTTCGTGGTTCGAGTTGAGTTCTTCGATTTCCTTTGAATAGAACGCTTGTTGTGCAATTTTTATACATGTGTGTAATGCACGTTGCACTTCATTGGGTTTGAGATGCCCAATGATTCTCTCATGAGAGTTCTTGAGATTGTAAATAAACCGTTGACAATATGCCACGACTCTTATTAATTTAGACAATTTTGAAAATTTGTCAATGGTGTGAGTCTCTTTGCTCTGTATGAACAATGATAATGTCGATATTCGTCTCATTTCTGGTGCTTCATTTTCAAGCTTTATTGATGAATGAGGCCACCAATTTGAATTCTTTTTCAACCATTCGGGTCCGTGCCACCATAATGGACACTGTTTCATGATGCTTGCATCAAAACCTCTTGATATTAAATCAGCTGGATTATCGTTTGAAGGTACGTGTCTCCAATTACTGATTTCTGTTAAGTCCTGAATTCTAGAAACTCTGTTTCCTACGAATGTTTTCCATTTTGCAGGTGAGGCTGATATCCAGGACAGAACAATTTGAGAATCTGTCCATAAATGTGTGCTTTCAATTTGCAAATGCAATGCTGGCATTGCCTTATGCACGAGTTCTGCTAAAAGTAATGCTGCACAAAGTTCTAGCCCGGGTAATGTTACTTTCTTTATTGGAGCTACGCGTGACTTTGAACATAGAAGTTTTACTGAAACTTGACCTTGCTGATTGATGGAACGAATATATAAGCATGCACCATATGCTTTTTCACTTGCATCTGAAAAGCCATGCAATTGTATTTGTGTCACGTTACCTTCTTGTAGTACAAATCTTTCGACGTTTATTTCATTGATAAGTGGAAGTTGCACTTGCAGTTTCTGCCATTCGGTAATTAATTCTGGTGACAGCTGTTGATCCCAATCAACTTCTTTCTGCCAAAGACGTTGAAGAAACATTTTGTATTTGATGACTATTGGACTAACAAGCCCTAATGGATCGAAAATGGATGAAATTACGCCTGTTATTTGACGCTTAGTGGAAATGCTGGCTGTTGTAGAACTAGAGGTAAATTTACTGCTAACGATGAATTTGTCTTCTACAGGATTCCAAGAAATTCCTAGTGTGTTTACTCCTTTTTGCGAATGTAATTGGACTGGAAAGTTATCTCCTCTGTATTCTGGTGGAATTGATTTTAATAACTCAGCGTTATTACAACACCATTTGCGTAATACAAATCCTCCTTTAGCTAGTAACTCGATGAGTTCGGCTTGCAATTGTGCCGCTTGTTGTACGTTTTGAGATCCACTAGCTAAATTGTCAACATAAAAGCTCTCTGATAAAATGTTCGTTGCTTGAGGATTATTACAACTTTCTTCTTGTGCTAGCTGCTGCATACAGCGTGTTGCTAAAAATGATGCTGGTGCTGTCCCATAAGTGAGAGTCTGTAATTCAAATATTTTGATCTCTTCGTTTGGCGTATCTCTCCATAAGATTCTCTGTAATGGAGTATCATCTTGATGTACTTGTATCATTCGATACATTTTTTCGATGTCTGCCGTGAAAGCGATTGGATGTGTTCTAAATCTTAAGACTATGGACATCAAATCAGGTTGAATGGTTGGTCCAATCATGAGAATATCATTCAATGATTTTCCGTTGTCTGTCTTGGTGGACGCGTTGAATACGACACGTACCCTTGATGTAGAATTGCTAGGTTTTACTACAGCGTGATGAGGCATGTAATACGTGACTCCTTCTGAGGTGTTACGTTCCTCTTCAACTTGTTTCATGTGTCCAAGTTCTTCATATTCATGCATAAATTTCACGTAATCTTGACGTAATTCTGTTTCACGTTGCAATTTCGCTTCAAGTTGATGAAACCTGATTGAAGCTAGATTGTATGATTGTCCTAATGTTTCTTTAGCTTCCTTGAATGGCAAATGTACCGTGAAACGCCCTGTATGGTCACGAGTGGTGTGGTTTACAAAGTGCTGTTTGCATGCCATTTCTTCTCTTGTTGTCACCGATGTTCCTAATTCTTCAAGCTCCCAAAAAGCTCTTATCTGCCTATTTAGATTGTCATCTGTCATTGTGAAACATGAAGTAATCGATGTATTGGCGTTACATTGTTGTGGGATGCGTCCTGATAGAATGAAGCCCAATTGCGTGTCTTGAAGTACTGGGAAGTTCTTTGGGTGAGTCATACGTTCTGACTTCAATATTTGAAAGAAAACATCTGCACCTAACAATAACTGTATTTTGCCTGGAATAACAAACGTTGGATCTGCCAATGCGATATTTTTTGGAATGTTCCATTCTTCATACGGAACCTTTTCTGTAGGTAAATTGCCCGTGATGGTTGGCAACACTGAACATTCTATGGTTGTAGAAAAATCGTTTATTGTGGATTGCAAACATACTTCAACACTTGATCTGGTTTCTGATGTGACACCGTTTATTCCTCTTATTGGAACGACCCTTCTTTGTTTCGCGAGCCCCAGTTGTTGAACCATATCTGAAGTTACGAAATTCGATTGAGAGGCACTGTCTAATAACCCTCTACATTTTATCCATCTTCCTGTTCGATCTTTCAGTTTAACTAACACAGTTGCTAGCAAAACTTGTGACTGAGGTTTTCCCTTTATTGTGCAATACGAAGCTTGCGGTGGAGAAAATTCATTCTGATTGTACTGACTTATGTTAGAAGGCTCTGAGTTATCAGAACGAGTATCTGATTGTTGCGATCTTCTTGGCGCTTCTGTTGCGCGATCTACGTGCAATAAGGTGTTGTGGTACTTTCGGCATTTTCTACATGACCTTGATTTACATACGCTTGAAAAATGTCCTTTCTTTAAACAATTAGTACAGATATTGTTGTCTCGCAAACATTGGTATTTCTGCACTTGATTTGCATTAATGAAGTCTTTACATTTGTAAATAGCATGTGACAGTTTACAAAACGGACACGTTGGAGACGACGTAGTGACGTATGCTCTTGTGAATTTGTCTTGCTTTGCATTAACCTACGATTTTTTGCCTGCTTGTTTGTTATCAGAAGTTGAATTGACCGTACTTTTGATGGATTCTAACGCTTGGCATCTTTTCTCTAAAAATGACAAAAAGTCCTTCAAAGTGGGAAACGAAGATTCTGCGCATTGTAATTCCCATGCCTTTCTTGTTGTAACGTCTACTTGTGAAACGAAATGTTGCGTAAGAATCATGTCTTCTAACGACGCGTCTGTTTGTATCGCTCGAAGTGCATTTAGATTACTCGTTGCTGTGTTGACGAATTCCCTGAGTTCTGTTGCATTTTCTTTGTGCACGGGTTTAATGTGAAGGATTTCATGTATATACGAAGCTGCAATCAACCTTTTGTTTGAATATCTTTCTAATAACAACTCCCATGCAACCTTGTAATTTGCTTCGCTGATCTGAAGATTTTCAATGAGACGCAACGCTTCCCCCTTGAGCGAAGTGCGCAGATACTGAAACTTCTGTATTTGCGGAATGTCTTTGTTGTCGTGAATGAGCGAACGAAACGTGTCTTCATACGCCAGCCAATGCTTATAATTCCCCTCAAATGTAGGTAAATGCACGGTTGGAAGTTTCAAGTGTGAACTCGAAGCCGACGTTGTATTGTTTTGCAGCTTTGCTGTGTTATCGAGTTCGTGATCTTTAATGATTGTTCTCATTGTTGACTTAAGCGAAAAATACAGCTGTTCTATTTCCGCCCATACCTCTTCCTGACAAGAATCAGTAGACAAGATGTCTATCTTTTGCTGCACGTCTTGAATCTTATTCCATATTGTTTCTAAGTGCTGTAAACGGGTGCATATTTCCTCTACGTTACCATGTTCAATGTCAAAGGCACGTATAAATGTTTGCATTCTTGTCATCTGTCCCTTTTGAGTTCCCCTTTGCTTTACTAACGATTGTAATTCTTCCATTGTTGTGCGTGTTTATTACGGGATACAAGGAAAACAAGGAATTGAAATTGACGTAAAAACAGCCAGACATAAAAATGAGCATGCAACTGACCTGCTTGTTGCCAAGTCGCTGAAGTGTTTTCTGCGGCGCTCTGCGATGCTGTGTGAAGCGATGCTTTCCGGGTGTCGCTTGTGGTCGATGCGGCAACGCTGCTGGATGAAACTGCGTGATCGCTGAAGCCACTGAAGTCTGCTGAATGATCCTTGCACAATCAGCTTGTACGTACGCGATAATGTTTGTGCACTGATTCGTATCACTATGCGGCTCGACGGAGGACCATATGTTTGTGTTTTTGATGTTTTATTCACTACCACGAGTACTACAAATAACACATATTCTGGTATATGTATATCGCAATGCACACCGGAGCTGCTTTTGCATAAAACGTCCGAGCAGCCACACTGTTCGCGAGCTCTCGCCTGACTGGCGCAACGTTCTTACTGGCGTGCGTATAAAGAAAACAAATGCATGTTGCTATGCGCGCTAAACGCTGTGTTCTTGATGTGATATTTCAAAGTTAAAATAAACACATGATTATCATACAAAGACATATGTTAAGTCCTGCGACACTTGTCAAAAAGCCAAATTGGCTATACGTAAACCTCCTGGTTTTTTGTCATCAGAGATCATCAAGCATCCTTGGCGACGACTGTATATTGACCTTGTTGGTCCTTTGGTACGTTCGTCAAAAGGGAATTCCTATATCTTGGTAGTCGTTGATGCATTTTCCAAGTGGGTTTCCCTTTATCCTCTTCGGGGACCCACATCTAATCAAATAGTGGAAAAACTTCGGTCTTTGTCTCTGGTGTTTGGGGCGCCGTGTGAGTTGGTGTCTGACAATGCATCATATTTTCGATCTCGCTATTTCAATTCCTTTTTGTTTGAGTCTCGAGTCAAACATATTTACACCAGCTCCTACTATCCTAATCCTTCATTGGCAGAACGCTTTATCCGTAATCTCAAGGCCTCTCTGATTGCCTATCATTCTGACGATCATACTAAATGGGATGTTCATTTAAATGCAATTTCGTTTGCATTCAATACTGCGGTACAGGATAGTATACAAACCACCCCAGCACAGATTCTGTTTGGACGCGACATTGATGGACCTATGAACTTCTTTTGGGAATTCAAATCCGATTCTGAATTGGCTGGTCCTCCTTCCGCTGATCGTGCAAAATGTTGGTCGCAAGCCTTCCATCATTTACAAAAAGCATGGCTGACGAGACGTAGTCGATACGACCCTAAAAGGCAACCTTCCTCCCTTAAGGTTGGGGATCTAGTTCTCTATAAAACCTTCTCCCAAAGCAATGCCTTTCAGAATGTTACTGCAAAGCTCCAGCAACGTTGGGCAGGTCCTGCTAAGGTTTTCAAAATTTTGGGTCCCGTAACGGTTCTCTTAGTCGATCCGGAAACGGAAGTTTTCCTCAGGAAGGTCCATATTTCACATGTCAAACCGTATTATCTTCGGGAAGAATCTTCATTAGAGGTGGATTTATCAGAATCTCATATGGCTTCACTTTTGTATCCCACCCGTGACCAGAATCCACATCGCTCTGCACGCTCATTTCAATCTTTATATTGCAACTTTTGTCGTCGAACAGGACATTAAAATCGACAAAAGAGTTGGAAAGTGCATTCGCACATATGAGTAAACGGATGACTTCAAAAGGTGTCGGCTCTAGCCGATGTTCAAACACATGATTGAACCAAATTCCAAGCCAAGTTTGACGAAGCACTTCCGTGCTGACAAGAAATAAAATAAGAGAGAAAACTAATAACAAAAATACGAGAATGAGTAAATAGTTATGACTGACGATGTGTGGAATAATGCTGATTTTAAATGCGCCAAAGTGGTTGCAATGCAAGTACGTTTAAAAGCTACCTTGCCAGTCTCAAGCCTACCGAAAGTGTGCAAGGAATCAGTGTTCTATTCAAAAATATAAATATTTCACATAATTCTCTTGTAAGAGGTATTGTACGGGGTGTTAAGTCACCCTTCAATTTGATAGAAGATTTAAAATGTCATCGCATTTGTCCACTCGCTCTTTCACTTCTGTCTTCATCGCAATTGTCCGGCTACCAAAGCAACTTTATCAAAGGCCACAGACACTTTCTTGCACCGCCTTACCCTGACGGTGCATACAAATAAACGACGTTACTTGCATCAAGCGAATCAAATCAATCGCAATCATTCCGAAATCAAAGCGTTCCTGTGCCACGACAGGCTTTCCAATCGGGTAACGTTGGCCTACATATACGGAATGCTGATACGGCGAACCGATCTAACGTAACGACCAATGCAAGCTGCGAAGAAAGAAATCTTATTCCGTAAAGGAAGCGAAGGGTTACAAAGGCTAATAAATCTTCCGCACGCTGTACGGCCACGAAATCCCTCTAGAGACACTTGCGGGCAGTGTTGCCACAATCTGAGGAGCAAAAATCCCTTTCCAAGGGACGAAATTTCCCTTTCTCTCTCCAATTTTTTCCCTTCATCTAAACAAATCGTGTAATAATAATAATAATAACAAAAGTGACAATGATAATTAGTAGCAGTAATAGTTGTAGTATTATTCCTGTTCACTTATGCCTGAAGTAGAAGAGCAACGTAAAATAGAACAAAATAGAAATAGACAGAATAGGCTTGTATTCAAAGGAGTATAAGTAAGAAGTGACAGGGAAAAAATATGTTCCCCTAGTTGTTACTGAACTGGCTACCAAGGTGGAAATCATGGCCTGAGGGCTTGCTGCTTGACTGATTTTGACGATTAGACCGTGTTCCAATTGCAACTGGTTTTCTCGGTTCGATTTTGTGGAACAGCCAATCAGAGCAAAGTTTGGCCATGTGAAGATAATCTGTGACTTTGCCAAATGAGTTTTTTTTTGTCTGTGGTTTCCGAGTGTTTCTTGTTTTTATTCGCTTCTGGATTAAAGAAAAATTAACAGAGATGATGTGTATCTGTGTTCAGTTCATGAATATTTATGTATTTATGCAAAGGGATGAGATTTGTATGTGACAAATATAATTAGCCGATAATGAAAATCCTTATTATTACAAGTTACATATATAGTTTAATAAAATACTTTTTTATGAATGAATACTGCGAATCTCATGCATGAATATGCATACCCGAGTTCATTAAAAAGCTTGTTCAGTAATATGGTAAACAATATTTTCATTTTAGCCAATTTCTAGTCCAAACTTTTATTTTTTTAATATTTAATAACAGCAGTAATTCCCCTACAACGTTATTCAAATCGCTCGTCCATCTTTTTAGCTTCTCTGCTCTGCGCAATGCCTTGTGGGAACAAGCATCGTGTGATGCGAAAACTAGCAGATGGGTAGCCAGTCCAGCGCCAACTAGGGCATTCCTACTGGAAATCTAGTTCCGTGTGTGATTCGGCATTTAATATAGAGCCCGAACTCTTCAGATTCCCAGAATTTATTTTCCTTTAAATTCAATTTACGTCTTCCCTTTTGGCTTGAAATTCGGTCCAATTTTCCCTGCAAAAAGGGAAATTTTCCTCCATGTGGCAACACTGGCTTGTGGAGGGAGTGGGGGAAAAAAACTTTAACTGATCACACGGGAAGGACTATTTTATGTGTGAGAAAATTGTCTCCCTGCGCGCCGGGGACAAGAAGTATGGGGTGGTCGAGATTAAGAGCCGGTTTTAATGCCGCCCCTATTCTAAAGAGGATGGCTAACCATTACATGGGGATAGTTTTACGCCGGGGAAAGAAAAGTGGTTGGAAGCTGGGTGGGGGAGGGTGGAATTAACGCCCCCCTCCACATGGAACTCATAGGGAAACGACGTGCATTAAAGCCAAGCTTCGCTAGATTCATAGCCTTTTTGAGTGTCAATGTAAGCATGACCTTAGGCTAACAACGTGGATGGGTACAAGAAATAAGAGGTTGGGTGCCCAGCCTTGGGAAAATATTGATCCTTGTAAGGGATTTGTGGAAGGTTGTGGCATTTTAAAAGACCCATTTTACCCGCTTACGGTTTCTCTCAAGTTAAGTTACTCCTTAAGCCATTACTGGTGGAAATTAGAGGTCTTGGAAGCCAGCGCATACGTGTAAGTCCGTTGTTGGAAGCGGAGGTGTTTTTGCGTTGGAGCGCGTCCCGACTTGCAAAAATCTCCTCCCATCGCCAAACTTAAGAGGTGTTAAGAGGTGTTAAGAGGTGTTAAGAGGGCAGCAGCGCTTAGAAGTATTTCACACCGAATTGACGAGGGACACTCCACCACAAACCGCACACACCTGGGTAGCCACTTTATCGTTTCTGTTGTTACTGTATGCATGGAACATTGCCCCAAAATTTGCATATTACGACACAAAAATCCATTAACTAAGTTCCTCTGTTACGGGGATCACTGGAGCGATAGAACGAAAGCCGAGTTAACCCACGCGCAGGGGAGTAATGGCTGCCATCCGCAACCGGCAATGTATCACTGCAGAATTTCAAAACTAAATAAATGTTAAATAGGAAGTCATAGATTCAAACTGTGCATCTCAAAAGCGAGAAATACAGGGTGTCCGAATTGAAACGCCCTAATTTTAAATACTTATATTAGACATAATATGCAGGCAAGAACAGTGTGGTTGGTGGTATATGGTAGCTTAGCTGTGCAAATTTTAAATAGGTAATGAATAGTAAGGATTCGTTTATTTTGTATCGTTCCAGGGAGTGAAAAGTGAAAATGACAACCAATGCTAGAAAAGCTCAAACTATGCGGTGGTACGCGTAATTGCGATGCATAAAGCTTAAGACTCTTGTGTAGCACATCGTGGACTGTGGATTTTGGCGCCGTACGAACGGATTTCTTCGTGCAAATGCATCTTCAATGCGCTGAACGTTTTCCTTTGATGTTCGTGATCGGCCACCAGTGACAGATCCTGCCTCTACATAGAAACGCTGCTTTCCACTCCTTGATTATCTTTGCATCGGGAGAGTCTCTGTGATACTCTGCACGAAACCGTCGTTGAACTGCAGTAATGGATCCCAATTCTGCGTACTACCACACAGTTTGCGCTTTTTCAGCATTGGTCTCATTTTCACTTTTCACCCCCTGGAACGACACAAAATAAACGAATCCTTACTATTAATTACCTATTTAAAATTTTCACAGCTAAGCTACCATATACAACCTACCACACTATTCTTGCCTGTATATTATGTTTAATATAAGTATTTGAAATTCGGGCGTTTCAATTCGGACACACGGTATATAGTATGTTACTACGTATGTATATACTTTGGGAGATTTTTACTGTACATATTCTGCAGTACATCGTTTGCAAAATTGCCCGTCCAATACAAGCATAAACATACAGCCAGGAACCCGTATGTCCATCGCAGCTTACACGTTGGTGCAACAGAAGATGATCGGTACTCGAGGATTACCCTGACCCATGGATCTTTTTGCTCCAGAGTTATTACAACGTTGGTGCAAACAGGCATCAGAGGGCGATTACCTTTAAGATACCCTACAGACGTCTAGCACCAAATTCCCCAGATATGTAAACTCCTTAACCTCTTCAATATTTTTCTCATTCAAGTGGAAGTTTTCCATATTTTTTATAGTTGTTCTTAATGCTTTCGTTTGGTGACAAATACAGTGCGTCCATTTCGATCTTCAGCCGAGAGATCGGGAGAAGCGTGGCGGGCGGCGCTGGCGGAGATGCCGACATTTGCGGCCTGTAATGCCCGCTTATTTTTATGGACATATGCAGACATTTATATAAATATTGCAAAACGAGCACTAACCCGTGTTATAATTTATCATCTGTAATTCATTCAAGTTCTGCCCTTATATACACAAAAAATACGCTTTAGAAACGATGTTAAGAGCCACAGATAATAAAACATTTTAATCATAGTTTTGACCAGTAACGTCCTGCTTAAGTTTATATCCTTGAAAGAGTTTCGTGTCGATGGGGATCGTTTGGAGGTTTCGAATGTGCAACACTGTATCAAGATTACGCTGTAGACGAAACCGTTAAAAGTCAATGGTGTTCGTGAGCTTCCTTGCAAACCTTCCTTGCTACGAGTTCGAGTTCTTTTCTTCCTTCGCGACAGAGCTGTGAATATAGTGGCGAGCAGATGTAAACCAAGAGCGTGTTAATTTCGTACTGTGCGCAAGAGTGTTATTATTGGCTACTTGCCGTTACTTGTTTGTGTTATTGCAGTGTGTATGTGTGTTGTGTCAGTGAGAGGATTAGAATGCCAGCCGCAAGGTTCACGTTACGAGGGGGGCTGATAAGTTCTCGGCCCGACCCAGAAGGACTTTAGCTACAGGTACGAAAGTTTCAGGCTATTCAACGTATTCTCCCCGAAAGTCTACACACTTGGCACTTGGTGGATATCAGTTTGAACAACTCTTATAACACAGGTTAGTGCTCGTTTTGCAATATTTATATAAATGTCTGCATATGTCCATAAAAATAAGCGGGCATTACAGGCCGCAAATGTCGGCATCTCCGTCAGCGCTGCCCGCCACGCTTCTCCCGATCTCTGGGCTGAAGATCGACGCACGGTACAAGGGGAACAGAAGAAGATGTTTGATCGAGAATTAGGAAAGCAAATGTGGCATTTATTCAGCTACATAAACTTTAGAAAGCCAGACACATTTCAATAAGAACTAAGCTGCATTTCTTTAGAACTAATGTGAAGACAGTTCTCCTTTTATGGATGTGAAACTTGGAGACTAACAAAGAAAATTACTAAAGACCTACAGACATTCATAAATAGATGCCTAAAGAAACTTCTAGTAATATATTGGCCAGATATTATCTCAAATGAAGATCTATGGAAACGTACGCAAGAGTAACCGGTGGCAATACAGATCAAGAGAAGAAAGTGGAAGTGGATGGCCACACATTGAGGAACGATCCATCGGAAATAGAAAGACAAGCATTTAGCTGGAACCCACAAGGACAACGTAGGAAAGGAAGGCCAAGAAGTGGTTGGAGAAGGACAATTCGCGATTAAAATTATCCGATATGCCATCTGGTGAGATTTTCAGGAACCACTCCACGTAGGACACCTCGCTGCACTTCGCCTTGTTGAAGCCGTTCAAAGCATGGGGAACATGCGAAAAAGTAGCGTACACTGTTCAGTTTTTTGCTCTAAATCGTTTTGTGGTTCAGGACAAGTGAAAAACTTACATGTGTTTTCCACCTCGTGGAATCAACAAAATGAAATGTTTAAATAAATCAGGGAAAACAGAACTGATTGACAAGATTGGCATAACTGAAGGCAGCAAGGAAATTACGAAGAATGTATGAGTCTGTTCACTCTATTTTCCGAAATAATCTTTCGGAAAGATGATTTTATTGCCATGGAACTAAGTTTTAAATTGTTCTTTATGAATATAACATTTTTTTCGAAAACAATGTATTATGTATGTAATTTGGAACAGGTGCAAGTCGATTAAGTGCAAAGATGAAAATAGTTTGAGAATTAATTAATGTCCGTAATCATAAAGGTAAGTCAGAAAAACACAATTGACATGCTAATGTTGCTGTTTCATTCAGTATGTTAATTTTCAGTGAAGACTGAAAATAGCCTCAATGAAATTGTTGTTATTGTTATTATTATTATCATTATCCGGTGTTATTATTAAACCAGCCTGCCTCTTTGGGGAAAAAACTGCAACAGCTTGTTTTCATTTATTTCCTCCTAAGCTTTGCAATACTGGTGAATTGCTTTATTTTCAAATCATTTCTGAGAGCCCCAGTTAGCAGTTACAACCGAGGTGCAGTGCAGATGAAACAGCACCGCTTTGAAAAACCAGTGCGTATACATTAGTTTCGTGTGCGTTTTCCGTGTTATTGTTATTATCATAATTAAATGCTTCGCTCTCAGCACAGCTTCACCTCCGTTATAGTTCCTGGAATTCACATCGCATTCGCAATATTTAAATATAACGCGTAATTTAAACGTTTCTTCCATACCAGTAATGACAACACGCTGCTATTACTTACTACTACTGAATGTAAACAAAGATTTATCCTACTTAGAGCGGCCATATTGGAAGCGACACTAGCGCTCAGGTGGTAATTTTAATCGCGAATAGAGCAAGAAATATGGGAAGCAGGAAAGATCTGGAACGAGATAAGGAAGATGGCTGGAAACAAGAGTCCGTTGGCGATGCTCCGTAGCGGAGTAACAGGAAATATGTCAAGGAGATGTCTGACATGGAAATTCCGCGCGTTTCGCTGTAGTGGCCGTTACACCGTTTGATTTCAATAGAAGCAGACAACAGAGGTTATGTTGCCGCCTTTCTCCGCGTCTGATTGTGCGATAAGATTAGTATTTGTGGATTAGTACCCTGGTAAGTAATCCCACTACCTTACTATTGCGCATATTTGAACACCATCAAAACAAATGGACCTTTTCAGTACCTATCTGCAAACATGGCGCGTACTCAGCTGATGAGGGTCTTTAAGAAACGACAACCACTAAACATTATTCAGAACATGTCCACTTCCAAAAGTGGTAAAAAAAAAACCTTTCGAAGAAACTCATGGATAATGTGATACTTGATTAAGAAGATAAAGATATTCCAGAAGAACGTCATTCAGAATAACGATAACGTTTGAGGAAAGTATACGAATTATTCAAAATTATTTCCGCAGAATTTACCATAGAACGGAACACATCCGAAATTATTATTCATCGGGAAAATCTGCAAAACGTTTACAAAATTAGTGATTCAAGTAATATATTCAAAAATTATTATTCATCGGATTATCTCGAAACTTTGACACGGTTATTAGTTATTGATGAAATGTTGCAAAACGTTTCTTAAATTATTATTCATCGAACACACACACCTGAAACGCTTTTACAATTTCATTCACTATATGTGTGTGTTTGTGTGTGTTGGAAAGTTTCCGAAATAACTACTCGTTAAGTATAATTATCTCTAGATATTATAGAATTTATTCCACCCTTAACAATGTTAATATGACATTCAATTTTCAGGAAGAAATCTTTTCAATTTTTTTCGACAATAGGCCCCTTACAAATGTCCTCAAACCTATAAAAATTATTTTTAATGTCCTAAAGAGCAGCTGAAATGCAATCACATGGTTTTGCATATTGCAGACACACACAAATTTACAACGAAGGAAAAATCGTCCCAGAAATGGATTCGAAAACACTACACTAAATCTCTCTAATGGGGGGGGGGACCATGGAAAAAATATTCAGAGTTGCGAAAAGACATTAGAGAAGTGAAATGGCGAAGAGACGTCATACAATGATTCACTCATCAGCGCCAAACCGTCCGATACAAAAGACCGAGATAATGTTGTTTCGCGAACTTTCACTCGCTCTGGCTGAATATTCATGGAGCTTGTGTTTGGAAAGGTTATGAAAGAGTTCACAAGTGTTTCAAATCCCTTGTCGCCATGGCCTGAAATTCTGGCGAGAACTTTTTTTTTTTCTTTTTCAAGAATGTTTCATCGAGTTCAGTATTCATGTCTTAAGCAGTATCAGGTAAGATCTCGTTTGAATTATGAAAACAAGTTGGTTGAAAGACTCATAACAGTGAGGGCGGGGGAGTTGCTTCGGATCGGAAAAGTTATCTTATGCAAAACTGCCAAGAATTGCGAATTACAGGTCAGGATGATGACTTGAAATTTGCAACTTCAGGAGCCAAGATTTTTCTCAATTTGCAGAACGTTCTTGAGGAACATAATTACTCGAGGAGAAAATAAATATGCAATTATTACAGAAAACTCGTAAGAGATGGAACATAAAGCTGACTTCCGTGGCGGATTGGTTAGAACAGCGTGCTGCGACACCATGGGTACTAGGTTCGAATACCGTCCTGGGGATGTTCTTTGCGAATGTCCATCCATCATATCATCACTCATGCTCATCGTCGCGATTAGCCAAAGTTAGAAAAAAAGCGACGCCAAGTTACAAAAATCAAATCTAAACAAACATAACTTGGACACCCCCGCATATAATTTTGACTTGCATAATATGTTTGCTGCAAGACCAATCTTTCATCTTGAGAGGTCACCTGAAAGATGAGCAGGGGACCTCGAAGTAGAATGTCTACGTCTGTTGCATATTTGTTATTTACCATCGTTTTTCTGCCACTTCTTGCTAAAGGTGACAATGAAGATGAATGATGATTGGACGCCAGAAATAAACACCCTTTAACACCCGGGACTTGAACCCTAGAAGTTCGATAGATGTGTTCATCAGGGACATTCCGTAACATACCCCATCGGTACGAGTAGCTCTCCCCTAGCAGTATTCCTCCTCTCAGCAACGACAATCAAAATACGTCCTGCTTCCTAGATTCGATGGTTTTGTCAAGTTGCCCCGATCTTCATTCACCTTACATCAGGTGAGCCACGGCCGCTTCCTGTGTAAAAACCTCTTTCACAACAAAATCTAGAAGCAGGTTCTGACAAGTCTGGACAAGATTCTACTTGTTACGATTCAATGAACACTAAAATATGGCGTCACTTGGTCGTAGTGCACCCAATAGTCAACCTCACTTCGACGTAGTACACCCTGGACTGCAGACTAACGAGGCTCTGGCGACTGGCCCCATGGCCAGTATAATTCTGTGTCGTCCTGTGTTTTGTCCTTATTTGTGCTGAGCGCCCTTTTTTTGCCTCAGCTTTTAACCAAGGTAAGGCAGTTTTAGTTTTCAGACACGCTTTTATTTTTATCCTGATAAGGGGCTGGACCCCGTATAGTGTGACGGGTGCAAAATATCCGCAGTGCTGATGCACCCAACAAATTTTAATTCAAATTAAAAAAGGAACTTCACGTCTGAAGAAAAATATGTAAAATTGATATTATGCAATTACTTTAAAACTCCGTGTAAAGCATTAATTGATAAAAACACACTAGAATCGAGCATTTTGTTCAAATTTTTGACTGCCTACAAACTATATCACTTAAACGATTATATTTCATTTTAAGTCACACTCCCATTCTTAATGCAATCAAACTATAGCTTTCGAGTAGTAATATTCGTATTCTTAAAACTAAACGTGTGTACATTAATCATATTAATGCCGTACCGTTGGTTGCCGCTCTATGTAGTTTCAAATTATCCTATTTCGCTGTCTCCACTAAACTCATGGTCATGAAATTAGGCGGGTGGCACAAGTTCGCGCTGTTGCTACGTCGGAGCACAAGCCCGTGTGTCAGGAGGTTTAAGAGTATGCAAGATCTCGTTGTAATCCATGTGATAAAAACTCACAGTGTTTGCTTGAAAGGTCATGGATGACACAAAAGTGCTCCGGAGAGAGGTCGGTCTGACGCTCGAACTAGGCAACGCAGCGCGGTTGACGTTGCCACACAGTGCTCGGGAATCAGCGACTTTTGTCCCGCTCTCACTTTGCTTTCTCCATATGTGGCACCAGCGCAATTCTGCTCAGCCGCCTATTTTCATGGCCGTGCGTTTAGTAAGAATTACTTTCGGAAAGTGTTTACTTCAGCATGGTGACGCACGGTCTCACATCCACCTTTCTCTGCCGTTGTAGTACCAGCTAAGCAACTCAGATGGCATTGCCAGATCAAGAATAGAACTGATACGATACTGAAGCCGGGATTGGATAGAATATCCACTTAAAATGCTTTCTGAAGGTTCCAATTAAAAAGAAAATGCTCTCCGGTCCAATTGAATCATTTCTCCTCTCCTTGGGAGTTTTTCGCTACTTGCTTTCAGAACGTCGGCTGAAACTTAGTAATTAACACTGCATAATTACGAGGTGCTGAGATAAGCGGAATTGTTTGGGAGTGAAACAGGCTGCAAAAGTCAAGGAAAGGGAGAAAGAGAGAAAGTTCATGAAAGGGAGAGAGAGAGAGAGGGAGAGAGAGGAGGGGAAAAAAGGGAAGAACTGGGACACGAAAATGTCTCGAAAATAGAGGATGTTGGGTTTAATTAAAGGGATGTAATCAGTGGAGCTTCTTTTAGAGTTCCTTTATCTGGCTGTTTTCTCTCCGTCTCTTGACGAACTGGCATTATCTTCCATTGATGCTTCTGACTCTTTGCTCTGAAATTTGAATTTCTCTCCGTGCGGCTGCGAAGATGAGATTGCAACTCATTCTCATTCTCTTTCTCTCTCCCTCTCGACCTGTGACTGTCTATTGCTCTTTCTATTATTAGTCTTTCTGTATCGCTGTATATCTGTCTCCCTCCCTCCCGCTCTCTCTCTCTCTCTGTCTCTCTCTCTCTCTCTCTCTCTCTCTCTCTCTCTGTGTGTGTGTGTGTGTGTAAATCTTCCCATGTGCAGTTTTCTTTCTTGTGTATGTTGTAAGTCTCTATTTTGCGTGTCTGTGTATCTCTCTCTCTCTCTCACTCTCTCTCTCTCTCTTCTCTTCTCTCTCCCTCACCACTCACTCTCTCGCCTTCTTTCTGTCTCTCTCTCTCCCTTTGTGTGCGTATGAGATTATCTTTCACTTCGTGCAAATCACATCCTATTGAGCGTATTTTTCTTTCCCATTATGTGTGCGTGTGCAATTCTCTGTCTCTTTGTGTACGTGTGTAACTCTTTTTCCCCTTTGTGTGCGTGTATAACTCTCTTTACATTTGTGTGCGTGTGTAACTCTCTTTACATTTGTATGCGTGTGTCACTAACTCTCTTCACATTTGTGTGCTTGTGTAACTCGCTTTACATTTGCGTGCATGGATAATTATCTTTCCCTTTGCGTGTGTCTGTAACTCTCTTTCTCTTTGTGTGCGTGTGTAACTCTCTTTCCCTTTGTGGGCACGCACAATTCTCTTTCTCTCTGTCCACTGTGATTATATTACCTATTCTATTGAAGAAAGTTGTCCCGATGCATGCTGATGTGCCAAAATCCAGTTTCAAATCATCGAAATGATGTCTAATGAATGTCAGGATAATGTGAAATTGTAGTCGGTGGAATATAGACAGGTTAGTCACGATATGCAATTTCAGCGGGGACGTCACGTAACTACCTGTGACGTAGTTCTTCGGCACAGAGAACTTAGTGGCGTGCTGCGTCTGGGTGGTTACGAATGTTACGGTTTACATGTTTCTATGTATGTTAGGTTTGGTTCCTTAAGTATTCCCTCGCTTCACTGGCCTTCTTTCTCTGACGTCATGCATCGAAAGATGGATCTTGATCTGCAGTTGCGTACAAAAAGTAAAACTCGTGCCGGAAGGCAAAAAGGTACATAAATAAGCAAAAAAATGTTCCCGATCATGGATTTAAGGATGAATACAGCGACTTCGAAATTGGAATATCAAAACAGAACTTGAAAATCGTCTCATCTACGCACGGTAATACCCTTCACTCCATATTTCATATCCGTCCCGTGACGAGCTTGTCAAAGGAAACATCATCTCGACGAACGAACCGTGGAAAGGATATGATGGTACTTAGTCTTCATTCTGCTCACTATATCTTCCAACAAAGCGGCGAGTTAAAAGCAGAAGAAACGAGTGGGCGAGAACGAAGGGGGGCAGGGGAGGCGAACTTTATGAATATTTCATGCTGATAATTCCGAAGGAGACGATATAGTGAAGTACCTGAAGATGGAATCACAACTTTCACTTTGAGCTGAAGCAGCAAGAATGTATCTTTTGGCGTCGCTTCGCGGGGAGGGAAGCAAGATGTAATTTCTCACATGACGTCATTCTATTCCGCGTTACTGGATGGTCTTCATCTCTGGAAGGTGCCTTTCGGAAGGGAAACGCAAGCAAGGGGAAAATTGAGACCGCTGAAATGAAAATAATAAGCGAGCCACGTTTATTCCTGGCATTTACCTCGGCGGAATAAAATGGATTTTTTTTATCTTGTGGCGCTGGCAATACTGATTGTGCTATTCATCACTGTGGGCATCTCGGTGTTGCGTTGATGGAGGAAGCAATTTCTCTTCGTTCAAGAAGAAACATCCGTTTAATTATTCTACAATTTTCGAAATGATACACGTGAAAGGCACTTCTCTTAGCATAACGATCCTTGTGTAAAATGCCTATTGGGTATGTTTTATCTAAAAGAGAAAATTAATGAAAATAGTCATGGACAATTTGCACGGTAATACTCATGGATCCCACTATACAAATCTAAACATTCAGTAAACATCAACAGTAACATAATTGGCTTCTAACAACAATGACATTTACAATAACACATTAACAATCGAAATATCTTTTGGTGTCTTCTCTCTTGTCCACCATTACGTTTCTTCTTTTTATTTATTATTTGAAGCAACACTCCTTCATACAGCATTGTACAGTGGGATCCATGAGTAATACCGTGCAAATTGTCCATGACTATTTTCATTAATTTTTCTATTCCATCCTAAAATGTGTTTTTCTGATACTTTTGGCTAATCTTGTTCCTTTCTTTCATTCTTTTATTGTTATGCCATCTATTGTTGTTGTTAACGCCAACAATTACACATCCGCTAAAATTCTTTGAGCTGTTCTTTCGAATGTATCGGTATAAATTTCGTAATATACATAATTCAAAGTTTGTGGTCGTTTATAATCACGGAATACTTTTTGGACACGCTGTACAATGGACGTTGAATCAGTAATCACACAACTACTATGGAGGGGTCCGCCAGACAGTTGTTTTGATTTTGAACTGTGATCTAGCTGACAAACTTCACGTGACTTTACATGGTAATAAAAAAATATTGTAAAGCAGTTTTCAATCATTATTGTTAAAGAAACGTAACGTAATTTACGTAAAGAGGTAGAAAATCAATAAGAAATTGCAACAATAGTTTTATCTTTTAGAAATTCCAAAAAATTCTACATATTTTATGATATCAGAAGAGAGATAGTTCAAATTAATATGTAACATTTTGCTGAAAACGAAAATGAGTTATGAGCCATTTTAAACACAACGTAACAAAGAAATACACGCAATTATTATAGTATGTCTCTCAGGTACAGTCCCGATTAACTTGTCGATGCATAAAGTAGTCTTAAACCAAACGTTTAGCTTTGGATTATCGAAGTGTTGAACTAAAAGTACGCCGTTAACTAAATAAATCAATATCCACGGTAAATTTTAACCTGAACACCCTGTATATTCCTACACATCCACACGCTCGGGCCTCCCTGATGGAATAGTGGTAACTTCGTGGCTTTGTAATCAAGGGATCCAGGGTTGGATACGCAGTGGAGGCACATAGTGGTTCGTATTCCACTTTAAACTGTAGACCCAACCCTGATGAGACTTTCTGTACATAACGTTGACTTAAAACTATTCAAACATGTCCATTTAATTTCACCAGAGTACTAGAAAAACGTGTTTTTCTTTTTATTGTAGAGAATGTCTTAGCAATGTTTCTTAGTACAGTCACGGACACTTCTGGCTTGTAATTATTCCACTGAAACTCAATGGGGTTGTTACAACCCAGGTGTGTCCCTGACGAGGTATGAAATCGCATAATGAAATGGCTCATCCCATCATGGCGCTCTGGAGAAGATGACACCATTGTCCACGCCTGGCAGCTGGAGTTAAAACTGAAACTGAATCCTCCAGAGTTATCAGGACGAACGGAATGCTGGAATGTTCCGGCGTTCCGTTATCTCCAACGAAAATGCAGAGCTGGAAAACTAGAAGTGGGTCACGGGATAGCGTTGTGGAACTTTCGCTGAGGATGAGGAGAAAAAAACTGTGGAAATAGTTAACAGAGAATCAGGACACCGCCCCCCCCCGCCCCCCACCTTATCCCGCAGGAGAGGATGGGATTTGGTCCAAAGATAAACGACCCACACTTGAAATCTTCCCGGATGTAGCATCCCTTGCAGAAGCATCTGACAAGCGTAATTTTTCGTTTTCTCTAGGACCTAGAGATGGAGGGTTCCTCTTCTGGTATTGCATCTCCTGGTAAGAATTTTCGGCTGCGCTTGTCAGGGCCCATTGTTGCGCCGTCTTCCCACAAAAGAAAATGCATAAATTCAAAAGCGGGAAACGTTCTGGAACAGACACCACCTACTGGAACGTCACGCAGATAAGAAGATGTTGGAGAAGGAAGTGAAATTTGAGATAAAACGACTCATTTCTGCTTCTGCAATTTGAGATACAACTATCAAATTGATCATCAGGTCTACTAAACAGTCACGTAAATTCCTTTTACATTTATGTTATGCAGGTCGAATCTTCTGTGTCTTCTTGTTCTTCCTTCCTTCTAGAATCTCTTCAAGAAACTGTCAAGCTTTAAGATATTGCCTTTGCAGTTTATTGTTATTAACTCCTATCACCAGTTACTCTTCTCAGATGATGTTCTAATTGGTGCGTAATATACGTGCGATATTTGCAGGGAAGAATGTAAATGAAATATGTGTGTGAAATCAGCAGGGAACAATGGAAATGAAATATATGTGTGTGGAAATCTGCAGGAAAGAATGGAAATGAAGTATGTGTGTGAAATTAGTAGGGAAGAATAAAACTAACTAACTAACTCTCTAGTCTTCTTAAACCCGAAGGTTCATGGCTGCAGCAACACAGGCCTTCCATCTTTCCCTATCTTGAGCAAGATCTATATACTCTTTTCCATCCCTACCGATTTCCTTTAGGTCCATCTCAACGTTGTCCCTCCATCTTCGTCTTGGCCTTCCTACAGGTCTCTTACCATCAGGTCTCCCAACGAGAATCCTGTAAACTCCTCTTTCCTCTCCCATTCGTGCCACATGGCCTGCCCACCTAAGTCTTCTTGATTTAATTATTCTAATAATATCTGGACATGAGTCCAAATTATGTAGTTCTAAATTATGTAACCTTCTCCACTCACCTGTCCCCTCATCCCTTTTAGGTCCAAAGATTTTCCTAAGGATCTTATTTTCAAATACTCTCAATTTATGTTCCTCTTTCAATGTAAGGGACCAAGTTTCACACCCATATAATACTACAGGCAAAATTACGGTTTTGTATATTTTAACTTTTAGTTTCTTAGATATTAAACGAGAAGACAAAAGTTTATGAAGAGAGAAGTAACATGCATTTCCTGAATTAAGCCTACTTTTTATTTCCTCTTTAATATAATTTTCATTTGTTAATATTACTCCTAAGTATTTGAATTTGGAAACTGGTTCAAACTAGTTGTTATCAATAATTAGATTTTGATTATTACCTAACACTTGGTTTCTGCCTGTAAGCATATATTTAGTTTTCTCTTTGTTAACTTCCAAACCTATCTCTTTAGCTGCTTTTAGCATTATTCTTAATTGTATTTATATATCATCCCCTAATAAGTCTACATCATCTGCATATGCTAACAACTGAGTCACACCATTTAATTTTAGTCCTTCGTTAGTTTCTTTTACCTTCCTAACAGCATAAGGAACAATGGAGATAATGCACCTCCTTGTTTTAACCCATCATGAATTGTAAATTTGTCAGACACATTAATACCCAAACGAATTTTACTTTCTGTTTCACTGGTGCATACTTTTATCATACTAACAAGATTCTTAGGTATTCCAAACTCTACTAATATATTATATAATTTCTCTCTTTTGACCGAATCATATGTTTTTTGAAATCAATGAATAGCTGATGGACATTATGATTATATTCCCACTTTTTTTCAAGTGTCTGTCTAATGTGAAATATTTGATCTGTAGTTGATCTGTTACGTTTAAATCCACATTGATAATCACCTATAATTTCATTAGCATATGCTAATTGTTAAAAGAATGTTAGATAATATTTTATATGTTGTTGAGAGTAGAGAAATTCCACGGTAATTACTGCAGTTCATTGTATCACCTTTTTAAACACAGGAACAATTATGGATTCTCTCCACTGTTGAGGGATTTCTTCTTTATTCCATATTAAACAAATTAATTTATGAATTTGACATATTAACGAATTTCCACCAGATTTAATTAACTCAGCTGGTATTAAATCAATGCCCGGTGCTTTGTTATTCTTTAGCCTTTTAATAGCATCTTTAACTTCAGTCAAGTTAGGTTCTGGAACTAAAGGTTCTGCTGTGTGGACTTCATTTACTTCTGATTTATCTCCTACATGGACATTTAAAAGGTCATTAAAGTAGTTCTTCCATCTATTTAGAATATCGCTTGGGTCAGCTAGAAAATCACCGTCTTTATCTTTTATCAAGTTTACTTTAGGTTGCCACCCCTTTCTAAATTCATTTACACCTTTATATAAATCTCTGGTATTTTTGTTTTTGCTGTTTGTTTCAATTTCGTTAATTTTGCTTTTCAAGTAATCTCTTTTTTTACTTCTAAACCTGCGGTTAACTTCTCGCTTTATTCTATTATAATTGCTTAGATTTGTATCATCCGAGTTATTTAACCACCTAAGTCTAGCCTGATTTCTTATTTCTATTAGTAGGGAAGAATGGAAATTAATATTTGTGTGAAATCTGCAGAGAAGAATAGAGATTGTATGGCGAAATCTGTAGAGAAGAATGTAAATTGCATGGCGAAATCTGCAGAGAAGAATGTAAATGGAAAATGCATGGTGTGAAATATGCAGGGAAGAATGGAAATGAAATATGTATGTGAAATCTGCAGAGAAGAATGTAAATTGCATGGCGAAATCTGGAGAGAAGAATAGAAATAAAATATATGTGTGGTGAAATCTTCAGGAAATAATGGAAATAAATTTTGTGTGTGAAATCTGCAGAGAGGAATGGAGATTGCATGGCGAAATCTGCAGAGAAAAATGGCAAATGCATGGCGAAATCTGCAGACAAGAATAGAAATGGAAAATGCATGGTGCTACCTGCAGGCAAGAATGAAAATTGAACATGTGTGGTCAAACCTGGAGGAATGGATGAAGAATACGTGTGAGTGATGAAGTCTTTTGAGGGAGCAGGAACCTCCTATGTATCAACATTCTCCAATGTTACTTGCATACGAACACATGCGGCAATATAAATGTAGGCAACATTTTTAAATGCAATGAGTAAAATTTGCAGCATTATTCATTCTTGTAACAAAAAAAATAAAACATTCAGGATAAATTCGTATAAACCAATCAGTATAGAGAAACGAATATTTCTACTCGCATAAATCCAACCTGTGGATTTTCCATTCACTTGAAATCCGCATCCTGCTACGGGCAGAAGTTTGCTTTTCGCTTAAGGACTATCCTCAGGCAAAATGTAAATAGCTGAGAGTTGGAACGGATAACATTTTTCATAAGAATTAGAACTGTTCGGATAGTCCTCGTGCATAAGAAAGCCTCCACTTAATCTCAAAATGTCCCAGAATCACATCTTAAAACGAAAGTAGATCGGATATAAAGTTGAAAATGTAACATTTTGTAGCACAACCTGCAGAAACGCTTGATAGAGGATTGACTCTTACACCAAATAAACCCAGTGCAAAGAAAATACATTTATAACACCATTAAGCCTTGTTTCCATGATATGAAACACTCGATATACTGACCAAGGCAGTAATTTATTTTATTATACGGGTAATACATAAACTAAACGTAACGTTTCAACCTTCTAGCAAGGTAGTCTTCAGACTCTGCACCAAGTACAAATGTAACAAGGTACAAAAACAGGACGATATATATACACAAACATTACTCCCCTCCAGACTATTAGAAAGTTGTTCTGGAACATTCTAGCAGGTGGCTTTCCCTTGTCAACTGTACTTTCACCTAAAATCTAAACATATTTTCTTCCATCTAGAATGTGGTTCGACTCCTTATCTCATGCTCTCTTTCCTTCATCTCTCATCTTTCTCTCTTGTCCTTTCCACTCTTTCTAACACCTTCTTCCAAACACACGACATCGACAGAGTGAGATGAGGCTAAGCAGATAGAAAGGGAGAAGAGAATACTAGTGAGAAAATTGGAGGTCAAGGAAATAGAGAAGAAAGGTGAAGAAGACACAATGAACTGGAATGGGGGACTTAAGATAAACAAAGAATGGAAGAAGGTGTTAGAAAGAATGGAAAGGACAAGAGAGAAAGAGGAGGTAAGAAGGAAGAAGTATGAAAGAAAAAGAGCGTGAGATAAAGAGTCGAACCACATTCTAGATGGAAGAAAATATGTTTAGCCTTTTAGGTGAAAGTACAGTTGACAAGGGAAAGCCACCTGCTAGAATGTTCCAGAACAACTTTCTAATAGTCTGGAGGGGAGTAATGTTTGTGTATATATATCGTCCTATTTTTGTACCTTGTTACATTTGTACTTGGTGCAGAGTCTGAAGAAGACCTTGCCAGAAGGTTGAAACGTTACGTTTAGTTTATGTTTTATAATAAAATAAATTACTGCCTTGTTCAGCATATTGAGTGTTTCAAAAAATACATGTACGAGATAGCCATCAATGGCGATGAAACGTGGACATTGGAATGAGAGTATCTGACGACGAGTATCGCAGGCTCTGACTCCTGCACCTTTGCGGGATGAAGAAAGAGGACTGACGTTCCTAGGGATCCAGTCCCCCAATCACAGCATCTGGATCGCTGTAATGAAATCTCCGGGAATCTTTTCACGTCGTTCGAATTGTTTATCAACTGTGCATCGCCATTTTGGTCGCTACTTTCCCTGCGGGCGGCACTTGGCGATTTAAGCGAGTAATTATCTCCATTTCGGAGGAAGATGGACGGTTTTGTTTTCCCATCCAAGCGGACTGGAAAAAGATTGCTCCTGATTGGCTCAACGAAAACATCCAGAAGCAAAGAGAATGGGGGATGCCTGATCCAATTAAACAAATCTATCCTTTCGTAGTCTCTCGACAAAGAATAAAGCTTATGAGAGTTGACATGAGGTTCCTTATGAGATACAAATGTTAATGCTTTGAATCGTATTCATATGTCAAAGCTTGGGGATACTATATTAGTAAATAAATTGATTTGATTTGATTATAAAGTTCTTATCGGTAGGGTAGATTGGGGTGAATAGGGCCATCAGATGAATAGGGCCACTCACAACATAAATCAATCTAAAATTTTATAGAAGTGAGGAGGCGAAGCCGGCGCCACACCGTGTATCGACTGTGAGTCTGTACAAGTTTATTGTACAGTTGGATTCCGTAAATGTTGCATGCTGATTATGTTGGGCAGCAGTTTTCATCAACAATCGAAGGTGTGTTATGAAATATGGCCTATTGTGAATATTTCTGTCATGTATTCATTCTTGTTACGCTTTGTTGTTTTGTTGAAAGTTTAGAACTTTTATTTCAACAAAGACCGAGACAACTTGTCATGAATTCCTTCTTTATCAGAAATGAACCAAAGCAGGGTTGCCAACTCATTTGTCCATATATTACCAATCAGGGAAATGTATGTAATTGGCCTGACGTTGATAAATAAAAGTAATGTTATTTTTCTCGCTCTTTTTATTTCAGATGGGGAAATATGACATGTCCTTCCCGGACGTATGAACAGTCTGCTGAAGTACATCATCCCGCCTGATAGATATGAATCTTCGAATAGAAGTTACGAGATTAATGGAAGTTCATGGGATAATTTTTGTGCTGCTGTTACTATGATTTTTAGTGCATTTCGTTATGATGTAAAATGTTGTTCTTAATTGCATAATCAAGATAAATATATTCTGAACCTAGATGTTAACACGTAAGTCCTGAGTTTGTTAATTTACTGCAAATCTTAATGTTTTCCCGTGCCCTGGGAGGTATCACGTGTATACCGATATACAGTCTCATGTTACTCATGCTCAATTTGTATTGAGATAAATCTATTCTTATGGATATTAATATGCTATAGTTGAACCTGGCACGACCGTGTCAATAATTTGGCGCACAGAACGTGGGGCCGCGAACACATTGTGCATTAGTTACGTTAATCTTTGGTAACGTGTTTTAGATTTGCAGTTGACTCAGAACTTTTGATGCGCAACAATGGAAAATAAAATATTAAGAAGTGGAAGCAAAGCGTTAAATGTTGACGAAAGCACAGTTCATGTGTTTTGCTGTGAGACTACATCAAGGCTTGATGATACGTTTGTTTGCACTGAGTGTCACAATACTTTTCATTTAAATTGTGCAAAGCTAAAGTCACCAAAGGAAAGTAATTCTCCTTGTGAATTAACATGTCTCGCATGCAAAGAAAAACTTGCAGTTCCTGTTGTTCCTGTTACTACTGATTTGCTTGCGTCATTGCAGCGAATGCTGGAGGCAAATTCCAGCAATCTGGAAGCTAAAATGGCAGAAAATTCTAGTAATCTAGAACTTAGAATCCAGGAAAGGATTACTGAAAATACTAGTAATCTAGAACTTAGAATACAGGAAAGAATTACTGAAAATTCTAATAATCTAGAATCTAGGGTAACAGTAGTATAAGCCGGAGACGGATTTCTTAAAATTTACAGGAGAAAAGACGAGAAAGTACTTACGGAATTGCGTTCTTGAGGACTTTCTGAAGCCGGGGAAATTGTTTTTTAGAATCGTGCAATGTATTTTGCCTGTAAATAAGGTATTTTTCGTCAATCATGCATCTCCGTTGTACGATAGCTCGTGCCGCCATTACCGTCGACTACGTGAATCAAATGTTCCGTGCGTTCGGTTATGTAACCCCCTCACAGTGTAGCAACCACGCGGAAGTTTGACAAGATGACGTGTGAGCGGTTTTTTTTTTCAATGTAAGGTAAGACTCTAGTTTACGTCCTTTTCATAAGGAATACGTGTCATATATCGTTGGAAAGCTTATTTTATAAGGAATTCAACAACGTAAATCTCAATGCGAGCAAAAATTTCCTGAAAGAGTAAATCGAGAAAACCCGATGTTGTCCGGATATGCGTAATTGAACGTACTTAGGAATTTTTTAGATGATGAAGCACATATTTAGGGGTGAAATGAGTGCTAATGGAACCTAACCTAACAGGCCTAACCTAACCTCGTAGGCATACCTCGACCCCGTGAATGGATAGTGGGGCTATCGTGAACAGAAAGTGTAAAAAGAAAACGGTACTTACCCGAAGAGATGCCAGCTGACGCACCACGAACGCAAAGAAGCAATCACCATGCAGATAAGGACGTAAAGTAGAGTCTAGCCTCAATTTTCGCTTAAAAACCTTTTGTGAATAGTTTGTGCGGCATTTATCGGTTCATAAGTTTTGAAACACTGCACATCAGCTGACGATACTGCATATCAGCTGACGATAGACAACGTGAGTCAAAATTTGCCCGCCGAATTAGCAACGACCAATAAATGATTAAAAGGTTAAAAATAACGCTTTTTTCATGAAAAAAAAAGTGATTTCCAGCTTGAAAAATCTTCCGCTATGCATATGAGGTAAGTAGCAATGATTTTTATTTGAAAACAAACGAGTTTAATCCGTCTCCGGCTTATACTACTGTTACCTAATCTAGAATGCGGGAACATTCTGATAGCTTGGAGGCTAAGTTACATGAGAACTCTAGGAGGTTAGAGGATAAACTTCAGGAAAATATGAATATCTTGGAGCACAGTTTACAACTAAGACTAGAAGAAAGTAGTAGAACTCTTGAGTGCCGGCTAGAAGCAAGGATGGAGGAGAAACTGGCCCATAGTTGTTCACAACTCGCTGCGTCCAATTCAGAGATGGGACGGAGGATCGAACAACTGACTCTGCAAATGTCTGAGGGACAGCAGAAATTGAAGGAAAGCCTTGAAATTGAGATGATGAGCTTACGTCAAGCATGTCGGTCAAATTCTCAGCAGCTGGAATCTAAACTCCATGAAACAGTTGTTCTGTTGAGGGAAGAAGCTGAGCAGACCAAGGAGGAGTTCCGAAAGGAAATCAGTGAAACGCAGAGCGGTTTCAGAGAAGAAATGTCCAGAGAGTTGGACAACCAGGTGACCAATATGGCATATCAGCTGAGAGAAAACCTGAATTTGCGAGTTGAAGAGACTGTGGCGGAAAAACTTAAAGGCACAGAGGGTCCTAGAGAGAATGCTGAAGAGTGGAAAAATGATATGGAATCCAAACAAGGGAAGCTTTCTTCAGACATGCGTAATCTTTGTGACGAAGTGGCTCAAATTTCAACCACTTTAAGCAAGTTGCCACTCTCCGGTGAACCAGAGTTACCGCGGGTGGACCAGCTGGGCGCGCCTTTTCGAAGGTTACTGTCTCCTAGTCGTTCTGAGGTCTCTTCGGGGCAACGAAACCGTACACATTTAAAAAAAAAAACGCCACAGAGAGATCGTCTCCAGTTCTTCAGGCAGCGAGTCGACTTTATCGGAAAAGAGAAAAGAAAGAAAATCTCGAACCAATGCTACGCGTGGTGGAATGACTCCCCGGATGGCTGACCTGAATTCCATGCGGAAATTCGACGGAAATATTATAGCCACTTCGGCTGAGATTTATCTCAAAGAATTAGATACCAACCTTGAGATCCTTCAGATCCCGCATAGATACAGGCTGGAGATTATTCCTCGTTTGCTAACGGGCATGGCTTATCATTGGTTCTACTCTCATAAGAATGATTTCCACACATATTCAGATTTCCGTAGGGCGTTTAAGAGGCGTTTTGCGTCTTCAGAGGCAAAAGAAAGGGAGTTGGCATCTGTTCGGGCCAAACGGTACAATAAAAACAATGACAATAGTTTGGAAGAATATGTTTGGTCTGTATACTCTGCTTACAGAAACCTGAGTAGCCACTACACAGAGCAGGAGGTGGTAAACCTCATAATCGGCCAATTGCCTTATAGAGTGAAGCAATTGTGTATGGCCCACGCTCCCGTAACTGTTGATTTGCTTGCAGATTTTGTTAAGAGATACGAGCAAGCGGAAGAGCAGGATGCTTGGCGAACTGCGTGGAGGAAGGAGAATCCTACTCACCAGAACAACCGAGATATTCCAGGCAACTCGGCAAACAGAAACCCGAGGGTTCGTATGGTCCAGAGGCAGAATAATTACCGTGAAAATCGCCCTGCAGGCCCATATAGAAACGGCAATCGTTATCGTCAACAAAGCCAAAATAGGCAGAGACGTGAGTATGCTGCTCCCAGATACGAACCTTGTGAGAGACCACGAAATGAGAACCGTTTATCTTCACCTGAGCACAGTGAACCTTTGAGGGAAGGTCGTAGCTCTCCACGATTCCAAGCGGCGAGCAGTGGCTTACAAACAGATGCTGCAGCGTCGTACCCTAGTAACGAGCAGCAACAGAGCGTTGAGCTGACCAGAAATTTTTGCTGGTAGAATGGAGCAAACCTCGACCAGGTGCGGGATTTTACCCCACGCCTGGCATAGAAACGTCCCCTTCTGATGTCGGGCGGTCTCGGATAGAACCGGGGCCTGCAGAAAATAATTCCCAGTCTGTAAGTAATGATCTGAAACTGGTGTTTGTTATTAATCATGAAGAGAGTCAGTTTCTTTACAATTTGTGTCAGGCTAGTCAGTGTAAAAACTTTGGAAGAGCGCCTGAGTTCAAGGCACGTGTAGCAAATGTTGATATCACTTGTATAGTGGACACTGCAGCTGAAATATCTGTTCTGAGTCTCGAGATTTGGAAGAAAATAAAGCAAAATTTGCCAGGGGCCATGTTACAAGCTACTCCGGAGGTACGACTTATTGATTTCGCTGGAAAAAGTCGAACTCGAGTTGTGGGAAAACGCAGAATCGTGCTGGAAATTGCTGAGAGCACCATACCTTTAGAAATTTTTGTTGTGAAGGATTTGCCTTCAGACTTATTATTGGGTTATTCGTTCCTGCAGAAATATGAAGCAGAGATCAATCTAAAGCATAAGAAGTTGTATCTAATGGTGGATGGAGAGCCAATTGAGCAAAAGCTAGATGATGATGATTCCGTTGATAAGCAAATGAGCGTCCGGAGGATTGAAGCTAGCTACGATATATGGGCTACACCGCTAGAGGATATAAGAGAGAAGATTGACTCCAGTGAATTATTGGCTAAGGAACAAAGAGCCGAATTGTTCGAGATATTTATTGCACATAGGAAGGTGTTTTCAGAGAGGCCTGGCACTGCCAAGAACTTAGTCTGTGATATTCATTTGTCCAGTACCGTTCCAGTGAGTCAAAAACCGTACCCGATTCCAGTGGCAAAACGGACAAAACTAGAGGCTGAGCTGCAAAAATGGAAAGATTCGGAAATAATTGTGCCTTGTAACTCTCCGTACTTGAACCCGCTCATTGTTGTGGACAAACCGGATGGGTCTGTACGTCCGTGTGTAGATATTCGGTTGTTGAATAAGTTTGTTATTGTTCCTAGAAGTTCTGTTGAACCAATATACGAAGCACTTCAGAAATTTAAAGGTGCCAAGTACTTCACTAGTTTTGATTTGGTATCCGGGTATCTGCAGATTCCTGTAAAGCAAGAATGCCAGTCATACACTGCATTTTCTTATAAAGGAAGACAGTGGATGTTTACAAAAATGCCTTTCGGAATAGCTAACGCAGTTTCAGTTCTTGTTTCGGCTATGCATTCTGTATTTGGGCCCGAAACTGATTCATTTCTGACCCAGTATATCGACGATTTATTACTGTTCGATTGTGATTTGCACGAACATTTCCGGCACATTAATTATGTTTTGACCAGACTAGAAGAAGTTGGAATGACGGTGAAGTTGAAGAAATGTGACTTAGTTAAGTCGGAAATATTATATTTAGGCCATATTGTTTCTGGGGATTCCATCCGAACTGATCCTAAGAAGAACGACGCCATTTTAAATTTTCCTAGGCCTAGAAATAGAAAAGACGTTCGGAAATTTTTGGGACTTGCCGGTTGGAGGAGAAAGTACATTGAAAATTTTGCAGTGAAAGTGCAACCACTTACTTATCTTTTGTCCAAAAATGTGAAGTTTCAATGGACAGAAGTAGAAAATGAAGCTTTCGAATTGACGAAACTTGATTTGGTTAGTGCACCTGCGCTATCGCAACCAGATTTTACTAAAGAATTTTGTCTACAGTCAGATGCATGTGGAAAAGGGCTTGGTTGCGTTTTGTTCCAGACAGATGGACATGATATTTTCGTTATCCAATATGCTAGCCGAAAGTTACGTAACAATGAACTTCATTTTTCTGTTCATGAACTTGAGTGCCTTGCTATATTATTTGGAATAGAACGCTTTGCAGTCTATCTTAAGGGGCGAAAATTTAAAATTTATACTGATCATAAAGGACTACAGTGGCTGCAAAATAGCAAAAATTGGAATAGTCGATTGACCCGTTGGTCTTTGAAAATCCAATCATATCAGTTGGAAATAGTGTATGTTAGTGGAAAAGAAAACATTATTCCTGATACGATATCTAGATATCCTGTGAAAGCAGATACTGAGAGCAAACCGGAGTCTGATTGTCTGCATTACCACATAAATTTTCTGTGGGAAGAAGATGAAGATGAAGAAGTGAGTGATTGGAAAGAAGCCCAGGCTAAAGATTCTTTTTGCAGTGAAATGATTGCTAAACATCAGCAGCCTACTGAAAACGAAGATGCAGGCATGACCAGGTTACGGAAGTCCTTTAAACTTCATCATGGATTGCTGTTTAGAAGTTACAGTGGGGAGGCTCCACAGTACAAGTTGTGTGTTCCGAATTCCAGACGTCCCGAGCTGCTGAAAAAAATTCATGATGACGGCGGTCATTTTGGTGTGGGAAAGTGTTATAGGCAATTGCAATCCCGATATTATTGGAAAAAAATGAAACCTGATATTTCTAACTATATCCGTGATTGCCTGATTTGTGCAAAAGTGAAGCCTGACAAGTTAGGTATCATGAAGGAAAAGCTGCACATTAGTGGAAAGGAACCTCATGAGATGCTTTCCATTGACCTTATTGGAAATTTACCGCCTTCTTCAGGGTACTATCATATTCTCAGCCTTATAGATGTTTTCTCCAGGTTCGTCACAGTTTATCCTGTGCGGAAGGCTAGTACCGTTGAGATAATTCGCTTAATGAAGGAGAGATATTTCGCCCATTATTCAGCTGTTAAACTAATTTTGTCGGATAGAGGATCCCAGTTCACTTCCCGGTCATGGCAGAGTTTCATCGAATCCATGGGAATGAAACATGTGTGTACAACGCCCTACCACCCTCAAGGAAACTTAGTAGAGAGAGCAAACCAAGAGATAACTCGTTTACTTAGGGTTTATTGCCAGCACGATCACCAGGTTTGGTCCAAGCATGTTTATGAAGTTGCCTGGTTAATTAAAAATTCTCTTTCTGAAGTTACAGGATATTCACCCATTGAATTGTTTTTCCGCCATTCAGTTCCACCACAAGTGCTAAGAGATTTTCCATGGCCTGTGTCAGAAGACGGTGAGAAAGACTGGCAGAGTAAGGTTGTTCAAGTACAGTTAAGGGAACGATATTCTGTGCAGAGGCGGAAACTGAAGCAGAAGTGCCATGCTTTGCAGTTGAAGGAGGATGACCTGGTGCTGCTAAGAAGTCATCGTCCAAGTTCAGCTGTTAACCGAACCATTTCCAAGTTGTTTTATTTGTGGACAGGACCGTTCATAGCTACCCAAGTGAAATTCAACACGGCAGTGTTATTGGACACAAAAACTCGTAAGGAAGTGTGCAAGGTAAATTTCGACAATCTGAAGATTTTTAATTGTTCTCCAGACATGAGGAAAATACTTTTAGAAGGTTGAATCCAAAATCTCCTAGACTGTGAGTGCTTCCACGAGTCGTCGTCGATTTTGTTTCTCAATGGAGGGGGCGATTGACATGTCCTTCCCGGACGTATGAACAGTCTGCTGAAGTACATCATCCCGCCTGATAGATATGAATCTTCGAATAGAAGTTACGAGATTAATGGAAGTTCATGGGATAATTTTTGTGCTGCTGTTACTATGATTTTTAGTGCATTTCGTTATGATGTAAAATGTTGTTCTTAATTGCATAATCAAGATAAATATATTCTGAACCTAGATGTTAACACGTAAGTCCTGAGTTTGTTAATTTACTGCAAATCTTAATGTTTTCCCGTGCCCTGGGAGGTATCACGTGTATACCGATATACAGTCTCATGTTACTCATGCTCAATTTGTATTGAGATAAATCTATTCTTATGGATATTAATATGCTATAGTTGAACCTGGCATGACCGTGTCAAATATAATCGTAAAACACAGCAAAAATGGAGAGAATATGACGTAAAGAAAGCAGAACAGGCAGTGAGAGAAGGAATGAGCTGTTGCGAACGATGTCTCAACAATCCAGGAACATAAAAAAAGGAATGTTCCAAAAATTAGCACCTATAAGCATGCAAATCTTGCCATTTTATAATTTTCTTTTCTGAAATATTGTACTTTGTGTGATTTTCCAAATTATGTATGATTCTGTATGGTTGGTGCAGTATATATGCATAAAATATATGTGGCCGTATTCAGCCGGACATGTTAGGGTGAATAAGGCCAATGCATATATTTCTTTTTTTATACTGTATATTATATAACGTTACAAAATTTTCGAAATGCAAAATTTGATGTGGACTCTGTAGTAGACATATGGTTCATTATATTTCTTTAAAAAAATCCTACATTAAAATACAGTAGTTCTAGGTGATTTTCTTGAAAGTGGCCATATTCGCCCCAATCAATCTACCCTACATAAACACTGAGTTTATTCGCTTCTCTCACCAAATTCCAGGTTATAAGGTAATTTGAGCCAGTAAATATTTATAGCACATGTCTCGACTAATGTGTGGTATTTCTTTTATTTCCACGTTGTATTCGGAATATGTATTACGTTTTATTCTTTTGGTGCCTAGGGTGTGGTATTGATGTTTACCTGCATTTCAAATTTCAATTCAGATTTTTTTTTCTAAAGGTGGGGTAAGTAGTATGTTGGCCAACCACCACCTTGTTTCGCCCAATATTGACAGGCATGAGGAAGTTAAGGAGTCAGCAAGGGTCGGAATGCGGAGATGTGGTAAGAGAGAGGCAACGTTTGGGGAGAGAACATGGCGGTTGGGACAGAAAACTACGAGAAGTAGAAGTGGTTGATTGATTTGCTTTATTTTACTTCGCTTCCTGTGCCACTTTTCGCTAATTTGTGCAGATGGAGATGAGCGATGATATGATGAAATTGATGAATGGACACTCACAAACTGGCATGCCCAGGCCAGGATTCGAGCCCGGGGTCCCTAACGTCGTAGCGCGATGTGCTAACCACTCCGCCACGGAGACTGACTAGAAGGAGAAGTGAAAAGTTCTGTATTTTACCCTTCGGGGCGACTGTTGACGTTCCGACGCTATGCAGGTAAACCTCTTTCAATATACCCTGCGCTACTTGCGATTGTGTTAATGAAAGGGGTCAATGAGAATTGCATGGTCACTTCGATCCCTTAGAGCCACAGAAGGCTACGATATCTACGGAAAATTACTTCTGTTGGATTCGCATGTCTTCAAAGACATGCATCACTCTCAAGCTACTCGAATCTTCCTGATTTCATGAGGCGTAAAGCCAAGGAAAAATAAATAAATTATTCTCTGTTAGATTAACTGCGACAAGCAAGGTTTTCATTCATTTTCCAAATCCAAATTCCATGAATTTTACATGATTTCCACATCAGAAATCCAGCAAAAATAATATGTGCTTCACTGTTTGACTTACACTTATTTCCAGCATATTCAGTTCTTCCTATGGTCGATCCCTTCTAAAAATCCGAGCGCATCTTTGCTATAATTTCACTAAATTGATTACTCGAACGCATTTTCGGTAGGAAACAGGCCTCCAGTCGAAATGGACAGTATGGGCAATGTATAATGGGCTTCATTTGTGCCTCGTTGAGAGTGGAGGAGTAGACGAAAAACGATATCGGAATTGAATCGGATTATCGATTCTTCGGTAGAGTAACAAGAGGAGTTATTGACGATTTCAATCTGCTTTTCATTGCCCTTTAAAAAAAAAAGAATCTGCTAGATGGTCCAGCAGCATCCATTAGAGCTCAGCTTTCGTTCTGCACTTTAGATGCATTGAGCACGTCGCTCGGATGACGAAGGGCTTTGGCTTTCTCCAAAAGGCACTAATCGCACGAGAGAAAGAAAGATCTTGTATAATGGTCCATTCATGTCGATATTCTTATATCAGGAGCCACTTTCACTGAAAGGATAAAGCCTTATCTCCAAATGTCCATTTCTCCTTACTCTAACTTAAAATGCGGGTAGATGGAGTTGGTTTGGCAACGCGTGGGAAATGCGGCTGTGCATAAACTATAAAGTTCGGCTGTGAGTAAATTACAAAGCTCGTGTGAGAGTAAATTACAAAGATTAACTGTGAGTAAATTGCATTCAGTTGTGAGTAAATTACAAAGATTAACTGTGAATACATTGAACTCAGTTGTGACTAAATTACAAAGATTAACTGTGAGTATATTACACTTAGTTGTGAATAATTTACAAAAATTAACTGTGAGTATATTTCACTAAGTTCTGAGTAAATTACAAAGATTAACTGTGAGTAAATTGCATTCAGTTGTGAGTAAATTACAAAGATTAACTGTGAATACATTGAACTCAGTTGTGACTAAATTACAAAGATTAACTGTGAGTATATTACACTTAGTTGTGAATAATTTACAAAAATTAACTGTGAGTATATTTCACTAAGTTCTGAGTAAATTACAAAGATTAACTGTGAGTAAATTGCATTCAGTTGTGAGTAAATTACAAAGATTAACTGTGAATACATTGAACTCAGTTGTGACTAAATTACAAAGATTAACTGTGAGTATATTACACTTAGTTGTGAATAATTTACAAAAATTAACTGTGAGTATATTTCACTACGTTCTGAGTAAATTACAAAGATTAACTGTGAGTAAATTGCATTCAGTTGTGAGTAAATTACAAAGATTAACTGTGAGTAAATTGCATTCAGTTGTGAGTAAATTACAAAGATTAACTGTGAATACATTGAACTCAGTTGTGACTAAATTACAAAGATTAACTGTGAGTATATTACACTTAGTTGTGAATAATTTACAAAAATTAACTGTGAGTATATTTCACTAAGTTCTGAGTAAATTACAAAGATTAACTGTGAGTAAATTGCATTCAGTTGTGAGTAAATTACAAAGATTAACTGTGAGTAAATTGCATACATCAGCTTTGAGTAACTCACAAAACTCACCTATGAGTAAATTATGAAGATTAGCTATGAGTAAATTACAAAACTCAGCTGTGTACAATCATAAATTCCAAAAATCATAAAATATTACAAAGCTAAGCTGCAAGTAAATAACGCAGTTGAACAGTGAATAAATTTTAAACACACTTATGACTGAAGTACAAAGCACAGAGTAAATTACAAAGATCAGTTAACACATTTTTAAAAAAAAGTTCAGCTGTGAGAATTTCAAAGGTCCGTTGCGCATAAATTACAAAGATCAGTTTTGCATACATTATAATGCTGAAATGCACGTAAACTAAAGGAAAAATAGTTAGCTGCCTAAAAACGATAGACTTAATAATTAGTGCAATCAGGATAGTCCTAATCCCTACAGACATGGACGTAGCCAGAATTTTTTGTATGGGGCGGGGTCTGAGAGTTGATAGAACTTGAATAGCAAATATAAAGAAAAATTATAATTGTTGTTATGATCTTTGTATATTGACTATTATAAAATGCATCTATTTTATATCAGATTATTATTATAGCCTTGACAAGTATTTTCTCTTTGATCCATCAGACGAGTGGATCCAGTATTACTACTTTACCTTTTCTTCTTACATGGAGTTAATGAAAAACTCAATATGCTGACCAAGGCAGAAATTTATTTTATTATAAAACATAAACTAAACGTAACGTTTCAACCTTCTGGCTAGGTCTTCTTCAGACTCTGTACCAACTACAAATGTAACAAGGTACAAAACAGGACGATATATATACACAAACATTACTCCCCTCGAGACTATAAGAAAGTTGTTCTGGAACATTCTAGCAGGTGGCTTTCCCTTGTCAACTATACTTTTACCTAAAAGGCTAAATATATTTTCTTCCATCTAGAATGTGGTTGGACTCTTTATCTTACGCTCTTTTTCCTTAATTCTTCTTCCTCCTTCTCTCCTCTTTTTCTCTTGTCCTTTCCATTCTTTCTAACATCTTCTTCCATTCTTTGTTTATCTTCAGTCCCCCATTGCAGTTCATTGTGTCTTCTTCACCTCCCTTCTCTATTCCTTTACCGCCTTCTATTTTCTCACTAGTATTCTCTTCTCCCTTCCTATCTGCTTAACCCCATCCCACTCTATGTCATGTCCTGTTTCTCTCGTGTGTTTAAATATCGCATTTCTCTCTCTCTTAAGTCGTACATCATCCCTATGTTGTTTCAACCTTCTTTCGGTCTCTTTTTCGTTTCTCATACGTACACACTCTGACATTCTTTACATTTCACTTCGTAGATAATCCCTTCCTCTTCCTCTTCCTCTTCCCTGTTTTCCTTTTTCTTGTTTGCATTCTTCGCTATTCTTAAGATGCTTCTCCCTCCCTTCCTGTAAGTTTTAATGCCCGCTTTCCTAAGCACTTTGCATATCTTTTCTGTGGTCTTCCTCATACTCCTTATTCCAAACCTTGCTAGAAGGTTGAAACGTTACGTTTAGTTTATGTTTTATAATAAAATAAATTTCTGCCTTGGTCAGCATATTGAGTTTTTCATATGATGGAAACAAGGCTTAATGGTGTTATAAATGGAGTTAATACGTATATTGAAATGAATTTTTGTAATGTTATTAATATTTATACACCGCGTTCAAGAAAAAGCTTTGATAGTTAGGAGAAAATTTTACTCATACAGTTCATGTTGTGTGACCAACACGCAAAACTACTTTTTGTTTTTTTTAATTTAAAAATTGTGGAACCATTTATTCTTTCAATTACACTATTTGTTTCGATATAACGCATTTTTTACTTTAGTTATGCTGTTCGAATACTAACTCAGGGCTTCCCAAACGATTTCCTTTCACGGCGTTCTTAGCGTTTCAAGATTTCTCCGCGGCGCTCAAGTCAGAGTGTAGGCCTATCTAACACTTGCAACACTGAGTTAGTGTGGTTAGGTTGATTGCCTTAAGTTAACCAATAAACACATATTCCAAATTCGGAAGCATTATATGTGTAAGAATTACTAAATAAGCACATATTTGGAACAATCTTATCTAAAATCATGTGTGAACTAACAAGTGTCATTTCAGTGAAAATATTGGAACATTTTGAGGCGCACTCTTTGGGAACCATTGAACTAACTGGACTTTTGTTTCTGCTATTAACTGTAAAAATAAAATTCTTGCTGGTTTGTTGCAGATTCAAATAAACTATGATAATTTCCAAGCTTGGTCGACGGACCCTTCACCCCCCCAACACACACACACAGACACGAATTGGCTACTGAATAGTTAGCCTATGTAGACAGAAGGGTTTTCACCACATAAGTTGAACATGTGAACCGACAGAGCAGTCCCATTTCGACATCTTCTCCACATTTGGTCTCACAACAATTTCCATTTCTTTCACGCTTACGTCACAATATCCACCGGAGCAATTACACCAGTGGCAAGAGATGAGAAGAAAGGGACTTCCCCACTCTGCATGACCATTTGTGAAATTAAAACTGAATTATTCAACGTTGAAAGAGCGAGTTCGTAAGATCTGGTCGAGGGACGATGGTGGGATGGAGGAGAAAAGGCAACATGATCTTGTCGAGAGGCGACCTCCGCAGCATCCTCCTTCTGGACCGTTTGGATTAATATTAAATCAACGGTTCGACGTGCGTCGTTCCCGGCGGAACTACACGAAAGCGTAAACAAGGAATGTGGAAACTGGTCCGCTCTATCTGAAAGGATGTGCAATGTGTATGCATATGTTGGCATATACACTGTAAAAAGATGACTCGAGACATGACGTATTAACATGACCACGGCCGTTTTTAAAGTATTAACGGTTCATAATTAACCCAATTAATGTAATTTAATGATTCTATGTTAAAATAACATATTAACAAACAACTACAAATTATAACACTGGGAAACAATTTTTTCCTCATTTTCTGTTGCATTAGATTCTTCAATTTATTCTATGTAATTTTTCAACGCTGATATCAAATATGAAACCGGGTTTCCCATATATGATACAGGTATCATGCAATTTGAAACTTTTACTTTTGCGGAAAATGACACCCATTGGCATTTACACAGGGGATAGTTGGAAAACGATGCTTTGATCTACCCTAAACATGCACTAAAACGCCTTTGATTGATCGAATGAGTGTTTTTTAAGTGTACTTCATGCACAGTAAGGCTAATCAGAGCCGAACCTACAGTTTCAATTAGGATTCGAACCACTATGTGTCTCCACCGGGTATCGAATCAGGGACCCCTTGATTACTAGGCGATGCCATCATCGCTATGCCATCGGGGAGAACTTAAACCACCTCTTTTTCTGTTTTTCACATCGGATCATGGCTTCCTCGCTTTAGTCATGAGAAAGCAACTGCATTATTAGACTCCAGGCTGCAAGAAAATACTATTCTGCACTGATCAAACGAAAGTGTCATATTTCCGAAGGTTAGAGCAGTTGTTTTTTTGTGCACATTAAAAAAAGTTTTTCTCATAAATCATTATACTATAAACCTTTTCGAGCAGGCCTCATCACCAGGAAGGTATCAACTTGGGGCAAGTCCCAGCACCTACCGACCTGTTGGGTGAGATGAGTCAAGAGTCCTGCTCCACCCAAAAATAGGCAATAGTTAGGCTGGACAGTTCGATGAACTAACCGATCTCTAACTAAAATACTGGTTGCAGTCTCATTTCTCATAAATCATTACGTTGAACGTTGAAGTTTCTTGAAATTCATGTTGAAGTGCCGTTTCCTTGACTTCTATCTGTTTTAAAGTTGTGGTATTGGCGTAGTGCGATGAATTGCCTTCTGTTACCTCTGCAACTGTCGCTCGAGGTTCGGTCTGTGATGGCAGTTCGATTGTGAACTGAAAACTGAGCTGTTGTTGGTTGTCTGTTTAGAATGCTTCTGTGACGAACTCGATGAGTGTCTGAATGATGGTAATGGCTTTGTCTGTATCGTTCTTTGTCTTTTGGATCTAGTCTTTCACATTCTTGATGAGCGTTCTTATTTTCTTGTCTTGCAATTTTGTCAGGATCCAGTTGATGATCTCGTTTGTCTCTTATTGTTCTTCGTTTGAAGTCTGAAGTTTCTGGCTATAAGTCATGGTAGTCGGTGGTATGTTCTTCGCTGGTGGCTTCTTTTGTGGTAGATTGGCTGGTAGTTGTTTCTCTTGTTCCTTCCCTTCATCTTCATCCCTTCATGTACTGATTGGAACATTTTACAGCCTCTGTAATTGGCCGGATGGTTTCCTCCACAATTGCAACATTTTGCAGGGAGTCTTCGGTCTATCTTTTGGTATTCTGCTGTGAAATGGTTGTTTGCACATTTCACACGTCTTGGTTGAGCCATGCATTGGCTCTGGGAATGCCCTATCCTCTGACATCTGTGGCATTCGTAGTTCATGAGTTGATCTTGATGGAAGATGTTTCTTGATGTCTCACCTTTACTCAGCGAAACTAAGTATAGCGGCATCGGTCTCTTGATGAAGGTCTTCGGGTCTCGTTTTATTCATCTGTTGAACTTGATGTACTCTGTAGTTTGGCGCTTGTAGTTCTGTCTGTATTTCCTTAGTTGATAAATCAATTGGTAGATGTCTTAGTACTACTTTAACCGGTCTCTCTTGACGTGGTTTGTCTGTGGCGTAGCTGAGCGAATGCTCTTTGCAATGGTTAATAAGCTTGTTGTATGCTGGTCTGGAGTTAGTTTGAATTTTCATTCCATTGTGCAGCATTCGGATCTTGGATTGATGATCGTCTATTGTCTTTGTCACCGAGGTGATGAATTGATTGCTTCTTTCTGTATTATAGATGTATACTGCTGGTATCTTGGCTGTCAGTCGGTGAATTGTTTCTTCATCGTGGTCTGAGAACATTTGGTACGTGTTTGATGTTGTAACGGTATACTTTGTGCTTTTAAGCTGATTCTCAGCAACATACACAATATACACTACCATACATTTTTGAATCCTTGTCCTGAGGTTCAAAACGTGCAGTACCTGAAGTTCTGTGGATGCTAGTTTAGGCAATAGACACGCACCTCTTCAAATTACAACTTAAGGTCCATTTCCTTTTAGATATATATAGGTTTATTCATAATAGATTTACAGAAGTTAATTCTTGGCCGCTATTCACAAAATTACATTCCGGTGTACCCTGTCCCCCCTTCCCGAAGAGAGTGTGTAGACTCGCGTAGCCACTGGCTCCACGAGTAAAAAAAATATAACCCTCAGTACCAAAAAAGGTGGCTGAAGGTATGTGTGTTGTGTACCCGGTTTCCCACATGAAATGAACTATTGAAATAATGTGAAAAGAGCAAGTGTGTGTATTAAAAGAAAGAAAGTTAATATCCCCGTCGTCGGTTCACATGATAAGGAAAGAAAGCTCACCCAGCCGCTCCCCTCAGAGAAAAAGATACCTCTTACATTGCTGTACTCCGCCAAACATCTGAGGCCCACTGCTCCCCTGCCCTTCCTATTTATAGGCCCCGCTAATGACCTAAACCGTTACTGGAAACTTACCGCTCCCCCAACGACCAAGAACCCAAAAGTACAGGAATACATAGCCATACACAATTTATAACATAAAAAAGGATCCAGTAATGATCGCATCATTACAATGTGTTAATTGGTTTGACGGTCTGTGGTGATCTAGCACGTACTGGCTTTTTGGGATGAATAAATGGTTCATCCATGGCTTCTTCCTCGTCGGAAGAGTTGCAGGGGTATTCCCTTTTCTTGGTTTGCATCTCGCTTGGAGTTTCTGGTTTTGGCTGTTCTTCCTTGGGCTGTGACATGAAGTTATCTTCCTTCCCTCTGGTAGACTAGCCAGGTCTTGGTGTTGATTGTGCCTGTTCTTTCTCTTGGCGTTGCTCTTCTTGCTTCCTCTCCTCCCTCTTTATGTCTATCTCTCTTTTCCAGCGCGCATGCGCTTCCTTCCGTTCCTTGGCAGTTGGCTTCGTTGGACGGCTCCATGCCGCCCTTCTCGGCGTTGTTTGTATTCGTATCTCTGCATCTGTTGTCTTCTCTTCTTGCTGCCCTTGGTAAACAATACGTCTGTTATGATCAGAATTCCAAAGAAGAATCTAAATCATTAGTTGTATGGCTGACAGCAATATGAGTATATACAATTTTGTGCGCGAGCGCATGTGGGCGTTAGGGAGAGGGTGTATTGAGCGACTAACTCAATGTTTTGAATAATAGTGAAGTTATTGACTGTTTAGTTTTGTTGCAAAAACATTTGTGAAAATTGTTAACGAATGTGTTGTTAGTAGTCTGTGGCTTGTTTGCTAATTTGTCATTATGGCAGAGCTCTCTAGTGAGAAATCTGTAATTGGTCGGATAAGATCACATGAGCTTTTGGTAGTTGGTAGTTGAAAATGTGCTGTATGACGTTAATAGAACACTCCTTTCATCATTCGCATTTGTACTAGGTGCCACAAGAGCAGATAGTTACACGTTGAGCTCGAAAAGATGTGATATAAATTTTTATGGCGCATGTCGCAGACCGACATGGTCTAAATCCGCAATTTAAGCCAAGAAAAAATTACTTTTAAGTAACAATTTTTGCACTTAGCCTAATCAGGACTACACATTAAAGAGAAATACGAACAAAGGATCGAACCATTATTAATGATCAAATTTTATTTTTTATTAGGGAGGCTAAGGGGATTTGCTACACGGAAGGATATTCAGGTAGATGTCATGGAAATATTACAATGAAATGTAAAGATTCTATAAATATTATTTTATGTTTTGCGTAGTTTCTCTGCCCTTTTGGCTAATCGTGACGATGAGGATGACTAATGATTAGGTGAAAATTCGAAGATACCAAACATCAAGTACAAAATGACCGTTTTCCGGAATAATGAAAGGTATTTATGCAATCTTTTTTATTATTCTCAAAGCAAGAGTTGGTATTTGGAGATATCGCAATCGAATACCAAGTTGGTACTGTCTATTTTTATGACGTTTTCTATACCTATGAGCATGGATCAGGTGTAATAACATCATAAATTGCTTTAACTCTATATTATCAGTTATGATTAATTATTGCTCTCATTACAATTACGTGAATTCAAATTTCATTTTTTTACCATGAAGGGAAAATTGGAAGAAAAAGGGAAATTTTATACATCATAAAGGGAAATTTTGCACCTCCACAAGGGAAATTTTTGACCTCTTGAAGGGAAATTTTGCACCTGAAGGGAATTTTTTTACCTCCTGAAGGGAAATTTTGCACCTCTTGGAGGAACATTTTGCACCTCACGGAGGGAAATTTTTCATTTGTTAAATGGTAAAATATGCTCTCAAATTGTGGCAACACTTGGCTAAAGATAGATGTAGCTACTAGATAAAATATGAAGCGCTCAAAATGTCAGTTTCGTCAGCCAAATTGGGGATTTACCAATCACTTTGGACAATCGAAACGAGAAAACGCACCGATCAACGTTAAACCCCGGTTTGGTGAATCGGGGAGAAGCGAATATCGAACACACGCAAGGGGGAAGAGGTTTGTTACACATGATACGCACACCACCCACGCACGAACAATGCTGATTGGCGAGTCAGGTTAACAACACTGTCCCGCACGCAACACGGGTCACCACGCACACACGCACTTGTTAACCGTACGCCCCACTCGACCGCGAGATAAAAAACAGTGAATCCTGCCTCGCATAGCAAGCGTGTATATTGACAGTGGCTCATTACGGGGACAAGGTAACGACCGTACAAGGGTGTCCGATTGTATGGTTGTTTAGGAAAGTACAAAATACTCGTACTTGAGCCAAATACCCCTTGCCGTTGTGCATTCACTATTAGGGATGATGAAATGGAGTGCAATATTTTTGCCGGGGCAATTACTATTTTTTATTCAGTTTACCTTTTTAGTTATTTAAGGAATGGAATTGTGGAGTAGTGGTACTGCTCTTTTGGTCTTCTTGGTTCTCTTTGAAATCTCGTTTTCTGTATCGTCTTTAGTCGCAAATGCTTCTTCACGTTCTCGACCGGAGTTACAAATGCCTCTCTCGGTCTCGTCTTCTTTCTTGCATGATTGATTCATTTAGTTTATTTCATGTCGCATTTCGGCCACTTTTCGCTCATCGCGACAATGAGGATAAATTGTGATTGACGAAATGGATAAAAGGGCTATCACAAATATATGGACGACAAGACACAGAACTCACAGAGGATTATGCCGGCTGTGAGTTCAGGAAACAGATCCACATTAGCCTGAAATACAGGGCTTCCAAATGCATGCCCATTTATCGTCTCGGCTTCCAAATGCATGGCACTTTCTCGTCTCAGCTTGCAAATGCACGGCATTTTCTCGTCTCGGCTTGCAAATGCATGGCTCTTTCTCGTCTCGGCTTGCAAATCAATGCCTTTTTCTCGTCTCGGCTTGCAAATGCACGCCTATCTCTCGTCTCGGCTTGCAAATGCACGCCTATCTCTCGTCTCGACTTGCAAATGCACGCCTATCTCTCGTCTCGACTTGCAAATGCACGCCTATCTCTCGTCTCGACTTGCAAATGCACGCCTATCTCTCGTCTCGGCTTGCAAATGCACGCCTATCTCTCGTCTAGGCTTGCAAATGCACGCCTCTTTCTCGTCTCGGCTTGCAAAGGCACGCCTCTTTCTCGTCTCGGATTGCAAATGCACGCCTCTTTCTCGTCTCGGATTGCAAATGCATGCCCTTTTCTCGTCTCGGCTTGGAAATGCATGGCTCTTTTCGCCTCGGCTTGCAAATGCATGCACTTTCTCGTCTGGGCTTGCAAATGCATGGCTCTTTCACGTCTCGGCTTGCAAATGTATGCCTTTTTCTCGTCTCGGCTTGCAAATGCACGCCTATCTCTCGTCTTGGCTTGCAAATGCACGCCTATCTCTCGTCTGGGCTTGCAAATGCACGCCTCTTTCTCGTCTCGGCTTGCAAATGCACGCCTCTTTCTCGTCTCGGCTTGCAAATGCACGCCTATCTCTCGTCTCGGCTTGCAAATGCACGCCTATCTCTCGTCTCGGCTTGCAAATGCACGCCTCTTTCTCGTCTCGGCTTGCAAATGCACGCCTCTTTCTCGTCTCGGATTGCAAATGCATGCCCTTTTCTCGTCTCGGCTTGGAAATGCATGGCTCTTTTCGCCACGGCTTGCAAATGTATGCCTTTTTCTCGTCTCGGCTTGCAAATGCACGCCTATCTCTCGTCTCGGCTTGCAAATGCACGCCTATCTCTCGTCTCGGCTTGCAAATGCACGCCTCTTTCCCGTCTCGGCTTGCAAATGCACGCCTCTTTCTCGTCTCGGATTGCAAATGCACGCCTCTTTCTCGTCTCGGATTGCAAATGCATGCCCTTTTCTCGTCTCGGCTTGGAAATGCATGGCTCTTTCACGTCTCGGCTTGCAAATGTATGCCTTTTTCTCGTCTCGGCTTGCAAATGCACGCCTCTTTCTCGTCTCGGATTGCAAATGCATGCCCTTTTCTCGTCTCGGCTTGGAAATGCATGGCTCTTTCTCGTCTCGGCTTGCAAATCAAATCCTTTTTCTCGTCTCGGCTTGCAAATGCACGCCTATCTCTCGTCTCGGCTTGCAAATGCACGCCTATCTCTCGTCTCGGCTTGCAAATGCACGCCTCTTTCTCGTCTCGGCTGCAAATGCACGCCTCTTTCTCGTCTCGGATTGCAAATGCATGTCCTTTTCTCGTCTCGGCTTGGAAATGCATGGCTCTTTTCGCCTCGGCTTGCAAATGTATGCCTTTTTCTCGTCTCGGCTTGCAAATGCACGCCTATCTCTCGTCTCGGCTTGCAAATGCACGCCTCTTTGCCGTCTCGGCTTGCAAATGCACGCCTCTTTCTCGTCTCGGATTGCAAATGCATGCCCTTTTCTCGTCTCGGCTTGGAAATGCATGGCTCTTTCTCGTCTCGGCTTGCAAATCAATGCCTTTTTCTCGTCTCGGCTTGCAAATGCACGCCTATCTCTCGTCTCGGCTTGCAAATGCACGCCTATCTCTCGTCTCGACTTGCAAATGCACGCCTATCTCTCGTCTCGACTTGCAAATGCACGCCTATCTCTCGTCTCGACTTGCAAATGCACGCCTATCTCTCGTCTCGGCTTGCAAATGCACGCCTATCTCTCGTCTAAGCTTGCAAATGCACGCCTCTTTCTCGTCTCGGCTTGCAAAGGCACGCCTCTTTCTCGTCTCGGATTGCAAATGCACGCCTCTTTCTCGTCTCGGATTGCAAATGCATGCCCTTTTCTCGTCTCGGCTTGGAAATGCATGGCTCTTTTCGCCACGGCTTGCAAATGTATGCCTTTTTCTCGTCTCGGCCTGCAAATGCACGCCTATCTCTCGTCTCGGCTTGCAAATGCACGCCTATCTCTCGTCTCGGCTTGCAAATGCACGCCTCTTTCCCGTCTCGGCTTGCAAATGCACGCCTCTTTCTCGTCTCGGATTGCAAATGCACGCCTCTTTCTCGTCTCGGATTGCAAATGCATGCCCTTTTCTCGTCTCGGCTTGGAAATGCATGCCCTTTTCTCGTCTCGGATTGCAAATGCACGCCTCTTTCTCGTCTCGGATTGCAAATGCACGCCTATTTCTCGTCTCGGATTGCAAATGCACGCCTCTTTCTCGTCTCGGATTGCAAATGCATGCCCTTTTCTCGTCTCGGCTTGCAAATGTATGCCTTTTTCTCGTCTCGGCTTGCAAATGCACGCCTATCTCTCGTCTCGACTTGCAAATGCACGCCTATCTCTCGTCTCGGCTTGCAAATGCACGCCTATCTCTCGTCTGGGCTTGCAAATGCACGCCTCTTTCTCGTCTCGGCTTGCAAATGCACGCCTCTTTCTCGTCTCGGCTTGCAAATGCACGCCTATCTCTCGTCTCGGCTTGCAAATGCACGCCTATCTCTCGTCTCGGCTTGCAAATGCACGCCTCTTTCTCGTCTCGGCTTGCAAATGCACGCCTCTTTCTCGTCTCGGATTGCAAATGCATGCCCTTTTCTCGTCTCGGCTTGGAAATGCATGGCTCTTTCACGTCTCGGCTTGCAAATGCACGCCTCTTTCTCGTCTCGGATTGCAAATGCACGCCTCTTTCTCGTCTCGGATTGCAAATGCACGCCTCTTTCTCGTCTCGGATTGCAAATGCATGCCCTTTTCTCGTCTCGGCTTGGAAATGCATGGCTCTTTCACGTCTCGGCTTGCAAATGCATGCCCTTTTCTCGTCTCGGCTTGGAAATGCATGGCTCTTTCACGTCTCGGCTTGCAAATGTATGCCTTTTTCTCGTCTCGGCTTGCAAATGCACGCCTATCTCTCGTCTCGGCTTGCAAATGCACGCCTATCTCTCGTCTGGGCTTGCAAATGCACGCCTCTTTCTCGTCTCGGCTTGCAAATGCACGCCTCTTTCTCGTCTCGGCTTGCAAATGCACGCCTATCTCTCGTCTCGGCTTGCAAATGCACGCCTATCTCTCGTCTCGGCTTGCAAATGCACGCCTCTTTCTCGTCTCGGCTTGCAAATGCACGCCTCTTTCTCGTCTCGGATTGCAAATGCATGCCCTTTTCTCGTCTCGGCTTGGAAATGCATGGCTCTTTTCGCCTCGGCTTGCAAATGTATGCCTTTTTCTCGTCTCGGCTTGCAAATGCACGCCTATCTCTCGTCTCGGCTTGCAAATGCACGCCTCTTTGCCGTCTCGGCTTGCAAATGCACGCCTCTTTCTCGTCTCGGATTGCAAATGCATGCCCTTTTCTCGTCTCGGCTTGGAAATGCATGGCTCTTTCTCGTCTCGGCTTGCAAATCAAATCCTTTTTCTCGTCTCGGCTTGCAAATGCACGCCTATCTCTCGTCTCGGCTTGCAAATGCACGCCTATCTCTCGTCTCGACTTGCAAATGCACGCCTATCTCTCGTCTCGACTTGCAAATGCACGCCTATCTCTCGTCTCGACTTGCAAATGCACGCCTATCTCTCGTCTCGGCTTGCAAATGCACGCCTATCTCTCGTCTAGGCTTGCAAATGCACGCCTCTTTCTCGTCTCGGCTTGCAAAGGCACGCCTCTTTCTCGTCTCGGATTGCAAATGCACGCCTCTTTCTCGTCTCGGATTGCAAATGCATGCCCTTTTCTCGTCTCGGCTTGGAAATGCATGGCTCTTTTCGCCACGGCTTGCAAATGTATGCCTTTTTCTCGTCTCGGCTTGCAAATGCACGCCTATCTCTCGTCTCGGCTTGCAAATGCACGCCTATCTCTCGTCTCGGCTTGCAAATGCACGCCTCTTTCTCGTCTCGGATTGCAAATGCACGCCTCTTTCTCGTCTCGGATTGCAAATGCATGCCCTTTTCTCGTCTCGGCTTGGAAATGCATGCCCTTTTCTCGTCTCGGATTGCAAATGCACGCCTCTTTCTCGTCTCGGATTGCAAATGCACGCCTCTTTCTCGTCTCGGATTGCAAATGCATGCCCTTTTCTCGTCTCGGCTTGCAAATGTATGCCTTTTTCTCGTCTCGGCTTGCAAATGCACGCCTATCTCTCGTCTCGACTTGCAAATGCACGCCTATCTCTCGTCTCGGCTTGCAAATGCACGCCTATCTCTCGTCTGGGCTTGCAAATGCACGCCTCTTTCTCGTCTCGGCTTGCAAATGCACGCCTCTTTCTCGTCTCGGCTTGCAAATGCACGCCTATCTCTCGTCTCGGCTTGCAAATGCACGCCTATCTCTCGTCTCGGCTTGCAAATGCACGCCTCTTTCTCGTCTCGGCTTGCAAATGCACGCCTCTTTCTCGTCTCGGATTGCAAATGCATGCCCTTTTCTCGTCTCGGCTTGGAAATGCATGGCTCTTTTCGCCTCGGCTTGCAAATGTATGCCTTTTTCTCGTCTCGGCTTGCAAATGCACGCCTATCTCTCGTCTCGGCTTGCAAATGCACGCCTCTTTGCCGTCTCGGCTTGCAAATGCACGCCTCTTTCTCGTCTCGGATTGCAAATGCATGCCCTTTTCTCGTCTCGGCTTGGAAATGCATGGCTCTTTCTCGTCTCGGCTTGCAAATCAATGCCTTTTTCTCGTCTCGGCTTGCAAATGCACGCCTATCTCTCGTCTCGGCTTGCAAATGCACGCCTATCTCTCGTCTCGACTTGCAAATGCACGCCTATCTCTCGTCTAGGCTTGCAAATGCACGCCTCTTTCTCGTCTCGGCTTGCAAAGGCACGCCTCTTTCTCGTCTCGGATTGCAAATGCACGCCTCTTTCTCGTCTCGGATTGCAAATGCATGCCCTTTTCTCGTCTCGGCTTGGAAATGCATGGCTCTTTTCGCCTCGGCTTGCAAATGCATGCACTTTCTCGTCTGGGCTTGCAAATGCATGGCTCTTTCACGTCTCGGCTTGCAAATGTATGCCTTTTTCTCGTCTCGGCTTGCAAATGCACGCCTATCTCTCGTCTCGGCTTGCAAATGCACGCCTATCTCTCGTCTGGGCTTGCAAATGCACGCCTCTTTCTCGTCTCGGCTTGCAAATGCACGCCTCTTTCTCGTCTCGGCTTGCAAATGCACGCCTATCTCTCGTCTCGGCTTGCAAATGCACGCCTATCTCTCGTCTCGGCTTGCAAATGCACGCCTCTTTCTCGTCTCGGCTTGCAAATGCACGCCTCTTTCTCGTCTCGGATTGCAAATGCATGCCCTTTTCTCGTCTCGGCTTGGAAATGCATGGCTCTTTTCGCCACGGCTTGCAAATGTATGCCTTTTTCTCGTCTCGGCTTGCAAATGCACGCCTATCTCTCGTCTCGGCTTGCAAATGCACGCCTATCTCTCGTCTCGGCTTGCAAATGCACGCCTCTTTCCCGTCTCGGCTTGCAAATGCACGCCTCTTTCTCGTCTCGGATTGCAAATGCACGCCTCTTTCTCGTCTCGGATTGCAAATGCATGCCCTTTTCTCGTCTCGGCTTGGAAATGCATGGCTCTTTCACGTCTCGGCTTGCAAATGTATGCCTTTTTCTCGTCTCGGCTTGCAAATGCACGCCTATCTCTCGTCTCGGCTTGCAAATGCACGCCTATCTCTCGTCTCGGCTTGCAAATGCACGCCTCTTTGCCGTCTCGGCTTGCAAATGCACGCCTCTTTCTCGTCTCGGATTGCAAATGCATGCCCTTTTCTCGTCTCGGCTTGGAAATGCATGGCTCTTTTCGCCACGGCTTGCAAATGTATGCCTTTTTCTCGTCTCGGCCTGCAAATGCACGCCTATCTCTCGTCTCGGCTTGCAAATGCACGCCTATCTCTCGTCTCGGCTTGCAAATGCACGCCTCTTTCCCGTCTCGGCTTGCAAATGCACGCCTCTTTCTCGTCTCGGATTGCAAATGCACGCCTCTTTCTCGTCTCGGATTGCAAATGCATGCCCTTTTCTCGTCTCGGCTTGGAAATGCATGCCCTTTTCTCGTCTCGGATTGCAAATGCACGCCTCTTTCTCGTCTCGGCTTGCAAAGGCACGCCTCTTTCTCGTCTCGGATTGCAAATGCACGCCTCTTTCTCGTCTCGGATTGCAAATGCATGCCCTTTTCTCGTCTCGGATTGCAAATGCATGCCCTTTTCTCGTCTCGGCTTGGAAATGCATGGCTCTTTTCGCCTCGGCTTGCAAATGTATGCCTTTTTCTCGTCTCGGCTTGCAAATGCACGCCTATCTCTCGTCTCGGCTTGCAAATGCACGCCTCTTTGCCGTCTCGGCTTGCAAATGCACGCCTCTTTCTCGTCTCGGATTGCAAATGCATGCCCTTTTCTCGTCTCGGCTTGGAAATGCATGGCTCTTTCTCGTCTCGGCTTGCAAATCAATGCCTTTTTCTCGTCTCGGCTTGCAAATGCACGCCTATCTCTCGTCTCGGCTTGCAAATGCACGCCTATCTCTCGTCTCGACTTGCAAATGCACGCCTATCTCTCGTCTCGACTTGCAAATGCACGCCTATCTCTCGTCTCGACTTGCAAATGCACGCCTATCTCTCGTCTCGGCTTGCAAATGCACGCCTATCTCTCGTCTAAGCTTGCAAATGCACGCCTCTTTCTCGTCTCGGCTTGCAAAGGCACGCCTCTTTCTCGTCTCGGATTGCAAATGCACGCCTCTTTCTCGTCTCGGATTGCAAATGCATGCCCTTTTCTCGTCTCGGCTTGGAAATGCATGGCTCTTTTCGCCACGGCTTGCAAATGTATGCATTTTTCTCGTCTCGGCCTGCAAATGCACGCCTATCTCTCGTCTCGGCTTGCAAATGCACGCCTATCTCTCGTCTCGGCTTGCAAATGCACGCCTCTTTCCCGTCTCGGCTTGCAAATGCACGCCTCTTTCTCGTCTCGGATTGCAAATGCACGCCTCTTTCTCGTCTCGGATTGCAAATGCATGCCCTTTTCTCGTCTCGGCTTGGAAATGCATGCCCTTTTCTCGTCTCGGATTGCAAATGCACGCCTCTTTCTCGTCTCGGATTGCAAATGCACGCCTCTTTCTCGTCTCGGATTGCAAATGCATGCCCTTTTCTCGTCTCGGCTTGCAAATGTATGCCTTTTTCTCGTCTCGGCTTGCAAATGCACGCCTATCTCTCGTCTCGACTTGCAAATGCACGCCTATCTCTCGTCTCGGCTTGCAAATGCACGCCTATCTCTCGTCTGGGCTTGCAAATGCACGCCTCTTTCTCGTCTCGGCTTGCAAATGCACGCCTCTTTCTCGTCTCGGCTTGCAAATGCACGCCTATCTCTCGTCTCGGCTTGCAAATGCACGCCTATCTCTCGTCTCGGCTTGCAAATGCACGCCTCTTTCTCGTCTCGGCTTGCAAATGCACGCCTCTTTCTCGTCTCGGATTGCAAATGCATGCCCTTTTCTCGTCTCGGCTTGGAAATGCATGGCTCTTTCACGTCTCGGCTTGCAAATGCACGCCTCTTTCTCGTCTCGGATTGCAAATGCACGCCTCTTTCTCGTCTCGGATTGCAAATGCACGCCTCTTTCTCGTCTCGGATTGCAAATGCATGCCCTTTTCTCGTCTCGGCTTGGAAATGCATGGCTCTTTCACGTCTCGGCTTGCAAATGCATGCCCTTTTCTCGTCTCGGCTTGCAAATGCACGCCTCTTTCTCGTCTCGGCTTGCAAATGCACGCCTATCTCTCGTCTCGGCTTGCAAATGCACGCCTATCTCTCGTCTCGGCTTGCAAATGCACGCCTATCTCTCGTCTCGGCTTGCAAATGCACGCCTATCTCTCGTCTCGGCTTGCAAATGCACGCCTCTTTCCCGTCTCGGCTTGCAAATGCACGCCTCTTTCTCGTCTCGGATTGCAAATGCACGCCTCTTTCTCGTCTCGGATTGCAAATGCATGCCCTTTTCTCGTCTCGGCTTGGAAATGCATGGCTCTTTCACGTCTCGGCTTGCAAATGTATGCCTTTTTCTCGTCTCGGCTTGCAAATGCACGCCTATCTCTCGTCTCGGCTTGCAAATGCACGCCTATCTCTCGTCTGGGCTTGCAAATGCACGCCTCTTTCTCGTCTCGGCTTGCAAATGCACGCCTCTTTCTCGTCTCGGCTTGCAAATGCACGCCTATCTCTCGTCTCGGCTTGCAAATGCACGCCTATCTCTCGTCTCGGCTTGCAAATGCACGCCTCTTTCTCGTCTCGGCTTGCAAATGCACGCCTCTTTCTCGTCTCGGATTGCAAATGCATGCCCTTTTCTCGTCTCGGCTTGGAAATGCATGGCTCTTTTCGCCTCGGCTTGCAAATGTATGCCTTTTTCTCGTCTCGGCTTGCAAATGCACGCCTATCTCTCGTCTCGGCTTGCAAATGCACGCCTCTTTGCCGTCTCGGCTTGCAAATGCACGCCTCTTTCTCGTCTCGGATTGCAAATGCATGCCCTTTTCTCGTCTCGGCTTGGAAATGCATGGCTCTTTCTCGTCTCGGCTTGCAAATCAATGCCTTTTTCTCGTCTCGGCTTGCAAATGCACGCCTATCTCTCGTCTCGGCTTGCAAATGCACGCCTATCTCTCGTCTCGACTTGCAAATGCACGCCTATCTCTCGTCTCGACTTGCAAATGCACGCCTATCTCTCGTCTCGACTTGCAAATGCACGCCTATCTCTCGTCTCGGCTTGCAAATGCACGCCTATCTCTCGTCTAGGCTTGCAAATGCACGCCTCTTTCTCGTCTCGGATTGCAAATGCACGCCTCTTTCTCGTCTCGGATTGCAAATGCATGCCCTTTTCTCGTCTCGGCTTGGAAATGCATGCCCTTTTCTCGTCTCGGATTGCAAATGCACGCCTCTTTCTCGTCTCGGATTGCAAATGCACGCCTCTTTCTCGTCTCGGATTGCAAATGCATGCCCTTTTCTCGTCTCGGCTTGCAAATGTATGCCTTTTTCTCGTCTCGGCTTGCAAATGCACGCCTATCTCTCGTCTCGACTTGCAAATGCACGCCTATCTCTCGTCTCGGCTTGCAAATGCACGCCTATCTCTCGTCTGGGCTTGCAAATGCACGCCTCTTTCTCGTCTCGGCTTGCAAATGCACGCCTCTTTCTCGTCTCGGCTTGCAAATGCACGCCTATCTCTCGTCTCGGCTTGCAAATGCACGCCTATCTCTCGTCTCGGCTTGCAAATGCACGCCTCTTTCTCGTCTCGGCTTGCAAATGCACGCCTCTTTCTCGTCTCGGATTGCAAATGCATGCCCTTTTCTCGTCTCGGCTTGGAAATGCATGGCTCTTTTCGCCTCGGCTTGCAAATGTATGCCTTTTTCTCGTCTCGGCTTGCAAATGCACGCCTATCTCTCGTCTCGGCTTGCAAATGCACGCCTCTTTGCCGTCTCGGCTTGCAAATGCACGCCTCTTTCTCGTCTCGGATTGCAAATGCATGCCCTTTTCTCGTCTCGGCTTGGAAATGCATGGCTCTTTCTCGTCTCGGCTTGCAAATCAATGCCTTTTTCTCGTCTCGGCTTGCAAATGCACGCCTATCTCTCGTCTCGGCTTGCAAATGCACGCCTATCTCTCGTCTCGACTTGCAAATGCACGCCTATCTCTCGTCTCGACTTGCAAATGCACGCCTATCTCTCGTCTCGACTTGCAAATGCACGCCTATCTCTCGTCTCGGCTTGCAAATGCACGCCTATCTCTCGTCTAGGCTTGCAAATGCACGCCTCTTTCTCGTCTCGGCTTGCAAAGGCACGCCTCTTTCTCGTCTCGGATTGCAAATGCACGCCTCTTTCTCGTCTCGGATTGCAAATGCATGCCCTTTTCTCGTCTCGGCTTGGAAATGCATGGCTCTTTTCGCCACGGCTTGCAAATGTATGCCTTTTTCTCGTCTCGGCTTGCAAATGCACGCCTATCTCTCGTCTCGGCTTGCAAATGCACGCCTATCTCTCGTCTCGGCTTGCAAATGCACGCCTCTTTCCCGTCTCGGCTTGCAAATGCACGCCTCTTTCTCGTCTCGGATTGCAAATGCACGCCTCTTTCTCGTCTCGGATTGCAAATGCATGCCCTTTTCTCGTGTCGGCTTGGAAATGCATGGCTCTTTTCGCCTCGGCTTGCAAATGCATGCACTTTCTCGTCTGGGCTTGCAAATGCATGGCTCTTTCACGTCTCGGCTTGCAAATGTATGCCTTTTTCTCGTCTCGGCTTGCAAATGCACGCCTATCTCTCGTCTCGGCTTGCAAATGCACGCCTATCTCTCGTCTAAGCTTGCAAATGCACGCCTCTTTCTCGTCTCGGCTTGCAAAGGCACGCCTCTTTCTCGTCTCGGATTGCAAATGCACGCCTCTTTCTCGTCTCGGATTGCAAATGCATGCCCTTTTCTCGTCTCGGCTTGGAAATGCATGGCTCTTTTCGCCACGGCTTGCAAATGTATGCATTTTTCTCGTCTCGGCCTGCAAATGCACGCCTATCTCTCGTCTCGGCTTGCAAATGCACGCCTATCTCTCGTCTCGGCTTGCAAATGCACGCCTCTTTCCCGTCTCGGCTTGCAAATGCACGCCTCTTTCTCGTCTCGGATTGCAAATGCACGCCTCTTTCTCGTCTCGGATTGCAAATGCATGCCCTTTTCTCGTCTCGGCTTGGAAATGCATGCCCTTTTCTCGTCTCGGATTGCAAATGCACGCCTCTTTCTCGTCTCGGATTGCAAATGCACGCCTCTTTCTCGTCTCGGATTGCAAATGCATGCCCTTTTCTCGTCTCGGCTTGCAAATGTATGCCTTTTTCTCGTCTCGGCTTGCAAATGCACGCCTATCTCTCGTCTCGACTTGCAAATGCACGCCTATCTCTCGTCTCGGCTTGCAAATGCACGCCTATCTCTCGTCTGGGCTTGCAAATGCACGCCTCTTTCTCGTCTCGGCTTGCAAATGCACGCCTCTTTCTCGTCTCGGCTTGCAAATGCACGCCTATCTCTCGTCTCGGCTTGCAAATGCACGCCTATCTCTCGTCTCGGCTTGCAAATGCACGCCTCTTTCTCGTCTCGGCTTGCAAATGCACGCCTCTTTCTCGTCTCGGATTGCAAATGCATGCCCTTTTCTCGTCTCGGCTTGGAAATGCATGGCTCTTTCACGTCTCGGCTTGCAAATGCACGCCTCTTTCTCGTCTCGGATTGCAAATGCACGCCTCTTTCTCGTCTCGGATTGCAAATGCATGCCCTTTTCTCGTCTCGGCTTGGAAATGCATGGCTCTTTCACGTCTCGGCTTGCAAATGCATGCCCTTTTCTCGTCTCGGCTTGCAAATGCACGCCTCTTTCTCGTCTCGGCTTGCAAATGCACGCCTATCTCTCGTCTCGGCTTGCAAATGCACGCCTATCTCTCGTCTCGGCTTGCAAATGCACGCCTATCTCTCGTCTCGGCTTGCAAATGCACGCCTCTTTCCCGTCTCGGCTTGCAAATGCACGCCTCTTTCTCGTCTCGGATTGCAAATGCACGCCTCTTTCTCGTCTCGGATTGCAAATGCATGCCCTTTTCTCGTCTCGGCTTGGAACATGGCTCTTTCACGTCTCGGCTTGCAAATGTATGCCTTTTTCTCGTCTCGGCTTGCAAATGCACGCCTATCTCTCGTCTCGGCTTGCAAATGCACGCCTATCTCTCGTCTGGGCTTGCAAATGCACGCCTCTTTCTCGTCTCGGCTTGCAAATGCACGCCTCTTTCTCGTCTCGGCTTGCAAATGCACGCCTATCTCTCGTCTCGGCTTGCAAATGCACGCCTATCTCTCGTCTCGGCTTGCAAATGCACGCCTCTTTCTCGTCTCGGCTTGCAAATGCACGCCTCTTTCTCGTCTCGGATTGCAAATGCATGCCCTTTTCTCGTCTCGGCTTGGAAATGCATGGCTCTTTTCGCCTCGGCTTGCAAATGTATGCCTTTTTCTCGTCTCGGCTTGCAAATGCACGCCTATCTCTCGTCTCGGCTTGCAAATGCACGCCTCTTTGCCGTCTCGGCTTGCAAATGCACGCCTCTTTCTCGTCTCGGATTGCAAATGCATGCCCTTTTCTCGTCTCGGCTTGGAAATGCATGGCTCTTTCTCGTCTCGGCTTGCAAATCAATGCCTTTTTCTCGTCTCGGCTTGCAAATGCACGCCTATCTCTCGTCTCGGCTTGCAAATGCACGCCTATCTCTCGTCTCGACTTGCAAATGCACGCCTATCTCTCGTCTCGACTTGCAAATGCACGCCTATCTCTCGTCTCGACTTGCAAATGCACGCCTATCTCTCGTCTCGGCTTGCAAATGCACGCCTATCTCTCGTCTAGGCTTGCAAATGCACGCCTCTTTCTCGTCTCGGATTGCAAATGCACGCCTCTTTCTCGTCTCGGATTGCAAATGCATGCCCTTTTCTCGTCTCGGCTTGGAAATGCATGCCCTTTTCTCGTCTCGGATTGCAAATGCACGCCTCTTTCTCGTCTCGGATTGCAAATGCACGCCTCTTTCTCGTCTCGGATTGCAAATGCATGCCCTTTTCTCGTCTCGGCTTGCAAATGTATGCCTTTTTCTCGTCTCGGCTTGCAAATGCACGCCTATCTCTCGTCTCGACTTGCAAATGCACGCCTATCTCTCGTCTCGGCTTGCAAATGCACGCCTATCTCTCGTCTGGGCTTGCAAATGCACGCCTCTTTCTCGTCTCGGCTTGCAAATGCACGCCTCTTTCTCGTCTCGGCTTGCAAATGCACGCCTATCTCTCGTCTCGGCTTGCAAATGCACGCCTATCTCTCGTCTCGGCTTGCAAATGCACGCCTCTTTCTCGTCTCGGCTTGCAAATGCACGCCTCTTTCTCGTCTCGGATTGCAAATGCATGCCCTTTTCTCGTCTCGGCTTGGAAATGCATGGCTCTTTTCGCCTCGGCTTGCAAATGTATGCCTTTTTCTCGTCTCGGCTTGCAAATGCACGCCTATCTCTCGTCTCGGCTTGCAAATGCACGCCTCTTTGCCGTCTCGGCTTGCAAATGCACGCCTCTTTCTCGTCTCGGATTGCAAATGCATGCCCTTTTCTCGTCTCGGCTTGGAAATGCATGGCTCTTTCTCGTCTCGGCTTGCAAATCAATGCCTTTTTCTCGTCTCGGCTTGCAAATGCACGCCTATCTCTCGTCTCGGCTTGCAAATGCACGCCTATCTCTCGTCTCGACTTGCAAATGCACGCCTATCTCTCGTCTCGACTTGCAAATGCACGCCTATCTCTCGTCTCGACTTGCAAATGCACGCCTATCTCTCGTCTCGGCTTGCAAATGCACGCCTATCTCTCGTCTAGGCTTGCAAATGCACGCCTCTTTCTCGTCTCGGCTTGCAAAGGCACGCCTCTTTCTCGTCTCGGATTGCAAATGCACGCCTCTTTCTCGTCTCGGATTGCAAATGCATGCCCTTTTCTCGTCTCGGCTTGGAAATGCATGGCTCTTTTCGCCACGGCTTGCAAATGTATGCCTTTTTCTCGTCTCGGCTTGCAAATGCACGCCTATCTCTCGTCTCGGCTTGCAAATGCACGCCTATCTCTCGTCTCGGCTTGCAAATGCACGCCTCTTTCCCGTCTCGGCTTGCAAATGCACGCCTCTTTCTCGTCTCGGATTGCAAATGCACGCCTCTTTCTCGTCTCGGATTGCAAATGCATGCCCTTTTCTCGTGTCGGCTTGGAAATGCATGGCTCTTTTCGCCTCGGCTTGCAAATGCATGCACTTTCTCGTCTGGGCTTGCAAATGCATGGCTCTTTCACGTCTCGGCTTGCAAATGTATGCCCTTTTCTCGTCTCGGCTTGGAAATGCATGGCTCTTTCTCGTCTCGGCTTGCAAATCAATGCCTTTTTCTCGTCTCGGCTTGCAAATGCACGCCTATCTCTCGTCTCGGCTTGCAAATGCACGCCTATCTCTCGTCTCGACTTGCAAATGCACGCCTATCTCTCGTCTCGACTTGCAAATGCACGCCTATCTCTCGTCTCGACTTGCAAATGCACGCCTATCTCTCGTCTAGGCTTGCAAATGCACGCCTCTTTCTCGTCTCGGCTTGCAAAGGCACGCCTCTTTCTCGTCTCGGATTGGAAATACACGCCTCTTTCTCGTCTCGGATTGCAAATGCATGCCCTTTTCTCGTCTCGGCTTGGAAATGCATGGCTCTTTTCGCCACGGCTTGCAAATGTATGCCTTTTTCTCGTCTCGGCCTGCAAATGCACGCCTATCTCTCGTCTCGGCTTGCAAATGCACGCCTATCTCTCGTCTCGGCTTGCAAATGCACGCCTCTTTCCCGTCTCGGCTTGCAAATGCACGCCTCTTTCTCGTCTCGGATTGCAAATGCACGCCTCTTTCTCGTCTCGGATTGCAAATGCATGCCCTTTTCTCGTATCGGCTTGGAAATGCATGCCCTTTTCTCGTCTCGGATTGCAAATGCACGCCTCTTTCTCGTCTCGGATTGCAAATGCACGCCTCTTTCTCGTCTCGGATTGCAAATGCATGCCCTTTTCTCGTCTCGGCTTGCAAATGTATGCCTTTTTCTCGTCTCGGCTTGCAAATGCACGCCTATCTCTCGTCTCGACTTGCAAATGCACGCCTATCTCTCGTCTCGGCTTGCAAATGCACGCCTATCTCTCGTCTGGGCTTGCAAATGCACGCCTCTTTCTCGTCTCGGCTTGCAAATGCACGCCTCTTTCTCGTCTCGGCTTGCAAATGCACGCCTATCTCTCGTCTCGGCTTGCAAATGCACGCCTCTTTCTCGTCTCGGCTTGCAAATGCACGCCTCTTTCTCGTCTCGGATTGCAAATGCATGCCCTTTTCTCGTCTCGGCTTGGAAATGCATGGCTCTTTCACGTCTCGGCTTGCAAATGCACGCCTCTTTCTCGTCTCGGATTGCAAATGCACGCCTCTTTCTCGTCTCGGATTGCAAATGCACGCCTCTTTCTCGTCTCGGATTGCAAATGCATGCCCTTTTCTCGTCTCGGCTTGGAAATGCATGGCTCTTTCACGTCTCGGCTTGCAAATGCATGCCCTTTTCTCGTCTCGGCTTGCAAATGCACGCCTCTTTCTCGTCTCGGCTTGCAAATGCACGCCTATCTCTCGTCTCGGCTTGCAAATGCACGCCTATCTCTCGTCTCGGCTTGCAAATGCACGCCTATCTCTCGTCTCGGCTTGCAAATGCACGCCTATCTCTCGTCTCGGCTTGCAAATGCACGCCTCTTTCCCGTCTCGGCTTGCAAATGCACGCCTCTTTCTCGTCTCGGATTGCAAATGCACGCCTCTTTCTCGTCTCGGCTTGCAAATGCACGCCTCTTTCTCGTCTCGGCTTGCAAATGCACGCCTATCTCTCGTCTCGGCTTGCAAATGCACGCCTATCTCTCGTCTCGGCTTGCAAATGCACGCCTCTTTCTCGTCTCGGCTTGCAAATGCACGCCTCTTTCTCGTCTCGGATTGCAAATGCATGCCCTTTTCTCGTCTCGGCTTGGAAATGCATGGCTCTTTTCGCCTCGGCTTGCAAATGTATGCCTTTTTCTCGTCTCGGCTTGCAAATGCACGCCTATCTCTCGTCTCGGCTTGCAAATGCACGCCTCTTTGCCGTCTCGGCTTGCAAATGCACGCCTCTTTCTCGTCTCGGATTGCAAATGCATGCCCTTTTCTCGTCTCGGCTTGGAAATGCATGGCTCTTTCTCGTCTCGGCTTGCAAATCAATGCCTTTTTCTCGTCTCGGCTTGCAAATGCACGCCTATCTCTCGTCTGGGCTTGCAAATGCACGCCTCTTTCTCGTCTCGGCTTGCAAATGCACGCCTCTTTCTCGTCTCGGCTTGCAAATGCACGCCTATCTCTCGTCTCGGCTTGCAAATGCACGCCTATCTCTCGTCTCGGCTTGCAAATGCACGCCTCTTTCTCGTCTCGGATTGCAAATGCATGCCCTTTTCTCGTCTCGGCTTGGAAATGCATGGCTCTTTCTCGTCTCGGCTTGCAAATCAATGCCTTTTTCTCGTCTCGGCTTGCAAATGCACGCCTATCTCTCGTCTCGGCTTGCAAATGCACGCCTATCTCTCGTCTCGACTTGCAAATGCACGCCTATCTCTCGTCTCGACTTGCAAATGCACGCCTATCTCTCGTCTCGACTTGCAAATGCACGCCTATCTCTCGTCTCGGCTTGCAAATGCACGCCTATCTCTCGTCTAAGCTTGCAAATGCACGCCTCTTTCTCGTCTCGGCTTGCAAAGGCACGCCTCTTTCTCGTCTCGGATTGCAAATGCACGCCTCTTTCTCGTCTCGGATTGCAAATGCATGCCCTTTTCTCGTCTCGGCTTGGAAATGCATGGCTCTTTTCGCCACGGCTTGCAAATGTATGCCTTTTTCTCGTCTCGGCCTGCAAATGCACGCCTATCTCTCGTCTCGGCTTGCAAATGCACGCCTATCTCTCGTCTCGGCTTGCAAATGCACGCCTCTTTCCCGTCTCGGCTTGCAAATGCACGCCTCTTTCTCGTCTCGGATTGCAAATGCACGCCTCTTTCTCGTCTCGGATTGCAAATGCATGCCCTTTTCTCGTCTCGGCTTGGAAATGCATGCCCTTTTCTCGTCTCGGATTGCAAATGCACGCCTCTTTCTCGTCTCGGATTGCAAATGCACGCCTCTTTCTCGTCTCGGATTGCAAATGCATGCCCTTTTCTCGTCTCGGCTTGCAAATGTATGCCTTTTTCTCGTCTCGGCTTGCAAATGCACGCCTATCTCTCGTCTCGACTTGCAAATGCACGCCTATCTCTCGTCTCGGCTTGCAAATGCACGCCTATCTCCCGTCTGGGCTTGCAAATGCACGCCTCTTTCTCGTCTCGGCTTGCAAATGCACGCCTCTTTCTCGTCTCGGCTTGCAAATGCACGCCTATCTCTCGTCTCGGCTTGCAAATGCACGCCTCTTTCTCGTCTCGGCTTGCAAATGCACGCCTCTTTCTCGTCTCGGATTGCAAATGCATGCCCTTTTCTCGTCTCGGCTTGGAAATGCATGGCTCTTTCACGTCTCGGCTTGCAAATGCACGCCTCTTTCTCGTCTCGGATTGCAAATGCACGCCTCTTTCTCGTCTCGGATTGCAAATGCACGCCTCTTTCTCGTCTCGGATTGCAAATGCATGCCCTTTTCTCGTCTCGGCTTGGAAATGCATGGCTCTTTCACGTCTCGGCTTGCAAATGCATGCCCTTTTCTCGTCTCGGCTTGCAAATGCACGCCTCTTTCTCGTCTCGGCTTGCAAATGCACGCCTATCTCTCGTCTCGGCTTGCAAATGCACGCCTATCTCTCGTCTCGGCTTGCAAATGCACGCCTATCTCTCGTCTCGGCTTGCAAATGCACGCCTATCTCTCGTCTCGGCTTGCAAATGCACGCCTCTTTCCCGTCTCGGCTTGCAAATGCACGCCTCTTTCTCGTCTCGGATTGCAAATGCACGCCTCTTTCTCGTCTCGGCTTGCAAATGCACGCCTCTTTCTCGTCTCGGCTTGCAAATGCACGCCTATCTCTCGTCTCGGCTTGCAAATGCACGCCTATCTCTCGTCTCGGCTTGCAAATGCACGCCTCTTTCTCGTCTCGGCTTGCAAATGCACGCCTCTTTCTCGTCTCGGATTGCAAATGCATGCCCTTTTCTCGTCTCGGCTTGGAAATGCATGGCTCTTTTCGCCTCGGCTTGCAAATGTATGCCTTTTTCTCGTCTCGGCTTGCAAATGCACGCCTATCTCTCGTCTCGGCTTGCAAATGCACGCCTCTTTGCCGTCTCGGCTTGCAAATGCACGCCTCTTTCTCGTCTCGGATTGCAAATGCATGCCCTTTTCTCGTCTCGGCTTGGAAATGCATGGCTCTTTCTCGTCTCGGCTTGCAAATCAATGCCTTTTTCTCGTCTCGGCTTGCAAATGCACGCCTATCTCTCGTCTGGGCTTGCAAATGCACGCCTCTTTCTCGTCTCGGCTTGCAAATGCACGCCTCTTTCTCGTCTCGGCTTGCAAATGCACGCCTATCTCTCGTCTCGGCTTGCAAATGCACGCCTATCTCTCGTCTCGGCTTGCAAATGCACGCCTCTTTCTCGTCTCGGATTGCAAATGCATGCCCTTTTCTCGTCTCGGCTTGGAAATGCATGGCTCTTTCTCGTCTCGGCTTGCAAATCAATGCCTTTTTCTCGTCTCGGCTTGCAAATGCACGCCTATCTCTCGTCTCGGCTTGCAAATGCACGCCTATCTCTCGTCTCGACTTGCAAATGCACGCCTATCTCTCGTCTCGACTTGCAAATGCACGCCTATCTCTCGTCTCGACTTGCAAATGCACGCCTATCTCTCGTCTCGGCTTGCAAATGCACGCCTATCTCTCGTCTAAGCTTGCAAATGCACGCCTCTTTCTCGTCTCGGCTTGCAAAGGCACGCCTCTTTCTCGTCTCGGATTGCAAATGCACGCCTCTTTCTCGTCTCGGATTGCAAATGCATGCCCTTTTCTCGTCTCGGCTTGGAAATGCATGGCTCTTTTCGCCACGGCTTGCAAATGTATGCCTTTTTCTCGTCTCGGCCTGCAAATGCACGCCTATCTCTCGTCTCGGCTTGCAAATGCACGCCTATCTCTCGTCTCGGCTTGCAAATGCACGCCTCTTTCCCGTCTCGGCTTGCAAATGCACGCCTCTTTCTCGTCTCGGATTGCAAATGCACGCCTCTTTCTCGTCTCGGATTGCAAATGCATGCCCTTTTCTCGTCTCGGCTTGGAAATGCATGCCCTTTTCTCGTCTCGGATTGCAAATGCACGCCTCTTTCTCGTCTCGGATTGCAAATGCACGCCTCTTTCTCGTCTCGGATTGCAAATGCATGCCCTTTTCTCGTCTCGGCTTGCAAATGTATGCCTTTTTCTCGTCTCGGCTTGCAAATGCACGCCTATCTCTCGTCTCGACTTGCAAATGCACGCCTATCTCTCGTCTCGGCTTGCAAATGCACGCCTATCTCTCGTCTGGGCTTGCAAATGCACGCCTCTTTCTCGTCTCGGCTTGCAAATGCACGCCTCTTTCTCGTCTCGGCTTGCAAATGCACGCCTATCTCTCGTCTCGGCTTGCAAATGCACGCCTCTTTCTCGTCTCGGCTTGCAAATGCACGCCTCTTTCTCGTCTCGGATTGCAAATGCATGCCCTTTTCTCGTCTCGGCTTGGAAATGCATGGCTCTTTCACGTCTCGGCTTGCAAATGCACGCCTCTTTCTCGTCTCGGATTGCAAATGCACGCCTCTTTCTCGTCTCGGATTGCAAATGCACGCCTCTTTCTCGTCTCGGATTGCAAATGCATGCCCTTTTCTCGTCTCGTCTTGGAAATGCATGGCTCTTTCACGTCTCGGCTTGCAAATGCATGCCCTTTTCTCGTCTCGGCTTGCAAATGCACGCCTCTTTCTCGTCTCGGCTTGCAAATGCACGCCTATCTCTCGTCTCGGCTTGCAAATGCACGCCTATCTCTCGTCTCGGCTTGCAAATGCACGCCTATCTCTCGTCTCGGCTTGCAAATGCACGCCTATCTCTCGTCTCGGCTTGCAAATGCACGCCTCTTTCCCGTCTCGGCTTGCAAATGCACGCCTCTTTCTCGTCTCGGATTGCAAATGCACGCCTCTTTCTCGTCTCGGCTTGCAAATGCACGCCTCTTTCTCGTCTCGGCTTGCAAATGCACGCCTATCTCTCGTCTCGGCTTGCAAATGCACGCCTATCTCTCGTCTCGGCTTGCAAATGCACGCCTCTTTCTCGTCTCGGCTTGCAAATGCACGCCTCTTTCTCGTCTCGGATTGCAAATGCATGCCCTTTTCTCGTCTCGGCTTGGAAATGCATGGCTCTTTTCGCCTCGGCTTGCAAATGTATGCCTTTTTCTCGTCTCGGCTTGCAAATGCACGCCTATCTCTCGTCTCGGCTTGCAAATGCACGCCTCTTTGCCGTCTCGGCTTGCAAATGCACGCCTCTTTCTCGTCTCGGATTGCAAATGCATGCCCTTTTCTCGTCTCGGCTTGGAAATGCATGGCTCTTTCTCGTCTCGGCTTGCAAATCAATGCCTTTTTCTCGTCTCGGCTTGCAAATGCACGCCTATCTCTCGTCTCGGCTTGCAAATGCACGCCTATCTCTCGTCTCGACTTGCAAATGCACGCCTATTTCTCGTCTCGACTTGCAAATGCACGCCTATCTCTCGTCTCGACTTGCAAATGCACGCCTATCTCTCGTCTCGGCTTGCAAATGCACGCCTATCTCTCGTCTAGGCTTGCAAATGCACGCCTCTTTCTCGTCTCGGCTTGCAAAGGCACGCCTCTTTCTCGTCTCGGATTGCAAATGCACGCCTCTTTCTCGTCTCGGATTGCAAATGCATGCCCTTTTCTCGTCTCGGCTTGGAAATGCATGGCTCTTTTCGCCACGGCTTGCAAATGTATGCCTTTTTCTCGTCTCGGCTTGCAAATGCACGCCTATCTCTCGTCTCGGCTTGCAAATGCACGCCTATCTCTCGTCTCGGCTTGCAAATGCACGCCTCTTTCCCGTCTCGGCTTGCAAATGCACGCCTCTTTCTCGTCTCGGATTGCAAATGCACGCCTCTTTCTCGTCTCGGATTGCAAATGCATGCCCTTTTCTCGTCTCGGCTTGGAAATGCATGCCCTTTTCTCGTCTCGGATTGCAAATGCACGCCTCTTTCTCGTCTCGGATTGCAAATGCACGCCTCTTTCTCGTCTCGGATTGCAAATGCATGCCCTTTTCTCGTCTCGGCTTGCAAATGTATGCCTTTTTCTCGTCTCGGCTTGCAAATGCACGCCTATCTCTCGTCTCGACTTGCAAATGCACGCCTATCTCTCGTCTCGGCTTGCAAATGCACGCCTATCTCTCGTCTGGGCTTGCAAATGCACGCCTCTTTCTCGTCTCGGCTTGCAAATGCACGCCTCTTTCTCGTCTCGGTTTGCAAATGCACGTCTATCTCTCGTCTCGGCTTGCAAATGCACGCCTATCTCTCGTCTCGGCTTGCAAATGCACGCCTCTTTCTCGTCTCGGCTTGCAAATGCACGCCTCTTTCTCGTCTCGGATTGCAAATGCATGCCCTTTTCTCGTCTCGGCTTGGAAATGCATGGCTCTTTTCGCCTCGGCTTGCAAATGTATGCCTTTTTCTCGTCTCGGCTTGCAAATGCACGCCTATCTCTCGTCTCGGCTTGCAAATGCACGCCTCTTTGCCGTCTCGGCTTGCAAATGCACGCCTCTTTCTCGTCTCGGATTGCAAATGCATGCCCTTTTCTCGTCTCGGCTTGGAAATGCATGGCTCTTTCTCGTCTCGGCTTGCAAATCAATGCCTTTTTCTCGTCTCGGCTTGCAAATGCACGCCTATCTCTCGTCTCGGCTTGCAAATGCACGCCTATCTCTCGTCTCGACTTGCAAATGCACGCCTATCTCTCGTCTCGACTTGCAAATACACGCCTATCTCTCGTCTCGACTTGCAAATGCACGCCTATCTCTCGTCTCGGCTTGCAAATGCACGCCTATCTCTCGTCTAGGCTTGCAAATGCACGCCTCTTTCTCGTCTCGGCTTGCAAAGGCACGCCTCTTTCTCGTCTCGGATTGCAAATGCACGCCTCTTTCTCGTCTCGGATTGCAAATGCATGCCCTTTTCTCGTCTCGGCTTGGAAATGCATGGCTCTTTTCGCCACGGCTTGCAAATGTATGCCTTTTTCTCGTCTCGGCTTGCAAATGCACGCCTATCTCTCGTCTCGGCTTGCAAATGCACGCCTATCTCTCGTCTCGGCTTGCAAATGCACGCCTCTTTCCCGTCTCGGCTTGCAAATGCACGCCTCTTTCTCGTCTCGGATTGCAAATGCACGCCTCTTTCTCGTCTCGGATTGCAAATGCATGCCCTTTTCTCGTCTCGGCTTGGAAATGCATGGCTCTTTTCGCCTCGGCTTGCAAATGCATGCACTTTCTCGTCTGGGCTTGCAAATGCATGGCTCTTTCACGTCTCGGCTTGCAAATGTATGCCTTTTTCTCGTCTCGGCTTGCAAATGCACGCCTATCTCTCGTCTCGGCTTGCAAATGCACGCCTATCTCTCGTCTGGGCTTGCAAATGCACGCCTCTTTCTCGTCTCGGCTTGCAAATGCACGCCTCTTTCTCGTCTCGGCTTGCAAATGCACGCCTATCTCTCGTCTCGGCTTGCAAATGCACGCCTATCTCTCGTCTCGGCTTGCAAATGCACGCCTCTTTCTCGTCTCGGCTTGCAAATGCACGCCTCTTTCTCGTCTCGGATTGCAAATGCATGCCCTTTTCTCGTCTCGGCTTGGAAATGCATGGCTCTTTTCGCCTCGGCTTGCAAATGTATGCCTTTTTCTCGTCTCGGCTTGCAAATGCACGCCTCATTCTCGTCTCGGCTTGCAAATGCACGCCTCATTCTCGTCTCGGCTTGCAAATGCACGCCTCTTTCTCGTCTCGGCTTGCAAATGCACGCCTATCTCTCGTCTCGGCTTGCAAATGCACGCCTATCTCTCGTCTCGGCTTGCAAATGCACGCCTCTTTCTCGTCTCGGCTTGCAAATGCACGCCTCTTTCTCGTCTCGGATTGCAAATGCATGCCCTTTTCTCGTCTCGGCTTGGAAATGCATGGCTCTTTTCGCCTCGGCTTGCAAATGTATGCCTTTTTCTCGTCTCGGCTTGCAAATGCACGCCTATCTCTCGTCTCGGCTTGCAAATGCACGCCTCTTTGCCGTCTTGGCTTGCAAATGCACGCCTCTTTCTCGTCTCGGATTGCAAATGCACGCCTCTTTCTCGTCTCGGATTGCAAATGCATGCCCTTTTCTCGTCTCGGCTTGGAAATGCATGGCTATTTTCGCCTCGGCTTGCAAATGCATGGCACTTTCTCGTCTGGGCTTGCAAATGTATGCCTTTTTCTCGTCTCGGCTTGCAAATGCACGCCTATCTCTCGTCTCGGGTTGCAAATGCACGCCTTTTGTCATCTCGGCTTCCAAATACTTATCTTAATCCAACATCGAGGTTGCAACCCCTCCTGTCGATGTGATCTCTCAAGAGAGATTACGCTGTTATCCCTAAAGTAACTTATTCTTTCAATAACTAATAGTGGATCCAAATGACACAAATTATTGAATATTTAACAAAAAAGAGTTAATTATTATCTTCCCATCACCCCAACAAAAAAATTGTCGTGTCAGGAATGCCTCGTTCGTTCTCAGTTCCATCTCAAGTCACAAACTCCTGTGTTGTATTTGCTTAATAAACAATACATTTAAGCAGTGGCGGAGATTGGCGGCCAAAACTGCGAGGGCAAGGAGAGTTGACTTTCTCTTGGTAGACAAGGTTTAGCATTAAGAGGCGATGTTGCGGGGGCAAAATGTCGCAATAGGTGTGGGCAACTGCCCCCATGCTCTCCTAACCGCCGCCATTGCATTTAACCTATCTCTAAATACTCACGTTCACACATCCTGATTTTCATCTCAATTGGTAACTTCTGTACCGATATCACACCCAAGGATGTGCCGGAAAATATGTGATTGAGGGTCATTCGAAAGAAGTCTTTCAGGTGTAGATTTCCGATTCGGGGTGCAATTCAGTGATTCCGACCCCAAACAAGTTTTCACATTTATTTGCTTCATTTTGTTATTTAGCGTCGCTTTTCAGTCACTTTAGACCAAATGCGACGCTGAGGATGAGTAATGATATGATTAAAGTGATGAAGGGACACTTATAAAGAATAACCATGCCCAGACCGGGTTTCGAACCCGGGTTCCCTGCCATCGTAGCGCGCTGTACCAGCCACTTCGTCACGAAGATTGGCTCGCATTTGTTTGCATCGAAGGACATCACGCAAGAGTAAACTTCTAGGTAACAACAGCGAGAACCTATTTATTTTAACCTCCAGAATGAACATCCACTTTCGATGGAGACTCAGGCTGCAACGAATCTGAGACGTGACTTCCATGCGACCAAATCCCATCGCAGAATCAGGAATTCACCAGAAATATCTTTCAATTTCCTCGCAGTGCAAGGGAAACGTGCCGGTTATGATTTAACCAAGGGTTAAACCTCCAGTTAAAATCCATTCTGCAAGAGATAAGACGGGTAGATTAACGGAAAGCATTGAATATGGTGTCAGCTTCGGTAAGTACATTACTTAGATGAACTTGCGCTAGATCTCGCGATAACGGAGAGGGTGTTTTCGGAAAGGGGGGAGGGTTGGATGTCGGTAACGACGCCACGATGAGGTTCTGTTCATTATTATCTTCATGTCTTCATTCCGAGGGTGTAATCCACCGACTAGATCCGAGAGTGTGGAGTCGGTAGTGATATTATAAGGTCGTTGTCTTTCTAAGGTAGTAGCCTGGATATCTTATTGATCGGGGAGTCGATTTCAACGAGTCAAGTTTTGCGCTGCATCTGTCCATTTTCATTTTACAAGCTTTTCTGCTTCTTCTTGCAATCTTTATCTTCCTATTTCTTTCTTTTCCCCGCTGCTGCAGCAACCCTTTGATCCATTCATGTCCTTCGCTACTCGCCTTGTTCCAAAAGAGTTCGAAGCTAACGCGGCAAATTCTCAAAAGACCCCACTCGACGAACGCGCCCTCGAGGTAGAAATTCAAGATAGTTTTCAGAGTTCATCTTCTAGACTTCACTTTTTTCCGAATGGCACAGTTTCCATCCCAATAACTTAATCGTCAGCTGAACCCGAATATTAACCTAAAGATTTGTCACAAGCACTGTATATTTTTAACTGAAATTACAGACAAAATGCCATGAGAACGTTTAAACTATTATTGTTTAAAAATTCAAATTGATCAACAGCCGTACATTCATTACGGACTATTTAGGAAAATAAAACTTAACACATTTCTAATTAAAATGATGTTTGAGTAACGATTTGATAAAACGGCATGATATCATTTTGCTTGTTAAATGCACTACCATCTAGCGATAACAAAATGAATTAAGTTTTAGAAGAAAAAAGGAAATTTTAAGTGAGCCGATACATACCACTAAATTGTAATAGTTTACTCAAATTAAGGAAGGTTCGATACCCGGTGGAGGAACATGGTTGCTCGGATCTCACTTTAAACTGCAGGTTCACTCCCGATTAGCCTTACTGTGCATAAAGTGGACTTAAAACATCAACTCAATCAATCTATCAACCAAATTAAGGAAGTATGGGCTGAAACTGCCTTCTTTAATTCTACACAATAGCTTAAAAACCTGTTTGGAACATAAACGGCCAAAGTTCCAATTGTCATACTTCCGAAATAACCACGGTACACACGCATTTCTTGCATGGTTCGATTTTTTAAAATGTTTTTTAAGATATACTTCAGAGGCTTAACATTTACGTACTGCATGGTTTCTGCAGAATTAATTTTTTACATTCCGTAGCCATCCATTTACTGTCGCCTTGGATACGGACTACTGCTGCCATCTATGTGACGTGCGTGGGGTGCAAAGGGGTTTTAACATCTCTAGATGATTTGTTGTTAGTTTGTGGGTCAAATGTGGGACTCAGAGTTCAAATAAGCTCCCTAATGCTTTCAGCAACTAATCACGTGACTTCCAAATGCTCCTAGAAAACTTGAGAAAATCATTAATTATTTGGAAACGTTACCAAATTGCAACCAGTTCCCTTTCAAATACTAAGTTCAGTGGCGTTTGTCAGAGGGAATTTGTGAGGTTATAATCATCTTTTTGGTCCTGCTTTGTTTTAAAAACAAAAATGAACGTCAAAGGTAGGGGAAAATAGCAAAATATAAGAATGAAATTAGAAATCAGAAGAAATTGATGAAGCGACACTCAGAAAAAACGCCCATGACCAAGCCGGGATTCGAACCCGGAAACCCAGGCGGATTATGGATGGGAAAACAAGAATCAAACGTCCCAATTCATGATATAGGAAAGAGAAGAACCGGTTCAGGATAGGTTATCACCATGGCCGCCATCTTGGGGTCAACTTCCTTTTCTTAAATGGAAAGGTGGTCACGTGACATGTCATAATTCGCTAGAATTTCGCGCGAAACACGACAATGTGCTGAATTTCAACGTTAACTTTAATCCTTAACCTGTCTGAACCCATTACTTGAACTTAATTAGCTTCTTAATTTGTCGGAGTGACATTCGTTGAAATATTTTACATTAATACAACACTCTCATAACGATCTCCGCCAGTTCTTCTTGGATCAACATATGTTAATCCAATAACGATGGACTGAACAAGAGTCTTGTAGAGGTGTAAGGAATAATCTTAATCTCTATTTTACCCAGCACACGCTAGAAAGCGCATTCATACACTCAAACGAGACACTGACACCAGGAATCCACAGCCAGAATAATCCCGTGTGTGTGCTATGTACCGTGTTTTGTGTGTGTATTATCAGCAATCACCATTCATCCTCATCGCCGCGATTCGCCAAATTGAACGCCAAATGCAACAAATACAACAAGAAGCCACGCAGAACAAAATATAACGGCAACATTGCCGTTTTTTCATCACTGAAACTAGAAAAAAACAAGATAAGTTTCCACGGTGTAATTTTTTCAAGTCTTTTTTTTCTGGACATACCATGTTGATGGCGTTATGTTTTCTTTCAGTGGATGGAAACACTTTCGGAGAAGCTTCTGGAGAGATGCTTGGTCCAGGAACCTCTTTCAGAAGCATCCTTCAATTCTTGCTCGTCAACGTATCCCCTTTGTCGTGTAGGAAATTCTACGATAACGGGAAAGCTGTTATCAGGTACGGCTTCTTGTAGCTGGACCAGGAAAATGCACTTGTGAGAGATTCGCCCAGAAGAGAGATCAAAAGGATCGGCGTTTTCTTTTATATCTTTCTCTCAGGTACACATGCATATCCTGGATGTAGCACGAAATATTGGATTTGAGAACTATGGATTCAATACTTAAAATTATTGAAAAATAGAAAGTTTGCAAACAAGTATGACCAATGCCATCTGGTGTCAATAACATGCACTACTAAGAAAAGGGCAATATTCGCCATGTTAACAAATTTATCTATTGAATGTGTATATGTGAGAGTGAGAGAGAGAGAGAGAGAGAGTATTGTCTACTGCACGTCAGTATCTGCATATTCAACTCATAAATCGCTTAAAGAGCTAGATTACGTCCTGTTTGTAACTCTGTCATGATTTAATAACACAACACTGCAGAAAGTCACACCTGAATCGCTCAAAATCAACGCATTGTTTTTATCTTAGTTGCCTGTAAAGCAAGTTTTCGAAATTCGAGATTTATTAATAGCAAAATTCGCGAATTAATATTTTGAAACCACTTTCGTTTCACTAATGCGCACCTCGAGAATTTGATCATGCATTTAGTAAGAACAAAATCTCCATCTACACGAGGCTTGGGCAACTAGCGTGCACTTGTGAAGGCAAGTTAGCGATTCCCACCCGCACACTGCACCTCCAGGCCAATAAGCCGCACACAGCGTCTCAAGGCAAGTAAGCAGCACACAGCGCCTCAAGGCCAGTAAGCTGCACACAGCGCCTCAAGGCCAGTAAGCTGCACACAGCGCCTCAAGGCCAGTAAGCCGCACACAGCGCCTCAAGGCCAGTAAGCCGCACACAGCGCCTCAAGGCCAGTAAGCTGCACACTGCACCTCAAGGTCAGTAAGTAGCAGTTCAGTGGGGAAGTAGCCAGCGTTGGGAGGAATAGCAAATAGCCCTATATTTTTGCCTTGTCCTGCACTTAACCTATCTTTTAAAAGAAAATTTGTCTCCCAACTTGAGGACTCCTTTTGGCCGTTAATGCTTTCCCCACCCAAAAAAAATTGTCACTAGACCAGTTCAAGAAAATACAAGGTACAGTAACTTTTAATTTATAAACAAATTACTTTGGGAAAGTAACAGCGGTAACCATGTTAACATAATGGGTTTTCGAGGAAAAGTCGCAGGATTTTACCTTCGCAACGGGTACCACGCACTGCAAGGCTCGTGGATCGCGCAGAAACGTAATTGATTCCAATAATCTGAAACTCTGACGTCATGAAATTCCCGCCCACGAATAGAGTATGACTGGTGACATCGATCTCACAAGCGGGATGATGCTTTCTCCGCGATTTCCTGCATCGCAGCTGACAGATCATGTGGTGGATTAGCTCCACAGTAGACCACAGAGTTCAGAAGTTCTTGCGATGTTTCGAGCCCCTCTGGTAGGGTAACTTCGGTGATTAACGCCACCAATTGGTCATTTCGTTCTAGAACTCATACATTTTTATTGTTAGGAACATGAAACTTACATGTATAGGAGAATGAACTTTCCTCTATTGTGTAATAATAAAATATTGATTGCACTGTTATAATGAAAGCAATAAAATACTAAATTCTGTGTTAATGCAAAATGGCGTTATTTCCAGACCTGTCGGGCAATAACGCCATGTTCATAATTACAAGTAAAACATTCACATTATCCTAATTACAAGTAAAACATTCACATTTTCTTTACTAAACTGTACTAGGAAAAATAATTACTGTAGTAAGTTATTAGAAAAAAAAAAAGTCTTTTTTTGTCTTTTCGCGATACCCAGTCCCTCAAAGTTCTGCGAGGAACGTGCAGCACATGCTATCTTCTATCCCTTGTTTGATGGCCGCCATAGCTTGCCTCAAGTCATCCACTGACCATTTGGCCCGTATATTTCTACATTTCCTCGCCATCTGAAAGAGGAAATTATCCGAGAATAAATATCTGTACGCCTCGAAAGTAACTGAGCAAGGATAAACCTATTTTCGAAATCAACATTTCCTTAAATTTGAGTTTAAATTGAGTGGCGTTATACCCCGACACGATGATGGCGTTATTTCCCGAAACAACAGACTGTAGTTTAACCAACTGTTCTAAACTTACGATACCGACCATGAAAACCGTACACACATCATTCACTTACGTAATAAACGTATTGTGTACGTACAGCATTGTTAACATTTAAAATCTAATCCTACAATAGAAAAACACTCACCTTTGTCGGCGCGATGAAAATGTGGACCCTTTTTCCTCGAAACTCAACTCAAACGTCTACACTGTTCAAAGTGTTTCTCTTAAATGAAGGCTCGACAATGGCAACCGTTCTTATCAGCAATGCTACCAGGCACCATTGTTTATCGCACAACGGTGAGTCACACCTTAACTTTACATGCGTCCATGTTTTCAGAGTTGAAACTTTGAAATGGCGTTATTTCCCGCCTGGCGTTATTCACCGAAGTTACCCTATAGTGAAACCATGAGGTGTTTTATTTGAATTTTTATTCCCTCGACTTCCGTCATATTTCTGCTTGTCTAGTATAATGACAACAATGGGATAATGATAAATAGACAAAAAGAAGGCCGGCCACAATGATATCAGTTATCAGATTCCCGAATACTGGATATAATATCCGATTTATTGACCCCCATATCAGAATCCCGAATCCTGGATATCCACTCACAAGCATCCATGCCCAGGCCGGGACCCTTGGCCTCATAGCGCCATGTGCTAACCACTCCGCCACGGGGGCAGGCTGGACAACTTTAGAATGAGAATCTGGCCACTGAACTGTAACCCTCACCGGTAATGAAACCTCCGGCCACCTTTGATAATAAAGCTAATTCAATAAAACGTCACTCTCCTTCCTGGTGAACCCTTTTATATTTGCGCTGGTGCAAATTCTATTTTCCCTTCCCAATCGGTTCTTTCTAACGAGACACACACATCTCGATCAGCATGGTGCAGACAGTTCCAAAAAGCCGGTCGGGCTAAAAAACGTAACCTTTGACCTTACACCCCTTCCCCCACTTTCGTGCTCCCCCCACGGACGTCGGAGGGGGAAGGAGACGCCACAGGGGAGTTCGGACCCTTTCAATATCGATTCGCCACTCGAACGCATTTCGACGATGGGGCCGAGAAAAAAAGCGAACTTTTGCCAACTTGTCCATTTCTTGTCTCCCATCGAGTCGGAGGAATACGGGAGATCTATAGGAAGAGAAGGAGAACACGACTCTCCCTAGAAGCCTGGAGAGGGTGCAGCTTGCTTCCTCGTCTGGGGGCTGTTCCGGACTGAGTAAGCCGGAGAAAGAAGAAAAGAATTGGAGAAAGGCAGAAATGAGAAGATAAAGGAAAAACAATTGGAGAATGGGAGCGAAGAAAAGGAATGGAGAGAAGGAACTAAGAGAATGAATGGAGAAGAGGAACGAAGAGAAGGGATGGAGAAGATGAAAAAAGAGAAATGATGGAAAAGAGAAACGAAGAGAAGGGATGGAGAGGATGAAAAAGAGAAGGATGGAGAAGAGGAATGAAGAGAAGGGATGGAGAAGAGGAACGAAGAGAAGGGATGGAGAAGAGGAACGAAGAGAAGGGATGGAGAAAGGGAACGAAGAGAAGGGATGGAGAAGAGGAACGAAGAGAAGGAATCTTAAGAACAAGACAGGAACTGAGATGGAATGAATAATCATTTGAACCAATGTAGTGTAGAAAGATTATAGAACGAATATACAAGCTGTGTGGTAGTAGAAGAGACTGTGACAAGCACATAAAGAGAAAGAAATACATGAACAAACAAAGTGGGAAAGAATACATACCGAGAACAAGAATAAAAGTAGGTGCAAATAGTGTGCATCGAAAGATGAAGAGCAGTAAAAATGATGGAGTACACCCAAAAAGATAAACAAGAGATAGTCTAAAAAGAAGGAAGAGAAAAATGTGACAAAGAATAAAAGCCAGCAACATTTTAATCCTGCAGAAGGATATAAGTACGTAGAAAAAGTTGCACAAAGAGAATGATTGAAGGAGATGTGACAATACTATAAAGTATAAAATGAAACAAGGAAGAAGATAAGCTCGTAGAGGATAATGTGAAGTACAGAAGAATAAAGAATACATAAGGAAGCGAGAAATGTTGGATCCTCCTACACTATAGCAATGTTGATGAAGGCAGTGTAGTCAGACTGAGTATAGGCAAATAATGGAATAGTTGATGAATTCGGAAATAGAATACAAATGTGAAAGACTTAGAAAGAGGAAACAGTGAGTAAAGGCAAGAGGCAATTGAAGGGTAAAAGAAAAGGAGTGCACAAATATAGGAAGATGGAAGCGTGAAAGTTGGGAAGGTGCAAGATTATGGTAGCTGAGAAGGAGAGGCTAATAATGAAGGAGAGAGAGTGAGGAAGAATGACAGGATATGAATCGGTTTAAAGAAATAAAGGTATACAAGCATAACCAGAAGATACGTATATCCTGTCCATGGGATCTCTCGAGCAACCGAATGAAAGCAAGGTTCTGCGCAAGTAGTGACTCGACAGGGGTCGACCAATGAACGCATGAGAGGGTAATTGAATGCATGGAGGGGAAAACATGGCTGTAGATACCAGCCGTTCGCAGCAGTGCTCACTATTTTGATCCGTCCATTCGCTTTCTTCCCTTCTCTACCGTTATGCGGGGCCTTTCTCCACAGTTTCCGTAGATAGAGTACAGATGGCGACTGAGACGAGTTCCTCTACTCCGCCATATAAAACAGACTAGACATATTCTGTTCGGTTTGCCTTAATCTAATCGTGTGGTAGGTAGCAAGGTTGCTTTAGGAGACTATTCCTCGTGCACTTGGGTAAACCCAAACCAGAGAAATTGGAAGCTAATCAAAAGATCTCACTACTGAATTGTAAGACCTCATTCTATAACTGTCTCTGAAGAACTACACAACGAATTATTCTTTTTAAATGGTGCGTAGTTGCCACGTACACAAAATGAATATGTCATATTTCTGCAAGCATTTGGAAAATATTACTTACCATGTAATTGAGGATCAATCAGAAGTCATCTGTTTCGGCTCTGAAAGAAAGGAAAATTCCAGTATGAGTGTAAAATATAGATGTTATAGCTCTTTTCAGTTCTTACGGCGGGCGCTCTAGAAGCTGGTAGGGGAAGTGGGGAGCGGGGAAGCGACCAATTCAGCGCGATAAGAAACGAAGCGGCCAGTAGAAAGAGTTTCACGTAGTACTTTTTTTCCGGCCGCGTCGTGTCTCTCGGCGCCACTGTTGTTGTCTGGTTGGTCTGTTGCGACGCCAAGGGTCCCGGGTTCAAATCCCGGTCGGGCTTGGTTGTTTGTGAATGTCCATTCATCAATTTCATCATTTCATCACTCATCCCCATCTTCGCAAATTAGCCTAAAGGCACAAAACGCGAAGTAAAATAAACTAAATCAATCAAATCAATCAAATTCGGAGTGGTCTGAACCAAGTGCCTCAAAATAATAAATAATAATAATATTTAAATTAAATAATTATAATTAGATTAAAATAGTATTAATTAAAATATTCAAAATAAATAATATTGTATTTCTATTAGATGAATAGGATTGATAGTAATAGTGGTATAACAGCTCGTATTCGTTAAGTAGCTTACGAAAAGTTAAGCCAGGTGACTAAAAATAAACTTTCTGTTACTATTTTATGCACATTATTATAAGTAGTAATACATTTTGCATAAATCTTCTTTGGTGCTGTCATTCGAAATCCATTTTCCTTATTTAATTTTAGTTATTTTATTACTTCATTTATGTATTAAGTAAATCTTTCGGGGGGGTCCGTACCCCCTGTACTCCCCATCCTAAATACGTCCTTGGCTGGATTAGCATCTTTTCGTTACCAGAGACAAATCAACTCCTCCAGAAAAGTTGTGCATACTCTCACAACAAATTTGACTGAAGAAATATCTATATTTAGTCTGTCAACACATAACTATACAGCTTGTCATATACGATGGCCTTAGAACCCTTATGCTCAGTGCACAATGGTGTCACGTGACTACGACAGCCAATCTTCGTCCCTTTCATTGACACTGCTCCCAGCCAAGGCGTGGTCACCAGGACTTCTGGCAATTTCATTGGCCTATCTCCGACAGCCTTTCTCTATATGCCTGTGAGCTCATGGGTCATCGCATCTGGCCAGCTGCATAAATCAAGATAAACTTTAACATGGTAGTTTCTATCACTTGGAGAATAATAACATTCAACGTATTTGCTTTAATAGTTATCATCTTCGTACTCGATTAAATTCCACGAATCTTTAACTGTTTTCCGAAGATCTCGAATCCGCCCAATGACTTCCCTGCTATTGTTACTGCTGGCATATCGTGTGTGTAACTAGCAAATGCACTTTTTACAAGTATAGCAGAAAGATATTGTGGCGAATCTGTATTCCATTTCACATTAAACATAAAATTATGTCCCTCGTTTATCAAAGATCTTCATCTAAATTTTACAGGATATTTCTATTAATTCGCCTACACTGCATCTCTCTAAAGGTTTTGGCTACAAAGTGAATGTTATTACAAAATATTTCAGTTTCATGTGTTAGATATAAAAATTGATATTTTCAATGTAATGGTAATTTTGCTTTTTTTGGAGCTTACATGATAAATCTTGAAGAAAGAATGGTGTTATATCATGCATTATTTTTGGTGTAATATTATTACGTTTTAAGCTGTCGTCCGTCGTGAAGTTGTGAGCACGGGTTCGTATCCCAGCCCGGGTGTTCTTGTGTGAGTGTCCGTCAATATCATCGTATGATTCATCGTCGCGATTAGCCCAAATTGGCAAAAAGGCAACACTAAATAACAAAGCAATCAAGCCAATCGCGAATGTAAGGATTTGAGTTGCATCAACTCAATGTTATTAATGTTTTTGGTGCCACTCATTTTCGTTCTAGCATACATTTTAGGTATAATCGAAAATATGGCTCAAAAAGGCCTATGGATAGATAAAAGTTTGAAATTTTAGTAAATAGTTTGTCACTTTAAGTGCAAATTTTGCCATTTTTAATACAATCCTCACAAAAAGTTTGGAATATTGTTACGTTAGACAATAGGTGATAGACACGACCTTGGAATGCAACAACACAAGGCTTCTGTCTGGTGGGCGTTCTCCTCTTTTCGCCAACATATGCCAGCGTGCCTATCAACCAGGGTTGTAAAAGGTCCAGGAATTTTAAATAAATTCAAATCAGCAAGCGTAAATGGGATGTGGACCGTAAAGAACCTTTTTATCTGTAAAGTATTTAAATTCGGTCCAGGAACCATTTTTCCAGGATCAATTTAAATACGGTCCAGGGACCTTTTTTCCAAAATGAATTTCAATTCGGTCCAGGAACCTTTTTCCAAAATGAATTTCAATTCGGTCCAGGGACCTTTTTTCCAAAATGAATTTCAATTCGGTCCAGGAACCTTTTTTCCAAAATGAATTTAAATTCGGTCCAGGGACCTTTTTTCCAAAATGAATTTAAATTCGGTCCAGGAACCTTTTTTCCAAAATGAATTTAAATTTGGTCCAGGGACCGTTTTTCCAAAATGAATTTAAATTCGGTCCAGGAACCTTTTTTCCAAAATGAATTTAAATTCGGTCCAGGATCCTTTTATTCCAAAATGAATTTAAATTCGGTCCAGGAACCTTTTTTCCAAAATGAATTTCAATTCGGTCCAAGGACCTTTTTTCCAAAATGAATTTAAATTCAGTCCAGGGACCTTTTTTCCAAAATGAATTTAAATTCGGTCCAGGAACCTTTTTTTCCAAAATGAATTTAAATTCGGTCCAGGAACCTTTTTTCCAAAATGAATTTAAATTCGGTCCAAGGACCTTTTTTCCAAAATGAATTTAAATTCAGTCCAGGGAACTTTTTTCCAAAATGAATTTAAATTCGGTCCAGGGACCTTTTTTCCAAAATGAATTTCAATTCGGTCCAAGGACCTTTTTTCCAAAATGAATTTAAATTCAGTCCAGGGAACATTTTTCCAAAATGAATTTAAATTCGGTCCAGGAACCTTTTTTCCAAAATGAATTTAAATTCGGTCCAAGGACCTTTTTTCCAAAATGAATTTAAATTCAGTCCAGGGAACTTTTTTCCAAAATGAATGTAAATTCGGTCCAGGAACCTTTTTTCCAAAATGAATTTCAATTCGGTCCAAGGACCTTTTTTCCAAAATGAATTTAAATTCAGTCCAGGGAACTTTTTTCCAAAATTAATTTAAATTCGGTCCAGGAACCTTTTTTCCAAAATGAATTTAAATTCGGTCCAAGGACCTTTTTTCCAAAATGAATTTAAATTCAGTCCAGGGAACTTTTTTCCAAAATGAATTTAAATTCGGTCCAGGAACCTTTTTTCCAAAATGAATTTCAATTCGGTCCAAGGACCTTTTTTCCAAAATGAATTTAAATTCAGTCCAGGGAACTTTTTTCCAAAATTAATTTAAATTCGGTCCAGGGACCTTTTTTCCAAAATGAATTTCAATTCGGTCCAAGGACCTTTTTTCCAAAATGAATTTAAATTCAGTCCAGGGAACATTTTTCCAAAATGAATTTAAATTCGGTCCAGGAACCTTTTTTCCAAAATGAATTTCAATTCGGTCCAAGGACCTTTTTTCCAAAATGAATTTAAATTCAGTCCAGGGAACTTTTTTCCAAAATGAATTTAAATTCGGTCCAGGAACCTTTTTTCCAAAATGAATTTAAATTCGGTCCAAGGACCTTTTTTCCAAAATGAATTTAAATTCAGTCCAGGGAACTTTTTTCCAAAATTAATTTAAATTCGGTCCAGGAACCTTTTTTCCAAAATGAATTTAAATTCGGTCCAAGGACCTTTTTTCCAAAATGAATTTAAATTCAGTCCAGGGAACTTTTTTCCAAAATGAATTTAAATTCGGTCCAGGAACCTTTTTTCCAGCATCAATTGAAATACGGGCCAGGAACCATTTTTCAGGAACAATTAAAATACGGTCGAGGTATCTTTTTTCAATGAAACAATACGCAAGTTGGACCGAATTTAAATTGTGGGAGAAAAAAAGGTTCCGGTCCTCCAGTGGAAACCATTACAATTTATGGGGTTCCTGTACCTTTAACAACCCTGTTCTCAACTATTGCCTAATATAAAAACATTAGAAAGTTATGAAACCATCCTCTAGTGATAAGCATAACATTTATTATTGAGCATAAGATATTTCAGAAGAGCTTAAAAATCCGGTAGACTAGGTTTAAATCCTTAAATCCGCTCCTGGGTTCTAGATCCATAATTAGCATTAATTGCACATGGAAATCACGAATCAAATCTGGACAATAACTGAAGAACACTTAAGAGCACTCTGATCCTCCGAGAATCGAACCCGGGATCCTTTGATTACAAGGCGGACCTTGGCCAATACTACCACCGCATGGTATCTAACGAAAAGCGGCCGAGCACGTCTTCCTCTTTCTGAGCGTGTCTGGACGTGTATCAAGATAAATCATTAAGAATTCATGTTTAATTTCCGGAGCAGATATATCTTGGAATTTCCAGGAAATGCGTACATTTTCCGGTCAGTAGACACTGATTAACATGTACACCACTATTACTGTATTAATTATATAAACATAAATATATTTACCAATTATAATAGCAATTACTTATATATTTACACTAACGCCAATTGTATCTTGCTTCCTTTGATGTATGCTACCAAGCGAAGAAAACTATATGGTATTTCCTTGTTAACATCAAGTTTGAAACTTCCTTTTTCTTTTTTGAAGCATCTTATTAAATAAATTCATTGTGAGAATTAATATACATTCATATCTCAGTTATGTCAACAGTCAAGTATGAGTGGTCCGTACACTGTACTGTCTCCAAAAACGATAAATATCTGTCTCTGGAGTCTGTGGAGCAAGGCCGCGCGAAGCGGAAGAGAAGGGGAGAAAGCGAGTGGGTGAAGCACAGCAAAGCGCGCTGCTGCAAACGATTGGTAGCTGGAGGCGATTGGGTTCCAAAACTGGGGGCCAAGGGCATTTTACTTTTCCTTGGTACATACGGTTTAACATAGCGCAGGGGCAAAAGTGCCCCACGCCCCCCTTAATCGTCGCCACGGCCCTGACTTCCTCTTCCTCGAGTTCATTGGTCAAGCTCACTCGGGTCACCACTTTGTGCAGAGACTTGTATTCGTTCGCTCGCTCCATAGGTTCCCGGGACGGAGTGTAGAAGTTAAAAATCTTGGGATATCAAACAAAAACAGAGAGCTGAACAACTTCTAAGTATTGTAGACACTTAAGATTATGTCATTCGTTTATTACATCAGAACTATATGTAGATAAATCATGCTGTATTGCGTTGCTTTCACAAATTTATCAGAACTACGATAATTCTCTCCGCAACCTCAATCTCCACTCTTCACAGACTACTTTCTTATAAATTAAGCATTACTACAGTCTTGCAGTCGCGTGGCGGCCATCTTGGCTCCAACTGATTGAACAAAACATTTGTTAATTTGAATTCTGTTTATTGTTGAAGTGAAAAAAGGTAATCAGTGTATCCATCCATCTAGGAAAATCGGTCAATTAATACTAAATATAGCTGTTGTGAACTCTGAATATACTCGTAGATTTTTCAGACATTTGTACGTCTGTTATTGTACGTCGAATTTTCCTCTTCAGGCTAATCGGGAAGAGGAAAGTGACGAAGTAAAGCTGAGAAAGGAACGCACATTCCAAGGTCAGGACTCCAATCCTGAACCTTTGGTGGCGAGATTATAAGTCGATCAGTCATTGCGCTCAAATATTTATATATATTAATTTGCTGTAACAAGTGTCCGTATCGTATGTAAAAATAAATGATTTTAAACTGGAAAAATTATGGTTTGCATTAGTGGAAAATCTGTGAATATTACTCAATTAGTGTTAATGGAATGTCTGATATGAGCTTGACAAACTAACTCTTATGCAAGGTATGCAAATCATGATGTACTGTACAGTCACGAACATTTCTGGGTTGTAACAATTCTGTTAAAAGTCAATGGTATCGTTACAACCCAGAAATGTCCGTGACTGTACAGGTAGTAGAGCGTTAATTTATTTAAACAAGAGCCATAAAAATGCAATAAGCTTCCGGCCCCACACTTGATAGATCACCAAGTGACGATCAGTTGCCTTTTATACGACCCTTGGCACATATATGCCGATCTGCATTTTAGGATGTTTTGGGGGGGGGGGGGCAAAGTAAACGAGGAGTAACAACCACTGCGGTCAGCATAACGGAAGACGAGTCGGCGAATTAGAACCAGCTTTACAACCCACTGCAACCCTTTAAAAAACCAGAACGCACCACCATCCACGAAGAAAGCGCGTCTGCTCCCCCGAAATATCCCCCTCCTCCCCAACCCCTGGAACGTTATGAAGTTGAGGGCGATAATTAGAGGCGCGCTGTGACTGACATCTGATTCCAAACCGGAGGCGCTGGGAACGAGACTACAAATTACACATGGACCTTCTGTTATTGTAATTGATGTTACGAGCAGCCTGGTGTTGACGATGGTGATGATGAAGATGATAATGATGATGTTCTTCCAGTCGCTCGTCTGTGCTGGAAATTGATATCTAGGTACTATCCTACCCTTACGATTATTGCCTCTGTTTAAAGTTGCTTCTCTCGTGTTTTTCAAGCGAATATTGTTCCTCTTCAGTACTAGTAGGTATACTGTTTTGTCTGAAGACCCGTTTATGTACAGGGCGCCCATAAAAGGTGTGACACATTTAATCTCATGAGCATCAGTGAGTAGTGAATTCCCCTTACTTAAAAAATACTTCTATGTAATGCACTGTCAGGTTCAGGGTAAGAAATACCGTGCTCACAATTCCTACTCAAATATCACAATTTTTCTTCAATTTTCATGATTTGTACTTTTCTTTATCCATTAGTGTTTTCCTGAAAGAAGAGTTTACAGGATTCTTGTTGGGAAGACTGATAGTAACAGACCCGTAGGGAGGTCAAGACGAAGATGGATGGATAACGTTAAGATGGACCGAAAGGAAATCGGTAAGGATGGAAATGATTGGATTGATCTTGCCCAGGATAGGGACAATGGAAAGCTGTGTTGTTGCAGCCATAAACCTTCAGGTTTAAGAAGGCTATAGAGTTAGTTATTCGTGTTCTGCTCTTCCCTTATTTTGAATTATGCACGCATGTGTCTGTGTGCGTCTGAACCAGCATGTGTGTTTCTATTTTACATATGTATATTCGAAACCATCTTGTTTAAAGTTTGACACCAAGAATAATGCATATTGTGTACACATTTCTTTGTTTCCTCTAAGATATGATTTTGAATTATGTGTGTTCCGGTATGTGTGCTTCTATTGTACATTTATATATTTAAACCATTTTGTGTTATTGCTTCTTCACGTGTAATCCTTATTTTTACAATTTTGTCCTGAGTTAGATGGTAGAGCAGCCCTAGCCTGAACCTCGCTCAGCAGAACATAAAAATACTATTCTATTCTTTTCTTTGTCCTATTATCTCTTATTTTCACCTCTGCTTCTCCTTTTTTCGAACCTTCTGTCGAAATTTAGAATTTCCATGCCTCTTTCCTTCTCGTTTCTAATTCCTCTTAATTTCTGTATTCTCTCTCTTTCCCTATCGCCTTTTCATGTCGCTTTCTCCAACTCTTCTGTCTATCTTTTTCATATGTATCTTTCCTGTCTTTTATATATATATATATATATATATATATCAATTTCTGTTTGCATCACAAGGCTTGTAGATGAACGGAATGTTGCGATTTCGATTTCCGGAGTATGTGGTTTCAGGCTGGAATTTTACTAGCAATGTCCCTGCATGAAATTGCTCTAGGGTTCGCGCAGTCTCTGATAAATTGGTGCCTGGGAATTTCTAGCAACCCTGAAGGGTAGCGGACGCCGGAGCTTGATGCTCATCACATCACTTCCACAAAATTGCCGAGATTGTGAGCTCTATCTCCACATTCTGAATGTGCAGGGGGGTTTAACCACAGATAAGGGGTTGTTCTCTCGAGTCTGGTGACGTTAGTTTTCACCTCGACAGCGGTGAAATTCAGCATCGCCATCTCTTATTATTTTTGGCAAAATAAGTGGAAGCAAGAGTGCAAGAGGTGACTCTCAGCGCCTCTTAGCGGATTATTGCAAAACTTCTTGCGGAGGGAAGTTCTCAGCGGAAGGTCAACGCTTTAGTTCCAGATCTGCTTATATGTATACCCTTATCTGTGGTTTTACCTTGCATAGCCTCCCCGATGGCGTAGTGGTAACGTCGTCGCCTTGTAATGAAGGGGTCCCGGGTTCGATACCCGGTGGAGGCAGATGGCACAGTGGTTCGGATCCCACTTTAAACTGTAGGCCCAGTCCCGATTAGCCTTCCTGTTCATAAAGTGGACTTAAAATAACAAACCAATCAACCAATCAAAATATCTTCTAAATTCGAACGAAGGATTCGGCATTGCTCTTAAACGTGAGGTCACGTCTTTATATTCAAATTGAAAATGCATTCTCGATTTCACTTCCGTTACCCCTTCCGTGAGAAATTTCCCGCGGGCGCCAACGAACATTGAATGAACCCCTTCGCCTCACAACAGAAGTAGGAGGTTAATGATTAAAGAGATTTGAGAAGTGAAACTGCCACGGAACTCTATGTAGGCGGGTGCCAAACTACTCACGCGTAACTTTCAATACAGTTCGGGCGAAGTTCCACAGAGGCAAGCTCGCGTGAAGTTCTGCGTACGTTGAACAAGATGTACCTCAAAGAGAAACATATCAAGCCCTGCGGGTAGCCAACATTCCTAACCCTACCTTCTACCGTTGTGGTTAATGTCAAAATTGCATTTTCGCTCTCAATAGAATTACACAGCTAGTATAATCGTCTCAGAAATGACCCTTCTGTCGGCTTGCGATTCGTTTACGACACCAACATTTGGGGATTAAAACACATAAGCTTAAAGTTTGCAACACTGAAGTTTCAAGCAACTTCAATATTACCATACATTACGAAATAATGCAATATTTAATAGAACAATGTTGCATGGAGCCACGTTCACTCGGTAATATTCGTTTGAGTCTCTCAGCCTCGAGCCTATATATAGGTGGGTTTCTTGTGACGTCAGCCGCCATGTTTGCGGCCAATTTTATTTGTCGTTAGGAAGCAAGTATCCACCACGTAGGGTTACACCTATACAATTGAATATCATTTAAATGTGACAAATAATTGTTGTAGACACATGTGTAAAATAGTAGTTTCAGCCCACAATCACATTTCATATTCATTTATCACCTGTGTATTGGTAAAATCAACTAGACTACATTTTAACATGGCGATGACGTCTATGTTCACTTAATTTTCAATTTCACTGCGTCTCTCACTTCACGATCCATATCAGAGACAAATTACGGTTGTACGTGTACTATAGGGCTTCGAGCGTGTACCGCTCGTTTTATCTGTTCGAGCGAGCGAAGCAGATTTCGATTGCGTACGCTATCTGGTGTCGTCCGTGAGAACTATTTAGCGCTCGAGCGAAATTCCCTCTCTGCAGCACTCAATTTAATAGACTTTCATCTGCTCATCTGCTCGCCTAATATCAAAGGATCTGAAGAAGATTTGGGCAACTCGTGTGCGCTCTGCTCTGCATATCGCGAGCTTCTTGTCTACACAATCTACCTCAAGGCTTCCCTCTTGTAATGGCCTGGACATTACACTGTAATGCTTTGCTATTTAGTTAAAATATTGTGTGTGTTCGTTTTTATAAATTTAATTTTGCAAATATTTATGATGTCATACACAACTGGTGTCAGTTGGACAAATAGACTGACCTTGATGTGCCATATTAGAGATTTATCAACAAGCAAGAAATAAAGGGTTTTCATAAAGTGCGCAGGTTGGAAACTTGTTCTTATCATTCTCGTTCTCTCTTATCATTCCGATTATTAATTGAGCAATTGTTGTTTCTCTTCAGATGTTCAGTTGAGTTGCCATGAAGCTTGTTCACTATCGAGCAACGCGTAGTTATTTTGAAAACACATTACAGAAACGGGGAGTGCCATGCAGAGACAGTTCGTAAACTGTCGACTATGCGGTAGCTATGCATTGTTTGCTTAACGGATGTTTATTCTTGGCACCCCGGCAACAATAGAAAAGTACGGGAAATCACATATTCACCGTATCCAGTTCATCCAGAACAGGCCACTGTTAAACAAAATAACAACGCGATGCTTGATAGTGAACCGGTCCATGGCAACTCAACTGAACATCTGAAAAAAAAACAAAAAACAATTGCTCAATTAATAATCGGAATGATAAGAGATAACGAAAATGATAAGAACAATGTTGCCAACCTTCAAACAAAAAAATGACAAGCGATTTAAAACCTCCGCATTTTATGAAACACCCTGGAGAATAGTGGTAGAAAAAAAGTCGAGAATAATTGTAGTATGTGGAATAAAGTTTATAAATTGCTGTTAAGTGAATTTATACAAAAATAAACCTTATACTGAGATGAAATAGTACATTCTGTTTACCAGGCCTTGTGATTGCTAGTCTTGTGACAAAGGCATGACGAGCGAAGGGATCATTCCTGGTTAGACCGAAAGGTACGTAACACCATCCTCTCCGCCCCTGTTACAACGCTAAAGTAACTTTGGTCGCTCGGAGTACTACATACGCCACTGATCGTTCTCCATCGCACTCTTCTGATGACCGTGTTTCCTCTACGATTGTACGCGGGGAGGGCGAGGGAGCCGAAGGAAAAGTTGGAGGCCACTGCTTGTTCCTTCCTGCTTTCTGCGCCGCGCTTGGCAGAGGCAGTGTGGCTCATCAAAATTTCCCTTGGTGCAAAATGTGTGTGTCCAGAAATAATGAATCAATGGGCAAGGGAAGAAGATATGAGGAGTTTGATTCCCCACGCAACCGTCACGAGTTGGTGCTCGGCATCAGCGGCCGACCTTGGCGAGACTTGCACGAGGTCACGGATGCGCGAGGAATAATCCACCCTATTGTATGCTGAAATGAAATGCAAGTAGAATCCTGAAGGCTTTGGTGTTCAGAACATATGGCAACTGAAACAGAAGAGAATAGTTTGCGGAATTCCTGTTCGGAAACCTATCGGTAAGGGACTTGAAAGGAGGGCAAGATTGATTGATTGATTGATTGATTGAGTTGGTGTTTAAGTCCACTTTATACACAGTATGGTTAATCGGGACTAGGCCTACAGTTTAAAGTGGGATCCGAACCACTATGTGCCTCCACCGGGAATCGAACCCGGGACCCTTTGATTACAAGACGACGACGCTAACACTGCGCCATCGGGGAGGCCCTAAAAGGAGGCCAAGACGATGGAAGGGCATATACATGAACGCTAGAAATTAAGATAAAGCATATTCAATATGATTTTAAGACGTGTAATGACTAAAGTGACCAGACGGGAAAGTCACTATTTTTAATCTCTGTCCCGATTTCTTAACGTAAGACGAGACGCCAGAATGTCCCTTTTTCCTTGACAATGACTTGCAGATATAGAATTACTGCAACAATACACCTTCTCGACTATTACTATGAGTTGTGGCGTTGTTGGGTAGAAATTATTTCACACTTCAATGTCAACAATGGGCCATATTCAAATTTTCTTAAAATACTGGAGTTTCCTCTCTGTTTACATGGAACTAATGCCTCAACCGAACGAGTGTTCTCATACATGAATGGTTTGTGGACAAGTGACAATAACGATCTTTCCGTATAGACTTTGAAAGCTATGTTGATTAATAAAGTGAACTTTAATCACATGTGCGTAAACGTTTACAAAACTTATTTGAAAAGAAGTCTGTACTGAAGAAGATTCATTCATCAGCAAAATGATTCTAATTTTAAAGGACTGTTTGGTTGGAGTACAGTGCATATCACCATATCCAAGTTTTCACAGTATTTATTCATTTATTTGATTATCTTTCAAATATATTTATGCGGAATAGTTTTTATATTAAAACTAGCTGAATACCCGGCGTTGCCCGGGTATTTATTTATCCCAATCTTGTATTAGACAGGAAAACAATGAATTCTAAATATAGTGTAAAATGTAAATAATTTTATTTACAGGTATTTAAAAGTATATGTACAGTATTCAAATTATAAAGTAAAATCTTTTACAAATTCACTATAATATTAATTTAACTCAAAACTTGATTATAAACAACATTTTTAGTTTCACCTCCAGGAGCAAGAATAAATTAATTGAACGGCATTGGGAGTGTCACTATTTATCTTAGCGACCCGGAAAACTATGGATTCCACACTAATATCGTTTCGATTATTTTTACATGTCACCCCCTTCCCACACCCAACCCTAGGGGTACCAGGGGTGTCTTACCTCCATGGTATTTCTTTCCCGATTGTGAGTGATGTATGTACCAAGTTTGGTTGAAATTACTCCAGGCGTTCGAGAGTTATGCCGGAACAAACATATACACACAAATACATCCATTTTTATATACCTAGGTATATAGAAGAAGATGTGTACATTTTGCCATCTCGTTTATCCTTCACGTTGAGTTGTTAATGACTGCTGTAAAATTACCCATACTTACAGCTAGAGAGATGAACCTCTAACGTTTACCACACTTAATTTAAGCACGTGATAGGGGATTAGGAAGAAAATGGGCAAATGTGCTCTTAAAGAAGACATCGAATGAAAATTAATGAATGGCTGAGGAATTAAATTAATTAAAAGAGTAGACATTAATGAGGAACAAAATGAGTGAAAATCATGAATGCACTTTAAGAGGAACAAAATGAATGCGAACACTACTATGACTTGGAGGAGAACAAAATTAGTGAACATTATATAATTTAGGGCAAATTGACTCAAAGGACCGTCATCTCAATATCCTGTATGTGCCATCTTTCTTGTAAACATCGAGAACACTCAGATGAAGAACTGACATCACGAAGTTCCTTTGAATCAGTCGAAAGACGGTAGGTGCAGAAGCAGCCGAGAGAACACGGTAAGGTGAAGATTTAATAATAAAGGCTACTACAGGATGACGTAAACGCGAGGGAGTTATTGCATCAGCGAGGCAAGGTTTGTAATGACCCAGAATGCCTTGCGTGACAGGGCTACGTAAGCGGCTGACGTAGAAGAAAGGCGGGAGAAATGTATTTATCACCCAGCTATGCACTTTATTAAGGTACGGGGTGCGTTTCCCCCGCCTAGTAGCTGTTATTAGAATGGCTCCGTGCTAAATTATCTTTCTTCACGTCGAGATTATACACTTGCGTGCAAAGAAATATAACCACCTCACACTTTTGACATAAAATGTTCTTCAGAAAAAAATAATAAGAAATTTGGATAAAGAAAAAGTAAACATTTTATGTGCCTCCAAACAGTTGGAAGAAAAATTAAGAACAAGTGAACATTTTATGTCAAAAGTGTGAGGTGGGTATATTTCTTTGCACACAAGTGTACATATGCTTTATGCTTCACTATGAGTCTCTTGCCGGTATTGGGTAAGGTTTCAGTCTTCTGATATACCATGAATTAGATATGAATTTTTAACTTTGGATTCAATGGGAATTTCAAGGGGTATTAATTTCTGTTCGAATTACCAAATAATTCGAATTTTCCAAGTTCGAAATAAAATGAGTTCAATGTAAAGGGTGGCGCAAAAGTCATCATCCTATTTGAACTGACCTTTATTTTGACATCTTGTTGTTTACCTATATGTCAGTTTTGTCAGTTAAATAGAAGATACTCACGAAATTTATTGTGTGCGAAAATTAATAAGTATCCCCATAAGAACGTGGAAAAATTGTGACAATTTTGCGTGACACTTTTCCGGGCAGAGTAATATCCCGTTTTGGTGATTTGCCATGGCCGGATAGGTTCCCCGATTTGACCGCTCCAGATTTTTTCCTTTGGTGATATTTGAAGTCATTGGTTTATGTGAATAAGCCAGAGACGTTACAGCAACTAAAGGACAATATTCAGCATGAAATTGAAAACATTTCCCCGTAGCTTTCCAACACCATGGAAAACGAAATAAAATAGCCCAAATTTGCATCAATTCGAATGGTGGTCATTTATTGGATGTTATCTTTAAAAATTGAGGACATGAAACTTACAAGTATCAATAAAAGTTTAACACAAAAAAATCTACTTTGTTTAATTTAAAACCCAATCTATAGGCTAAGAAAATCAGGTGATGACTTTTGCGCCACCTGAGGCTGTCTGAGGAATTAACTTTGTCTTTGGCTGTAACGGATTTAGCAGGAAATCGTACAAAACGTAGAGAAGAGAAGTTGTGTGGGGGGATCAGGGAAAAGTGACCTCTCCCAATCCAATCCAAAAGTAACAAACAGTAAGTTCAATGACGTCACAAGGATCATCGCTTAACAAGATTCTCGCAGACCACCGAAACTCGCACAATACTAGCGCCCTTTTAGCGAACCCAGCCATATTAGCCTCTTTAATCCCATCTATATTCTGTGCACGTGCAGATAAATGGGGCTCTGCTTTGTGCACAGAGGGGCGTAGGGGGTGGAGGGGGGCGTGGGCGGGGGCGAGGCAAATGACTACGGATGCTCTGTGCATTCAGACAGATGAAAATACTGAATGAGAATCCAACAGCATTTTCGGTCAATTTGGCATTCGGCCGCGCCAAACATTTTAGCCAAATGAAAACACTGCCACCAATGGACCATTGCGTTTTTCTCCTTTTTTCTTTATCTACTTTTCATCCCAGAATGAAATTGTGGATGCCACAGAAACGTCCCCTCTCTCCCCTATGAATCATGACGTGTTTTTAATTATCGGAGAACCGGTCGATAATCTTGACACCAGTTCTTCTAGTGTATCGATACCATGTGGGCAAATCTCCCTCTTTTTTTAACATTTTTTAAAAAACATTGATTCTGTGGAATAATTAATCATTGTACGTTGGTATGTTGAGAGGTTTATTCAGGCATGTAATAACTTGTGGGTACCGATTCAAATTGCGGCTATCCGGGTACTGGTGCGTAAAGTGGAAAGGGTCGATTATGATAAGCGACAAAAAATAGTATTGAAAAGGATTTACCTGGCAGTTAACACACTTAAAATCGACTACAACCGAACGTGTTATTCATTTCGAGAACAGATCTTACATTGGCATTATGTAATCCTCGACAATGTCGAAATGGAAATTATATACTCTAGCCCCGGAACCTGTGGAGCAAGACCGCGCATAACGGCAGAAAAGGGGAGGGGACGAGTGGGCAGAGCGAAGCAGCAACTGCAGTCACTGTCCTTCTTTCCACGCAATTCCGTTCCTCTCACTTGTTCATTGGTAGAGCTGTCTCGCGTCACTACTTGTACAGAGACTTGTTTTTGTTCACTTGCTCTATAGATAATTGGGACAGAGTATAGGTGAGAGTTTGAATTTTAAGTCCACCTTTTATGCACATATAGGCAGGCTAATTGGGATTGGACCTACAGTTTAAAGTGGGATCCGAAGCACTATGTGCCTCTACCGGGTATCGAACCCGGGACACCTTATTCTAGGTGAGAGGATAACTGGCGGAATGGTCTTTGAACTCTCGTGTAGGAGATTGGTTAGTAATCTTGCCTCTGCCGCGAGTGGCCCCGGGTTCGATACCCGATGGTAACTATAAAACTTCGGTTTTGATTCAGTATCACTTGGGGAGTTACTTGGGAAGCAACAGGAGCGGATCTTCTATCTCGAATGTCAGAAAACAGCGACGATGGGACACGATGATTCAGGCCTTGATTGCTAAAAAGCCATGGAGTTGTTAGTGACTTCGTGTGTATGCGAGTTTTAAATGTCAAGATATACCGTGTGTACATAAACTCCGAACCTACTTTGAAAAAAATATTGTAGACAAAATGTTAGCACTATCGAGTAACAAAGTATATTATTTTAAAGAGAAAAGTTGAAATCTTTTTGTATTGTAGGTGTTTATAGTAGTTCCATTTTCTGCCGCTAGAGAGTGCCAGATTCATCACGGCGCTTTCTCAACCTGAGAAGGCCTTTTGTGTGCTGCAATTTGAGAAATCAAAGTGCTACAAATATCCAAACGAACTGTCGACGTAAAATCTTCCATACCTAGGTACAGTCATTGTTGGCATACCCAGCTCAGATGACGTTCTGAGTGTAGATTTCGTGGGACTTCTCGTAAATGCTTCTCTCACTCGTTCAATGTCACCTTCACTCACGCCTGGGTAAATTTCCCTTTTTGGACCAATTTTTCCCAATCATCTAAGCAAATCATACAATAATGATAATAAGTATTAGTAGTGGTAGTAGCAGTAGCTGTAAATATTATTATTAGTGCTGGTGGTGGAAGCAGTAATAACAGTATTTCCGTTGGTCACATACGAAAATTTTTCACATACATGTCACTTTCATCGCTTCCTAGCCAGATGTTCCAGATTTGGATCCTGGTCAGGAATCCACTTAATCGTCAATCCACATCGTTAATATTATCGGAAGGTTCAGAAAAGTGATGTACTCAACAGAAATATACTAAATAGATGCAGGCTATATTCAAGTGAGCAGAAAAAATAACAGAAAAAATGAAAATGAAAGTGGAACTTAACATAAACTGTAACAATGTAGTCAGATGTCTTAAAATTTCCCTAAAATTGTGGTATTTTTTTATCGAAATTCTCTTTTCCCTTTTGGATAAAATTTCGGTCCGAATTTCCCTGCAAAAGGGAAATTTCCCTTCATGTGGCAACACTGGCCCGAGGCACTGCAAGACGGAGGGATGTGGGTGCGAGGTGGGACGTAGGGGACGGATTTGAGCGCAAAGCATAAGTAAATTTTACGTACGGTAGGGTTCTAGGGTTAAGTACACTTTATGCATAGTAAGGCTAATCGGGACTGGACCTACAGTTTAAAGTCGGATCCGAACCACTATGTGCCTCCACTGGAAATCGAGCATGGGATCTCTTGATTACAAGGCGACGACGCTACGCCATCGGGGAGGCCACACGTCAAAGAATAAGAAAATGTAGCGCAGTAGGACGTTGCAATGTTTACGTATGATATCCGCAGCCTCTGGTTGCCTGGGCGTTATTATTACTACCCCGTCATCACTCATCCTCATCTTCGCGATTAGACAAAAAATGGCAGAAAAGTGACGCACAAACCATGCCTCGGTTACAAACCATTGAGAACATACACGTACAGCATAAACCTTGACACGCTTTTCTCTGTGTACTCATCCGTATAATACACATTCATCCAGCCTCGCATGTAAGCACATGAACTTATGCAGAAGCCTAACAAGTATCGGAAATGTAGCATTGTTTCAGTCCGGAGATACTTTCATGAATATACATATCCCCCTCTGTGTCAAGAACGGGCACCGTTTGCCCAAACCACGCTTCATTAGCTCGAACACGGTACTTCCGTTATGGCGGACAGCGAGCGTCCATGTATCGGGGTCCTCAAATCTGCTATTACGGGGAATTCCCCCAGATCGAGCGCGTAGCTGGGAAATGTTATCCCGCGCGCTGGAGAAGCTGCGGGTGTCAGCGGGGGGAGTCTGTAAGCCGACAGGGTGCGACAGTCGCACGAACGTTTTGTGTGTGAGGATTTGCTGCGAATTATCATGCTTTGCTGGAAATCTACGGTCAATGCTCTTTGGGATATGCGTTCCTGTCTTGTCTAGTTCAGTGGAAGTCATTAAAATCCACAGAAATTCCATTCTCTTTTTATCTGAAGAGAAGGAAATAGAGAAAAGGGGGTCAAACAACGAGTGTAAGAACAAAGAGAGAAAAAGTGTGGAAGGCAAAAGAAAGAAAGAAAAGGAAAATAAGAATGCTAAAGTGTAAAACAAAGAAAGAAACACAGTCATAGTAGAAAACCTAAGATAGGAGTGAGAAAAAGACAAAGCAGGTTAAGAAAGAGAGAGTGAAAAACAAGGAAAGAAAATTAGATGAAATATAGTCAGAGCGAAAAACTAAAGATAGAAAGGAGAGAAAGAGAAACAAATCAATAATAAAAGAGGAAAAACAAAGCTGTAGAAGATGCACAAAGTCAGAGATAAGACTAAAGAAAGAAGGGGGAAAAGAGAAACAACGTAATAAAGAAAGGAAAACAAATAAAGAAAACTGTAGAAGGAACACAGAGCCAGAAGGAAGAGTACAGATAGAAAGAAGTGAGAAAAAGAGCTGTAGTGCTGCCTCCTAGAAGAAGAAGAAGCAAGCTGTTGCTAGACATGAGTCTGTGCAAACAGAACCTAGAATGAAGAACGTAGTTTCGTTGTAATGTAAAGTGTTACGTTGTTTTGTGAGTTCCTTAATAAATTCAGTTAATCTTGTTAATATATGTGTTTTCCATTGCACAAGAAGAGCTAGAAAACAAGAAAAAAATAGTAGAAAAGCAAAGAAAGAAAACTATAGAAGAAGCACAGTCAGAGTGGAAAAGTAAAAAAGAGAGAATTGAGAGAAGATGAAGACAGAAAGAAGACTGGAAAATTGTAGCAGAAACATGGCGTTAGAGAGAAGGACTAAAGAAGAAAGAAGTGAAAGAAAGAGAATAAGAAATAATGAGTGGGAAACAAAGGAAGACAACTATAGAACAGAGTCAGAGTGCAAGACTAAAGAAAGAAAGAAAGGGACAAAATGAAGAAACAGGGAGCCTGAAAGAGTGCCTAAAAGTATAATAAGATAAGGAGTGGAAAACGGAAAACAAAATGAAAAAGAGGAAAATAAAGAAACAAGTGGAAGAAGAAGTATGAATGAAAGAACGTTTCCCTATTTCTTTCACTCCATCCTTATCCCCCCGTTCGTGTGTGTGTGTGTGTGAGTGAGTGAGTGAGTGAGTGAGAGAGAGAGAGAGAGAGAGAGAGAGAAATAAAAATTTTTGCTGTAGTTCTGTATATTATTCTGATAATTTATATTAGTGTGAGGTGTAGGATGCACATGGCTAACTCACTGTGCGATAGAGCCCACCACCCCTTCGTGGCTACGCCAGTGCAAGAAGCGACCACGCGTTGGATAACCACAGTCATCTTCGGAACAAATCAAGAGACGAGTCGCGCTAACCAAGCGACGGTAGTACATTACACACTAGATTATTTTTTCAAGCACAACTCACGTTCTAAGAAATTCCTCAGCCTTCCACCACCGCGGGCAGTGCATCGATTACGTTCGCTCTTTTTCATCTCTCGATCGTCCGCCATTTTAAATTGCGGTTCCATCCTGATGGCTTGTGACTTTCCCCCCCTCACGACCCCAACCGCCAGCATTCTGCGAGAAGAAAGGATTGTGAAACCTCCACCCTTCCACCCTTTCTGCGACGAATGCTCCGCTCTTCCCCCCCCCCCAATTAACCACCCCCGAGCGGAAGGGTGGCTGCCTGAATTTCCCCGAAAGGTCAAAGGTTGCGTAAGGTTAGAGGAAATCAGCCCCTCGGAAGTTTCACTCCCCCTATTTTTTTGGAACGGCCGGACTGGCGACGATGAAAAGCTTAAATGAGAAGAAAACGACCTCACAAAAGCATTCTATCAAGTTCGTTCAGCGAGAAACTGAAAGGGTTCGTCCTTCCGTCTGCCTTGCACGTACAATCACCGGCAATAACAATCAGAAAACTAAATCACTTCCCTGCAAAGGCGTTATGTATAATATGATCCCTAACCCTATATGCCGATGATACAAGCTGCGATTGAAAATTTGCTATTAAGTACACTAATCGCCGTATAATTCTTATTGTTGATATATTGTTGTTTTAAACGTACTCGATGCACAGAAAGGCTAATCGGGACTGGACCTACAGTTTAGCGGGATCCGAACCACTGTGTCATGAACCTCCAACGGGTATCGAACCCGGGATAACGTTACCACTAAGCCATCTGGAGGCTCTCGTATCGCCGTAGAGTTAGGCAACACACATGACGCCTTGCAGGGAAGTGATTATTTCAGGATCTAGGTGTCCAGTTTTTATTGCCAGTGAGTGTACAATCGAGGCAGGAAGTTGTATTTTGCGTCGCTTTTTCTGTTAATTTTGGGCTCCTCGCGACGATAAGGATGAATAATACTTCATTGATTGTATCTGGTTATTTCACGGCGCCTATTTCCACTTCTGGCACGTTAGTCTGCAAAATGCAGTACAGGGCGTGGAGGCGAGGTTGACACTTGCGTGCTTACAGAAAGGGTTCACTTCTCACACTCGAGCAGCGCGCACAGCTATGCTCATCCAGTCGCCTTCTTCCCTTCTCTACCGTTATGCGCAGCCTTGCCCCGCATATTCCAGAGATAGAGTGTAGTTATACCTTGTCCTAGCTAACTGTGGAGCAAGACCGCGCTTAGCGGCAGAGAAGGGGAGGAAATCGAGTGGCCAGAGCGAAGCAGTACACGCTGCTGGGAAGGCAGTCGCTTTCCCCCACTTCACGCAATTCTGTTCGTCTCACGTGTTCATTGGTGGAGCCGTCTCGTGGCACTACTTGGGCAGAGACGTGTTTTCGTTTGCCTGCTCCACAGTTAGCTGGGACAGAGTATAGATATTTTGCTCTCCAAATCAGTATTCCATGCTGTCTTTATTGAAAAGCCAAGGGAGAAGAATTGTGACTCTTCCACCCTCACCACCTAACACACCACTCGATGTGACCACACCAAGAGGTCCCCGATGACACAGTGGTATTGTCGTCGCCTTGTAATCAAGGGGTCCCGGGTTCGATTCCCGGTGGAGGCACATACTGGTTCGGATCCCACTTTAAACAGTAAGTCCAGTCCCGATTAGCCTTACTGTGCATAAAGTGGACTTAAAACACCAAATCAATCCAATCCACACCAAGAGGGAGACGAATAGCAGTTAAGTTGTCTGTAACACGCTATTTGTTTTATGAATTCTGTGATTTGAACAAAATAAAAGCTTAAAACCATCACCATTTCCTCGACACATACTAACATTGCTTCCTTGAAATTCTTAGGGGATACTTCTGCAAGTATATGAACAAAATCTACCACTTTATAAGCACCCTTTGTGTCTCGTGAATAAGCTTACACCCTCCGGTAGCCATTCCAGGAAATTCCTCCCTGGGAAAATTCTTTGAAGTGGAGATGAGATGATTAGAAATTCCTTGGTTCTGCTGAGGGGAAAAGTTGTAAATACTAATTTCACCTTCTGTTATATTTGAAATTCAAATTCGAAAGTTCTCTGCATTCCTAGGAAATTCAGAAATTCGCCCTCAGGGACCTGAATGGCGCTTTCTTTGAACCGGTGAAGTATTTTGGCAAATGAATATACATAAGTGCCTCTTATTATATTTTCTGTCTTCTAAGTATCCTGATATCGCGTTCAAGTGATTGTCGAAACGTGCACTGGTGTTTGCGTTTGTTCTTGGTTGTAGTGCTATCATGGGTAGAGAAGGTAATGGATTCTACCCTCAGATTCACTTTCTGATTAGTATAATACCTTGCATCTCTAAAGGGAATTATATATGATAAAGTATGTTTGTTCTTCTCTCCTAACTTAATCTTAACTTCCTTCTTTTTCCAAGCAAGAGGCCCACACTAATTTCATTTCACTATACAGTGTGCTTCATAAAGAATCGTAACGTTCCCTAAAGGAACTGGTGATCGAATCTGGGTGCTGTAGCTCATTCATCATTCATCCTCGATGATTGCATACTCGCTGCTCATGGAGAGCATAAAGGTAACGTGCGAGAGGTGATAAATACACATAGGAATGGCAAAACACAACACTTGAATTTATACCCTCACGGGATCAGCATGGTGAATGGAAAAACCTGTCTCTCACTATATGGAAGTGCTTGCTCGAGGTGTCCAACTACGAACTAGTTAATAAACGAAGTGTCCGTTTGTGATGTTAGTCAGAATACTCAGACTTCACTCTCCTTCTCCTAGATTTCTTGATCGTGATTGTGCACTCTCTGGCTGATAGCTCAATACTGACCAATGACCTCTATCGTCCCAGATATTTATTGTCATAGATTTTACTAAGTAATGCAGACAGAGGCGCAACCACGAATTTTTGTTTGGGGGGGGAGCAAGTACTAGAATAAACGTACCAATAATATTAATAATAATAATAACTTTAATAATAATAATGCTAATAATAATGTTATTAATAATAATGTTTATATTATATTTATATATTATTATTATTGTTATAAATTTGCTTTACTTTACTTGGCTTTTGTGCCACTTTTGGCTAATTTGCGAAGAGGGGTATGAGTGATGATATGATGAAATTGATGAATGGACACTCACAAACATCCATGCCCAAGCCGGGATTCGAACCCGGAACCAACATTATTGGAGTTGGAGTTGGTGTTTTAAGTCCACTTTATACACAGTAAGGCTAATCGGGACTGAACCTACAATTTAAAGTGGATTCCGAACCACTATGAGCCTCCACCAGGTATCGAACCTGGGACCCCTTAATTACAAGGTGACGACGCTACCACTGCGCCATCGAGGAAGCTCGGGAACCAACATTATTATTATTATTATTATTAGTAGTAGTAGTAGTAGTAGTAGTATCAGAGACGTTATTACCCTCATAATTATGCAAAAAGTGGTAGAAGTTGGTGCTAAAGCATTTGTGTTCGAACAAATTTTTTCAATTATTTTTTCAACACGTTCAATTTTACATTAATAATGGAAAACAAGCACACATCCTATTTTTGAAAGACAGAAAATGCTTGATAAATGCATTCCAAATATAATTCCCTTTTACAGTAACATGTATAACTTTCATGCACAATATATGTTTCACACATATGCAACATGGAGCGACGTGGACACTAAATTGTGTGCGTATTCAAAGTTTCTTTAATACACATTATATACAACATATATTACTTAAATACATGACACTTCCAATTTATCCATCTCACAATAAACCAACAGCAAAAATTACATAAATTGTCTCTCAAATGTGCACGCTCCCTTTCCTCAAAACAATTGTTCATGTATTTAAGAGAAAAATCAATTAAGACAAGTCTTTTTTCTCTGTCTGGGAATTTACAATGCATTACAGAGAAGAATCACATATTGCGAGCGAAGCCAGCAGGAACATTTTTGGATCCAATTTTTTCCCAGGCTCAAGTCAATATTGATTTAATAGGGCGGCGCAAATAATTTCACGGGACGCTAATTCTCTTTTACAACTTTGCGCCTCTCCGATGGTGTAGTGGTAACATCGTCGCCTTGTGATCAAGGGGTTACAGGTTCGACAATTTAAACTGTAGGTCCAGTCCCGATTAGGCTTTTTGTGCGTAAAGTGGACTTAAAACCACATATCAATCAATTTTACAACTTATTTTCATTTAGATTGTTCGGTGTCCGGGGCCGACACCCGCCGCCCCCTAACTAAGGTCCTGAACTTGATAAGAACAAGAAAAGAAGGGACTGCGAGCGAAGCAAGTAAGAAAATTTTACGAATACTGTTTTTATTTGCATAAAATTTGAAGTTGTGGGCGGTAATTGCCCCCTGCAGGTACACTTGGCCGTCAATGTTTGCCCCATTGCCCCCTAGAAATCATTTCTGTCCAAGGTTGGGGGCAATGCCCCCTGCCCCCCCCCGTGTGGTTCCGCCACTGAATGCAGAGTCCGTCAACTGTGGCCTCTTCCTGGGTTTCACCTGTTTACATGTTTATGCTGTTGGTGACCAGGAAGAGCTTAGGTAATGCCTGACACCGCATTCCTGATTGTCAAATTCCTGTCTGGAAAATGATAGCTACTGTCTGGAATTTGGATGTTCTTTTATATTAAAGTATTTTCATTATTTGTGGATTATTAGAAAATAACCCAAATGTAAAACCTCATATGTGCAACCACGCATCGCCAGTAGTTGTTGACTGAGATAGTGGATGTTGCTATTTAATATTCGCAATTAATTTGTATGTACTTATAACTAATTTGCACGTACTTAGAATTCATTTGCATGTACATAGAATACTTTACATTTATGTATTTGCTTAATTATAACTTTTATGAATATATTATTATTTATTTCATGAAAAATATGTATATAAAAGGTAATTAGAGGTACTAAACGCTATGCATATGTTTTTATATTCATTACTGCAAAGTATGTAATGTATGATTCGATAATATTAATGTTTATAATATTGAAAATAAGTTTTCTATGGTTTATGAACCGCTTTGAATGGTGGTAATGGGTGTAGGTACAGGTCCAATTACGATTGGGGACGGTCCCGGTACTCGAACCCGCGATATGTAATATTATTAATTAGTACTATGTAATAATGTATGTTATTATAGTATGAAACACGATGGTACGACACGCTAGACAGAATACTGTCTCAGAATCTCGACTCGGCGGTGAAGGTAGACGAGAAAGGAATTTGGGGAAGTGCGGTGATGCCAGACAGAGAGAATGAATTAATATTCCGCGCAGGTAGAGGAGAAAGGAATTTGGGGAGTGTGCGTTCAAGGCGAAAGGGTTGTGGGCGGGATGTTGTTGTGACGGTACAAATACACAACAAGTCATTTTGGGTAAAATAAATTGGTTAGAGATACGATCCGCTTCGATTTCAGGTGGAAAAAGAAAATGTATCACGGGGTGATTGTGTCCCTTGAAAAAATACAAAAGATTGTAAAATGCTAATTTTAAAAGTCTCCTCTAAGCGGAAAAGTCCGTCTGTGTGTGGAGCGATACGGGCAGTAAAATAGTAAGCGCCAAGGCAGGTACAGAATTTGGACGAAAAAAGGATTTTAAGTTAAAAGGACATGAGGTGAAGGTGATATAATTCAAGGCGGGTGGACGTAAGGAATTTATCTAATGGAAAGAGAGGCTGTGGGTTTTAAATTTGGACTCGTAGAGTTAACGAGGCAGCGTGAATTTAAAGAGATTGTTAGTTTCCAGTATGGAAAATAAGGGTGGGTAGAAAAGGCTATGATTTTTCGGCCCGATTTTTGGGGTATTTAAACTTGGGAATCCGAATTTGTCCTCAGATTTCTACTTTTTTCTATTGAGTTTGCTGGTGTCTGCTGAGTTTTCTGTTTTTGAAGATGATGATTCATATTGTAAGTATTGCATTGTTTTATCTAAGTACAAGTGTTATACGAGAATGGAATTTGACTAGTGTTTTATCCGAAATACAAACTAACTTGTCAAGTTCTATCTCGGTTGTGTTTTTTTGTTTTAGCGGCAAAGTGTTTAGCGTGGCGAGACGGAATAAAAGTGAATTGTAGTAACACTCGCGATTAATGTATTTGAGATTTGTGCAAGATCCCTAACAAGGATCGAACCTAGGACCGTTTGCACCAACAATATTAGCTTTTTTTACTCTACATATAACTATAAACCTTTTATTTTTTAAAAGAAATAAAACGCACAAGTCTACTACATACAAGTTTATTGTTCTAAAACTAATCTACTACAAAATAAATACAGAGTCAAATTAATTTTACAAAAGGTTATACATAGCGTTAACACAACGCTTTACAGTTTTTTATAAGTCATTTTGTACACATGTTGTAATACATAGCGTTCACACAACGCTTTATATTTTCTCAAGCAAAATTGTACATAGATAGTAAACAGCTTTAACACTACGCTGCTATATTTATACATTATAACTACTCAAAGTACAATGCTTTTAAGTTGTTACTTTGTGGAACAAATAGCTTCCCAGAACTCGTTCTCCAAAGAAAAATCATATGAGTGAAACCGGTGCGAATCCAACGCACATATACATTCGGGTATATACATATATCCCTGCCCACAAAAGTGAAACTTTTTTGTTGGCTTTTCATTATATTTAAACACACAGTGACGTACGGGATTACCGTACAATTCTCTTCTGCGTAATGTCTGTACTGGCGCCCCAGAAAAGTACACTTTATTATTATTACAGGTGATAAATTCATTTATATACATTACACCTTTTTGTTCTGTTTTTGATTTGTTTGGAGCCCACAAATCATTGCATGTATATGCAATATGATGATTATTATAGAAAAATGTACTATGCAGAAATTTAGTATACAGTTTCATAACTAGTTCGATATCTACACTGTCCACTTTTGCATCGAACGCCTTTCTGTCACGTATAAATATTCTTTTATGAGCCTGCTGGAAGTAGCAGCAAATAACACCCTTGTAAGTTTTGATCAACTGTTCCATTTTCTCTTTTTCTATGCACTCAAGATTTAGACATTTGTGAAGTTCTTCTTTTGGTTCGCCAAGTTCACATTCAGAACATGTAGGCTTGGGATATTTTTCTACTATTGCTTGTGCAATAGAGAAAATAAGACACTGGTCTTCGATGCAGTATTCACTGCAGGCACACTGTAAATTAATTAAAGGCACTTGAGAATTTTGTCCATACAATTCTGTCATTTCTTTTTAAGTTTGTTCCAAACAATGACAGAAAATAGGTTAGGGGTAATTCACGGCACATATAATGTAAAAACATAATACAATAAATTCCACACATTGATGAGTTTGGGTTTTGAACCACCGTTTCACTGATGCACCATGATATACAGTTCTTTTTTATAAATTTTAGTACATTTGCACTAGGAGGCTGACCAAAACTATCAAAGTACATGGCCTCCTTATCACTGTTTATAAACAAACTTGTCCAGTGTATCCCTGGTCCAGATTCATTGTCGGTGTTAATAATCAATGCAGCAGGCAATTGCACATTTTTTGGCAATGTGTTATTAGCAAAAACACCTCGAAAAATAAAAGACAGACATTTGTCTGATTGAACAGTTTTTTCAATTTCAATGTTATTCATTGTTCACTATCCGAAAATGCACTATTTTCGGAAGAGCAACCTTGCTCGGATAAGTAATACACACTTGAAACGTCGTTGTAAAACGAAGCTAAAGAGGAATATCCACTGTCTGATGTTGAGGTGTTCTGTTTAGGTGCAGTCCTTGTGGCTTCTCCTATAATATGCTGTTGAAGCATGAAGCTACGGAGATAAGATGCGTATAAATGTGCGTCTCTAAGAGCACATTTGATTGTCCTTAATCTGTGATAATTGCGACAGCAATTTTGTGCAGGGAAGGCTAACAGTGACGCTTTAGGGCATCCTAGGTCCTCGAGGTTAACCACAGTGCGGTGAAGTACTTTAATCAAAAATTTGCATTTATCAGCTCCAAAAGAATAAATAACTGATGCGTTTCCGGTGTACTTTCCCAGTACATCAGTTATTTATTCTTTTGGAGCTGATAAATGCAAGTTTTTGATTAAAGTACTTCACCGCACTGTGGTTAACCTCGAGGACCTAGGATGCCCTAAAGCGTCACTGTTAGCCTTCCCTGCACAAAATTGCTGTCGCAATTATCACAGATTAAGGACAATCAAATGTGCTCTTAGAGACGCACATTTATACGCATCTTATCTCCGTAGCTTCATGCTTCAACAGCATATTATAGGAGAAGCCACAAGGACTGCACCTAAACAGAACACCTCAACATCAGACAGTGGATATTCCTCTTTAGCTTCGTTTTACAACGACGTTTCAAGTGTGTATTACTTATCCGAGCAAGGGTTGCTCTTCCGAAAATAGTGCATTTTCGGATAGTGAACAATGAATAACATTGAAATTGAAAAAACTGTTCAATCAGACAAATGTCTGTCTTTTATTTTTCGAGGTGTTTTTGCTAATAACACATTGCCAAAAAATGTGCAATTGCCTGCTGCATTGATTATTAACACCGACAATGAATCTGGACCAGGGATACACTGGACAAGTTTGTTTATAAACAGTGATAAGGAGGCCATGTACTTTGATAGTTTTGGTCAGCCTCCTAGTGCAAATGTACTAAAATTTATAAAAAAGAACTGTATATCATGGTGCATCAGTGAAACGGTGGTTCAAAACCCAAACTCATCAATGTGTGGAATTTATTGTATTATGTTTTTACATTATATGTGCCGTGAATTACCCCTAACCTATTTTCTGTCATTGTTTGGAACAAACTTAAAAAGAAATGACAGAATTGTATGGACAAAATTCTCAAGTGCCTTTAATTAATTTACAGTGTGCCTGCAGTGAATACTGCATCGAAGACCAGTGTCTTATTTTCTCTATTGCACAAGCAATAGTAGAAAAATATCCCAAGCCTACATGTTCTGAATGTGAACTTGGCGAACCAAAAGAAGAACTTCACAAATGTCTAAATCTTGAGTGCATAGAAAAAGAGAAAATGGAACAGTTGATCAAAACTTACAAGGGTGTTATTTGCTGCTACTTCCAGCAGGCTCATAAAAGAATATTTATACGTGACAGAAAGGCGTTCGATGCCAAAGTGGACAGTGTAGATATCGAACTAGTTATGAAACTGTATACTAAATTTCTGCATAGTACATTTTTCTATAATAATCATCATATTGCATATACATGCAATGATTTGTGGGCTCCAAACAAATCAAAAACAGAACAAAAAGGTGTAATGTATATAAATGAATTTATCACCTGTAATAATAATAAAGTGTACTTTTCTGGGGCGCCAGTACAGACATTACGCAGAAGAGAATTGTACGGTAATCCCGTACGTCACTGTGTGTTTAAATATAATGAAAAGCCAACAAAAAAGTTTCACTTTTGTGGGCAGGGATATATGTATATACCCGAATGTATATGTGCGTTGGATTCGCACCGGTTTCACTCATATGATTTTTCTTTGGAGAACGAGTTCTGGGAAGCTATTTGTTCCACAAAGTAACAACTTAAAAGCATTGTACTTTGAGTAGTTATAATGTATAAATATAGCAGCGTAGTGTTAAAGCTGTTTACTATCTATGTACAATTTTGCTTGAGAAAATATAAAGCGTTGTGTGAACGCTATGTATTACAACATGTGTACAAAATGACTTATAAAAAACTGTAAAGCGTTGTGTTAACGCTATGTATAACCTTTTGTAAAATTAATTTGACTCTGTATTTATTTTGTAGTAGATTAGTTTTAGAACAATAAACTTGTATATAGTAGACTTGTGCGTTTTATTTCTTTTAAAAAATAAAAGGTTTATAGTTATATGTAGAGTAAAAAAAGCTAATATTGTTGGTGCAAACGGTCCTAGGTTCGATCCTTGTTAGGGATCTTGCACAAATCTCAAATACATTAATCGCGAGTGTTACTACAATTCACTTTTATTCCGTCTCGCCACGCTAAACACTTTGCCGCTAAAACAAAAAAACACAACCGAGATAGAACTTGACAAGTTAGTTTGTATTTCGGATAAAACACTAGTCAAATTCCATTCTCGTATAACACTTGTACTTAGATAAAAAAATGCAATACTTACAATATGAATCATCATCTTCAAAAACAGAAAACTCAGCAGACACCAGCAAACTCAATAGAAAAAAGTAGAAATCTGAGGACAAATTCGGATTCCCAAGTTTAAATACCCCAAAAATCGGGCCGAAAAATCATAGCCTTTTCTACCCACCCTTATTTTCCATACTGGAAACTAACAATCTCTTTAAATTCACGCTGCCTCGTTAACTCTACGAGTCCAAATTTAAAACCCACAGCCTCTCTTTCCATTAGATAAATTCCTTACGTCCACCCGCCTTGAATTATATCACCTTCACCTCATGTCCTTTTAACTTAAAATCCTTTTTTCGTCCAAATTCTGTACCTGCCTTGGCGCTTACTATTTTACTGCCCGTATCGCTCCACACACAGACGGACTTTTCCGCTTAGAGGAGACTTTTAAAATTAGCATTTTACAATCTTTTGTATTTTTTCAAGGGACACAATCACCCCGTGATACATTTTCTTTTTCCACCTGAAATCGAAGCGGATCGTATCTCTAACCAATTTATTTTACCCAAAATGACTTGTTGTGTATTTGTACCGTCACAACAACATCCCGCCCACAACCCTTTCGCCTTGAACGCACACTCCCCAAATTCCTTTCTCCTCTACCTGCGCGGAATATTAATTCATTCTCTCTGTCTGGCATCACCGCACTTCCCCAAATTCCTTTCTCGTCTACCTTCACCGCCGAGTCGAGATTCTGAGACAGTATTCTGTCTAGCGTGTCGTACCATCGTGTTTCATACCATAATAACATACATTATTACATAGTACTAATTAATAATATTACATATCGCGGGTTCGAGTACCGGGACCGTCCCCAATCGTAATTGGACCTGTACCTACACCCATTACCACCATTCAAAGCGGTTCATAAACCATAGAAAACTTATTTTCAATATTATAAACATTAATATTATCGAATCATACATTACATACTTTGCAGTAATGAATATAAAAACATATGCATAGCGTTTAGTACCTCTAATTACCTTTTATATACATATTTTTCATGAAATAAATAATTATATATTCATAAAAGTTATAATTAAGCAAATACATAAATGTAAAGTATTCTATGTACATGCAAATGAATTCTAAGTACGTGCAAATTAGTTATAAGTACATACAAATTAATTGCGAATATTAAATAGCAACATCCACTATCTCAGTCAACAACTACTGGCCTGTAAGCATATATTTAGTTTTCTCTTTGTTAACTTCCAAACCTATCTCTTTAGCAGTTTTGAAAAATATTTTAGCATTATTCTTAATTGTATTCACATCATCCCCTAATAAGTCTACATCATCTGCATATGCTAACAACTGAGTCACACCATTTAATTTTAGTCCTTCGTTAGTTTCTTTTACCTTCCTAACAGCATATTCTAAGGCAAAATTAAAGAGCAATGGAGATAATGCATCTCCTTGTTTTAACCCATCATGAATTTTAAATTTGTCAAACATATTAATACCCACACGGATTTTACTTTCTGTTTCACTGGTGCATACTTTTATCATACTAACAAGCTTCTTAGGTATTCCAAACTCTACTAATATATTATATAATTTATCTCTTTTGACCGAATCATATGCTTCTTTGAAATCAATGAATAGCTGATGGACATTTTGATTATATTCCCACTTTTTTTCAAGTGTCTGTCTGATGTGAAAAATTTGATCTGTAGTTGATCTGTTACGTTTAAATCCACATTGATAATCACCTATAATTTCATTAGCACATGGGGTTAGTCTTGTTAAAAGAATGTTAGATAATATTTTATATGTTGTTGAGTGTAGAGAAATTCCACGGTAATTATTGCAGTTCAAGATGTAAAAGTACAATAACTATTAATTATTCGGTGACACGCTTTTGAAGTAATTCATGCTTAGGCGAGTACAGAGGAGAACGAAGACAGGAGAAATACAAAAGACGTCATCCTCTCGTCCATCTGTGCATGTGTAGAACAATGCTGTGCATTTCAATGCCAATTAAATATGTGACGATATTCCCACCACCAAACTTTATGTTTCCAAGCTCTCGCCTACTGATCAGAATGCTTAGAACTTTCTGCACGACATTTCTGAGAGTATAGTCTCATAAGTTATCATCTCCTTGGCCATCGTCAAATTATCTCGCATATTCGCGCACATAAAACAATTTCTAGCAGGCACTTAAACCCGAAGGAGCTGAAAAATTATTGCACAGTTCTTGCTAATCTCCACACTGCAGACATTAATCTCAATTAAGCTGTACAGGGATGATAGAAAAACATACATCGCCAACGTTGTTACATTTCCACATGGACGCTAACGACTTTCCAATACCGGATTCTCTCCAGCCCGCGTTTTTTTTTTCCCAGGCGGCGATCTGACCCTGGGGTAGGGATGCCCTCATCTCGGTAAAGCTGGCCTCGTAATCAGACGTGGTTTTGCGGCCGTCCCCCCCGAAATCCTCAACTCCACCGAATCCCACATGCAACATTCATCTCCGTTTACAATACTGCGTACCGACGCTGACCGCGTATTCCAGTAAAACATGTTACATTCTCTCTCTCACCTTGCCGTGGACGCGGTCCTAAATTTAAAACTCTGAAGGAGAATGTCACAGGCTGCAAATGTTGGCTCTTGTGAAAAAATAGGAACTTCTAGCAGCCTCCAGCGAGGAGGTTGGCCAACACCTAGGAAGAGAACACGTTTAGTTCGCTGTGTTGAGTTCCGAAGGGTATGTCGCGCAGAATTGCCAATGGAATTATTTGGAGGAGATCTGTTCTCTATAACAAAGGAGTTTGAGATACGTAGAACAGCGAATGAGTTTATTCACACTCAAGCTGATAACAAATTGACGAGTTGTGAGATGGGGACTAAGATGTATGCGCGAAATTGAAGATTTGAGGAGAATGGATTGGTTTGTTTTGATTTATGGGCACATCAGCACATAGGCTATTTTTGCCCAATACAAGAAACGTGGTCTATATCATTACTACAATGGTGTATGCCCACAAGTTTGAGCAAGACGATAAATTGTTCTTGACAGGATTAACTGATTTAGTTTATTTCTGCCACTCTGGCTAATCGCCAAGATGAGGATGAGTGACATGATGTAATTGATGAAGGGACACTCACACAGAACACCCATGCCGGGATTCGAACCCGGGACCCCTGGCGTCGTAGCGCGCTGTGCTAACCACTCTATTTTTCTTTTTAGAAAAAGGATAGCCCCTCTGCGGAAGCTTACCCCATCACACTTCATTTACTCATATCATTTCACTCATATTTCTATTTCAGGACAGACAATCAGAAACATCCATGTCCGAGCAGGGATTCGAACCCGGGACCCCTGGCGTCGTAGCGCGATGTACTAACCACTCTGCCACGGAGGCCGGCAGGTTCTTAACAGGAAAATAGCTGGACTGGCAATGCGAGTATTATACTGTCAGAAGACTATTATTATTCAGTTTCACAAAGATCGAGTTATGCCGAAAATGTCTTAATTCCCATGTTTAACGATGGAAGGACCTAAAAGAGATGAAACAATATGTGAATGAGCAATGTTACATAATAGTGAACTGCATAAACTATATTCATCCACTGATTTTGTTAAGACAAAATATATCAAGAAGACTTCGATGAACAAGAGATGTATCGCACCTGAGACATACGGCTGGCTTATTGGGAAGCATAGTGGTTGGTTAGTTAGTTAAGGTGGTGTTTTATGCACAGTAAGGCTAATCGGGACTGGACCTACACAATGTGCCTTCACCGGGTATCGAACCCGGGACCCTTTGAATACAAGGCGACTACGCTTCCACTGCGCCATCGGGGGGGAAGCCTAGTGGTAAAAAGACCTATAGAAAGACCAAGCTGGAATGACAACATTAGATGGACAGTTATGGAAATTTGTAAGGTTTGACAACAGTGGATCGTTCTTGGCCAGGAAAGGGACAGAGTTGCAACGAGAATAAAGCTTCAGGTTTACGAATACCAAAAATAGTGTTAATTAGTTCGTAAATCTGGTGAATCTATAGGAGGGGCGGGGTAATAATAATTTTCAGAAGCGGCCTCTTTACCTTGATTAATGCATAATTATTACAATAGTGCCATTTTCTGCGCGATAGATTATTCGCAAGTACAAAGTAACGAACAACGAGACGTGCATAATCCAAGCATTATCGTCTACTAAGCTGATTGCCTCTGTGAACTGCGTAACTTCGATGTCGTAACTCCCGTTGCAACAGCGCAAGAAACCTCACGTCGTTCATTCGCCAAGAAGTGCAAAGTGCAGTGGTCGATATTGTGAAAATGCCATGCCACTTATTGATTCCGTACTTCACCTTTCTTCATTGCATTTTCGGAAACTTTGACTAGAGTTCAGAAGCTGGTAAACGGTGAGAAACTGTATTCATTATCAAAATTCAATATAGATGTTGAGTCCTAGTCCGTCGTGTTGTAAGAAGTAAAGATTGAACGTTCGAATACATCCTTGTAGACTGGTATAATTTCATTCAGTCCTTATTTTGTATTTGGCAATTGTTTAACAACATGTCGCTTTTATGACATTTTTGATAAGCGTAGCGATGAGGATAAAATGATGATTATATTAAATTGATAAGAGGACCACGACATAGAGAGAACACGCCCAAGATAGGCCTCGCATTATTCTGGATGTGACGCATGTTCGTTTGCCGCTTCGGTGTAAAATCTCCTTTACTACATGATTTCATACTGGGAAAAAGGATACGGATTTCTACAAAAAATAACCTAATGCAACGACTTTATAGCAAGTGTTGAAATGCATTCACTTTAAGTTCTGATTGTACAGAAACCAGCAATAAAAAAGGGACACCTATATCCTGAAATACTCGCACGGTGTTACATGTGTTGCCTAACTCTACGGCGGATGTAGAATTTGAAATTGAAAATTTGCTATTAGAGTCCGACCAAGTTAAAACCGGCGCAATGACAGACCCCCGCTGTTGCCGCGTTTACCTACTAGAAAATTACAGCCAACTCACCCGAACGCAGTCCCCTGTTTGTTTGGGCATCAAGCGGCAACTTTAGAATCAATCCTTCCCGAAACGGCCAGCAGGAAAACAGGATTCTGTCAAGGTAACCGTTCTGCGCTGTGAATGTTGGTCAGGAGATATCGTGGCCGGGGTATAAAATCCACTTTTCGCCGTACAGTTATGCAACACACACAACGTCTTGCAGGGAAGCTAGCATTTCAGGATCAAGGTATCCCATTTTTATTGCCTGTGACTGTACATTGCGTGCCAGAGATACCTCAGCGCCGCGTGTCGCAACGTCATCTTCAACGGAATGCACGACGCAAAAGAGAAGGAACGATCAAGCTGGTTGCTAAGGAGTTCAGGTAACCCAGGTTACCGAATTGACACAGGATTTGTTGAACGCCGTTAATTCGCCAATTCGCGGAAGAGGTAGCGACCAAGCCTCGCACTTTGGCTAATGTTCCCGTCGTTCTGAGAAGGCGTCACAACTAGCACCGCGAGAAACAATGTTCCCGGCGAGATAGTTCAGGCGCCAAGAGTTAGATCTGGAGATTTATGTGGCCAAAACAGGTACGTAAATATGTAGAGAAGGGCCTCCCTGATGGCGCAGTACTAGCGTCGTCGCCTTGTAATCAAGAGGTACAGGGTTCGATACCCGGTGAAGGCACATAGTAATTCGGATCCCACTTTTAACTGTAGGTCCAGTCCCAATTAGCCTTTCTGTGCATAAAGTGGACTGCGCGTTTGCATGGGCATGCTTTTCGTTTGTTTTCTGCTGAAATATTGTTTACTGAGCTTCCTTAAATTTACTGTATGTTGGCAAACGATAGTGCATTCATTGTTACTTTTTCCGTATGTTACTATAGGTTCATAATTTCAATAAAACAAAATGAACAGAAACTGCGCAGTCTTGCCCCATCATACTCTATATGAAAATGAAATAGATGATCGTGGACTGCAACTACCAAGACGAACACTTTACATATATGTGTCTAGGATTATTGTCACATTAAAATTATATTCCATTGAATATGCTCGAGGGTGAGAGACTCGCACGAATACTAGGGGTTCCATGCCGTAATCTACACAACATGCAGTGTTCCGTACTCGTTATAGAATGAGTTTTCAAATTAATATCCTTCAAGCAAATCTTACTCCTTGTTCCATCATTTACTTGTTGTAATAATATGTATATAAATATATAAAGACTTATGTCCCAGAAACAAAAATAGAACACGTATTAATCTTCATATATTTATAACTTGATAACTGCAACTCTGTTACTTTTTCAACTTTATAACTGCAAATCTGTTACTTTTTTAACTTGGTACCTGCAACTCTGTTACTTTTTTTAAGTTTATAACTTTAACTCTGTTGCTTTTTCAACTTTATAACTTCAACTCTGTTGCTTTTTCAACTATATAACTGCAACTCTGTTACTTCTTCAATTTTATAACTCCAACTCTGTTACTTCTTCAATTTTATAACTGCAACTCTGTTACTTCTTCAATTTTATAACTGCAACTCTGTTACTTTTTCAACTTTATAACTGCAACTCTGTTACTTTTCAACTTTATAACTGCAACTCTGTTACTTCTTCAACTTGATAACTGCAACTCTGTTACTTCTTCAACTTGATAACTGCAACTCTGTTACTTCTTCAACTTTATAACTGAAACTCTTGTTACTTTTTCAACTTTATAACTGCAACTCTGTTGCTTTTTAAACTTGATAACTGTAACTAAATTACTTTCAAAAATTAACTTTTGGAGCACTGACAACAATAAACAATAGATAAATTACTGGAAATAAAATTATAACACAGAACAACACCCCGATAGTAAGCTCGAGTCAAAAACAGAAGCGCGCTTTCACCCTCGGAACTTCAACGCTTAAAAATTCCTAGAACACGAAAACAGTTGCAACGCTATAACCTGAATTGCGACCTCTATGCTCCAGAAGACTAGAGAGAATCAGAGATGTCGCTGAGAAAGTTCGCAGTAGGGCGAAAGAGAAGAGATTCTGACAATTATGACATCGTTACTTTCTGCCTCATCTCACCCTTCCCTTACGCAACCACCGCGCTAGCCTACGAACTGATATGACGTATTTCCGGTTTGCACCGAACTAACTCGGCTGGATAAGCCTGCAGCACCATCTAGTTTACTTCACTTCTTGACACTGGGTGTAGTGGAGGTGTATCCCGGTGTCAGGCTGGTGCAAGGAAATGACGTTCAACCAAGTAGACGGTAAGAGGAGTTCAAGTTCAGAAGATTCAACAAAAGCCTGTCTGCTGCTTTAAACGTTAATTTCATTGGTTAGCACGTACCACGTGACCATACGTCACACATTACAGTACCGCAGAGCGTAGTGCAAACTGTGACGCGATAATGCAGAGACAAAAAGTACACCGTACTAGACGGGGCTCACAATGGTTCTTTATCTACATAAAAGTTCACAAACGCATTTAACTCACGGTTAATTTTATCTTTTTGTTTAAACTTGTCTTACTATTACGATATTCATAGGATCATTCCATGTCAAATCAACCGGGGTCTGAACCATAACATCTCAGAAATTGGTAATTTTTGGTGCAGTGGTAGTACCAGTCAAGTTGACGAAAACTGCCAAATTTTAGGTATTTCCATGTTATTTGTTGTCCAAAAATTATAAAATAGACCAATATGAAGACTTCACCATCAACCACTCAGCTTAAAGTTGTAGTTTTAACATAACAAATTTAGCAAATTTCGCACACATTACAATACAAAAAAAATAATTTGCATAGGATCCCATTGCCGTCTCATTATGAAATTTTGCACACTAATAGTCAATTGATTTTTCAAAACATATTTTTTTCAAAAAAATTAAAAATGTTTTCGATTTTTCAAAAAAACTTTTTTCAATTTTTTTTTAAAATTACAAAATTCAAATAGCACAGTCACGTTGCATTTTAAATTAAATCGCATTAAAAGCAGAAGAGAATGACACCAATTTGAGCTCTCTAGGGCAAATAGTTTTTGATCTACAGCTGTTTAAAGATTTCAAAATATCGTCAAATTTTGAGATTTTTGCTTCTTCGAAAGTCAATAACTCAAAAACTCAGAGCCGAAAAAAGCTGAAACTTGGCAGTTCTCGTCAACTTTACTGGTACTACCACTGCACAAAAAAATATCTATTTCTGAAATGTCAAGGTTCACACCTCGGGTGATTGGACATGGAATGATCCAGTAAAGATAAGTAAATAAATTTCACACTTGAACCAGCTTTGTTCACTTTGTGTCTCAGTGGCGTATTCTGATTTTTTTAATGCGGATTGCATAACTAAGGTTGGTAAACTCTTATAACTGAAAGAACCGCCATTTCTGTTGTTTTCTTTAGAATTCGATTCGGCAATCACAGAAAATAATACCTTTACGGTCTTACAAAGCATTACAAATGACCACATGGCGTACAATAATAAATTATTCACAGCAATTAGCTTCCGTACTTTGTCCTTCCGTACTCTGCCTAATGCCCATTGCGTCATGCTTGCGCAAGGCTGGGTAATGTAACAATCTTGCGACACACAAACAGAAGCACCACATCAAGAGCTCCTACATAATGTATTTCATGTATAGTGGAGAGTTTCCGCTATGAAGGGGAATAAAAAATAATTGTACAGTACTGCGATATGGATACTTCGGCTGGAATACATTTTCCTAGTGTAACAATCACGAAATATTCTTAACACCGCTAAGACTACGACAATACATGCATTTCCGGCCACATTACGATATGGATTATGCAATCGAACGTGCACAACTGAACGCTCATGCGTGGACTCGAACCCGTAGCTACCAGAATCGTAATATTAGTTCGATTAGTAAAATGTGATTGGCAGAATGAAAGTTCAAACATCAAATGATCTTTTGCCATTTCCCATGTTGTATATACGAGGGGTACGTGAGAAGTTGAGAGTATAACTGGTGTAACTCCATTCAACACAGTTTTGAGAAAATGACACATTTTATAACTTGGTACTAAGTTTAGCTGGCGCCTCTATGAGCAAGATTTTGAAACTTAGGACATATTTCCACTACTGAAATGTTGATACTTCACAGTTCTAAGTTGCACATGTAACTCCATTTCCATGAAAAGTGGAGTTGCGCCACTGAATCCCTCATATATCCTAGAACGTTATGCAATATGCCAATACATTGTTTGTTTTGGAATGCCTAGCTCTCAGGATATGGAATTTTATTCAAAACATGCACGTGCATTTCCTTCTTGTTTTCTACATGCTAATGCAACTCATTTTTGCTAGTGGATGTACACAGCACAACCAATAAAAACCAATAAAAATAAACTTTCAAATACTAATATCGATTAAGTATATCGTGTATTGCTTCAAGGATAATAATTATTGAAACGTTTCAATTAGTATACGTGATGCGAAATTGTTTCCAAGGCCACCGTTTAAAAATCTAGACGAGGACGAGACGATACCGAGAAAAAATCGAGACTATTCGAGAGTTTCGTCTCGTCAGAGACTGATAAATTAAAATAGGAAACTCTTTTCTTCATATTCACGTATACCAGAGAAATACTTAAGGGAACTAGGGGGAAAATGGGCACGTGGGGAATATGGGCACAATTAAGGTTATTGCGTCACAGCATATGCTGTGTGAGGTGGAGAAGAACAATTGTAGGTTGACAACATTGGTGAAGTCTTGATTGTCACTTGTAACTCATCTGAACTGACGAAAATAAGCGTTCTGGACCTGTTGAAAAGGAAGTATTTCTCGAAATTATTATAAATATTACAGCTGATGTTATTGATGACTACTAGGAGATAAGTTCTGAACAGAATATTACTTGAGATAATGATCTGTGTCTGTAGTAACAACAAAGCTACAACAATGGTTCACACACTACGAATTGTGTTGTGTGTGCCTCATCCTAACACAGTAGTACATAAAAGGTTGAAATTTGGGGGAAATTGAGCATAGCAATTCGGTGTAATATGAGAACTTCAGAAAGATAAGCTTCTAAGCCATATAATCTTTTTGGAACCTCATAAATTGCCAACAAAGAAGTGTATTACTCATGACACTTCACGATCCATAATAAATTCACATCGTATTCCATTAACTGATGTTCCTAACGACGACAGTCTGTGCCCTGCGTGAGGAGTGGATTTGTTGTCACCTCTGTTCTTTGCGGTATCATAATCATTGTGTTGGTATACAGGAATAATTACATTTCATCTGTCCTACTTGAAAGGAGGATGAAGAAATTCGAGAACTGCAGGACATGTTTATGGTCATCGGCGCGCGCAGACCTTCTGATTAATAAAACATAAAATGCTGACAAGGCAATAAATTCATGAATCTTCGTCTGAAGAAAACCATGTCAGAGGATGGAAACGTTACGTTTCATATACAATAAATGTTGCCTTAAGGTGGGAAAAATCCATGATGAAAGTTGTCGGAGAAAGAAAAACCTCATCCATCTCACTGTTCTGCTGTATTGATGGGTACTAAACAGGGGAGTATAAAGTTTGTGTCTGGACCGACCGAAAATCACTATCTTTGAAAATTCCAACTTCCGTGGCACAAAAGTTCTCTGTTCCCCTCCCACTTTATTTTCCTTCTCTGTGGTTCTATCTAATTTACACATAAACATGATTTCGTACAGCATATTCAAAACAACAACACATAATTTATTCATTTTAAATGTGTGACCAATGCAACCACATACGCATAACACAACTAGGATAACAGAAAATGCGTGAGTCTTAATAGCTGTAGAATTAAGTAGGAAATAAACTCACCATAGTTCATTGGAACTTTCGTTGGCTTGAAAGTATTTCTTAAGAGAATATTGTTTAATAAGGGTAATAAGATTTCTCTACACTAAATTTCTAAGTGAGAGTATCAGGTAGGTCAATTGTCTCCCTTGCCCCACGTGCGCACGCCATTGCTTATGACATGCATTTACTCAGTGCTATCCTGTGACTAAGTTTTACGTGTATATGTCCTTAAATGTATCCATTAAACGTAATTGCCCATATTCCCCCACAGGGTGCTCATATTACCCCCTGATGGGGGTAATATGAGTTTTGCAGACTTTTGTTTGTGCATCTGTTGCTCCACTACAAAAAGAGCTTTTTACTCATGTGCACTACCAGATACAGTGCAAAGACTGATTTTGCAATATGAAACATTTCTATTTCTATTAACAATTGTGCCTTAAGGTGATCATATACCCCCCCCCCACTTCAAATATACACTATGTTGCCATTCGTCACCGGACACCCCATACCAGTACGTTAATCCGGTCGCAGCACCACATCAGTATCGTGTAGGGGCACCTTTCGCCGCAATGACGTCCGCAACCCTTCGAGGAAGACACTCCACCAATTTGTGATACATGTTGACGGGAATCTTGCCCCATTCCTCCTGCAAAGCGGCAAACAGCTTAGTGGTGGTTTTTTGGGCAGCATGACCTGGCTCTCAAGCGGCGCTCCAACTCGTCCATAAGATGTTCAATGGGGTTGATATCTGGACTTTGGGCTGGCCAATCAAGTTTTTGCACACCCATGTCCTGGAACTACGTGTTGATAATGCCTGCCGTATGACATGGAGCATTGTCGTGCTGAAACAGGTATGGGCCTATACCGAATTGTTCCCACAATGTCAGTAGCGTAGAATTGTCCAGAACTTTTTGGTATGCATCGGCATTCTTGTTTCCCCGAACTAAAACAAGAGGACCAAGACCATACCACGAAAAGCAGGACCACACCATAATTCCACCTCTGCCGAATTTCACTTTGGGTACGATACAGTCCTGTAAACAGCATTCACCGGGCATATGCCACATCCACACACGTCCATCGGACCGCCACATCTGGTAGCGCGATTCATCACTCCATAGGATGGATTTCCATTGTTCGAGAGTCCAATGGCGGCGTTCCTTGCACCACTGTAATCAACGGGTCGCATTGCGGGCTGTGATATGCGGCTTGTAAACTGCTGCGCATACATGAAAACCAAGTGCGACGGTATCCCGGTGGACAGTACGATCACTTGCAGCACTACTGGAAGCCGATCGAAACTCCTGTGCCACCATCTGTAACGACGCCTTCACCACACATTTCAAGCATTGACGGTCACGATCTTTTAATATATTTTCGGTTTACTGGGTCTGGGTCGGCATGCCATGACCCCCTCTCACTTCCACTTCATGATAACATCACTCACTGTCGACCGGGGTATCAGAAATTTGTTGGAAATCTCATGGGTTGAATGCCCAAACCTGTGGGCTCCAATGATCATCCCTCTTTCTGCCTCACTCATTTCCCCTCGTCTGTCCATATTGACTACTGTAGCTGGTAGAGTGAGATTATTTCCGTAACAGCTCTGGCCGTTCTGCGCTTGCACCTTGGGAGCGAGTCGTAACTCCCGACTCCTCCAATCAAGAAGTGAACCGCTGACGTCATCTCTACTCTGCGCCTATAGCTAACTCTATTGCTCACGCTGTACACTGCTCGTAGGCTCGCTGGCTAGACTCGCGCAGTCAGCTGGAGATGTTCCGAACGTACGCGGACTCTATGAGTGTATTCTCAACCGGCAATGCCTTTTATAGGTTGTATGGGTTAAGTGGTAGAGCAGTCACAGGCTGAACTTCGCCCATGAATAAAGAAATTCTAATTCTAATTCTAATGACATGTACAGACGATCCCGAGCACTTTTTGATGGGTCCGGTGACGAATGGCAACATAGTGTAGATTTGTAAATAGGTCTATCGTGCCATACAGTTTAGTTTTTCTAGTTTAATCAGAAAATCTATTTCCAACTCACTATATGGTCAGATGGGCTAATCACGACTTGATCTAAAATTTTGAGATTGATAGAAGTACTGTATAATATGCTACGACCCGGAGATTCTTGATTAAAAGGTGATAGCGTTACCAGTGCGCCATCTCGGGACCTTTTTTAGAGTTAACATTGGTTATTCTGCTAAGTATTATATTACAGCAGTTAAATTTTGTTTTACTTGTTATTTCGAGAGTCGAGACCACGACAAGAAAGAAACTAGAGTTTCCATAGCGAGACGGGAATAGCATTTGCAATTCGAGACGAGCCGAGAACAACACAATACGCGTCATTTGCGACGCCATCTCCTACTTTGAAATTACTTACACATGCAAAGAAAAGGATTTAATTACCCAATTTTAAAACATTCATAAAGCTATTCAGAAGTTAAATATCAAAATCCAAAAGAGGTAAAGAGAAAAAAGGTCCGCGAAGCTTCTTTGAGAGCATCAAACTAGACGCAAAATCATTACCAACATTTAGGGCCCAAAGGTTGAGAAGGTACGCTTATGTAGAACTTCGCGAACAAAAGAGGATCGCGAAGAAGAGGAAAGGACGAGGGTAAAAAAAAATCTTCGGTAACAGAAAAACATTTAGGCAATTAAAGTACAGGGGTAGGGGGGATCGACCGCCTCCCTCATCTGGTAATTGGGTAAATGTGAGCGGTGAGATTCAAATTTGATTTACCAACTTTGCTGACTTGATCTTTAACGGAAATGCAACGTGAGGTGGAGTGAGAGGGAGGCTGCATTGATATTTTTGTCTTCAGTTTTCCTCACCTCTTGTGGAAATTTCCAGTTTTGAATTGAAGTAACCAATTCATAAAAGTTATAAACAGTGTTGCTTTTACTATGTGTTCAAGCTTTTCATGTTTTTTGCAATGTTGGCAGTGCACCTTAGCTTAAAGTCGAACTGGACATGCGCCAGGAAAATAGTTCTCGAAAATTCATCACCTTTGGAAAAGCTATCATGTAGCAAAATCAGAAAATTCCTTCAAGAATCTAGAGCATTGAATGAGCAAATGAAACACTAACACACTGAATTCTACGCTTAAAGCATGTGAATCTAGAGCATTGAATGAGTAAATGAAACACTAACACACTGAATTCTACGCTTAAAGCATGTGAATCTACAGCATTGAATAAGTAAATGAAACACTAACACACTGAATTCTACGCTTAAAGCATGTGAATCTAGAGCATTGAATGAATAAATGAAACACTAACACACTGAATTCTACGCTTAAAGCATGTGAATCTAGAGCATTGAATGAATAAATGAAACACTAACACACTGAATTCTACGCTTAAAGCATGTGACGTCAGAGCACGTCATGTTTCTTTTCAAATTCCTGGTTAACGTCTAAGAAAAGTCTAATTTGGAAAGGCTCTAAATAAAGTCTTTCATCACAGGGTGTCGACCAATCAGAGAACATGCTTTTGTAATCGATTATCGAAAAGAAGCATCGAGGTACAGAATGCTATTTATTTCTATTTTGTGGGGAAGAGAAAACGACCGAAAAGTGTAAACAAGTGTTTGTGAAGAAGCAAAAGCATTCTTGTCTGAATTTATTTGATCACAATTATAAAACCAACAACAATTTATATTTCTATAACAAATTATATTTGATAATGAACCGTAAAATATCTTTTTGTGTTGATCTAGCAGTTAACATAAACAAAATGAAAAAGAGGTGTCCATATATAAGGACAGCTTTAGTGTGATTTGATTTCGCTGTCATCTAGATATTTGTGTTAGCTTCATGGTGTTAGTTTGGCCCGATATTGTTACAATGGTGCCATCGATTGTTCTGAGTCACCCATTGTTGCTTGTCCGTTCATAAACTGTTTAGTTAAAACTTGTACTTTCTTTAGCGTCACTTTTCTGTCATCATTACCTGGCTATGATTCCAGTTGCCTGATCCTCGAACGCAGTGTTGCCGAAAGGTGTAAGGTAAGTTGAGAAATTAACTTGATAAGGATACCAATCGGTGAGCATGTAAAAAGTTAGCTTATAACTTAGGTCTTTTCTTCGGTTCGATTCAGTGAAGTTATCATAGCTAAAATACAGGCAGTGTTGCCAACTACAAATACTTGGAAACAGCCATTTCCCCCTCACCACACAATCGAAGAGAAAGCAATGAAATGGGTCGAGTGTTGAAGGACATTGCGAAGCAGGTTCCCTCATAATAGAATAATATATGACCACCAATAGCCGTGGCAACTGGCACAAACCATACTTTAAAACATTTACGAGCCAATTTGCTTATAATAAAATGGCTGCCCGGGCCCATAAAATTGGAACAACGTCATTTCAGTTCGAACAGCTTCGGAAGCAGATGTGCGGAACAGCTAAATAGAAACGTGAAAACTGATGAGTCTGTAGGCGTTCGGAAGCAGCGAAAACGCAACACGAAGGGTAGTAAAACGAAAAGAAACATGCTGAAACCGATTTTTGCAAACCAAAAAAATGCATGTCTGTCTAATTAAGCAACACTGTAACAAGTTCTGGTTTTGTAAAAATAAAAACAGCTGCATGCTGGTCAAAGCTTTTGTTATTTGTTTTTCGTGGTAGCTGTAGTTATTGGACTGAAGAAAAGTGTGGTTGAGAATGTCTGCAATAGTCACGGTGCTTTGTCAGTGTTACCACGTGCAGTGGCGGGTCGTGGGAGGAATCTTGGGTCACTGTGATAGCCCTGTTTTACCTAGACAACCTCCTCAGAATGACAAAGTCATATTCTAGGAAAATATGACAACATATTGGACTGATTGCTCAAAAAAGTGAAGTAATATTCCCCTTACAAAAATTTCTCGTCACGGCACTCGTTATTGATTTAGTACTTGACGCTGCTTGTTTTCGTCACAACTCAAAGCACAATGAAAATCGCTGCCGCGTGTCCTAACTGGGAATCGTATTTAATACGGTTTGAGTAAATGGGTGGTCAGCGTAACGAGCAACGAACTCAGAGGTTCCAGATTCGAACTCTGACAATGACATGAGTGTTTCATTTGTCTCACTCGTAATCGATTTCACTAGACTGGCATTCATAATCATCGTCACGATTACTCCAGAAGGTGGATAAGCGGCGTAGAATAACCGAAATAGCAAAATAAAATAAATTTAGTAAAAGTGTCATCGTTAACCAGCATAATGTGCAATTTCATTGCTATCCAAAAACAAAATGCTTCATAATCTTGTTACCGTAATAGCTCTTTTGAGAGAAATTATAGTAATAATGGATTCGATGAACAAAATTATAGTTTTCCACTACAGGCCTGAAACTACACAATACGGAGACTTAATCGCCAGACTACGAAGTCAAGGACCTTAGGATCGAATCTCATCATCCAGGCTTAAGCTGCAGTACGTATCATCGTATGTTATAAATGTGTGTTACATATGTAAAGCTCTGTGGTACAACACACCTTTGAAAGAAATGGTCTGTCATTGCATAACGTACGGTCAGCGCATCTAGTGCCCTCGTCGCTGTTTCCTAGCTTTCAAGTGCTTCCCAGGAGTTCCCCATTGCCCTCACGATAATGAGTCAGCACACAGAACCTGTCGAACAATAGGCGAGTGTGTCTTAACCTACAATTCGGCATAGAAGAATGGCAGAAGTTTGTGTTTGCCACAACAGAGCATAACTCCGTGTATTCGGAGGTTTTAGAGAACGAAATATCTCGTTGTAGAGTTGGCTTTTGTAATCCATGTGATACAAACTGACAGTATTTGCTCGAAAGGTCCGGGATGACACAAAAGTGACCCGGAGAGAAATCGGTCTAACTAGGCAACGCAGCCCAGTTGACGTTGCCACACAGTGCGCGGGAACCAGCGACTTTTGTCTCGATCTGGCTTTGCTTTTCCCATATGTGGCACCAGCGCAATTCTGCCCAGCCGCCTATTTTCATGGCCGTTTATTTAAGTTTAACAAGGCATGTGTGGTTAGGTTAGAAGGTCCAGGGTTAGAGCTCATAGTTCTGGCGTTTGGTGAAAGCTGTGTGTCGCCCGCACCAGATCCACTGTCAAGGCACTCAAATGCCAAACTCTCTTCAACTATTCACACCTTGAACTGCATTGTTGCAGACTAACGAGGCTCTGGCGTATGTATCTACAGCCACTATAACAATCCTCTTTTAGGCCTGTGTTGTATCCTACCCATGTGCGACTGCCCTGTCATCAATTAATTTAATCACTAGGTTTCGGATAGTTGTGCATTTTGCATATGCAAATGCATATCTTCAGCGGCCCCGGCGCCCACCCAGCGTCGAATAACATGGGTACCTGGGGGAAACCCTGGGGGGTAAAGGCGGTCAGGGGCGTGATGCTGATCACATCACCCCACTCACGACCGGATCAAGAAAGTGTGGGGCGTTACCCCCACACCCCCTATACGCCTTCATGGCGTGGTGCTATGCACAGGGGAACACTTGACCTTTACCTTTATATCTTCAGTTTCTTTAGAATATATTGAATACTTTACTGATTTTTTCTTACAAATGCATGTTCTGCTGTTTCTGTCTGAAAATTTGCAATTTCCTTTCCATTTGGAGCAATTCAGAAACATGATTCAGTATGTGTTCACGAAGAATTCTGGCTACAAGCTCCTAAAGGACATTTGCTCTATTCACGAAAGGAAACAAAATGTTGACGGTATTCCAAGTGAACTGCACGTTTCCGATTTGTTGAAATTACAACATGCGCTATTTGTTTCTTGATGTGGAGAGTGTTTTCAGAGTACAAAAGTATTCTCGTGGAATACTTTTGAGCATGTGAAACAATACGTAGTTATTAAATGCAATAGTAACCTATCATGCTGAGTAGAATGAGAGACAGCTGGTGAAATTCCACGTTCTGGTAATCGTAACGTTCAGTGAAGTCAGAAACAGTTAGTGCACTTATGATAAAGATACATATACAAAAACCATAAGTAAAATATGGTCAATTGTCAATAAGGAAAGCCAAACCATATATTTTTACTTATGTAAACAGTGGAATTAATAAATAGTCACAAACTATAGCTAAATTCTCTGAGTTTGATGTAAGTTTTTAAAATTTGAAATGGATATTTGGACCATTTAAAGAGCATATTTCGAGCATTTTAAGAGCATATTTGCATGCATATTTAAAGTTTTTTTAGTGCATAACCATCCGAAGCCTATTAATCATCATTAATCCTCACCTTCGCGAAAAACGAAGTAAAATAAATATTCTTCTTCTTCCTCTCAGGTGTCTGGGTAACCGAAGCCCATTCTGTGATTACAAAAATTGATATATAATCTTCATAATTTTATTTTCCTTTTGGCCTGTAATTTAAGAATATCTCAGCCAAATGGCTGTCTGGCATCCTCAGAACATGTTAATTCCACTTTCCACTGATATTTTTGAATTTCTTCAAAAATTTCAAGTAAAATAAATCAATCCACCTTTCCTCCTATCATTTTCATATCCAGTTTAAATGCTTCAGGTTTTGCCGCACTACCTCTAGAACTTAGGAGAAAAACTGAGGGAACCTTAACCCCCTCCTCCAAAAAAAATGGAGTGAATACGAGCCACATTCAAGCGTGGTAATTTGCAAGTTAAATTTTTGAGTGACGCAATATGGGCGGTCCTAATTCGATTAATGAACGTGAAATTTTCGCTGAAATGCAATTTGAAATGAATGTAATGTCACGTATCTGTGGGCCTGGTGGATACGTTTCAGCAGGAAGAGTTCTTTTACACAGCTTTTGTTGGCTCTTGTATCCGCCCCGAACTCAAACTTTGAGTTTGGAGTTAGCTACAAGAGTTCACAAGTGCAATTTTCACAAGTTTTAAAATAAAAATAAAAAAATGGTTTCTTCACTATTTTCAAACTGTCAAAATAAAATTCTCATGGTGGTGATGATCAATCTTTTTTCGGAGGCTTACAAGATGTGTTGTCTGAAGCAGACAAATGTCTGTTTATTGTATGCGTTAGTGTAAAGGGGTATGTAAAGCATGTTAAATGTAATATTGATTGTTAATGGCACAGAGTTTAAATAAGGTTGCAGAAAGAGGACTGTATACAAACTATACTCAGAAATATGAAAGTATGAAGTCCAGTAAATAGACAAGAAAAATGGGACACCTAGATCCCACACTTCACTGTAATATGCTATGTGTGTTGTCTAACTCTAAGGCGGTAGTCGACGTTGCCATTGAAAATTTGCTATTAAAATCCACTTAACATCGTTGAGTTAGGCAACATATATAACGGTATAATTTCAGGATTTAGGTGTCCTAATTGTATTGGCGATGACTGTACATAAACAGATTTACTATTGCGTAAATTTACCTAAAAAATAAAAAAAACGTGCGTTATGTAGATGATCTTGAAACCGAAGTTTAGGGATTCGAGTTCTTGCCCAAGTATGTGGTGTTCATTTGGGACAACCCCTTCATTCTTAAGTTCTTTTCTCAACAGCACTCATCCTCATCATCGCGATTAGCTAAAGTGTCAGAAAGACGGCGTAAAATAAACCATGTACATTCAGTGGCAATAAAAAGTGGACACCTATACTTGTAACGAACCTGAACGTTTAAGGTTTTATATTTGTAAGAAGTTAAGATTTTTAAAATGTTTGTTACTTCAAATAATGTGCAAGCTGTCACAGACAACTATAGTTAAATTGATACAGTTGTGGTTGGAACTTGTGTATATGTTTAAAAATACGTCATAATCTGTTCGTGTTGACGTTACTTTCTCATCTCAGCAGAGGAAGTGAACCCACCTGAATGTTCTTCACCTGACGACAGACTCAGTTAGAAAACAGGTGAAGGTGGGAAATCAACAGAAACGTGATAACGGTTAATGGAATGCCTGAATAGTGTAATTGGTAATTATTTTCGTTTCATTCTGGCTATACTCGGAAATAATAATTAAGTAAGAAACTTTCGTGTATTTACGTTTGTCTTGTCCAACGTTAAATCTATATGCACTTGTGTTTAGTGATTGTGATTTGATATGTTATAGAATTGTTCTTTACGTCGCTTCAGAAAAGCAAAGAAACGTAAGTAAATCAGTACATTGCTTGTAGGTCCACATACGATAGGAAATCTATCTGATTATGAAATAGAAGTGATCATGAAACTGCTGTTAACTTTGAAAACCATGTTGTGTTTTCTTTCTAACCAGCAAGCCCTGATGAGTGATAAAAGAGTCATGTTCCCGACAAAAGTAGCAGCGGACTAACTTTGTGACGACTGGTGTCCAACCGGGGGACATTGCATACTCTGTCCCAGCTAACTGTGGAGCAGGCAAACGAAAGCAAGTCTCTGCGCAAGTAGTGACGCGACACAGCTCCACCAATGAACACGTGAGAGGAACGGAACTGCGTGGAGTGGGGAAATGCGACTGAAGTTACCAGCCTGCACATCAGCGTGTACTGCTTCGCTCTGACCAATACATTTCCCTCGCGTCTCTATAGATCCTGAGAAACTCTCTTCCCTGCAAGACGTTACGCGTGTTGCCTAACTTTACGGCGGTGGTAGAAGATGCCATTGAAAATTTGATATTAAAGTCCACTTACAACAGTAGTGTTAGCCAACACAACGCCTTTCTCGGAAGCGAGCATTTCAGGATAAGGTGTCGCAGTTTTTTTGTCGGTGACTGTACAAACAACCATCGCTGAAATGCGCCGTAAACACAGCTCCAACGCCTTTAGTTGCTTCAGTACCCACCTCCCAATGAAGTGCAAGGAAGGTCGTGAAGCGGTTGGAAGATAACAACCCAATATCTTTACTTTCTCGCATCTCGCCGCCACCCGTCCATCAGATCAGTAGCCCAGCATCCGAGAGGAGCATATAGATACAGCGATCTAAAGGCTCATCTAATGAGGAACCTCATTAGTGTGATTAGGCGTCAGCTACATGCATACTGTGCAAAAAAACTCACATGCAACGAACGACTTGCTGATCATCACTTCGTAGTCCTCCCCCCTTTCTCATATACTCATTAATGGTGGCTAACCTCTACCCATAGATAGACACCCTATGGTGCTGAGTATTCACACCCTCAACAGTAACGAATACGTGTGGGGAGAAGAGCGGGGGGTTAAGATTAATGACTATTGATCGAAGCTATGTGGAATGATAACACTGTACAACAAATTTGAGGTCATGTTCTGTCCTTTAGTTGAAAACAGGTGATTTTGACTAAATTGGAGGTGCTGAATCGATATGTAAAATCCGTTTTCTCCTAACACGTACCATTTTTATTGTACAGTCACATGACATTTTGTTACACAGACATTAGACAGGTAAATCAACGTATACAAACAAAATACTAAGAAAATTTATACGAAAATGTCCTTTGGTTGAAAACAAGTGAGTTTAAATAAGTTAAAGGTGGTACTAAATCGATATGTGAAGTCAGCTTTCTCCCAAGACGTACCATTTGAATTGTACAGTCACATGACATTTTGTTACACAGACATTAGACAGGTAAATCAACGTATACAAACAAAAGAATAAATAAATATCTACGAAAATGTCCTTTGGTTGAAAACATGCGAGTTTAAATAAGTTAAAGGCACTAAATCGATATGTGAAGTCAGTTTTCTCCCAAGACATACCATTTGTATTGTACAGCCACATGACATTTTGTTGCACAGACATTAGACAGGCATTTTACGTATACAAACCAAAGACAGTACAAACTTGTACGGAAATGATAATTGTGATATTCTTCTCTTGTATCTATCTGAAGGAGTGTATCTGATGATAGACCAGCAATATTCAGCAAGCATACTGCTGTTCCATCGTCCACTGAACCACTTTTCAAATGTTGCAATGTCTTGGTGGAACCGTTCCCCATGTTGATCACTAACAGCCCCTAAATTTTGTGGAAAGAAGTCAAAATGAGAATCCAATAAATGTAATTTCAGGGACATGTGGCATCCCATGATTTGGAAGCAGTGCACCTAGTTTGATGTGTAATGGGGGAAGAAAAACATCTTTAGGGTTCACGAGTTGTAGATGTGATACGTTCTTGATTCCTGGTACATATTCCTGTCGTGGTGGCCATATTTTCCACATGTAATGGTTAACTCGGTCCCGGCTGTCCCATTCACACAGAAAGCAACAAAATTTGGTATATCCTTGTTGCATGCCAGTAAGAATTCCAATTACTTTCAGGTCTCCACAGATTCGCCCCTTGAATGTATTATATTCAATGTACTGCGATATGTCACGCATTACCTCATATGTTTCCTTTTTGTGAACAGTATACGCCACTGGCACTAATGGATAAGCATTACAAATATGGAGCAATACTGCCTTCAGACTTATCTTACACGAATCAATGAACAATGGCCATTCTGCTGGATTGTGTTCATGGCCCAATCCTGAAATAAAGCATTAATATTGTTACAAAACGCAATTCCTCCAGTCTCCGAAAAGCAAGACGAAAATTTACTCTGTCGCGTTCGGAACGTGCTGATTTTGACATTTTTAGCCAATAGATTCCATTCTTGAAGTCGACAGCCCAAGATTTCTGCTTTTGTTTTCGATAGATTTAAGTCCCGTACCAGGTCGTTTAACTCTTGTGTGATGAGATGTGGTGCACTTGAGAGGGTTGGTGGCGCGAAGTCGACGTCCTCGTTGCCTGAACTTCCTTCTTCAATTGATGTATCAAATGTACATTTTTCGGGAGCTTTCGGCACAGGTAGCTAGCTAGCTCTTCACTATGAGCCACTGGTCGTCTTGCTGATTCCAAATTAGGATATCGGATGTGATGTTTTGATTTTGAAGAGAAGACCATTACATCTGTCAAACAAAAGTAACAGTCACTTACGTAGTCTTTGGGCTCTCTCCAAACCATTGGTACGGCAAATTTTAGCCAACTTCCCTTTCTTGCATCCAGTTTCGCAAGTTCCTGGAACAAGAATTGCAGCAGATATGTGGTGTCCATCGCTCATCTTGATCGCCTACTCGGCATCCAAAATACAGTTCATATGCTTTTTTGACAACAGAGATAAGGCTACTTCTTTGACTATTCAACGTCAGTTCACCACATATATAACAAAATGAATCAAGGTTATTCTTACCCTGACGGGACATTATGATCCACTGAACGAAGCCTCCTTTTCATACACACCTCACTAACAGAAACCCGCCAGAAACATTAAAACTTTACACAAACACCTGCAATTGCAAAGCACAACCTTCACGTTTGATAGGACAAAACAGATGGCAGCCCTTGTTCGTCAGTGGTGCCAGCACTGTTATTGTTATGTAACAAATTTATCACTAGAGGATCCAGCAAAACGTTTCTTTATGTAACAATGCGAACTGATAGCGATATCATTTTTATCAAGCGCTGGAAAAAAACCAGTTAAAACAGTTAAAGGAATTTATAATTGTTTAAACGTAATTAATACACATAATGTATAAAGATGGCGTTTTTAAAAAAACTGTACGTAATACGAAGAAATTAATTATTACAGATTCGTGTTTTGCATGCAAAAATACATTAGAAAAACATATTTTTAAGCAAAGGACAAATTTCGTGTTGTACAGTGTAATTGGTTGTTTTGATATAAAAACACTGCAGTTTTGGATTTCATACTATCATACTGTGGTCTTCCCGATGGCGTGGTGGCAACTTCTTCACCTTGTAATCTAGGGGTCCTGGGTTCGATACCCGTTGAGGGCACAAGTAGTTCGGATCCTACTTTAAATGTATATCCAGTCCCGATTAGTATTCTTGTGTTAAAAGTAAAACTCAATGTATCATAGTGCGATGTTCATCTCAGCAGCAAGAGAATTTACATATGTTTTATTGCCTACACACTTCCATTTCAGATATTTCACTATCAACAGTTTGCACTACGATATTTTTCTGTGAGTGTTGCATATTCTCTCACACAAACAAGGCAAACTTTTATATGTAAAAAAATATAAATAAAACCGTAACGTTTCCACCCTCTAACAGGGTTTTTCTTCAGACGAAGATTCACAATAAATATACAACCATCATCTTACATATACACATGTAAGAGTGTGTACATAGGGGAAACAAAAAAGATACTGAAAGACAGGTTGAAGCAACATAAGGATGACGTAAGATTAAAGAGGGAGAAAAATGTTATATATAAGCGCACAAAAGAAACTGGACACGACATAGAATGGGAGGATAGGGAGGGAGAAGAGAGGAATAGTGAGGAAGTGGAAAGAGGCTAAGGAAATAGAGAAAAAAGAAGAAGAAATAATGAACTGGAATGGAGGACTGAAAATCAACAAAGAATGGAAAGGGGTGTTTGAAAGAGTAGAAAGGAAAGAAGAAAAACGAAAAAAGAGAAGAGAAGGAGTCCAGGACATAAGGAACCTGTCTATGTCCAGAAGTGGAGGAATTGATAAGGCACAGACTCTGACCAGGTACCTGTCAATCGCCTGTCAGGTAATGTCAATTAACTGTCAGGAGTTCCCACACTCAGGAATTTCTGACAGGCAATGTCCTAAGATAAGGACTGGTGCCTTCCTGTTCTCTTGTGTATGGATCCTGTACTGGGAATGTATATATAATGTTGTAATCCCTCTTTTACCAGGGATCTGAGGTCACAGGGATGCATCAATAACACATTTAGGTAGAGCTTAAATATACTTGTGAGTTGAACCTGCTCCGACTAAGAGAAAGGAGATATGGATGATTGAATTTAGGTTATTCACGCTTGTTCATACCTGGTAGACGAATTATGTTCTTGTCCAAATGCCTCTTGCTGACCGAATTGTGACTGATGCCAAGGTTCGATACCGTGACCCTTGGCTCACTCTTCCGAGCAATCCCGCACGAGAGATGAGAGCGAGCTCTGGGGCGAGCTTGCTTTTATAATCTTTTGCCTCGAAAGGGTATTACACCTTTCGAACACGCTGGATCATGTTAGATCCACGTATTTACCTCTCAGTCAAAGCTCTGAGGAAAATAACGATGCGTGCACATTCTTGAGATTGCTCGGCGGTCGGACAATTCCAGTGGATGAACAAGCATAAAATAATCTCTTGACGTGGTTTTCTCGTACTTTTAATCACCATATCTCTACAATAAGATGTTGGTTGTACCTTTCATCAATTTATTGTGAATATTCGTCTGAAGAAGACCCTGCTAGAGGGTGGAAAAGTTACGGTTTTATGTATATGTTTATATAAAAGTTAGCCTTGGTCAGCATTTTAAGGTTTTATCAGAAAAAGAGATTCTTTTCCATTTTGATTCAGGTGTTTGTTATTTAACGTCGCTATCCTTCCACTTTTTAGGTTAATCGCGACTATGAAGATAATATAGGGACATTCACAAAGAAAATCCGTGCCCAGGCCTGGATTGGAACCCTCAACACCTGGCGGAAAGAGATGGGAGGGAGGTGTATTAATATGAAATTGTTAAATCTTTCTCAGAATTTCAAATTCTTAAGATATGTGTACTAATTAGAATACTGATATTTTACAGGCAGTACACCGCATTATGACATTTTACAGGTACTTTTTGGAATTGTGATAATTAAGTCCGCCGTTTCCTAACTGATAATATTGTTTCTAATTCCGAAATTTGGCTTCTAAAGACCTATTCTTAATCCTCAAGTCTACAAAGGCATTGCGTGGTGTTAGAACAAGAGGAAAGTAATTATAATTTATCAAATTTACAGGAACTAGGATATAATGTATTCTCAAGAATAAAGGGTGTCTCAAAAGTAATAGCGCAAACTCACACAGGTGAAAGTACACGATAATAGAAGCTGAAAAGTCTCAGTAAACATGGGTCTGCAAACGAGCCGTTTTCGAGATAATCGCGAATGTGTGATTACAAGCCGCCACTGACTTCATTGTTTGTAAACGTTGTGCTAGTTGGTAAAATGCTAATAATGTGTGCGAATGTGTGGCTAGAAGCCATCACCGATTGCATTTGTAAACACCGAGTGCTTTACTCCTTGCGCGTTTGCTCTTTGTTTACAAAACAGAATATTTCCGAGAGGTGGCGTTGTAATCAAACAAGTTGGATACAATCAGTACAAAGACTAATCGTACTGTGGGAGTCACTTTTCTTACTGTATTATTAGCATTTTACCAACTAGGACGACGTTTACAAACAATGAAGTCAGTGGCGGCTTGTAATCACATATTCGCGATTATCTCGAACACGACTAGTTTGCGGACCAATGTTTACTGAGACTTTTTTGCTTCTATTATCGTGTACTTTCACCTGTGTCAGTTTGCGCTATTACTTATAAGACACCCTGTATGTCTCTGTCTCTTAAAAAAGTCAGTAATTTGGAGACACGTGACTCCACCTGACTGCTAAGAATTATAAATGGAGACATTTCGATACGACTCCAAATGCAGCTCTACAGAGGTGATAAATTAAAATAAACGAAAAAGAAGTTTTTGAAGTTCCGTACCTGTGGTTAACATACGAAAATTGAAGAGCAGATATTTCAAGTACAGAGAGAAATTGGCGGGGGTTTCACGACGTTGTCGCCTTGTAATCAAGGAGTTAAGGCTTAATAGAAGCACATTTTCCATCGGTTCGAATACTAATTTCAATTGCTCGTCCAGTCCCGATTAATCTATTCCAGAATAAAGTGAAGACAGAATAAAACTTCCGACACAAAAGAAACTCAAATATTTGAAAACTTCACAGTTTCATCAGACCTTTGACACACCCCTTCCGGAGTGTCCAACAGTAAATATATTAAACTCCGTACCAGCTAACTGTAGACCAGGCGAACCAGAGCAAGTCTCTGCGTAAGTAGTGACGCGAGACGTCTCCACCAATGAACAGTGAGAGAAAGGGGCGACGGGAGTTACCCGATTTCCTCCATCGCTATGCAGCGTTGCAAACTTTTGAAAAGGTTAATACCGAACGCACGATTGGTTTAAGAATTTCTTAGGGAAATATTAGGGATAAAACTGCAACAACAAGTTTTGACAAGCCGTGCATTTAGCATACGGACTAAGGTCTGGACCGTACGTCCGTACATGTACGGTCAGGACCGTAAGGTTGGCAACACTGCGCTTTCACAACTCGATGTTCCTCCTCCTCCTCTGCCGATATGCGCGGCCCTGCTCTACAGTTAGCTGGGACAGGGTATACACGTCTCTTGCTGCAACAAAATAAAATAAAAAACATAAAATAATTGCTCATTTCGGTGTACGATATATATGCTTCCATGGTTAATTAGAGGAACTGCTGACGGTCATATAATTTGCTCATTAAATAAATTGTCTTCTTATGTTCACATCCACAACAGTATGTAATTGACAATTACAATTTAATAATTGCGTCGTCCGTAATTAATGCTGGAGGCTAGTTGTTTTAGGACATTGCAATGTCGGTAAATTTAAATTGCAATACTGGAACTCGAAAACATATATTTAGTTGTGTTTGTTTATTCTTTCATGTTGTTGGAAGGGAGAGTGAGGTTTAATCTGATAAAATTGTTCCCGATTTTTCTGGCATCAATTATGCAGCTTGTAATTCTGAATTGTGCGTAAATAACTCGTTTCGGCGTATTTTAGTCATCGTAAAGGTCATTTCTGTTAACGTAAATTAGTTATACGGTTAGGCAGTGGCGGCGAGTGAGTGCCAAAACTGCGGGGGGAGGGGGGGAGGACAGTTTATTTTTTCTTGGTAGACGGGGCTTAGCATTAATAGGTCATTGTGCGGGGGCGAAAAAGTTGCAAAAAATGTAAGGCAACTGCCCCCCTTGCCCCTCCTAATCGCAACCACTGCGGTTAGGATTAATTGGTGGGAAATTATTTTCACCGCGTTCAAACCTGTGCGTCTTACGTCAAGTTAACTTACGTCTATTCCTGCCATTACGAATTCAATACGCATGCTTTAAAGTTTTGAATCGTACAGATGAACCAAACGTTGGGAAAACAAACTCGACTAATACATCCCTCATGAAATAAAGTAATTATAAAATTGAAACGCATGCATTTAGTTAATAAAACACCGCCATGAAACCTTATCATGATTACTTCAAATTACAACGCCTTGAGTACGTAGTGTGAGAAACGGCTCTGTTCTGGGCTCTCTGGCTGGTTCCACTCGAGTATGATACCGCTAGAGGCGCTGTTGTCGGTTTCGCTGCATGCTAATCGTCTGCTTATGATGGAAGTAAATGGAGTTTTCGCTTTTACGTCTGATTCTTTTACATGAAGCATTTCTATGAATGTGATAATTGCTATGATATTTGGTGCAGTGATCGCGAAGATATTAACGAACATTCTAGACAGTCGACAACGTCCTGTTATCGTTATACTTTCATTAATAATACGGGAGAAAAAAAACGCGTAGAATGCTCTTGGTAACTAAATATTTGTGTATGAATTAGGTTCATTATTATCATCATTTATTTTATATATATATAACTACACACTAAAGCATTTGTGTTTTTTATATTTACTGTCTCTATTCTTCCGATTTAAACTAATCGCGGCGATGATGATAATGATGATCATAGACGTGCGCAGACTATCTGATTAGGGAAAGTTCAGTCGGGAAAGAAAAACCTCATTTTATCTTACTTGATTTGATTTGATTTTAAAATTTTGGGTGCGTCAGCACTTAGGCTATTTTGCACCCGTCACATTATACGGGGTCCAGCCCCTTATCTTTACAAAAAACAACTCTAACGTTGCATAAGTAAAATCTTAAAAGCTTCAAATTTTCTGACTTCCGTTAAAAGCTGAGGCTGTAAAGGGGCACTCAGCACACATAAGGACAAAAGAACAGGACAACACACACAAAATTATACTGGCCAGAGTGCCAATCGCCAGAGCCTCGTTCGTGTGCAAAACGCAGTCCAGGGTGTACTACGTGGAAGTGAGGTTGACAGCATTCTATCTTACCGTTTTAGTTTCATTGCATTCATGGGTGTATGTATATAAGTTATATAAGATGACCTAATGCAGCAACATAGAGACACCATAACGAATAAATACCTTAATTGTCTCTGAAATGTGCTTCGCTCTTTTTCCTCCAAATAATTGTGTTCATGCATTTAAGACAAAACTGTTTAGCACAAGAGTCTGAAGTACTTGGTAGTTATAACTTCTCTCTCTCTCTGATAATTTAGAATGCATCACAGAAAATAATAAAATTGCGAGGGAAGCGAGAAAGAAAACTTTTAGATCCAAATTTTTGCAAAGTGAAAACAATATTGATTTAATATGGCGCAAAAATTTCATGGACCGCCATGGCATTACTTTACAATTTTTTTCCATTTCAGCGCCCAGGGTCAACTCCCGCTGCCCCATAGCTACGGCTCTGAACTTGACAAGACTGTAAGAAAAGCATATAATGCGAGCGAAGCAAGCACGAAAATTTTACGAAATTTATTTTTATTTGTACAAAATTTGATATCGAGGGGGCAATTGCCCCTCTGTGCCCCCCTGCAGGTACTCTTGGCCGTCTGGAAGAAACAATGCAAGAAAGACGTGAATATAAATTCCATCTTTGGCCCTACTTTGGCTACTTTTGGATTCTACTAGTCTTGCTTTCTTTTACCTCAATGTTTGCCCCCCTTTAATTGACTTCCGTCCAAGGTTGGGGAGGGGCAATAATAGCATAACATCGTTTAACAACGGCGATAAGATTCCTCTACACTAAATTTCTAGGTGATAGTATACTAATGTAGGGACATAGACGTGTGGAAGGGGGTAAGGATGGCAACACCTCCCCCTTAGAAATCGAATGTCAACTTAAAAGTATATATTTCACACGCATAATTTGATTTCTGTCATGGTAATTTACCCCACCCCCCACCCGTGCGCACGCCTATGATGATGATTGCATGAAATGACAAGTGGAAACACACAACACTTCCATAGTACCATCGACATGAGTATAAGGAAACTTTCAGACCAATGGGACAAGCGACACGGGATGTTCACACTGATGTGACTAGTGACACAGACACTTACAGACTGTAAAATAGCATTAATTGCGCATGAGGGTCCAAATAACAAACGACACGTTCATATGTCGTATTCGCGTGCTACTTGTTACTTCGGTCGGAAAGCTCCTTAAAGATGGGTGCTCAGACCGAAGCGGCGCGCCACAGGCCGAGTTCCCAAATAAGTGACAAGCGGAATGGTACCTTCAGTCTATTAGCAAGAGTTTGCTGCTAATTGTACGAACAAGAGATCTAGGCGACACCATAAGCCACACGTGTCGCTTTGTAGCTTGCGTGTCGCTCAAACTGGTCCATTTCCTCAATAGCTTGCAACGTGTTGCCGTGGTTTGTTGTTCGCGCATGCGGGATGCAATGAGTGCCTTACTTTAGGGAGATTGCGCACCAAAGTGGCACGCGACACTTACCGCTTGAGGATTTCACCAACCGAAACCTGGCATGTGCTGCCCGTCATGTCGCTACGATGCTCTTGATCGGCTCGTTTCCAAGCGAAATGTGTCACGTGTCGCTTCGGAATGAAAGTTGCCTTGGACAGAAGGACCCGTGTCGGTTTGGTGTGAAATCCCCGTATCGTTTGTCGCGTTTCGCTTTGGTCTAAAATCTCCTTGAGCAAACTGTGCAGTCAGAGCTAGTGTCCCTACGGTTCGAAAGGCTGCATTGATTACCGACTGCTCGCTTCCAAGCGACACTTTAGCGTCGTCGCCTTGTAATCAAGGGGTCCCGGGTTCGATACCCGGTGGAGGCACATAGTGGTTGGGATCCCACTTTAAACTGTAGGTCCAGTCCCGATTACCCTTATTGTGCATAAAGTGGACTTAAAAAAACACCAATTCAACCAAGCGACACTTGTGGTTTGTCGTCTCAGTATGAAATATCTCTCAGGATACTATTTATATTCTAATAAAATAGAAAAATAAACTCTAGTACAGAATTGAACACCTAATGTCCGGAATCAAGTTCTTGTGTTACGCATGCTCTTTATTTATTAATTTAATTTAAATTTTCTTTCCAAATTAATGCCATTTCGTGACTGCAAATCACTCCACAAATATAACTGTTTCCATCAATTCACGTACCGCCTTTCAAGACAAACAAATCTACACAATATATTCCAAATACTAACTTTCATAAGAACATTAGAAGCGATACTGATCGCACTGCCGCCTATGTTGTCATCCGTCTCGGGAACCAGTTTCTAAGGTCGTTTACCACACTATGTGTTCAAGGCGCTGTACTTCAAATAAACCATTCGACACTACCTTTAAAAATAGCCAAGTGTTACACCTATGCAACATGTACACTATTAACTTAGTCACAGAATATAAACCTATTTGTTCAAATATGGCTTCGCTTCTTAAAACATTCAGCCAACTTAATCCTGGCTAACCGAAAATCATATTATGTCTTCTCCACGAATACCATTCACACAAGAACACAATTTTCGCAAGAAGACAATGTTTCTCTTATCTATCCGTGATTATAGAACCACTAGATTACACACAAATACCATATTTTTTTTCCACTTTTTTTTTCCTAGTTTTCAGATTAATTTTTTTGTAAGAAATGCCTAATTCTCACCGAGGTAACGACACTGAATGCAAACATGGGTGTGAGCGAGGTAAAGAAACTAAACTCCGTGCCAGCTAACTGTAGACCAGGCGAACGAGAACAAGTCTCTGCGCAAGTAGTGACGCGAGACGCTCCACCAATGAACAGTGAGAGAAACGGGATTGTGTAATGGGCGACGGGAGTTTCCCGGTTTCCTCCTTCGCTATGCAGCGTTGCAAAATTTTGAAAAGGATAATACCGAACGCCCATAGCAAACGGACCGTATTTTTGTCTCCAGGTCCGTACGATTGGTTTAAGAATTTCTTAGGGAAATATTAGGGATAAAACTGCAAGAGCAAATTTTGACAAGCCGTGCATTTAGCGTACAGACTAAGGTCTGGACCGTATGTGCGTACATGCCATGAAATTTCCGTTCATGTACCGTCAGGACCGTACGGTTGGCAACGCTGCGCTTTCACCACTCGATTTTTCTCCTCCTCCTCTGCCGTTATGCGCGGCCCTGCTCTACAGTTAGCTGGGACAGGATATATGCAAAATTATTCGAGACGTCTCAAACCAATGTAACGTCAAAAATCTCCTAATCCATTATGGGGACGAAGGCACAGTAATGTAACAACATTTAGACGTACACAAAAAAATAATGAAGTATTGTTTTGACACGCAAGTCGATAGAAGTATGATTGACATTCAATTATTACGGCGCGCTTTAGTCTTTCGCACAAAAAAAACCGATTTATCCTCAATACAACAAAAATGCGAGCCAAAGGGGGATCAAGCCTTTGTTTAATAAAAAAATGATGCATTAGAATTTTTTTCGCACCAGCGCAATTTATCTCCGGAACGTTTCCGAATAACATAAAAGAGTAAAGCCCAAAAAAAAAGTATTCGATGTTATTGGCACGCTGAGAAGATTAACGCGGGAAATTTTCCCGCGCTATCGGAACGGATCAAGAGCGTTAAATATGTAAAGCCCGGGAACTGCGTCGCTGCATACGTTCGGAGATTGTTGTTTGCGTATTTATGGAGGCGCTAAGTGCGTTTTGGCGTATACCTGGCGGTCTCTGAACGCTGCGAGGATGGAGAGGGGGGTGGGAAGGTAGGAAGGTGGATGATACCCGTGAAGCGAATTTCGATGACACGTGAATGATTGATGGTTTTGTTGCGTTCAAATTGGCGGAAAATTTTCTTGTGCGTTCACGTCATGTACTGATGGGATTGATATGTTTGTTTGTTTGTGCTGGCTATGTGAAACTGTAGGGGATTAAAAAGCCGGGAACGAATTGCCTGTAAGATTTTCCGCTCTTATTTGTTGTTAAATTTCGCGCTTCAAATGTCACGTGAGCTCTTCCAACCACTGCTAGGATCCTTGGAGAAACACGTGTTATTCTTGCGACCAATCAGAGTTTGTTCTTTTTCTTGGGCGGGGATTCAAACGCTCATACCCCGCATTTGTGCGAATTGGTCACCTTTTTTGCGGCTGTCTGTTCTATATTTGTCTCCTTTTGCAAAAGCTATCACTTTTTTACTTCAATGATTTATTTTTCTATAGTTCTGAAGAATACCCTGTCAATTTTTCTTTCTAACAAAAGTCAATATTACTTTTGTTGCACGTCACTAGTCTTCGTTTCATATAAATGCAATGTTTTTGAAAAAGTTTCTGCCACTATTTTATTGCAGGACATGTCCACAGGAATCTAAGCGATTCTATAGTTGTAGTAGGTCGAGTCGAAAGTATCTGCGAGAAAATTGTCCAGATTCCTGTAGCCATGTTACGTCGAACTATGAAGGGTGTCCCTCGACGATTGCACGAATGGGTTGCTTAGAAAAGGCCGCCATCTATTGGACGTCATCTTCAAATCTTATAAATTTACGCATCTCTTCAGTGGTATGTAATGGCATTCTCTGCACTATTCATTTCCATGATTAAATGTTTTGCAATTATTTTTCTCCAAGCGGCGGCGCCAGGATTAACCATCTAGGGGTGCTGAGGGGCGCGGATTGAAATTTAGGTGGCGCGATGTTGAAAATAAAATAAAACATGCATGTATGATTCAACCACTACATCAAATACGTAGGCTTTTATGAAAATATGGCATTGACATGATTCATTTTGCTTGCTTGCTTTGACCACAGAGGTAAATGTGGCTTTTCTTTCAGATTAGCAATAGCTTGCCTGAAATAATGGTTTCTTTTTAATACTTAATACTGTACGCTCATATGACGTCATAATCTCGTGCCACTGCAACACAGAAAACCTGGTTAAATTAAAGACACGTTTGGTTAACTATTTGGTAACTGTCAATAAAAAAAAGGTAGTATAATTTACTACTGTTGGTAAAAAGCATTTAGGACTGGTGAAAAACTACACTGTGCGACAATGAAAATTGCCGCAGAACAAAAACATGTGATTCCTATGGAGTTCAGTGCCCTGATGACGATAGTGAAAATCGTTTTTCGCTATCACCTAAACTTTTTTCTGGAAACGCAATTTTATCAGCACACGACTGCATGTTATTGTTGTCACTTATCAGCACAGCCTGTTACTATGGATCGACAGTGCATAGGGGAGGGGGTGGAGAGAGAAGGGATAGATAGCCACTTGGTTGAGGTATAGTCAGGTATAGTGGAGTTGCAGTTATTTGCATCAGTCAGTTGCTAGTGGGATCACGTAGTGCCTGTTCCTGCAGTGTGTGTCATGCAAAACCCCTAACGTGAAGAATACTGTTTGTGCGTGTTCGCGTGTTTTTTGTGTTCAGCGATGGCTAGGAAGTGTGTTAATTTATCAAACCTTTTCTGTTGTGTGTGTGGTGAGTTTACGACGAAGTCCCAAAGACATCCCATTTCCCCGCTTTTCAAAAAGGCGTACGAGTTGTATTTTGAACCAAAGGCAGATGAGGTTAAGTGCTGGGCACCACAGAACTGTTGCTCACGTTGCTCCCGCTATTTCAGAGGTTGGTTGCATGGAACCCACCCATCTATGCCATTTGCCGTACCACAGTTGTGGAGAGAACCTAGAGACCACATAACAGATTACTTTTGTTTAACAAAAGTAACTGGAATCTCAAGTAAATCAAAACACACATCCAAATTTGGAATCTGCAATGCGCCCAGTTCCGCATTCTGATTCTCTCCCATTTCCAAAACCAGCAACGGAATGGACACTATGGACACTGGATACAAAGAATTTTATTTCCTAAACAGTATACAAGATATGGTTACATAGAACGATTATTTTTTTTTTTTATGTATACGGATAAAAGTAGTCAAGCTACTTTCGGAGGTATGTGCTTATGCCCTGGTACCTGAAAATTAACCCAGGGCGTCAGTTCCGTGAATTTTTTACGGATTCCCCCGCTTTTCTTTGATTCATCCTTGATTTCCATTATTTTTTTAATTACAATAATTCAATGTCCCAGTGTGAAGAACCAAATTTGTTCGGTTTTCCTGAACAAAGTTGGTTTCACATCATTCTACAAGGTAAGAAGATTAAGATAAAGGTTAGAAATAGTAGGAAGTAAATAAGTGTTAGTGTTTAACATTAATATTATTTATGATCACAGATACGAAATTACATAAGTGTGTAATTGGGTGGGTAATGTTTTCTTAGGATAAGTTTTATTGTGTGTCGTGTGCATTAGTGTTGATGGATGAGATGAGGAATGGACATAACACGATTCTATGAATGTTAAGCAGGGTCTATGTTCTAGTATGTTATGTTTGAGATAGTGAGAGTATTATTGGCTTTGAGATGTACGTATTAATAGTAGGAAGAGATCTGAAAGAACGAGTGGTACCTGATGCAAGGAGACTTGCGGGAGACCAGCAAGAGTTGGTCGGACTGGGATGAACATCGGTACGACGGTTGGTACCCGGGACATCATCAGGAAGGGAAGAAGTAGGGAGAAGTATCGGGTACATTAGTACGTTCGGTAGTGGAAATATAGAGAATTGTCAAGAATCAGTGAGAGAAGTTTGCAGTGTGTTTAGTAACGAGAATAAAGAAGGGGGTGTAAGATTACAATTTAAGAAAGAAACGAAAAAGAAGAATCTTGGTTAAATTCGGTTGGTTCCTAGGTCGAGTCCTTGCAGTGTTATCCTTTGCCTTTCTCCGGGGAGACGTAACCTTTTTTCGTTTTGGCGTATCACTGTCTTCTGTATTAGTGTCTCCTTCTTGATGTTCCTGTGGGAGGTTCTGCTTCATTATCCTCTTGGTGATCTTAGTCCTAAGGAGGGATGTCCTGTTGTTGAGTTTGTCGAAGGTGGATTCTTTGTGATCTTCTGGGGGGTATATTACATTCCGGAGGTAGGGGTTGAATGGGGAGGTGAGTGATGCCGGATTTGAAGAGGGAATGTTCCTCTTTCGACACCAGGTTTGTTAAGTCGTTTAGTGACGTAAAGTGCTCGGGATTTCTTATTAACTGGTAAGTGTTGAAGTTTGGTAGCTTTTGTCTTAAATCTTCGATTTGTTTGTTTGATGTCTGGCAAAAGAAGGCTTTATGTTCCGGTGTGTCCGTCTCGGTTTTACATTTCAGGCATTTATCAGTCTGTCTGAGGTTGTGCTTATTTAGGTGTTGACCGTAGGGACCGTGTCCCGTTAGGAAATGTATGAGACCTCTCGTGGGATGGAAATGGTCCATCGAAAGTCGTTCTTTTATGTTTGGAAGGAAGCTGTGAAGTCTTCTTCCTTGCGTAGCTTGTGTCCATTCCTGTTGCCAGACGCTAAACAAGTGGTTGCAAATTTCTGGTACCGTGGCAGGGCGTATTCCAATTAGTTTATAGATTTCGTCCTCTTGTCCATTTCTAAAGTAATACTTTGATGCTCTAGTTTTAATAACGATTTCAATAGGCTGTAGGCCCGCAATCATGAGAAGAGCCAGGGTTGAGGTTGTTCTGAATGCACCCGTTAGGCGAAGTATCACTTTGCGTTGTGAAGATCTCAATCTGTTTTTAATGTACTGTTTACTGGTTTCCATGGCCCACAGGGGCGAGCCATAGGAAATAATAGAATTATATATGGTAATGAGATATGTTTTTATGTGTGATAGTGGAAGGTTGTAGTTTGCTGAACTCAATGTGGCTAGACTGTTTATAGTTGTTTCGGCCTGGGTTGTTGCCAGGGCTATGTGTCTGTTAAAAAACATCTTCTCTTGAAGAGTAATGCCAAGGTATTTAGCTTCTCTTACTCTTTTTAAATTTCTTTCTCTGAGTTTGATTTGAGGGTTTCTTTGTAACTTCCCCTTAAGGATAATATAATGAGTCTTTTCCGAAGCTATTTTGAGTTTAGCATGATCACACCAATTGGATAGCATATTGATTGCAGTGGATGCTTTATCTTCGATTTCCCTTCTTGAGTTACCGGAAGTGAGCATGATAATGTCATCCGCATAAGCTATGATCTGGTCTATGTCTGGATGGTCTTGTAGTTTCATAAGCGCAGGCTCCAAGTTAGTATTCCAAAGCTCGGGTCCCAGAATGGAACCCTGAGGACAACCTTTTGACGTGATCTTACTCATTTGTAGATCCGGATATTTGATGCTAATTTTTCTGTTAGAGAAATAACTTTTCAGAAGTAGGAAGAGTGTACCTGGGCAGTTCATATTTTTAAGTGTTTGAAAAAGGCTGGGCCACCACAAGTTGTCAAATGCCCCGGCGATGTCCACCATGATTCCAACCATGTACTTGTTTGGTGTGTTTTGTGTTGTAGACGATAGCAGGCGTAATGCATCGTCAGTGCATTTACCTTTCGTGAACCCAAATTGTATCCCTGATATGGGTTTGAGCAGGCGAAATTCTTTGAGTCTTTTTAGGATAAGTTTCTCGAAGAGTTTTCCCAAAACGTTGAGAAGGCATATTGGTCTGTATGAATTGACCCTGGTTTCATCTTTATTTGGATGTTTCTTGATGATTATTAAGTTTGCTTCCTTCCAGGTTTCTGGGAATATCTTCTGAACAAGGCACTCATTAAATAGTTGAGTAATGTAAGGCGTAAGTACTGGGGTGATTTCTTGTATTATTTCCACAGGAATTCCGTCTGGTCCCGGGGACTTCTTCATTTTCATGCTGCTTATTTCGTTTTCTACTTCCTGGGTAGTGAAAGGTAATATTGGTGATTCTAGATATGGCGAGAGATGAAACAGACGATGGTAGTGACCAACCAATAGATCACGAAGATCTTTATTACATGCCATCTACATCACAGCCCCAACCACAGCCATTGTCACAGGCAGAATTGGAATGAACCCCTTGTTGACAAGGACAGTGTGCTGTTACCACCGCTTCATCTGAAATTGGACTTCATGAAGAATTTTGTGAAAGCAATGGACAAAGATGGCAGTGGTTTTTAATTTTTACTGTCCAAATTTCCTCCGATTAGTACTGCAAAAATTAAAGAAGGTATTTTCATTGGGCTTGAGATTCGTGACTTGACGAATGACATAACCTTTGAAGAGTTGCTGACAGATACTGAGAAGGCAGCTTGGGTTGCCTTCAAAGATGTATGCAACAATTTCTTGGGTAACGTCAGGTCTGACAATTACAGGGAGCTGACGGAACATATGCTGGACTGTTACAAGGCTATGGGGTGCAACATGTCCTTGAAAATACATTTCCTGCATTCTCAATTGAATTTTTTCCCGCCTAATCTCGGAGATATGAGTGAAGAGCAAGGTGAGCGATTTCACCAAGATATCGCTGCCATGGAAAGACGATATAAGGGAAGATGGTCACCAAACCTTATGGCAGATTACTGCTCGACAATGCTACAAGAAGTTTCACCATCCCCCAAAAAACAGAAAGTTTCCAGGATATGTTTCTAACTGTAAGTACATTTCAAGCTTATTGCAGCTTTCTCGTACCTTTTTTTTTATATTTTGTAATACAAACAATTAATTTTGTTCCGTGATCTCTATTTTATCCAGCTACAGGTTCCTCATGTGCTGTAATGGTGTCATTTCCAAGTGTCGCGAAAGTTACTACTTTGTTTTTCATTTATTACAATATATTGCTTTCTATATGGAATATAGGCTAAGTGGTACATGTAGCATATCTTTTCCAGAAAAAATGGTACTTGATAGAACATTTCTGATTTCATTTTCGTAATCAGCGTATTTGATTTAGTAAAGAACACCTTCTTTCATCTTGCGGCAAGACACAAAGTTCAAATTTGTTGCACTGTGTTATTTGTTTGACGCTTGTAAAATGTTTGGTTGCCAAAAACTATTTTTGGGGTTTCTTCAAAACATCTTCCTTTGTGAGGAGTTAACAGTAGAAAATAGGTTTTCAAAAACGGGCGCTCAGGAAAATTAGCCCCATCTACTGTACTTCGATGCACTTTGACTCTCTCTGAGCTGGTTACATGGTGCAACACAGACTTGTCTACTTCGTTGATTTGATGTCATTTAGTGTATTTGGTGTCTGCACCACTGTCTGGAGCGGTGTAGTGTGTGGTGCATGGTCACGTGGTGCGTGCTAACTAATCAAATGAACGTTTAAAGAAGCTGACAGGCATTTGTTGAATCTTCTGAACTTCACACCGCTATCAGTTTACTTGGTTGATCATCATTTCCTTGCACCAGTCGAACACCGGGATATACCTGCACTATACCCTGTCCCAGCTATCTGTGAAGCAGGCGAACGAGAAAAAGTCTCTGCGCAAATAGTGACGCGAGATGGCTCCACCAATGAACAGTGAGAGGAACGGGATTGCGTACTGGAGGGGGGAGACGACTGGAGTTACCTGCTTTCTCTGCTTCGCTCTGCCCACTCGATTTCCCACCTCCTGTGCCGCTATGCGCGGCCCTGCTCCACAGTTAGCTTGGACAGGGTATACACCTAGTGCCAAAAAGTGCATCGAACTATACCCTGTCCCACCCATCTCTGGAGCAAGGCCGTGCATAGGGAGGAAATCAAGTGGGCAGATGGAAGCATTACACTCTGCTGCGAAGGCTGGTAACTGCAGTCGCTCTGTCCACGCAATCCCGTTCCCTCTCACGTATTCATTGGTGGAGCCGTCTCGCGTCACTACTTGAGCAGAGACTTGTTTTCATTCGCCTGCTCCAGAGAGAGTTGGGACAGGGTATGGACGAGGCTATTAAGGTGCGCCAATACCCCTTTGCACCCCTCTGGTGCCGACCATGATACTTCCGTTTCAAAATTGGCTTTTTGAGACACCCTTTATATGTCACGACAATGCAGGACATTTTCTCCCGTACCTAACGGTTCCAACAATGCTCAATTTAACAATGATTTCATTCGCCGTAGTACGTCTTGTGGCAACTCTTGCTCACACATTTTCCCTTCCTAATCCCCTAGCTTCGGAAGGCATCGTCGAATATCAAGTACGATAAAGTAAGGGCCCCCTCTTCATCATTAAGAACGGAGCAGCTAGCTAATTCGAGAGGTAAAAGTTTCGATTTGCAAGGCCTAGGAAAGGACGCCACGTCAAGAATTGGCGGAATCCCTCCACCCCTTCCCCTCTTTTATATTCTAGAAGACCTGAACCAATTCGACCCGATAAAGGGAACGGAACAGAAATCCTTTGTCCTCGAAAAGTTTCGCGGCTCAGTAAACCCTGTCACGTCACACAGAGAGAGCGTTATTAAAGACGATCCAGGACAATTTGCGTCTGACTTCATTTACCCCCCACCCCTCCCCCCGGAGTAGTTCCTTCACAGGGAACAATGGGGCAGATCGCTACAGTCAAGTTTCTCTGTACTAATGGGGGCAGGTTTCACGGTCTATTGTTTTTGCAGTGGCTGAAGTCGACGCGTGTGTCGTAGTTCTCAAAGAGACAGATAGAGGGGGGGGAAGCTTCGAAACAGAACAATTGAATGTTGCATCGACTGGTAGATTTTAATTGCTACCATAATTCCGCCAGAGATGGCTTGGCTTCTTAATGACCTCCTCCAGCTTTGGGATTATCTTCCGGCGTTGCGAGACTCGTTTCGGCGCGGAATTAATCCGTTTTTATCCTTTTTACTGCGTTTTCGTCCAATTTTGCTTAAGCCCAGTTTACACTTGAAGCATTCCATTAGCCGTGATATATATCCTTCTCAAGATCCCCAATGTAAGCTGCGGTTCTAAACCGCGGTCTCTTTATGGCGGCCGGATTTAAGTACACCTGTTAGTGACGAAAGGTTCTCCTCTTCTGTTCACACCTTTCAGTACAATTGTGTCAAATGGAGAAATACTTAAGAGATTTGAAACATATAGAAGCATAGGACCAACTACAACGATAATTCTGAATTATGATTAAATTGAATCTGTGCTGGAACACTCACAATAGAGCACTTTATATTCAAGCCAAGGCTTGAAACCGGAAACGACCCCCTACGACGCCAGGGGTCCCGGATTCGATCTCGGCCGGGGCATGGATGTTTTTGAGTGTCCATTCATCAATTTCATCATACCATCACTCATCCCCATCTTCGCAAGTTAGCCAAAAGTGGCACAAAAGGCGAAGTAAAAATAAACAAATCAATCAATCAATCAATTGAACCCGGAAAATTAAACCACAAATGCTCGCGGACATACGAATACTTGTGCTTCCGAAGTTTTGTTTCAGAAACCAATAAAATTCGAGTTCTCCGTTGCTAGAGACGTGTTTCCCTGTATCCGGATATTTGACTCCAGGCCTCAGTATGGAAACTCCTTTGTGAATGTCCTTTCGACATTTTCATTCACTCATCCTCATCGTCGCAAATAGCCAGCCATGTAAGAAAAGCGACATCAAGTAAGATAAAATTACGAACAGATATTACACGTTCAGGAAAGATAGTTTGAGATTGTTTTCATGTCCACTTCATGCACATATAGACTAAACCAGGTATCCAACCACGGATCCCTGAATACTGTTACGACGTGGCGGAGCGGGTGACACCAGTCCGGCTTAGGTCAGGGTAAAACATGAGATTCTCAGGGTAACTAAAACTGATTGATACCTTATTATAGAAGGATGAAAAAACAAAGGAAACAACTTGTTTAACCTACTACGGAAGGTACAATGCACCGTATATTCTTAATTTTTATATTACATTAAATTTATATACAGGATTGTATTTAGAGCTGTCTCTTTGTTTCTTGGTCACATATATCTTCATTAAATATATTTCATCTACTGGGAGGCTTCTTCTTTTTCTTTATGGATACGTGATGGATTTCTTCTTCTTTTTTATGGATACGTGATGGACTTATTCTTCTATTTGGCTAACAAGCCTCTTCTTCTTTATGGATATGTGAAAGACTTCCTCTTCTGTCGGCTGATAGGCTTCTTCTTCTATTAGTTGATAGACTAATTTTTCTATTGGTTAATAGACTTCTTCTTATATCAATTGGTTAATAAGCTTATTCTATCGACTAGTTAATGGACTACTTCTTCTATCAATTAATATGCTGATTCATCTATTGGTTAATAGGCTTCTTCTATCAATGAATATACTTATTCTTCTATAAACTTCTTCTGCTAATCAATATACTTATTCTTCTTAACCTTCTTTTTTTACTAATCAATATACTTCTTCTTCTTCTATTATTTAATATACTTCTTCTTCTATCGATGAAATCATATACCTTTTTTATATTTATTCTAGTAAATATATCCTTTATTTACCAAAGCTCCTGTATCCAAATTCCTTAATTTATTAAACATTGGATTGATTCCCACATCTTCCCTGCGATATTTTCCTTCTTTTTGGGCTTTGTCAACGATACAACAATAATTCAAATCAATATTTTTCTCCACAATAGCCTAACACAAGCATAAAAAAGGGGTTAATCGAAGGGCGCCGCCTGTTCCGCGCTCAACCTTGATCCGGGTCAGCAATATATGCGCCGTCACGGAAGTGCTTGGGGGCCGCCACTGAGTTGGCGCCACGCCGGTAAAACAACCAAAAAAATATCTAGTAGAAAAGCTCGTTTCTACTAAGACGGTAGAGATATGAAATTGTAATCGCTTTTTAACTTCATTTATCTTTACATATAATCACATATGCCGCACATGTCGATCATTTCTCTATCTCGCCTTTATCCGTCTCCATCGTTTATCTCAGTTCTAAAATGTATGTAAACACAATTAATTTCAGTTCTCCCAAACATTTTCATTCAATTCGCGTTCGCATTGTTACTAAAATCTGCGATCCTAACATTTCTTCCGCGTGCTGTCATCTATGATTTCTTGATTGATTGATTGATTGATTGATTTAGTTTTATTTTACTTCGCGTTTTGTGCCTCTAGGCTAATTTGCGAAGATGGGGATGAGTGATGAAGTGATGAAATTGATGAATGGACATTCACAAACAACCAAGCCCGACCGGGATTCGAACCCGGGACCCTTGGCGTCGCAGCGCGATGTGCTAACCACTCGGCCACAGGGTCGGGCATCTATGATTTCTTATTTCAGTCATTGGCCATATGGTTTACATGTGTGGGTACGTAACATACTGGGTGACGACGTTAACACTGCGCCATCGAGCAGACTCAGGAAAGATAGTAGTATGCATTTTGTTTAACAATATACTAAATAAACGTTTAAAATTTAAAAATACCTCAGGAACGGAACTTGTATGGATTCTACAAATCTCGAAATGTAAAAGATGTTGAATATGATATGTCTATAGTGCTATGAAACCTAATAATGATATTGGATCCTTCTTTAAACTGTAGGTCCAGTCCCGATACTGTGCATAAAGTGGACTCAAAACACCAAATCAATCAACCTAATAATTATATTACAATTCACCATTAGACCACAATAATAAAATGTAAGTAAATCTTAGAAGACAATGATGGATCATGTGTACCAGATTCTTAAAAAAAATTAAATTGAGAAAAGTTTTAATCAAAAATAATCAGTGTTGATGTGACTAAATAACGAACTGATAAAGATACGGCTCAGAATTCGTTTATATTCGCTGAACAATAAGATCCATATAGGTGTGGGGTAGAAAACGTCGAATGTGTTTTGCTTATGTTGAGAAGGGTTTCAAACTTTCGACTGCTCCGTGCTACGAATGAAGCGCCATCTAATAGAATATTCGTGTATTTTACATTTCCTTTCTTCGCACCCGCTTCTTCCGTGCCTCTTCTAGTCATCCGTGAAAAAAAGCAAAATACATCAGAATGAATGCACAATCCGAAAAAGAATTCTCTCACACCCTACCTACGCTCCAGACCTTGTTCTCAACTAGTAACGGTTCATTACACTGCCGTAACAATCACCTTAAAAGCGCTTACGAGAAGAATCTCTCGAGGGGAGAAAAGAAGCTTCAAAGACGAATTCCTTAGTTACCGTGATGTGATTACGAATCAAGCAGAAAATGCTAAAGAGATTGGAAAAGGAGGAGAAGAGATTCCTTGTAAGCTTGTAAGAACGTGTCGTCTCGGCTGTGATTGGTGAATAGGGAGGGAAATGAGAAGAATATACTTTATTAATTCAACTACGTTAATAGGAAATTACTGTAAAATTGTGGAAGGAATTTCCTTGACGTAATAGGCAGACGAGGCGAATCTAATCACTTACGTCATATCTGAAAGAGTTTGTAATTTTGAGACAATTTGCATACAAATCACGGATACATACTGTCGATTACATTCTGCCGATATCTAATATTTCAACTTTATATATTCACGTCGCGGTTTCTTGTCCATATCATGACGTTGTGAATAGATTTTGATAGATTTTTTTTTCTTAAAACACACGTATTGAGACTATTTGAAGCCTAGAACTGTTTATAAAGCTTGCAATAGATGCGTACAACTGTAGTAAAAAGTTTTTTGTATTAGATGCATTTAATGCCAGAACTGTGTTCAAAGGCTTGTAGTAGATGCACTTGATGCCAGAACTGTTTTAAAAGGCTTGTATTAGGTACACCTGATGCCAGAACTGTGTTTAAAAGGCTTGTATTAGGTATACGTGATGACAGAACTGTGTTTAAAAGGCTTGTATTAGGTATACGTGATGCCAGAACTGTGTTGAAAGGCTTGTATTAGATACACGTGATGCCAGAACTGTGTTCAAAAGGCTTGTATTAGATGCACTTGATGCCAGGACTGTGTTTAAAAGCTTGTATTAGATGCACTTGATGCCAGGACTGTGTTGCAAAGCTTGTAATAGATGAACTTGATGCCAGAACTGTTTTAAAAGGTTTGTATTAGGTACACCTGATGCCAGAACTGTGTTTAAAAGGCTTGTATTAGGTATACGTGATGCCAGAACTGTGTTTAAAAGGCTTGTATTAGGTAATATACGTGATGCCAGAACTGTGTTTAAAAGGCTTGTATTAGGTATACGTGATGCCAAAACTGTGTTGAAAGGCTTGTATTAGATACACGTGATGCCAGAACTGTGTTCAAAAGGCTTGTATTAGATGCACTTGATGCCAGGACTGTGTTCAAAAGGCTTGTATTAGATGCACTTGATGCCAGGACTGCGTTCAAAGGCTTGTATTAGATGCCAGGACTATTTCAAAGGCTTGTAGTAGATGCACTTGATGCCAAGACTGCCAGAACGGTGTTAAAAGACTTGTATTAGGTACACCTGATGCCAGAACTGTGTTTAAAGGCTTGTATTAGGTATACGTGATGCCAGAACTATGTTGAAAGGCTTGTATTAGATACACGTGATGCCAGAACTGTGTTCAAAAGGCTTGTATTAGATGCACTTGATGCCAGGACTGTGTTTAAAAGCTTGTATTAGATGCACTTGATGCCAGGACTGTGTTGCAAAGCTTGTAATAGATGAACTTGATGCCAGAACTGTTTTAAAAGGTTTGTATTAGGTACACCTGATGCCAGAACTTTGTTTAAAAGGCTTGTATTAGGTATACGTGATGCCAGAACTGTGTTTAAAAGGCTTGTATTAGGTAATATACGTGATGCCAGAACTGTGTTTAAAAGGCTTGTATTAGATACACGTGATGCCAGAACTGTGTTCAAAAGGCTTGTATTAGATGCACTTGATGCCAGGACTGTGTTCAAAAGGCTTGTATTAGATCCACTTGATGCCAGGACTGCGTTCAAAGGCTTGTATTAGATGCCAGGACTATTTCAAAGGCTTGTAGTAGATGCACTTGATGCCAAGACTGCCAGAACGGTGTTAAAAGACTTGTATTAGGTACACCTGATGCCAGAACTGTGTTCAAAGGCTTGTATTAGGTATACGTGATGCCAGAACTGTGTTGAAAGGCTTGTATTAGATACACGTGATGCCAGAACTGTGTTCAAAAGGCTTGTATTAGATGCACTTGATGCCAGGACTGTGTTTAAAAGCTTGTATTAGATGCACTTGATGCCAGGACTGTGTTGCAAAGCTTGTAATAGATGAACTTGATGCCAGAACTGTTTTAAAAGGTTTGTATTAGGTACACCTGATGCCAGAACTGTGTTTAAAAGGCTTGTATTAGGTATACGTGATGCCAGAACTGTGTTTAAAAGGCTTGTATTAGGTAATATACGTGATGCCAGAACTGTGTTTAAAAGGCTTGTATTAGATACACGTGATGCCAGAACTGTGTTCAAAAGGCTTGTATTAGATGCACTTGATGCCAGGACTGTGTTCAAAAGGCTTGTATTAGATGCACTTGATGCCAGGACTGCGTTCAAAGGCTTGTATTAGATGCCAGGACTATTTCAAAGGCTTGTAGTAGATGCACTTGATGCCAAGACTGCCAGAACGGTGTTAAAAGACTTGTATTAGGTACACCTGATGCCAGAACTGTGTTCAAAGGCTTGTATTAGAGGCCACAACTGTGTTGTAGATGCAGTCAATGTATTTGCATTTTTGTTATTCTGCGTCCCATTTCTTCAACTTCTGTATAATCGCGACTACTAAGATAAGTAATGATTAGAGAAAACCCAGTCCAGGGCTCTAACCACGAAGAGATCGAAAATCGTTCACGTAACGCACTCGTACACCGAACTGCTCTTTATGCTTTAAGAGCAGCCTATGTTTAAACAATAACATACAAAGAAACGCATATTTATCAAGGTTTATTTGTATGCTTTCTCTTGAACTCTTTATACTGTAAGTTCTATTTTGTGGTTTTCGTGGATGTTCTGCAGAATAATTTAAGTGCTGTTTCTAGATTGCACTTCGTGCATTACGAAAAGGTAGTTCCGGTCTGGTATAAGTGACAAGGTAGAAATTAAGATTATTAGTTACAGATTGTGTTTGTCCAGAAAGAGTACATACAATGTGCCATTTGTCTGCCAGAAACAAACCGATTAGTAAAGAAAACCTTTATATGTAAATAGGCTACATTACGATTGATCCTAATGTGCTAGGCAACCAACAGTACACCTCTTTGTAAAAGGTTTCGTAAGTACAGGCAGGAATGCACAACAATCAAAGAAGACCTACATTGTGAAAGCAGTTACAAATACACTCTAATGAACGTGCTGCATAGAAATTAAAATCCTAAATCAATAAGACGTCCTTGGGCTTCGGGTATATACCAGTTAGACAATCTCAATACAGAGCTGTGAAGCGGATTGCATATAAATTAGGCTGTAGAACCAGCATTATGCTATATTGTTCCTTTCTAAATGTAATTTACATATAGACAGACATTGTTATTTCTGTTTATGAACGAAATGTACGAAAATAATGTTTATTAATGATTTAACAAATGCTTATAAATGGAAAATTATGAAGTTATGCTTATTCATCAAAGATAAATAGACTCGTTAATTTGAAAACGCATGCATTGTTTTGAATCCATCAACATTGAGGAACAAATAATGGTACGGTTATATTGCCAATCTTCATGGTCTAATGGTTAGAGTGGGGCTGTTAAAAGTAAGAGTTCAGTTCGGAGACTTCACATAACGAGCTCTGTCTTTCATAAATAATATTTTATACTATGTAATCGTCTTGAAAAGAGATTTCAGTTCAACATAATTACAATGAAGTCACATTTTGGGTTGCCATTTAGCTACTTGTAATCCTCAGATTTTATGCAACTCCTCCTTTGTTAAACTGCAAGCTGTTTTTACAGCTAAACTTTGAATTTATTTACGTTTAATGACATAATCCACCGAAATAAAAAAAAAGATTACAATTTAAAAAATGGGAAATATATTTTGACGCCAAAGAGTCTTTGTAACGCCAGATGGAAGCACTGAAGCTGGGACGTAATATCACCAATAATATTATCTATCGCTTCATACCCTACAGGAAAAATTCCAACAGGGTAACATTCAGGCAAGCTGCTGCATATTCTGTTCTTGTTCATTACTTAGTACTTGTAATTTTTTAAATCAAATTCAGCCAATCTCTTGCGAATAACCAAATAATCACTCAGTATTATCTAATTCAGTCAAAGTTAAAATTTTTATTCATGACTCTGTCTACGTTATGCACAAAAACGAGGCTAATCAGGACTGGATTAACAGTGTAAGTTCAATCCGAACCACTATGTTCGTCCTGCGGATATCGAACCCGGAACCCCTTGATTACACGTCCACGACGTTTCCACTACGTCATCATGAAGGCCAGCAAACATTTTGCTTACTCAAATAAATCAGCTGTTTCTGTACATGCACACATTTTATCTTCAACTACTACTTATTTCATCAAATCATCATCATTAATATCCATTGGACAACCATTCGACAACCATTTTTGGATAACAATTCTGAATATCCATAGGACGTCCACAGGACATCCACAACTGGATATCTGAAACACAACCAATTCTAAATATCCACAAAGTAGACCAAGCATGTATGGAACTGGCTATCATAAACTCATCTATCGAATACGTTAGCAGATCTTGTTCAAAACTGGATATCCATAACTCATCCAATTTTACATATCAGTTACGTAGCTAGAACTTGTCCAAAACTGGATATCTATAATAATCGACATAAATAGGATCTGTTTCGGATATTAGAAAATGAACATAGATATTTATAACATCTAATCGTGCAATTCAAGCAATAATTGCAATCTAGAACTGACATTTTTTTATAACTCAATCAGAAATTTTCGATTTAACAGTACTCAACGTTATAATACAGTGGGGACTAATAACGAGCCAATACTCGCTTATAGCATTACAAATCTCCAAGGGATATCCATAGGATATCAGGTCCATGGATACCCATTTGACGTCAATCGGATCTTCCGTCTTGAACATTCATAGAATCTCCATCCTGGATATCCATGGGATCTCCAGTGCTGGATATCCATGGGATATACGGTACATATCCACGTTTTATTCAAAATTGACAAATATTTAATAAAGGTTCATTCATAGTATCTAGTCATTCAGTCAATCAGGTGAAGGTACAGTCACAGGGAATAAGAATTGGACGCCTAGATCCTGAAATACACGCTTCTCTGCAAGGCCTTACGTGTGTTGCTGAACCCTACAGCGATAAAAGGATTATAATAGTAAATAAATTTTCAATGGCAACTTCTATTTCCGCCGTAGAGTTAGGCAACACACGCAACGCCTTGCAGGAAAGCGAGTATTTCAGGATTTATGCGTACCATTTTTATTGCCGGTGACTGTACATTCAGTAAACCTATTTATCCTTTGGTGTAGACAACCCAATACTACACGTACGCCAGACGAGGTTGCATGCTATTTAGGTGCAAACGGTTCAATTCTCTCTGACTTTTTCCAGCCTCTTATGAAACTGTAGATTCTGAAACTGTCTGAAGAACAGCAGGAGTGGCGTTTATTCCCACCTCCGTCCTTGTCTGATGAAATGGTCTTTCAGCTACAATTTGCACGATCATTTCCCCCCTACGGAGCGCCCCCTTCCTACAAATCAACATTTCCGAGGCGTGCTCATTAAATTTGCATCAGTCAAGAAAACGATGCACAGGAATTTGTTCCCCTCTTCCCGTTCCTTTCAGTAGTAATTTTCCTAAAAGCAAAGAACTGTAATGTCATTTTTTTACAAGAAGGAAAAAGTTTTGAACGAAAGACTAGAACTCGGAATTTCTCCCTTTCTCATTCTGAAAATTCGTGTCGCTTTGTTCCTATCCGTGAGGGGAAACAACAAGAAGTGTTTTTAGCGGAATCAAAATTACGGAATTACTCTGGAGATATGACTAATTACTGAATATTATCCTGATTACTCCGATACGTGTTTTGAATCACGTGCCATTTTCCTTGCGAGGCTCCATCTGTCGTACATTTAAGTGGCCTCTTGTAGTAAGCGCATGCAAAATTAGCTTAAATTGCTTAGTCCGCTGTAGAGGTTGTTATACGTTATACGTTATTACAAAGCAAACTTTCACATTTCTCACGGCCAGCCATATGTACAGATTTAAACCTTCCAGCTGAATATTAGGAGATTTCCTAATCAGAGGCGTCTCCTGAACGCATGCGTCAATTGTGGGAAAAAGGACAGTTTGCTCTGCGACGACATTAATTAGCATTTCTACATTCTATTTTCTTCATATGGGAGAAGTATTTTTTTTACACAAGAGCTCTCAACTAATCTTATATTACATTTCTTGGATCTGAAGTGACGCATGCGTCAATTGTGGAACAAGAATTATTACTTTCTTTCACTTCAGATCCAAGAAATGTAATATAAGCTTAGTTGAGCGCTCTCGTGTAAAATACATACTTCTCCCATACGAAGAAATTAGAAGTAGAAATGCTCATTAATTTCGTCGCAGAGCAAACTGTCCTCTGTTCTTAATATAAAAAAAGTTATGTGGCCACAATTATTATTAATTTTCACAATATGGAAGTGAAATTCAGTTCGAAATATCCGCGTACCATCATAACAGACTACGAATTACAAGACAGACATCTGTCAATATAATTCCAAAAGTCCCGGTAGATCCTATCATAAGAAATAAAATTTGTACACCGTACTGACGAATATCTAAATAGTCAAGAGATCATCTTGTATTGCCACTAAAAATACAATAATATACATGCAGTTAAACCTAAGATCAGTTATTTTACCATTCAACAATAGCATAAAGCAAACAATGCATAATGAAAAGTGAGCCTTACCAATCAGGATTACTACATGAAGGGACGAGATGTGAACTCACCTGTAAAGAAAGAATAAATTGTTGATGTACTTAATTTACGTAACATTATAGCCTATTCAATTATAAACCTATTTTTAAGTATATGTAGCTGTAAAAGGTCATGGTAAATCCTTGCTTCAGGAGGATACATTATAAATTAGATTAATTAAGTTATTAGGGCTTCTTATCTCCCTTCTGTGCGTCGCCCCCCCACCCTCCCCACGAATCATTTTAGCTTTATGGCAGATCATCCTAAATTTAATTGTTCTATGTTTTATTCTCACGCCCTCAAGACAAATGACGGAATGGTATATTTAACCAAGGTTACGGACACCCTCTTCGCATCTCTTTATTTTCCTTTCAAAAAATGCGGTTTCCCATTTTCTGTCCATTGTATCCCTTCCTGTAGTTCTCTCACTGTCATCACTACAATTCATCAATGTCTATTTGGTCACTTTACGCCGCTCTTATACATTTCTAGGTTAATTGCGACGATGATCATCATCATTAAATGAAAAAAGGTTAGGTAAATACAATGGATTCGAACCTAGTACCTCTGGTTTCCTAGCACGGTACGCTACACATTACACTGTCTGCATATGAGTCTCACTCGCCCGATACCCTTTGTTTGACCAGCGTTTTTCTTATCTCTATTTCCACTCTGTTCCGATAATATTTGGAGCAGGCGAACAAAAACAAGTCTCTGTGTAAGTAGTGTCCTTAGAGGGTTTGACCAATGAAAGAGAAAGAGATTGAGTGCGTGGAGGGGAAAACGCAGCTGCAGCTACCAGCCGTTCCTACTTTGCTCCACCAACTCGCTTTCTCCCCTTCTCTACCAAATGAGCGACCTTGAGCCACATATTCACCATTTCTCTTTCCCCTATCCCACTTATTGTCATTTCATCTCTGTCTTATTCTTTGTATGTGTGGGAGAGAGTTGCACATGTTATAGATTACTACTGCCATCCCGGCCATCTCTTTTTAGCAAAGCCACGCATAACGGCAGAGAAGGACGGATAGAGTGGGCAGAGCGAAGCAGTAGAGGAGAAGGTCTAAATATGGGCGAAGGTTTAAATATGGGTTTTGGAGTTATCAGCGCTCCCGGGTGCTGCCGCCTGGCAGAGGCTATTGGAACTGGTTATTTGTCAAGGACAAAGGTTCGCAAGAGAAAGTGGTGGTTAGTTTCGGCCTTGGACGCTGTTATAGAATTGCGACCTCCGAAAACTTTTTGCAGGTATGTTTTAACTCAGCGTTTTCTGAATTCTCATCTGCTTTGTATAGGTTATGATATTAGTGGTACATAAAACAAATGTGGGCTTTTATAATATCATGATTTGTTTGTGAAATATGTACCACAGAGAGCGAAAATAAATTGAAGAAAAAAAATAGCGTGATGGTCTAAATATGGGCTATGACATGAGGTCTAATGCTGAGATCACATTTTCAACAAATATTTGGATGTTTCTCTTAATTTCGATTTTTCCCATTCCGCGTGATTTTCAAAACAACAGAGTATTCATAAATATGAATTTTATAATGTTTTAGCGATAAATGACTTTTTTTAAAAATGTTAATTGCTTTTTGTGATATTGCCACTAGTAGCCCATATTTAGACCACAATTTTGAAATATATCATTTTACCATTTTTTGGAAATTACTTTTTTCTTTAAAAAATGGAGACCTTCTATACTTTAGCATGCTATTACATTTAAGTATATACTTCATAGATATGCATTTTAAAGGCAGGTGCTTGATATATTATTTTTTTCCTCCGAAAATGACAACATAAAAAGTGGGGCCCATATTTAGACCTTTTCCTCTACACACTGCTCAAAGGCTAGTAACTACAGTCGCTCCCCCCCCCTTCACGCAACCCTCTTCCCTCTCGCGTGTTCATTGGTGGATCCGTCTCGCGTCACTACTTGCGCAGAGACATGTTTTCGTTCGCTAGCTCCATAGATACCTTTGACAGGGTATAGCTTGGCTCCTTCATAACCCTCAGTTACTTCCCAGCTGCTGAAAACAAGATAAATTGCAGAAAATGTCGATACCGAGGGAGTTCCAACTGTTCCTTCAGAGAGTGTACTAGGCAGGGACTGGGAAAGCATGACCACAAATTGCTCTGGGTGGATCGTTATCATCCATACCCGTCAAGCAAAGGCATGTTCCTCCTTTGAATTTTTTTTCGAAACCTGCTTGCGTCTTCCCTCAATGAACTCTGGTTTCCATTCGTTCCTGTTGTCGAAGTGTCGCCCCATCGTTTCCCGAGGGTGGCTTTCCGAACAGGATAAACCACGGTCGTTAGGCTTAACCGCATCCAATGGTGTTGCCATGGAAAAGAGACAGATGCAGCGATGCTTCTCGGAGATGAACGTGAGACGTTTCCTGCAGAGATATTCACAGAAAGGAATGTAGCTCTCTGTGAAACATGTACATCAAAGCTCTGCTGTTACACTCAGTGGTTACTTGCCGTGCCGCTGTGGGAGCCATGTGGGTGAAATTGTGTGATGAGTGGCATATACAGGATGATTGAAAAGTCTCTTGACATTTTCTTTATATCGCTAATGAATGGTTTTCAGGATGGGGTAAGAGATACTGTTGTTATCCAGCAAGATGGTACAACACCTCAGAATCGTTCAGGACAATCTCGCTGATAGGTGGCTCACCAAGACTTTGGGCGGCTCGCTCCCCAGACCTGACTCCCATAGACTTTTTTCTCTGGGGTTTCATTAACTCTCGGCTATACTATGTAAAGATACACCACAGAGCAATTGACACAGCGAATAGCTACATCGACAGGGGAGGTCACGCCAGCGATGTTGGAGCATGTGTTCCGGTCTATGAAAGAGAGGTGGGTGCTATGCTTAGACTTACAGGGCCACCACATTGAAATGTACTGAGTTTGTCATCTATTCCAGAGTAGGCCTACTTTTCAGCTATACTGTTAATTTTGTCAATAAATACTTCTTGAGAAAAATGTCAAGAGACTTTTGAATCACCCTGTATTATAATACCTCAAGTTTATCTTGGTACCGCTTCCGCCACTCGGTCTGTCGTCTGCTAGATGACCTTGACAACCCACTGACAGGAACGCTGGAGACAGTAGGGGAGAGTGGGGTAAGTGAGACAGGGAGGGCAAGTGCATCCACCCCCATAAAGTCCTAACAATATATATTTTGATCTCTTGCAGGAGGCTAGAATTCAGTAAGAGACAGTGTTTGATCCAGTGAACATCGTTGAGTCATTGTCTGTCCGGTATTGAAAACTTAACAGGAAATATTCTGTTTTTTGTCATTTTGATGTAAGCATATTAGCATATTGATGTGAAGAATAACCATGGTTGTAAATTATTTTCTCCACCTTGAGATAGAGAAATGATAGTGAACCCAAAGAAGAGTAAAGTAATGCATATATCAAAGCATGGAAATGAAGAGAGATTGGAAATAAAATGGCAAGGAGAACAGCTAGAAAAAGTGAATAGATATGAATATTTGGGAACAATAATAACAGCCGCTGGAAAAGTAGAAGAAGAAATAAATAGCAGGTTCAAAAAACAAATAAAATATATTACCAAATAAATAATACAATAGTATGAAAAAAGGAGGTACAAGAAAATACTAAATTAAGGATTTACAAAACCATAATAATACCAACAATGCTCTATGGCATAGAAAGCTTAACGCTCCAAAATAAGCATAAAACTAGATTAACAGCAACAGAGATGAAATACCTAAGAAGAGTCGTAGGAAAAACCAGACGAGTTAGAATCAGGAACACCAAAATCAGAGAACAGCTACAAGTAGAATCAATTGAAGAGATAATAGAGAGAAGAACACTGGGCTGGTATGGCCATGTCATAAGAATGGGAGAAGAAAGAAAACCGAAACAAGTAATGGAGGCGAGACCAGAAGGAAGGAGAGGAAGAGGAAGACCTCGGATAGAATGGGAGCAATACCTGTCAGAGATGGTTACTATAAGAGGAAAGGCACTAATGGAAGTTAAGAGAATGGCACAAGATACGAAGAGTTTTAGCAGATGGCTGAAGGACCCCAAACCTAACAGCATGAAGGGGAAGAAGAAGTAAAGTAAAGTAAATTATTTTATGGGTAGTAGGCAATATGTATGATAACCCAAAGTGTTAGTCTGTGTGGAAGCTTGGCGGAAATGCATACCTCCTAGCCTCGTTCACAGGCGCCAAAGAATAAAAGAGTGTAGATTGGGGCAAGTGAGTCCAGGGAGAAATTTAGTAGGTGCACTTGCCCCAGTGCTGTCAAACGAGACAGCACTGTATTGTTATTGATTATTGTATATGATTTTGATTTGATTGTTGGAACCACTCATGTAATTATGTTGAATTTAGCATATCTTTCGCAACAACAATTAATGTGTTCATCATTTTACATTGGCTACTAGAAAACCTATCTTATCAGGGCGGAAAGTGTGCAATAATCACTTTACTTTGATAGAAAGTTTGGGTAAGACGTTTATGTGTATGTATTGTTATTGATTGTTTTACACTTTCGGTATAAAAGGTAACTAACGGTAATTTTTATCTTTCATCTTTCTAATATTTTGCAGGTAGGCCCAACTATGGTGCGAACATACGTTCGAAAGACTGACAAAGGAAAAGGATGGAGTGAAGATACTTTACAGAAAGCTCTCGAGGAAAGAAGAAATGGAACCCTTGATACAGAATTCTAAGAACAACGTTGCTGTCGAGACTGCGCCGTGACACTGAGGGTCCTGTTGTAAATCTGGGGAGAATCAAGCCTGTTTATACTCCGAAAATGGAGGGAAGAGCTGACACAGCACCTGGTTCACCTAAAACTCTTCTGTGGCCTTTCAACCAGCGATCTCCGGCGACTAGCTTATGAATTTGCCACAAATGGTGTCTTGCATCCTTTCGATACAAATAAGAAAATTGCAGGAAAGGATTGGGTTCGTAGCTTCCTACAACGGCACAACACTCTCTCCCGTCGACGTCCGGAAGCAACGAGCTTATCCAGAGTCGTCGGGTTCTCGAAGGACCTAGTATCGCAATGTTTCAGTCATCTGCAAGCATTAATGGAAAAATATCACTTTCCAGCGGGTAGAATATTCAACTGCGATGAGTGTGGTATTTCTACGGTGCAAAAGCCAGGGGAAATTATTGCACAAAAGGGATTAAAACAGGTTGGGCGCGTCACTTCTTTGGAGAGGGGGAAGAACATAACGTTGTTAGCGTGTGTGAGTGCTCAGGGAACATTTATCCCTCCGTTTCTTGTATACCCAAGGGCAAGAATGAGTCCCCAACTGCTGACAGGATCTCTTGCTGGAACTGTTGGATACGCCAACACTTCTGATGGATGGATTCAAGCCTCTTTGTTAAGTTCCTGGAACACCTACAACATTCCATTCGCCCAACAGAAGAAACACCCATCCTCCTTCTTCTGGATGGGCACCACAGCCACAAGAGTTCAGAAGCAATTGAACTGGCAAAAAAGCATCTGGTATTGTTATTCTGACACTACCACCGCACACAACACACAAGATGCAGGTTCTTGATATTTGTTTTTGGACCATTCAAGTGTTACTTTGCTCAGGAACTTGACATCTGGATGACGAACCATGCAGGAAACAGAGTGAGTGAATATTATCTGGGTCCCGTAATAAAAAGCGCATTTCTAAGAGCCTTCACTCCTAAGAACATAACAAGTGGGTTCGAGAAAGTAGGCAAATTTCCAATGAATCCGAGTATCTTTGAGGACAGCGATTTTGAAGCATCGAATCGTATGAGGCAGAATTCAGAACCCAGGAAAGAGGCTACAGATGTTAGACCTACGCAGAAGAAACCGTTAGCAGAGCATGACGTCAGCACCAGCAATTGGCGAGGAGCATCCGAGGAAAACAGCACAGAATTTGCTTCTGTTGACAATGATACTGCAAGACCGAGTACGTCGTACGTTCCCTTGCCAACCAAGACGAACATCGCTTGTAGAAGGAAGCGCAGGTCTACGCAACCTGAAGGTTCTGAAAATATAACCAGCTCTCCGTACAAGAAAATGTTGGCAGACAGGAAGCAATCCAAGAAAGGAAAAGAAATGAGAGAGTCTGAAACTGTGGAGAAGAAGAAGCCCACAACCACAGAAAGGAAAGTGCAAGTGAATGAAGTTTCAACTTCTTCAACTGCAGCTAATGAAGAAGACGACACATTGTGTTTGTATTGCTCCGAAAAATACGCAGACACAAATATGGAGGAGTCGATAATGTGTGTAAAGTGCAATCAAAGGATGCATGAAGAATGCACTGACAATGAACAAGGAATGGATAATTTTGTTTGAAAAATACTTGTCGTTAGCTTTTCTCTTCCATCCTGTGGACAGACAAGAAAGTTCCTTAATATGTTTTCTCTGGGATTTATTCTTTTTCTTGTTTTACTGATTAGCTTAATTGATGATAGGAGTGCTTTGTAGGCATATTGGTTTTAGTAATGTAGAATCATTTAGTAAGAAGTAATATGTTAACTTTTAGTTCCTGTTAAATAACACAATTTTGTGTCACATGACCACTGTTATTTTATTTTCCGTATTGTGGAATCTATTGTCGGACTCACTTACTACCCCCACGGCTTTCTTAATTATTATCTAATTAAACCATACTAGATAAACATTCACTTTGTACGATTTATTAGACAACAGTACCATTTAATTTGCGGTAAGTTTCATCATTTTACATGTTACGACATGTACGCTACTGAGGGTTTTGTCTTAACGTGACTCACTTGCACCACTCTCCCCCTACGTGTTCCGTTCTCTGCGAACAAGAGCTCACCGTTCCCTTTGAGAGGGGAATTTGAACACTTGATTGCCACATTCACATTGGAGGGGAGGGAAGACACACGAGGCGCAGGTATTTCAGATGGCGAGGGGAGAACAATTTGAGAGCTTGAATATTATTTGCTTTGCAACAGCACGGTCAGTCGACATGTTTGCACGAACCCATACGTTTGGCAACAACGGCCGGCAAACGACAGCTCATTTCTTGGCGGGAACTGTACCAGAATAAACCTTCTGACATGTCCGTACAACAGTGTCATCAATGGTCGCATGAAGCTTTCCCGACTCTATTTCTCATTGTGCACCAATTTTCACCTGGTGGTGAAAATTGGAACTATTTTCTTTCCCGTCAGCATTCACTTCCATAGCCTCTATACCAATTTTCACCGCAATCCAATACTTCGAACAGGCTCCAGAAGGTTCTGAGTAGAGGAAATTTAATTCTATGCGCCGCATTTCCACCTGGTGGTGAAAATTTGAACTATATTTTTTAGTCAGAAATCGTTTCCCCATTTGTCTCCATAGCCACTATACCAAGTTTCGCCGCAATCCGTTGCTTCGAACGGTCTCCAGAAGGCTTCTGAGTAAGGCAACTTTAATTGTGACCAACAGGTAGGATACTAGTAGTAAGTACGTGAAGTTCCACAATATGGTATTACAGTTATTATCTTGATGTTTATTATTAGAGCCCGGAAGTTCAGGCATTTATTTTCGTTAAAATAGGCAGGCAAAAAGGCATTTATAATGTGGAAAATAGGCACTAAAAATGAAAAAAAAGGCAAAATAAACCGAAAAAAGGAACATTTGGAAGTCGCTTACTTTTATCTATAATTTCTGGCAACATGTTAAAATCTACATTGGGAAGAGCATTTCAATTTTCTCCGTCTTGATTGCACATAACTACAAGGTGTTTTTTTAATTACTCAACATTCATTGATAGTAGTCTGTCAGAGAGAATGTTTTCATAATAGAAAATTATATTTCTACTGCGACAGAAGTTATTGGAGCATACATAAAACAAGCTAATGTAGCTGGACGCATTTCGGTAACAGCATTTTCACCTTTTAGAATATCACAAATTGTTTTCAATTGTTTCAAGTCCTCATTTGCACTCACTACCCGCTTGTACTTTTCCGCAACAGCTGACCCCTTTTCTCCTGGCACTTCCATCATCTGCTGCATAGATTCCTCGTACATTTTCATGGATGCTATAATTGTTGCTTCATTTTCTGGAAGAGCATCTATCACCTCACTGATTTTTTCAAGGTTTGTTAGCATAATATATAGCTACTGATATCCAGGTTCCCCATCTGGTCAAGATTGGTTGCGGAGGTAAACTAAGCTCAGATGCAACTTCCTTAAATTTTCGGGTTCGAGAGGGAGATTTCAGAAATATCTTCTTTGTGTTCGAAATCAACCTATCCACTTCAGCAGTCAATCATGCACAAGGAAATGTTAACCGAAAGGCAATATCCTAACTCAGCATGAAATACTTTTTTCTCACACTTTTCTCCTTCAGCAATGTTGAAACATGCGTGAGTTCAATATTACTTAAATAAGGCGAAAATTATTCACATAATAAACGGAAGAAAAATAAATGCCAACAACGTTTTTTGGGAGAAAAATAATTTATATACACATTTTTTTTAAAAAAAATGGTCAAGTTTAATTGAAAAAGGCAAAAAAAGGCATTATAATTAAAAATAGGCAGTGGGGTCCCAAATAGGCACAATAGGCAAAATGAAAAGGCTTCTAAAACATTCGAAACAACATGAGAAACGTATATCCGGAAAAATTTTATCAATATATGCAGTAGATAAAGAGAGGCATTTTGCCAAACTTCCGGGCTCTATTTATTATTATCGTATGTAAATAGTTGCACATAGTTAACGTATTACTCCAGAACAGCTTTCATCTCTTCAAAAGGTAAAGGGGAACAATTTAGTACGCCCCATTTTCTCTCTCTTCAAGACACAGAATATCTTTATTATTCTTGGCTGAGTTACGAAGCCGAAGGCAGTGTGGTTGCATAATTTCGTCTCAAAGGTCTCCCAATAAAATAATTATTATCTTGTTATACATACAACAAAGGAGTCAATGTGGTACGTTAGGCTTTGTTTTGTTAAGAAACGAGAGAATAATGTTAAGTAAAGACAATTTAAAAAGTGAATAATTACTGTCGTTCTGTACACTTTACTTACATAAAAAAGTACCAGGTGGCGCTCTTGTATGACTGCACCATTGAAGAATATTCGTTGACATCAGAGGAGCGTTAAAGTTTCATGTTGAAGTACGTAGTCCTGAAATGTGCTGGAAACATGATATTTGTTCGTTCTATTAATTTATCTGTGTGTATTTTCATATTTTTAATAATGTACATTGTTTTCCATAAGTATATTATCGGGAAATATTGATATCAACGTGAACTGTTCACATTTAAAGATAACCTGAGTAATATTTAATCACTACAGACGGCATGCCAACCAAATGTATAATTTCCTGCACCGGGAGCAGTTGTATAGTTTGTTTTTAAGTCTAGTTTATGCACAGAAAGGTTAATCTGGACAGGACCTACCAGCGTTAAATCTACCCACCTTCCTTCGGGGCGAGGGATCAAACTTCACGGGGTCTGTCATAGGCATCAAATTATAATAATAATAAAAGAAACCAATATTTTAAAATTGTTCCTTGCATCCGTATGTAATTAAATTAAGTGTAGCTAATTAGTAGGGAACGGATTTTAAGGTGAAGCACATTTCCAAAAATATAGCTGATTTCATTCCGGTCAGTTGAGACATGTATTTTAGGACATGCAATGAAGTAAAATGAACACACATTTTGTTGCACCTTTTTGTGAGATTAGCACATTTATCCAATTTTTAGCACCTCTGATGCTTCACCACCTTTTTCCTTTCTTTCATGTTCAAAAATCAGACAGAAGAATAAATGATTTTCACTCTTCTTGAGTGGCTACATAAAACCCTATAGTATAATTTTGTAGACCAGAACGAGAGCTAGAAAATGGTATAATTTAATCATTGCATTCTAAAGATAATGTAGTTTGTCCACATATAAGAACCTCCTGAGTTCAAACCGTCAACGACTTAACATTTGAAAACATAGAAATGTTAGGATACTCCAGCATAAGAAGTTCTTTGAAACTCAGTAAATGCTACCTTATTTCCGAAATACTGGTTACTTTATCTAATTACTAGCTTCTTACCAGACGTTGCCCGCGTGTTTAATGAATTATAACTATATCGTAAAATGTAACTAATTTTATTTACAGATAGTTAAAAGCATAAGCACAGTATACAAATTATAAAGTAATATCTTTTAAAAAATCACTATAATATGCATTTCACAACAATTTATGAACAACATTTTTAGTTCCACCTCCAAGAGAAAGAATAAATAAATTAAACGGCATTGGGAGTGTCACTATTCATCTTAGCGACCCGGAAAACTATGTATTCCACACTAATATCGTTCGTTTTACATGTCACCCCTACCTCTAAGGGTGCCAGAGGTGTCTTGGAGTCGAACGGCGGCATTGGGAGTGTCACTATTCATCTTAGCGACCCCGAAAACTATGGATTTCACACTCATATCGGTTGTTTTCGATTATATTCACATGTCACCCCCTTCCCACCTCCTCCCCTAGGGGTGCCTTGGGTATATTGGAGTTGAACGTCATTGGAAGTGTCACTTATTCATCTTAGCGACCCCGAAACTATGGATTCCACATTAATGTCGGTCGTTTTACATGCCACCCCCTTCCTACCCCCACCTCTAGGGGTGCAATTGGTGTCTTGGAGTTGAACGGCATTGGAAGCGTCACTATTCACCTTAGCGACCCCGAAAACTATGGATTCCACACTAATATCGGTTCTTTTCGATTATTTTTACATGTCACCCCCTTCCCACCCCCACCCCTCTGGCGGTGTCAGAGGTGTCTTGGAGTTGAATGGCATTGGGAGTGTCCCTATTCGTCTTATCGACCCCGAAAACTGTGGATTCCACACTAATATCGGTCCTTTTCGATTATTTTTACATGTCACCCACTTCCCACCCCCACCCCTCTGGCGGTGTCAGAGCTGTCTTGGGGTTGAACGGCATTGGGAGTGTCACGAATCATCTTAGCGACCCCGAAACCTATGGATTCCACACTAATATCGGCCCCTTTCGATTATTTATACATGTCACCCCCTTCCCCCCCCCCCCCCCACTCTCTGGCGGTGTCAGAGGTGTCTTGGAGTTGAACGGCATTGGGAGTGTCCCTATTCGTCTTATCGACCCCGAAAACTGTGGATTCCACACTAATATCGGTCCTTTTCGATTATTTTTACATGTCACCCCCTCCCACCCCTAGGGGTGCCAGCGGTGTCTTATACCGACAGTATTTCTTTCGAGATAGCAAGTGATACGTGTTCCATGTTTGATTGAAATCGCTCCAGGCGTTCGAGAGTTATGCTGTAACAAACATACACACACATACATCCATTTTTATATATTAGATTACTAATTATGTTGTTTGCTACAGTGTTGAATAAAGAATGTTAATGTAACTGGTTTAGACCTGAATAAAGGCATCTTACCAGTATATTTTTTTGCACCTTTGTTGCGAAACATTTTCAGAAACTTTTCTTCCTTTTCCGACCATAATTTCGCACCTTGAAATCCTTTCCCTATTAAATTAGGTTTAATTAACTATCATGTTAAGAATCGGATTATGAGAATCAATAAAATAATATTATAGCATGCAATAATTTACATTTGCATCAAAGTAAGGCATCTAGGCTTTCTACAGCATGTCTCTGGATCACATCATCAATGAAACTGTCTGTGGGTTCCTCCTCCCCCTCAGCAGTTGACACCATCACACGAGCTTCAAGTGTATCCGGATCTATATTATTTCTAAATTTAGCAGTTAAGAAAACAGGCGATAATTTAAACGGGTTCATAGTTTTTACTTTTATTTGTAAAGGGGACTGAATCAGTGCTTATCACAACGAAAAAAACCAACAGAAAAGCAATTAAATTAAAGAGAATGAAAGACCGCCGAAGTGAATATGGTTGCAAAATGTCTTAGGTATTGTCCGAATACTCTGCCAGGTTACTGAACTTTTAGATAGGGACCTCTTTACTTCCCCCCTCTCCCCCTGAATTCATCACTGGGACCTACTGTTTAAAGTGGGATCTGAATCTCTATGTTCATCCAGCAGCTATCGAATCGGGAACCCTTTCATTACAAGCCGACAACGTTATCAGTATGACATCCACCAAAACTAAATGCTGAGAACTCTAAGGCCGTGTCCGAATCGGCAGCAGATGTCACCTAGAGCACCGTTCCATCCAGGACCTCAGCCAACCTCCGTTGTCCGAATTGGCGGCAGACGTGGAGTCGGAGCTGGGAGGCGCGACAGATGCAAGCTTGAACTCGCTGTGGTCCTGCGCTTGGCAGCCATATTCCAACTTTCACTTTGTGTACAGACAACAGCTACTGAATAGACGATGTAAAAACTCAGATACTTGGACATTTTATCGATAATACTGAATGTAGAAAAATTGTAAATGAAGAAATACACAGTCCGTCCATTGGGAAAGGTGACTAATGAGAAATGAAAGATAAGACGTTGTGGACTGGTACTTTACAACAACGTTTATTCAAAATAGACACCTAGTGAGTCAATACATGCACTAAAGCGGTTGTAGAACTTTGTGAAGCAGTCTTGGTACTCCTGTTTCGGAATTGCCTCCAAAATCCTGGTCGAAGCTTTTTGGATGTCTCGAATGGTGTCGAAACGCCTTCCTTTCAACGCCAATTTCAGTTTTGGAAATAGCCAGAAGTCGCATGGAGCTAAATCTGGAGAATATAGGAGGTGATTGAGCTCCACTATCTCTAATTAGGCCAAAAACTGGCGTACCAACTTGCTCTTGTGCACTGTTTCATTGTCGTGCAACAGAGACCATGAGCCCTGTTCCCGATATTCAGGCCGAACTCTACGAATCCTGGCCTATAGACGATGCAAAATACCCACGTAATACTCAGCGTTCACAGTGCGATTGTCTGGAGTGAATTCCTTGTGGATGATGCCTTTGGAATCGAAGAAAACCGTGAGCAGGGTTTTGATTCGGCTCCTCTGCATGCGCACTTTCTTCGGTTTTTGGGAGCCTGGACCCTGGACCATCACGAAATCTTGCATACCACTTCAACACGTTCTTACGACTCAATGCCTCACTACCGTAAACAGTTTAAATCATTTGAAACGTCTCTGTTGCACTTTTACCCAATTTGAAACAGAATTTAATGTTTCCGACCGACGTTCAGCAGGTACTGTCAGTACTACAAGGGGACATGTAGATTCAAACGACTTGGACGTGACTTCGACGGCACGGGAGAGCAACGGAGAGAACGGAACGGAGCAACTGCCAATCCGGACACGGCCTAAGCCTGGCCCTCCTAACATAACAATTCCTAACCTACAATTCAACTTAGTCTAGTAATGCATTTGTGGTTAGTTTAGGAGGGCCAGGTTTAGAGCTCTTCGCATTTAGTTCTGGCGTTTGGTAGAAGCTGGTTGTGCCCCGCACCAGACCCAATGACATCGAGGATGCACACAATAGAAAGCAGTGATAGTCAAGGTAACAGAGATTGGAACTATAAACTATTCTTTCCTTCGTTTCCTCTCTTAGAGAATAAGATTCAATTGAATTTTTTTTTTAAAAAAAGCTCTATCTTTACGTCAATTTTCAGGTTTCTAATTTAGACGACACGTGAAGATATCGTCTTAAACCATTAAGTAGAGAGATTTAAAAAAAGACGGTGTTAAAAAAAAAAATATTCTCCTCCCTGATTGAAGTGGAATAATGTGTCGTTACAAAAGTTGGAAGACATCATAATCTTGTGCGCGAGTTTCTGGGTGATGACATCAGTATTAAAGACATCATGTTCCTTTTTTATAGCAATTTTCCGGGCTACGTACGTGACAAGAGTAGAGACCATCTCTGTAGTTCAAAAAACTCTCGGCAAAAAAGACAGAAAATTACGTGTGATGGTTGTATGAACGTACCCTGGTTTACAAGCAGATTAACGAATTTCCCTCATCGAGGGTAGATGACCATTTTTTAAGCTCGAAGTAACACTAGGCTGATAATTTTAGATGTAGTTTTCTTTGTGTGTTTACACCGTTTCACGTAAATGTTCTCCATGAAGGAAGCCCCGGAGGTAAAAAAATGCTCCATTATGAGCCCCCATGAAATTGTCTAGAGACACCGAGAAATTTTTTAGTAATCACTCACATACCCCTTATTAAGAGTGAGAATGTCCATTTTTCACGTCCCTAGCAACGTTCATTTCCAGGGGCGAGAAAACCTAAATTATTTCTCACAGTTCAATAACACAGATGAACCAATTGCTAGTTTGAAAACGTGCTTCAAACATGAGTGACCAGATATATATAGATATTGGTAACCTAACACGAAAGTATCTACATTGTGTCTGTTTCAATAAAATGTTTAGAGCTATAACAGTTTTTTCGAGTTTGCCATGTTTGTTGTTGACCATGGACACGGACGTTGCTAGGGAACTTATAAAAGGGTTATTTTCGCCACGATACCTACGGTAAGTATACTTGAATTTTCGTACTTCAAGATTATGAGCGTCAGAATTTATTACAGATGCAAGGTAGGAATTTGCGGGTAATTACGGAAAACAATCATTTTTCAATTATGGTTAAATATGTGAAAATGACAAAATAAGTAAATATTGATTTTGCAATTTGGTGTTCCCATTAAATTAGTTTATAAACATGAAACATATAACTATTTTGAAACTGACATTATTTACCCAGTTTATTATTAAGTAAATAGAGTAACATTTTAAGTGATAAATAAATAGTTGCAGACTACGTCAAGTAAATATTCGTAGCTGAAAAGAGTTTCGGTTCCTTAAAATATTCTGATAGATCATTGAAAACTGTGAAACAAATATTCCCAGTACTACGAAATGGCTAGAAACAATGGCAAGTAAGCATTCCTAACCTGAGCAACACTTGAAAGTAATACATTAGAGATGATCTGTGTTAACAGCAAATGTTACGGTCCTACAGCTGACAAAACTTTTCCGCAAATTCTTAACGCATGCATGTGCTATTTACCAGTCAAAGTAAAGTCAGAATCTGCTACACCTAGCGTTGAATTTTAAAGTAATGAGCGCTCATGACAAACACCATTTACCCAAACATAAACAAATGTGCGACTGATCGGATTTTAAAATTCGAACGCGACACATTATTCATTACAATTTTACGCTTTTTAGCTTACCACGAAAGCTCATCCGTGTTCAAAGTTTACATCAACAACCTACCCAATCAATTCATCGGGATAAACCTTCGGTCCATTATACTCTACCAGCATTATCAGTAAAACCCGAGAGAGAGCGTTATGATAACACACACACAATGTTTGTCAAAGGATATGCAGGCACGCACCAGGAATGATAAAACCCGACCATAACAGTTTTCAGACATGGAGACAAAGAGGTCGTTGCCAATAGGGACCCATAAATAGTGGCTAAATTCAAAGCTGCCTCTCCCATATTAAAGAAGCTCGTATGTACATAAAACAGAGGATCGCATATTGGTTAATGGTATCCATAATCCTATAGAGAAACACCGACCATGTGTGTATGTGTGGAAAGTTGGGTCGTTTGGGGATGCAAACACTGGGGGCAACAGAATTTGCAAGCTATTTAGGTAGTTAAGCGCATGGCGTTTTCGAAATTCTGCATAAAAACCCGCAGTCGAAAATGAAAACCATGCCTAGGAATGTACCCAAAAAGTATTTACTGAAAAATTATACTTTTCCTGAAGGAATTAGAAGTCACGTTGATTCTCAAAACAACACAGTTAAAGTCCCTGAACGTTTCACACATAGTTTCATCCAATTCAACGAATCACAGAGGAATTCGATTCAAGCGAAACGAATCACAAGGGATGTGATTCAACCGAAACGAATCACAAGGAATTCGATTCAAGCGAAACGAATCACAAGGAATGCGACTCAACCGAAACGAATCACAAGGAATGCGATTCAACCGAAACGAATCACAAGAGATGCGATTCAACCGAAACGAATCTCACAGTATTCGATTCAATTGAAACGAATTACACAGAAAGGGATTACACCGAAACAAATCACACAGAAACGAATCACACAGAATTCGATTCAACTGACACGATTCACATGGAATGCGATTGAACCGAAACGAATCACATAGAATGCGATTCAATTGGAACGCATTCACATAGAATTCGATTAATCTGAAACGAAACTCACAACTGAAACGAGCTACACAGAATTTCATTCAACTGGAACGAGTCACAAGAGATGCGATTCAACCGAAACGAATCTCACAGTATTCGATTCAATTGAAACGAATTACACAGAAAGCGATTACACCGAAACAAATCACAACAGAATGCGATTATGATTCAATTCTGTGAACACCACATACTTCTGTTCAACTGATATTTTAACCAAAGAATTTGGAATTTCAATTCACTTTAGCGGATCATTTTAGCAAGGAATAGTATCCAGCAATGGTACTCCATTATTACATATGGATCATAAACCTTTTTTCGAGCAAGGCCTCATCTCCAGGAAAGTATCAACTTGGGGAAAGCTCCGGCACCTACTAACCTGTTGGGTGAGATGAGTCAAGGCAAATGGATCGTAAACCTTTTCCTGCTCTCACAAAAATAGGCAATAGTTAGGCTGGAGAGGTAAATGAACAAACCGATCTCTAACTACAACCGGTATTATATTCTATCAAATATTACATATGCGGGTGGAATGCAAACTTAGTTGAGAAATGTAAGATTATCATTCCTGGGCAAGCCCAAATAACTCAAGTTAGCTTTCAATGCGCAAATTAATTTTTAAGACAATGTTATGTTTAGTGAAGAAGGGAATATTGAAGTTGTTCAGAGAAAGAACGTTTCCTACATATTGAATCTTCCAGATGTTTCTTCCTCGTTCTGAATATGAAGATAGTCACTGCCATCTGTAGTCGTTCTATTCAGGTCACAAAAATATCCATTTCGGTTCACATACGTTCCGACTGGAGAACTGAACCAGAATATAACACCACAAGGAAAGGTGAAACCCGTCAGTATTTTCCCCACAGAACGGGACTAGCCGGAAAAATGTTGGCCAGTCTGAAAATAATTAAAATGCTCTATCTCCAGGTTAATCTCCAGAGATTCGCACTTGATAGCGTGACAGAAAGGTAAGCCAGGGATCCCAGGTTCGAACTATGGTTTGAATAAATTATTATGTTTGTCCTTTAATTTGTTTCATTAGTTCATCATTCATACAAATGTTTACGATTAACCCTAGAGGGAAGAAGGAACGTGAAATATCCGAAATAGAAAAAAAACATGGAACAAACAATAAGAAAGAAATCCTTGAAAAATGCAAAGATTTTGACATCAGGCTTGTGTTTTTACATTGTGTCCTTTAATGATGTAATCAGTATTCTAGCGCAATGGTTATCACAGCGCGCTAGGACATCAAGGTTTCCGGGTTCGAATCCTGGTATGGGGCCGGAAGTTATTCATCATTAGAGACCGGATTCTAAAGTGAAAAAAAATCCTCTAAAAAGGAAAAAAAAGGGGAAATTATTGCCAAAAAAGTGTGGAAAGGACTATAGTTTATTTTTGCACTCCACTAAGAATATTATTTTAAATGAAAGCACAATATATACTATTCATATATAAGAAGGGATACATTAGTACGAAATTTAATCTAGGCTATCCCTTTTATATATGAATGGTATATACGTATTGCGCTCTCATTTAAATAGTATTTTTAGTGGAGTGCAAAAATAAACTATAGTCCTTTTTCATTTCCTTTTCTTAAAGGTACAGTACAGTGAACAAACTTCCTTGCAACAGCTTACCGCATTCTATAGCTTCCTGCCACTTGCACCTGGCTTCGCCATTTCATTGACACTCAATACCGTTCTCACTGTCACACAGATAAGTTAAAACTATTCTAAAAAACTTCACAATAAAAGTCTAACTCTACCAGAGAAGTGCACTTTCAACCCAACAGACGTGCCTCTTACAATGCGTTTGTTGCAGCGTAAGCCCAGATCGCATTGTTGCAACAATCGCTGCAACGTACTCCTAACACTCATGGAGGGAAGGTAAGGTAGAAGGCGCTTGTTCTTTCCTTCCTCTGAACTGCACCAAATAGACAATTTTTTAATGTTTATTAGAGGAAATACAGTCGTACAAAATGTTTCATATCTTGTCAAAAAAGGGACCGATGAAGATGTTTTTAAAAAGAGGGGGGAAAAGTAATGCAGGCTGAAAAACTAGCCAATGAAGGGAGCAGAAAGGAAAATGTTTTGAAAAAGGGGGAAAAAAAGGGAAGTCAAAAGCATGTAATCTTGATCGTGAAAGATAATTATTAATACTGTTGTTATTTATTACATGATCCCTGTTCAAAAATAAATGATTTCCCTTTAAAATCTGATCTATATTCATCATATTATCACTCACCCTCATCGTCGCAATTAGCGAAAAGTGGAAGGAAAGAAACGCTAAATATAAATCAGTATTCATAAAAGAAGCCTAGCATTAAGTGGCCACAGTGCGAGAGGAAAAAGTGGCAACATTGGGGAATCAACTATCCCTCACGCCCCACTAACCGACGCTACTAGGCTTTAGTATACATTCTCTCTCAATTTCCTTCGGCATTCTATTCCTTACAGCCATTGTTAGAGTCGAATTACTTTCGTAACATCTCCAGCGGACTACGCGAGTCTGTCTAGCGAGCCTAGTGGGCGTGTAGAGCCTAAGCAGGGGGCTTAGCGATAGGTTCTGGGTTGAGATGACGTCAGCGGCTCGCTTCGTTGATTGGCTGCTTCGTGAGTTGTGACTCGTTCCGAAGCTTCACATGCATAACAGTCAAAGCTGTTACGGAAATAATCTTCCTTCTACAGCCACTACAATGGTCGGAATGGTTGTCGCGATTCGATTGTGTGCACACTTTTTAACGTAAAAGTTACTTCACACGGCTTGCTTCTTTGTGACGCAAGTTCTTACGTTAGACAAGTTCAGAGTCTCTTTTAAAAATCATAGTCATATTTATTATTACCGCATATTTTATGATTTTAGCTTTATACATCCGTGCTCTTTAAATTTCTATTATATCTTAGAAATAATACGGGAATTGTTTTTGAGAAGTTAAAAAATTTACGTGACGTTTGAGGTGAAAGGATTCTCGCAAACTAGAGTTTTAAACAAAGGTACAAGGAAGACATTAGATGGATATTTCCTCCTTCGTTCAATAAGAATGGTGGTCCCAACACAAAATCGGTGCTGATGAAGATATGCTCTAAAAGCAACGCCATCTACGAGAACATTTCTAACTTCACCAAGACGAGAGACCCACAAAAACCTCCCACCTACTCCACCCGAACGTCAACTTTGGGCTTGAAAAACTTCCAGGAAACACCAAGTTGACGCTTGTGTGCGCAAAAGAGGAATATTGATCAACACGAAATATCGTGTGGGAAGAGAAAAGATGAAAGGTGGAAGGAGAGGTGGGGGAGAGAGAGAAGTTTTTGGAAATTCCCTGACTTGCATCTTAGCCCGATAAGGAAATGACGAATGGCTCTCCTGCAAGGCGTCACGAAGGGGGCTGTCGCTATGTTTAAACTTCCTTGAGTTATGTTTTTAGAGAAATCAACTTCACACCGAGGGGGAAAATTGGCAGAGGCAGGTGATGGGCAGGTGAATCGGCTGCGTCGGCTAAAGAGAGGAGGAAATTTTCTTTCTTGGCTAAGTAGGAAGCTTGGGTGATGTTTGCTCAGGTGTTGCGTGTTCTTAAACGACATTAGGATGCCGAAGAGTGCCAATGTACGAGAGGAAAAGTTTAGGATTGATACAGACATGAAATGAGACTTGTTTGAGTGTCGTCGTGGGCTCTGGATAAGGAAGCCTGATTCAATCCTCGGTCTCGTCTCAAGTTCCTAAAGCCTCTCACGTTCTCGGTCTGGTATCTAGTCTCGGCTTGGACATAGGTGTTACTTTAAATTTGTCTCTTCATGAATTTCACATAATCATCATACACGCTCATCGTTACTACTGGTAAGCAAGCTACGTAAAACAAGCAAACAAGACCCGCTACCTAATAGGCCCATACGAACAGACATAAAAAGTGAATAGACACACCGTGTCTTAACAAAACAACAAATATTTCACCAAATAGATTGCTCACTTCAAATTTTGTCACAGTTTTCTTGTATTAGATCAAGAATTCCGCAAGAGAGAGAGATAAGAAAACTGGAAGAAACAGATAGACAAAAAGACAGAGCAATGGGGTGAGGGAAGCAGAAAGAAAATAAAAGAAAGGAGAAGAGACGGTAAGAGGGGGAAAATAGGATAAGATAGAGGGAAATGGAGTAAGAGAGAAAGAAAAAGAAAATGGAGGTAAGATAAAAATAAAAAGAGGAAAAGGAGGTAAGATACAGGGAAAGAGGAAATAGAGATAAGAAGAAAGAAAAGAGGAGAAATGACGGTAAGAGAGAGAGAAGGAGACAAATAAGGAAACGGAGAAAGGGTGTAAGATAGAAAGAAAGATTGGACATGGAGAAAAGAGAGGTAAGGTGGAAAGGAAAAAAACGAGAAAAGGCTGTACGATATAGAGAAGGAAAAAAAGGAGAAAAAATTGTAGGATTGGGAAAAAGACAAAGGAGAAAAATGTAAAATAGAAAGGAACATGAGAAAGGTTAGATAGAGAAATAGGAAGAGAGAGAGAGAAAAGAGAGAGAGAGAAAAGAGAGAAGATAGCAGACAAGAAAACTAATGAGAAACACAAAGAAAGAAATGGAAAACAAACGAGAGAGAAAGAGAGAACAGCTAAGAGAAACAGGGGAAAAAGAAAACAAAATAGTGGAAGCTATAACCACCGAATCAGAGCCTACTAGAAAATCTCCCGTCCACTACTGAACCCAACCGAACGAAACGAAACATCCTGCCTGCGCCACACGCAAGAGAAACGGGAACACGAGCTAGTTTCAGGAAAACCAGGATCCAAGGAATCATATTACATCGCAACGCAGCTCCTCCGAGTGTGAAAAACCTTCACAGTTGCCTACCGAGAGAGACGGGACCTGCCCGAGGCCCTCCAGATGAACCCAGCACGGCGCTCTCCACGCTACTTCAGATAATTCCAACGCTCATTGTAAGGGAATACCATTGTGAGATGGAACACTTCTTGTGGAAGGCTGGGAGCACAAGAACATGCCCTTTTGTCTTGGAAGAAATGATAATAAAAAGAAGAAGAAAAAGGATCTTGAATCACAAAGGAAGCATTAGGGAAAGCAAATAGACGAGGAGTTCTGAAACAAAGAACAAGTGAACGTGGGTCGAGAAGAAACTTTTATTTTCGCTGCCAAGAAGTCATCTTCTAGATTGAACAAGACAATTTTTATCTTTTGGGGGGCAGAAGAGAAACTGCAAACAAAATGAGATATCCATGGTTGAAAACTTTCTTTCTCTCTTCGACTTTTTGTTTTCTCCATGTCTGTTCGATGTCAGGGAGAACGGAATGGTGCTATCTTTAATAAGGCAGATAATGATTTCCACCTGAACAAAACCAAAGCGGAGAAAGAAGTTTTTAAACACGTGAGGCCAAACATATCTCCTCTCCAGAGTTGCACAGACAGGTGGGGCATTACTTTGGGTAACCTTAATCATGCTGGCCTATAGGAGTGGATGTGATTCCATTTTGAGCCGACCTGCGTGACGATGTGGTTAGCACAGCCTGCTACGAAGCCAGGGGTCCCGGGTTTGGACATGGGTGTTCTGAGTTTCCCTTCTCGAATCTCGAAGGCGAGGATGGGTGTTGATATTATGAAATTGATGAAGTGCAGAAAGAGAACCTTTATGTAAACTATTTTAATTATTATTATATTAATAATATTGGAGATGTCTGCTGTACAGAAACACACACACACACACACACACACACACACATGCATATAAGTAAATAAACTTATGAAAAAATCTCAAATTTCAAGAAGCAGTTTTTTGTAACAATTTTCCAAGATGACAGGTTTCCCCAAATATTTGGATGGCGTTTTATTTTAATGTATTATTCACTACACCATTCCAAAAACAATTTTTGTTCCAATTATTTCATGATATATCAATATTTTCCCTCAGTTGCCTGTACTATAAATGATTGTCTTCTCTGCACTTAATCAGTCTATGAACTAACTCACGTTTCGGTAAAAACTTAGTTCGCAAACCATGAGAAATGTTAGCGAAACAAACATAATAGCCTCAGGAAAATTCTGCCACGAAATTACTTTCCCGCCATTTTTATACGTTACTGTAGTGTTGCCATGGCAACAAAAAAAATTAAGGTATTGCAATTCCACTGTACCATGCTTCCACTGCCACGCAGCCAAGAGCAGTAGCCAGATACTCAAATTAGTCTAAGTGACCGGGCTGTCTTGCCGGGATTTTGAACGTGGCTTTACTAATAAACTTAACTCCTGGTCTACTCGTGATGTAATTAAATCTTCCTAGCTCCGTGAAGCCTCCTGCGTAGAAGAGAGGTGGTCACCAACGCACATGATTGCTAAACATATTACCTCCGACCTCCAGAGTTCAACAAGGCTTCGTAGATTCCCAAGGGCTTCCGGCAAGAGATAGTTAGCTTATTAAGTTCCCGCCATAAAATCACAACTAAGGTGCAATCCACAGAGGAGGATCCGTAAGTCATTTTTGCGTTTGGGTCGGAATTTTTTGTGAAATTCTCACAAATTTGTACTGGAGCATATTGCTTGTAAGTTTCAAAAAAATATAGTTTAACAAAAGTTAATGTATATGCTGCAAATTAATTGCATAAAACTGTTAACGTCATCTGTTACACAATTCTAACCATGAGGCTAAATTCAATCACAGCCTTTTCCACTAATGTGGCGAATGTTAGACTTGGAGGGTTTAGCTCTGAGGGAAATCAAGACAACGGGCTTGTCCAGGTCCGGATCTAGTGGGACTTGGGGGGCATCATCCCTGGGCCCTCATCTGCAAGGAGCCTCCATATAGTAAAATTGCCTCCACAGGGGCCGATTACGAGGTATTTGAAATGTGGTAAGAAAAAATATACTAACAATCGGACATAACTTAGCCTGGAAGATAACTGAAATTGTATGCTTCGGAGTCTCACGATGTTGCTAGCCCATGACCTCAATATACAGTAAACATCAAGTGTGTTCTTGCCCCTCAGTCAGTAGCGGCGAATGGGTGCCAAAACTGGGGTGGGAGCAAGGACAATTCACTTTCTCTTGGTAGACAATGCTTAGTAGAGTCCTGCATAGGACAACTTTTGCTCGCTCGAGTGCATATAATGGAATATCATTTTAATGTGACAATGGTAGACACATGTGTAAAATATCCGTACTGGCAATTTCAGCCCACAATCATCTGTTCCATTTTCATACGTAGGAACATCTGGCGTGAAGTCGCATACCGCCTGCACATCTGTTGCATCTTGCAATGAACATACGCGGAGATTCCTTGAAGTCCATGAAAACTTGATAAGTTCGCCTATTCTTTATTACGATCAGCAGTCTCTCGTATATACATTAAGCACTGATTCGCACTGATTTTGAAACTTCCTTAGTGGTGGCTTTTCGTACCGGTCTCCCTGTGCACCGAGTTTATTAAATATATTATGTAAATTATTGCTGTCATTTAATATGTATTATTCTCTTTGTCATTTTCTTTTAGACAAGGCCACAGAGGCAGGAACACGCCTGCTTTAATAAATACTATTATTATTATTGTTATTAAGACAAACAGACTAACATATTTTCGAGGCCAGCTCTACTCCAATCCAGAATTTTTCTTACTTCGCGTCGCTTTTCTGTCACTCTAAGCTAACCGCAACGACGAGAGTTAAAGATAATGCGATGGCACTGATGAAAGGGAACTCACAAAGAAAAACCCGTGCCGAGACTCAAACCCGGAACCTTCGTTGAACCTTACGTGCTTCTAGACGAATGCATCAATCTTGCTGCGTGGCACTACAATCGATGTTGCGCCATAGTGTACGACAATTATTTTGTTTGTTTCTTTTTAACTCTAGCTTACCAGATGGAGAAGGGCACCTGTCAGGCTCAATACTTCTTGTTTTTCGAATTTTTAACTGACAACATTTTCACACAAAAAAATGAAAATAAATTACATTGTTCTCCATGGTGTTCGCAATGTTTCTGTATTACTTTTGTTCATAGACATAAAATTCATGTACATAGGAACTGAACAGTGGCGGCGATTAGGGGGGGCGAGGAGGGCAGTTGCTCCCCCGCCACTTTTCGCCAATTTTGCCCCCGAACTATGCTAAATTTTATCTACAAAGGGAATACTGTCTTTGCCCCCTCTCAGTTTTGGCACCTTGCCCCCCCCCCCCGGATTTGGAACTCAATCGTCGCCACTGCATAAGAAGCAAAATCCACTTGGTGAGCGTATTTGTCATCCGCTTTTTATGTGTGTTCTTCATGACGCCAGCGACAGTGTACAATTATTTGGTAATAATAGTAATTTTTTATATTATTATAATCAACATAGAAATGAACCTATATAAACATAGGTATAACCTATGTGAGCATAAACAAAAAAAGCATTGATGACAAATTAATATTTTTTAGGGTGACACTCATTCAGTAATTGGTTACGTATTTTTTTATCACTGATGGTATTTTTTTAAATATTAGAATTAATATATAACTACACCTACTCAAATAAGAAAGGGAGCAGTAATTCGATAGCAAAATATATTTTGTTTTTTTAAACTTTCATAATAAAAAAATTGTTAACCTCTCAGGTAAGTTAGTTCCTCGTGCAGCATGGGGGAGCTAGATTTAACTCCATTTTATGCACAGAAAGGCAAACTAGGACAGGACCTACAGTTTGAAGTGAAATCCGACCACTGTGACATGTGCCTCCACGGACATAAAGTAAAAACCGGGATCAGAACTATGTGCCTCCACCGGATGTCGAACACGGGACACTTTTATTAAAAAGCAACTACGTTACCACTACGCAATCCAGTAGGTACTGCACGACAATGAGACCAGCGCCACTCCTCAATTTATCGTGCTCCACCGTTACAGGAGACTGTAATAAAAAGAGGCGTGGCTAACTGCCAGCGAAAGACGTACAAGGAATTTATTTTGGCTGAGGACTAGTTGACGATTCGTCTCCGCTGTTGAGACGCGGGAGAAGAGACGAGAGCGTTTCTCGTCGAAGCATCACGGACTCGTTTAGAACGGAAGAGGCGCCATCTTCCGTGACATGTCGGCCGCCAGACGGGGTGTCAAATTACACACTGCATAATTAGACAAAAAATGATTAATGGGACTCTGAGGACCTCTCTGTGTCTACATAACCGATTTTCGATCATAAATCATTTCTTTTATGGATGGCACGTTGTCTCTTCCAGAGATGATTTAGGAATTTTGAAGCTTCGAACCTGAAGGAGAGGTACGTTGGACCTAGGGTGACGGCAGCAAGTACAAAATCGCTATATGGTTCTTATTTCTAAATTCATAATTAAGGATATACAAGGTGTTCATAAAGTCCCGGTACCATTACAAAAAAACATAGCTCGGAAACTGAGGAAGAAGGTACTGTTCAAGCATGTCGTAGTAAATGTTACTGGTAATGTGTTTCTCGGCAAAGATAAATGGGCCTATCACTCTATCACACCCCCTCATTGGTCCAAGGATGTTCAACCTATTCCCTGGCCACCGCGCTCTCCTGATATCACACCCTTGGATTTCTTCTTCTGTGGGTATGTCACGATTGTGTTTACCGCACTCCTGTTCCAGATGTTGCTACTCTTCGAAGAAGAATAACGGAGAGTATCCTAACTGTTACTGGTGACATGCTGGGGCGTGTCGGGGCAGAAGTGGATTACCGCCTTCATGTTCTGAGAGCAACTAGAGGGGCGCACATTGAGGTGTATGGCATATAAACGTGGAGAGTTGTAGCTCATTTTGTAATGAACGGCATTGTTCTTGTTCTATTGCATGTAGTTTCAGAGGTATGTTTTTTTGTAATGGTACTGGGACTTTATGAGCACCCTAAATATCATTTCTAAAAAATCGATACGAGTCTCGTGTTGTTCGAGAATTTAATAAGTTAGATTGTAAGGTCGAAGAACCATTGTGTTGGCCCAACCAGAATACATAATTTACTGTTTGTGAACGAACGACCAGCAATCGTGCATCTTAGTACACAGTTCCAGTTCAGTCCCGGAGGGGGATAAAGTCCATATATTTTTATAAATATATTAAATTTACAAAATATATGAATAGTATATATTTTTAATTGCATATTACATGGTCCAGTTGTGTATATATTAATTTAAGGCAATGTGTTTTTAAAACTTCGTTACTATTTTCTGATAATTGTTATTTTTATCTGGTGCTTCCAACTGAGTACTGCATTTCACAACAGCAGCTAAATACGTATGTCAGTTCCCTTGATTTTTAGGGAAACAAGGACAGGGATGACCAACGGAGATGGGGGCCAGATGGCCTATTCCTGGATATTTTCCTTTCGTCTCCCACTTTTTCTTTCATCCACTGTTTCTCAATTTCTTTCCATTGCATTCTCCCTATTCTTGTCTTTCATTATCTCTCTGCCTCCATATTCAACTGTGTTTTTTTATTTTTCGTCGACTAAAATATTTCGAAAATTTCTAATACATGTTGTTTGGGTGGACTACACCCCTCCTCGCTCACCTAGTGTCGACGCCAATGCACCTGGCGGTTGTGCACGGAAATTCGGTGTGAAAGAAGCCTTAGAGTAAAAAAAAATATCCTCCCTAGGATGTAGATTGATTATGTTATTTTACGTCGCCTTTCTGCCAATTTTAGCTAATCGCGACGATGATGAGATGCGCGGACAATCGCAAATACTTACGATCGACACAACACAATTTTTTCAGAGGATTATCCTGACTGCAGGTCCAGTTGCCAGAACCTCGTTAGTCTGCAAAATGCAGTCCAGGATGTACTATACTCTATCCCGGGAATCTGTAGAGCAAGGCCACGCATATTGGTAGAGAAGGGAAGAGAGCGAAGCAGTACGCGCCGATGCAAACAACTGGTACCTGGTAGCTGCAACAGCTTCAACCCGTTCCCTCGTACGTGTTCATTGGTCGAACCATCTCGAGTCACTACTTACGCAGAGACTTGTTTCCGTTCGCTCGCTCCAAAGATTCCATGGACAGAGTATACGTGAAAGAGAGGCTAGCATCAGCAAGGTCCACCCCTTACACTCCCGACCCCAGGAAGTAAATGTGCAACAGTTACTCAGAAAAAATACCACCGTAACTTGCAAGACACTTTTACTCACCATGACGTAGCTAACACACGTCCCAACATCGACACTACTTCAGCTCTCTTGCAACAAAAAGCACTAAACAAACAATGCACATTTTACACAGAAAAGAACCGTAACTTAAGATAGGGGGGAAATGGTGAAAACAATCACGAACACATGTTCCACTTACTAGAACTAGCTGTGCACTGTTTTTTGTTCTTGGACGCGATCCAAAATTGCCCTCTGAATAAACGAAGCTCGGTTGACGTACGTAAAAAATGCTCATATCGCGCTTCTTTTTTTTCTCTTATCGACTTGCACCGCCAAGGACGTGTTCCTGGCATTGTAAAATGGCGGCATGTTACGACTCTGAATGCCTCGTTAAGTGCAGAACAATGGAAATCATAATTAAGAGATGTGAGCAGGCAGGAAAAAATGTGATTCCCATGCGCTTTATGTGCAAAGAATAAGTACAGAAGGAATATGAAGATCTAACACGGGTTTTCTCGCCACAGGTCAGTCCACAGCTGTTTTCTGGCTCGTTGAACTTGATTGCAAGGGTTAGCTTCAGTCTCTAAGCATGATTTCACACCATTGCAGCATGCTGCATGCGCTGTGCTGCCTGGAAACATGCTGCATGCGCTGTGCTGCCTGGAAGTATGCTGCATGCGCTGTTCTGCCTTGAAGCATGCTGCTTATTTTATTACAAGTAGAGGGCGCCACGAATTATGTTGAGCGAGTATTGTGTGCTAAAACATATATTTCCTTACAAACTTAAAAAATACAAGTATAATTTCACAATTTGCAAGTTGCTTTACACAAATTTAAAAACTATACGAATGTTCCTCTCGTTCTTCTGAATATTTTGCGTATAGATACTTTTTCCACAACCAACCAGATAAAATTCTTCCACAAGGGGATTCGGTCATTATAAGGATTATCAAATAAGAACAGTAAGAGATCGGTTTGTTTATTGAACTCTCCAGCCTAACTATTGCCTATTTTTGAGGGAGCAGGAAAGGTTTATTATCCAAGGATTATCAAATCAAGACACAGGTGCAGAAGATGCTCACATCCAAAGTGACGCAGAATGCTAAATTAACAATCAACCCACATAGAAGTCAGAGCAACGAAACTTCATCTAAATAGAGCCAAATATATCGGGTCAGTCCTGTGCATAATTACACCAAAACAATTTGATTGCGGTGACCAATCATTTGTTTGTCGCTCATTTAAACAAATGATTGATTACCAGAAAGTATTTTTGTTTATTCCAAGCTTTTACTCTGTGCACACCAATAAAAATTCACACGATCACAATGTAATTCATTACACAAGTTCAAAGGTCAGTATGTATTCTCAGCACAAGAGAAATCTCTAAGGTTTAAAGTTCAATTAGACTAAGATCAGAACTGCTACGACATCCCACTGGCACACTATTGCATATATTATAGCTTTATTTCAACACGGGCATTATCAAAATGCATGGAAAGAGACGAGAATATATTACTCGATACAGAAAAGGCACTCTGAAGCCGGAAAGTAAGGGGCCAATACGCCTCCTTCTCCATCTAGAGAAACTATTCGAAAGAACACTTCCCATCAGATTTATGAAACATGTCTCCGCCTCTACCACACCATGAGTTTGACTTTTGGTCTGACTGCGGATGTGCCTACACGTACCTTCCACAGCAGTACCTCTCAGCTGGTCCGAGTAGCTTTCGACAGACTAGAGTTGACATAAGTAAAGTAAGTGATCAAGTTTGACATTCTAATCTTAAACTTTTTCAGCAAGGTTTCCCAGACTGCAATGTCCGCCTCTTGCAATCTTATCCCAACAATGGCAACTTTTTTTCACTGTCCAACACCAGCGTTGCTACTTTCTTTACTATAGCTTTTAAGCAATGCCAAATGAGGAGATCTGTTATTCTGAATTTGGTTTTGCGTCACTGCAATACTAACTTGACATCATATTTGGTGACAACTTCGTAGCGTCTTAGTTAAGATTCACTTAAGGTTTTATATGAACTAACTAACTAACTATAGCCTTGTTAAAACCGAAGTGTTATGGCTGCAGCAACAAATGCCTCCCATCTGACCCTATACTGGGCAATATCAATCCAATCTTCTCCATCCTTACAGATTTCCTTCAGGTCCTCTCAACGTTATCAACCCATCATCGTCTTGGCCTTCCTAAAGGTTCCTATCATCAGGTTTCCCAAAAAGAATCCTGTGAACTCTTCATTCCTCTCCCATTTGTGCCACATGGCCTGCCCACCAAAGTTTTCTTGATTTAATTATTCTAATATTGACCACGTAAGGACGAATGATGAATGGAGGTTCAGAAATAACGAAGAAATAGATGGAATACTCGATGGACAAGATATAGTTAGATTCATAAAATCACAAAGAATCAGATGGATGGGGCACATCGAAAGAATGGGGGAGGAAAGATTGCCAAAGAAAATAATGAAAGATAGAATGTATTGAAAGAGGAGAAGAGGGAGACCAAAATCAAGATGGAGGGATGAAGTTATCCAGGACCTGAAGATGGAAATAAGATAATGGGAGAGAAAAATAAATATAAAATAGAGAAGACTGGAGGCACGTCGTGGAAGAGGCCAAGGCCCACCAGGGGCTGTAGAGCCGGATGGTAAGGTAAGGTAATAATATCTGGAAATGGAACATATTATGCAGTTCTAAATTATGTAATCTTCTCTACTCACGGGTCCCCTCATTCCCTTTAGGTCCAAATATTATTCTAAGGATTTTAGTAGTGGTATTTGTGGTACTATAAACTCGAGAAAGTACGAACCCTCCTCCAGCAGATTTGCTATACTTAAAACAAGCTCAACATGGCCATATGAGCTTTTTGCTCAAGTGTGGAACTCTGCATAATTCAAGATTTTTGTAAAAAATGCCCTCGGGAATCTCTCAGAAAGTACGAACCCCCCTCAGAAAGTACGAAGCCCCTCAGATACCCACACCCACACCCACCCACGCATATCCACTTCCGGTCCACTTCCGGTCCACTTCCGGTTTACTTCCGGTCCACTTCCGGTCCACTTCCGGTTTACTTCCGGTCCACTTCCGGTCCACTTCCGGTTTGAGTTCAATTGGCCACCAAGCTCAACTTATATATCTAATATTAAAACAATGTAATTCTTCTAGAATTGCTCCGTGACTCTCTCATTTCTTACATCATAAACATATGATTTTTCTCCTATGAGAATGACAGTACATATGGTGTCATCGGGTAAAGCCTCGTGGAATTCACAGATAATTTTAATGTTTGTCCTGTCATTCACCACAACTTGTTTCCTTTTTGAAGTGTTGATTACAAACATGGGTCTCCGTGCTTTGAATTCATCTGGAGTGTAATACATATCAGTATTGCCTGTAGTGACCCTCTTGAAAGCCGAAAATGCCTCATATAATTTGAGGAAATCATCCTTGGACATGTCTAAATTATAATTTTCTCTAGGAAATACCTCATTTCTGCCATTTTTAAGATATATGTTCTTGATGTTGCAGTTATCAAATTTACTTGAATTTTTTTCCTGATTATTGTGTCTTCCAGTCTGAAACAATACCACCACAAAATCAGGCATGTCGTATTGTATGCTGGAGAATGAATTTGTGGCATCAAACTCATAATAGGTACCAGCGGCAGGCTTCTGTACACATTGATATGTATAAAATTGCAGAGGAACCTGTGGATTTTTTAATATATCTGCTTTGTATTTAAGAGCATAACTGGCCTCATATTCAACAACCGGGATTCTTAGCTCCATAGTCTGAATAATGCATTTGCCTTCATCAGGTAAGGTATTAGGCAGAGCTTCTCCTGTAGGGTTTAATGTGCTGTACCTCATCAAAGCATTGTTATCATTTGCAGCTCTTCTAAATGTGATTCTTAAACCACCCTTCCACATAATATCTTTGTAATCCGAGAAGAATCCTGGCAACAGGCGCATAGGGAACAGCACTGTGTGGTTTTTAGATAATATTTTATCACCAGCCTCAAATCCACCTATTTTGTAGTAAGAAGCCTCGGTTTTGGATAATTTTAGTGTGGCCAAAGCTGTGGAGGTAATGCCGGGATAATCCACTCTGTTTATAACAACACCATGCTTTCTGATCTCAATTTCTGAGAAAAGATGCGGCACAAAATTATCCACCAATCTTATATTTGAATTTGCCGGATAATCTGTTCCATCGAGCTTTACAACATCAAATTTGATGTATAGATCTGCTCTGTGGGGGTGTATAAAGCCGTCCCCTACATCAAGATCAACCTCAATCTCTGTGTTGGGTTGATTTAAATTTGCAAATGTCCTCCTGTTTGGAGGGAATGATTGTAGCTCATAACTCTCAATATTTTCCATTTTTTCTTGTATGTATTTTTATTTAAATGTTAATCTCTATGATTGCAGTTGTTGTGGCTCCAGCAAAATCAATGTTTTATTGCCTGGCTTTTAATAAATTGTTGGAACACTGAATTATAAAATTCTTTGCCATTATCTGTTTGCAAATAGCGCGGTGATCTTCCTGAATGATTGATGATTGTCCTGATGGCTTCTGTAACACATTTTCCAGTCTTGGATTTGAGTGGCACAGCCCAGGCAAATTTTGAAAATGTATCTATTACAGTGAGTAGATACTTGTAGCCCTTGTTGATTTTGTCTAAGTTTTTCAACTGTCCACTTGCCATTTCAATCAAGTCGCTCTGCCATAAATCATCTATGCCTTTTGTGACTACTGGGAGTCTCTTAAAATTATGTCTGGCCTGTCTGTGTAATTCATCAACAACTAGACATAATATGTAAACAAGAATATTGCAACTATGGGGTGTTCAGCAGCTGAAACTGCAGGATTTTCTAAATATAATTTGTCCCCTATTTGTATTTTAAATTCCAAAGTGCCATCATCTTCAATATAGGCTGTTTCTAATGTATTGGGATCTGTAAAATCCTCTAACTCCACACTGGTGATTTTTACTTTGTTCTCAGCATTTGTTATTGATAAGGTAGGGTAGTGATGTGCCTGTGGTTGAAGCCAATATTTGATCTTGATTGGTCTCAATGTGCCCCCAACAAAAAACTGGTAATAAAATTGTGCAGGGGACAGCATATATATTTTGCCTCCTGGTGTAAATGGTGAATCATATTCTTTGTTGGGGATGCTGTACAATTCAAGAATTACTGTATGTTTTGGATTCTCGATTATGCCTGTTATTTCCTTTTCTGCTGTGAGCAATCTGCTTGTTACAGATTCAAGGTGCTCATTGATGGTCCTAACAACATCATCATGGCCTGGCTTGATTTTTATGTCCACAATAAGTTTCTTGTATTGTTGCACAATTTCTTGAAGCTGGGTGGCAAAAACAGACAGAGCATTTGCTTGATTGGATTCCATGGCCCCTAGCTGTTGCTTGATATTAGCTACAATTTGTTGCAAATTTTCAACAACTGCCAATTTTGAATTTTGAGCAGTAAGATCATGGACCTGTCTTCTGATATCCTCAAACAGGGCATGCAGTTCATTAATATGTTGATTGGTTGGTAGAGTGGCCACTGTCTGAGTGAGTTGTTTGATCTCTGCCTGGATATTCTTGATATCTTCTGATTTCAATATGCGATTCACTGCCCTCTTAATATTTTTAAGTTCCTGTGATGTGGGAAGATTTGACACAGTATTTTGCAAAAATTCAAGTGCCAATTTCACATTGTTTAATTCAGAAGCATCAGCCACATTTTGCATAGCATTTTGGAGCAGGGCTATATCTGCCTGAGAGGGTGTTGATTGTTGTAAAATTTCAAGCTTTGTTTGGATATCATCGATCAAGTGATGAAAATGAGATAGCTCAGATTCAGTGTTGAGGTTTTCAAGCTTTGTGATTTGGTGCTGGACACTAACAAGTGTGTCTACAATACCAGGCAGGCGAGTTTCTTGTACATTTGCCAAATCACTTTGCACTGCTGCTATGATACCTTCAAGATGGGTTATGGTACTTTGAATTTTTCCAAAATCTTCATATGTTTCAAGTTGCAGCTTAATATTTGCAACACTCCGAGTTATTGCATTCAAAGCATCAGAAGATGGCAAATTGTTCATAAAATTTTCAAGTGTCTCAATTTTTTCTTTAACCTCGGCTATGGCATTGTGCAGAGGATCCAGATTAGGTATCTGGAGTGACTGAATCTGTTCTTTTAGAGTGGAAATCACTAGATCAAAATCTTCTTGTGATTTTATGCTTTTGACAATTGTTTGGAGCTGTGCCTGGACATTATTTATCTGCTCTTCCAATTGCTGTTTCAATTGCTCAGAGTTGGTGGCCTGGGTCTTAAATTTTGCTTGAAGAGCTGCTACAGCTTCTTCTAAACTTTGAAAATTATCTAATGTGGCCAAATCAGTATATTTCTGAAGCAGCACTTTGAGTTCAGAATCAATTTTAAGAAGAGGGTCCATGCATTGTGATTGTAAATTTGTAATTTCTAATTGAAGACTGGCATTGAGTGTGGTCTGTAAAGCTTGTAAATCACTTCTTAATTTCTTGACTCTGACATCAAGCATCAGAATCTCGTCACTGTGATCTTCATGTCTTGTATGGCCAAATATATCATTAGGCATTTTTGTTTTAATGGTTATTTATTATAGAGTATCTGATTCTTAATTCTATAAAAAAGGGTATAAGCTTGTCATAAGATCCAGGGACCTCAATATATAAGCAGTCACCAGCAGAAACAGTATATACAGTGCCAGAAACCATGTTTGAGTGCTTAATTCTATAAATATTTCTCCCTACTGAAATTTTAACATCACCCTCAGGGGTTGTAATAAATTGCAATTGCCCACCTACAGGTAATTGGTAATGATTTAAATTATTGTTAAATATGTACAATATTTTGCCTGTTTCATCATCATTATCTGTAAGTATGCTGTTCAGATGAATAATTAACAAGCCACTCAGTTTAGACAGCATATCAGAAGAGGGTTGTGGTGTTGGTAGCTCCATAATACCTTGTTTCTTGAACCCAAATAAGTTCATAGGCGTGTTTATTTATTTCAAATCATGCTCTGTAATTGGGCATTGTTTCCCACTTTTCAAATCACAATGCCCCCAAGGTAGAGTATGTATGCAACATGATAAAATGCATCTCTTATCATCATGTGGGTCCAGGGCCACTTTTCTTACAACATTTGAAGTCAACAAGTGATCCTCACTCTGAATTCTATTTTCTGATGTTCTGATTGAACTCTGGGATTTGAGGCAATTTTTATAATCTTCAAATTGGAGATCTTTTTCAACAGTCAATCTGCCAATGCCCTTGGCTTTTTTGACAACAGCACCACTACATGTCTCAAAAGTGTACATCTTGGCACTTAACCCAGCAAATTTCACAATAGCATCACCACATGTCTCATCTTTTAACTTGCCAGGCACCTTTTTGTTGTGGGGTTGAATTCTTGTATGTTCACTGGTATCAAAATATTGAAACAATTCAGGCTGTGCCATATCTTGATAAACATCTTCTGTTTGAATATCAAGAATAAAACTATCTGTGTCCATGTACATCAGTTTTACACGATCCTTATAAAAAGGCTTCAGCACATCATAATACAATGTTAACATATGTAATTTGGACAATTCCAATATCACAGCCCCTACATAAATAGGTTTATCAAACTTAATCTTTGTTTTTATTATGTTGAAAAGTGCCATGTGCTCATCATAAATTCTTCTATAATTGAAGTTGGGCTTTGCAACCAATTTTTTGCTCCGGCTGGGGTCAGTAATTATTTTAACATCGGTATGTTTTCTGACATTTTCAATTGTTTTGCCATACACAGAATTCACCATCAATTTAAACAAGCTCTTATCAAATTGGCTCTTTGCAGATGTTCGAAGCTCTGTATTTGTATCAATGTATGGTTTCAACCATGTTGAGTGCCTGAACCTCAAAACTTTTCCAATTTTGGTCACTTGAACACCATGTTTCATCAGGAACTGGAGGTTTTTGTAATATATGACATAGCCTTGTTTCGGCTCCAGAGTCATCATGAGCTTCTTCTGTTTAGAGCCAGGTGAGCACTGAACCTCGGGAATTGGGGGCAGATCAGAAAATTTGTTGTGTACATTATCAGGAAATGTCAGATCAACCTCTAAGAAGAGGCCACAGTTACTGTCATCAAAATCCTGAAGATCCTCAATATTGAAATCTTCAACCCATTCAAGCCCTGCATATGGCAGTTTTTGCATCATAGCGTGACCATAGAGGTTGTTTGCATCTACATACAGTATATAATTTGATGGCCGTGCTGGATCATAATCAGGCATATGCTTGTTATTTGCTGTGGCATATCTCTGGGAACATTGCACCATCCCTCCTCTTATACATTTCTCCATAAACAGATACATATCTTGATCGTGGATCAGATCCAATTGCTTTTTGGTGTTGAAAAATGTTGCAGCCCATGCTAGACCCGGGGCACTGTAAAAATACACTGGGTCCAGTCCATAATTTTGCATGGAAGATTTTCTGAATGCCTGCAATATATCAGCTAAGAGGGTCACGTCAAGTTTCAAATATGCCATGTGATAATCACCAAATGTCTTGCATTTTAAATTGTTCCACATCAACTGAGCATGGTGATAATCTTCATCACTGATTCCAGATCCTCTGATTCTGCTGTAAAACTCTTCTTGTGGTGGCAGGGAACACTCATCAAATTTAGAAAAATCTGTAACATAGTCATATGGATATACACCCTTCCGCCTAATTAATTTCAGGTCCTGATTTGGAAACAATGCACGTGTGATTTTGAATTGATCATCAGATAATTGAGTGGCCAGTGTATCCAGGCTAGCAGATAAAAATCTGTAAGAATCAAGAAATCTTATGTGAATAGGAACACCATCAACTTTAATTATCTTGCTAATAGATATATATTTCTCATCATTTTCAGCTAAAATATTTAAATTCTGCTTCTCAAACCCCTCGTACCTGATCAGATGATGGAAATCATAATTGGATGCTCCATGGCAAAATATGGGGACAAATCTTGGTCTCTTGATCTTAATATTACAGCTATTACACAGGGCCTGTTTATATCGACCATCTGTATGAGAATGGTGATGTACCTTGATATTTGTATCTGAAAATTCAGAATCACATACCGGGCATTTTTCTGCATTGTTGAAATCCTCAATCTGTTCCTCTGTTAAAGGCAACATAGGTTTTGATTTTAATAAGATGTTATATGCTATGTCACGGCACTCATTTTCTATTCTATGTGCAAATATTTTGATGGCATCTGGTCCCATGTATGAAAATTCTTTACTAACAACACCATCCTGTACAACCACATAACAAAAGCTGGAAGGTTCATGTTGCTGGTATGGTGTACTTGAAGATTCTTCGGGATCTGGATTGCAGAATGCAAGAGATTTGAGATTTGATTCAGAATCCCAGACAATATATGCTGGGTGTTCCAACAAGGCTTCATACTTTTTGAATTTGCAATTTTCACTTGGATTGGGCATCACCATATGAACAGGTTTATGGTTCCCACAGTATTTCAGATGCTCAATTAACTTGTTTTTAGCAATTTCTGCACTCTCTTCCCGAACCCCATTCACCATTTTTTGACCATAAAATACAGTTAAACATCTTCTGCACAACTTGAATATTCTATTAAATTTGTCTAGTTGTGTTCTCACTAAAGCTTCAAGATTATGTATCAGAGTGTAATGATATGTACCATCCTTTTCAATTAAGAGCAGATCAATCGGAATTGCAGATTCATCATCAAGTGTACTGATTCTGAGAGGTTCTATCAAAGAATTGCCACGTCCAGTAGAACAAATAAAAACATTAATAGATAATTGCTTGCCATTGATGTGCCTGGCCCTTTTTTCAAATTTATCAATATTCTGAACAGACATTGGATATTCCAAACCCTCCATTGCATCGTCAAAAATATGTTCATGCTGTTTGTAATAACTTATTCTCTCAGGATGCCTTGAAACTAGAAACAAAGCAGCTAATATACACCACAAAAAGCATTTCTGGTCGGTATTTTCAATATTAACCACGGCTCTTCTGTTTTTAATATTGGCAGGTAATGGCAGATATGTAGATCCTTGTAATAGGCTGAATTCAGAAATATTAACATATAACTTGTGTGATGAACCGCATAGGCTCCATCCGGACTCTTTTGCCGCAAATTCAGAGTGTTTAATATTCAATTGATCCATCAATCTGCTTATTATTGTGTCTAAATTTGCATTTGAATATACCGGTACAGTTTCTGTTATGTGGGGATGTGTAAATTTTGTGCCATTTGGTTTCTTATATTGTACAAACAATTTGAGGGACAGCTTATAAGAGCCATTTTGTGCATTTAGAATTGCCTGCACTTTAGGATTTACACTGTTCAAGAAATTCTCAATGCCACATCTTGGCTCTGATACAAAACGGTGATCTCTTAATTGGCCGTTAAAACTGCTACGGATAGGTTCATGGCGTGGCTGCTTTGCTGCTCTGGCATTAAGAGGTGCTTCGTACCTTCTTTTCAGACCAGATGTTGATGGTTGTGCAGAGCAAGTATTTTTATGTATATATGTGAAATATTCCATGTTATATTTTCTATTGCATTTGGGGCAAATTTTTGTGGGAGTTTTGTATTTGTCTGGATTACAAATTTTTTGATGCTTGGCCCAATTAGAGCTGGATATATTCTTATTGCACTGATTACAATATTTTTGATTCGGCATTTTTGTTGTTGTTTATTATATACAATTTCCTGGGTTTCAATTCAAAACTTTATACTGAATAAAAAATATCAGTTGGGTTCAGCTGTGTGCTTTGTGTGTGTGTGTGTATGTGTGTATGTGTGTATGTGTGTTAATATTTTTTGGCTTTGGTATTTATATAAAATTTCTTGGGGTCCAAATCAAAACTTTATACTTAATAAACCTATGACAGGTTGTCAAAAATTCTGTATATTAAATCAAATAGATTTGTAATTCAATTTATACAAATCTGCAATATTTTTGTGTTTAAAAAATATGAGCAGCACTGCAACAACACACCCTTTCTCTTCAACAACTTTCTCAATACTGGCTGATATGCAATGCAAAATCTCTTTATATACCCTAAGCACGGACCGCATTGAAAACATCTGAAACAATAAGCCAATCAGAATATAACACATTATTACATTATGTCATAAGCAACCAATCAGAAAACAACACATGTCTAATAATTTGTTGCAAAACATGATGCAATAGAAATAAATCAGAAGTAGGTCACAAGTGGGCCGGAAGTAGGCAAACCGGAAGTGGACCGGAAGTGGACCGGAAGTAAACCGGAAGTAAACCGGAAGTAAACCGGAAGTGGACCGGAAGTGGACCGGAAGTAAACCGGAAGTGGACCAGAAGTGGACCGGAAGTGGACCGGAAGTGGATATGCGTGGGTGGGTGTGGGTGGGTGTAGGTGTGTGTTAATACGTTTGGCTTAGTTTTAAGTGTGGTCAAAAAAAATATGAGGAGAGACATATTTTTGACAGAATTATGGACAACAATCTCACAGAAGTACCTTCTGTAAGTGTAGACAAATCAATCTGAGGGGGGTTCGTACTTTCTCATGGAATCCATGAGGGCATTTTTACAAAAATCTTGGATTATGCAAGAGTTCCACACTTGAGCAAAAAACTCATGTAAGCATGTTGAGCCTGTTTTAAGTATAGCAAATCTGCTGGAGGAGGGTTCGTACTTTCTCGAGTTTATAGTACCACAAATACCACTACTGATTTTGTTATTAAATACTCTTAATTTATGTTGTTCTTTTAATTAAAAGAGGTTTTATCTGAACATACAATCTTGCGGATGTAGTAACATTTCAGACTCAGTGGTGGGTTAAGAATTAGTGATGTACTCGTGACATTGCAAAATAAGTCAGTTCTTGCGAAAAACTTTAAGAATATAATCCACAGCATTTGCTTTCTCAGCCTCGGCTCGGAGGTGTAAGGAAGTCATGCAAATCTTCCATTCGCGTGACAACCACCTTCCGCTCGCTGTAACATTAACGACGCGTGCTGTATTCTTGATGCAACATTACAGAGCTTGATACTGAGCCACGATAAAGAAAGGGAATCGAACACGTAACCAGCCTTCGTTCCTCCCCCGGAAACACCAAACACGAGCAGACCACGTGGGGTCTTGCGTGGTTTCCACGGAAGGTATCGTCAAAGGACTCCTAATGGGCACAAATGGGATCATTCCGTCCACCATTCATTATGGGCATTAGTCTGTTTTATTCTTCGGAACTTGCGTTGGCTGGTACCATTAGGAATTACAAACATCGACAATCAAACTCTGGAGACAACCACGTCCGCTGAAATGGGCTGAGAGAGGTCAACATAATGTCTCATTCAGAAGGTTCTCTTTACAAATTAACCATTACCGTAAGAGTCAGCAAGTAGAGTCTAAATGTTTCTCATCATTCTCTATGTTGTAAATCAACAGAGCTGAGAGAAGTACCCTTATGCCATGGTTCTGCCCGTCCGTTCGTAATCTGTGTGTCTGCGAAATTTTCCTTAAGTCCCTTTGGAATTAGGAAATAATGTATGTGTAAAGTCTGGAAAGATCCTCAAATAGTAGAAACAAACGCTGTGTGAAGAGTGTGTGAATTAGTTACCACGAAGTACTCCAGGTGGCAGCACTAATGCAATCTTGTGTAAGATTTCTGGGTAGCGTGTAAACACAGCTCATGTAATTCCGACGTATGTACAGGGGTCAGAAAATTACTCCCATATTGAGTTTTCTAATTAAGGTGCCCTGGCAGGTTACCCGTTGAAATCTAGCAAACCATGTCTTGCGTTTGAGAGAAAGGACGAGTGTGTTGTTATCGTGTCTATGCAAAAGTCTCAATGTAGATAACTGTAATGTATATATTTATTCGATAAAGGATCCCAAATACAGAATTAGCCATTTTACATTGGAATGTACTGTCTCTCTAGGAGAGCCTGGCCGATAGTATTATGGTTAAAGCTGCCATCTTGTAATCAAAGTGATTACTGTTTTAGTCGTGACCATCGAGGCAAGTGCGCATGCGTTGACTGGATGAGTCCACTGGCAATATAGGGGTGGAAAGGATAAGGGAAACAGGTTCCGGGAAAGTTGTCTGCTATTGAAACTGGAGTATCATCAAATACGTTAAGAGGGTAATTATTAGTTGCAAATGCTATATGAAACAACAAAGCGAATGGTAATAAACAAAACAACCGAACGAATACAGAAGAAATACTATGAAACCTACAGAGTTGTTTCGTGCATGTTTCTACCTACCTTCCCTATTTCCTGTGGATTCGTCCCCTCGCTAGTCTATTCTTCGGCGGTCGGATAGTATATCATGCGTAGTCGTTCGTATATCAATTTAAACTGTAGATCCAGTCCAAATTACCCTACCTGAACATAAGGTTGACTTAAAAAACACGTTTCTACGTTAATCCCAACGTTAAGGATAAGTGATAGACGATATGTATCAGCATAATAAAGCGTCTACCAGTTTAATCTAGGACCCCTGGCTTCGTTGCGCCCTACACTTACTTGCCTTAATCTCGCGGATGCCGCCTCGACTGACAATCATGGTTAGAACCTACGTCCGCGTACGAGTGTTTCTTTGCGAATGCACGTTTATCAATTTAATCTAACCATTCATCCTCATCGTCGCGCCTAGCCAAAAGCGACAGAACGGAGAAGGAAAATAAGTAAAATGAAAAACAACACACTCCACGAGAGCAGGTAGTGCACAAGCTGAAGATACGGCACTGATATTCCTATAGCAGCGCAAATTTCCAAGGGATATCCACAATATTTCCACAATATCCAGATTAGATCGAGAGGATCTCCAATGTTGGATATCCATGGTATATACGGTATATGCCCACATGTTATTCAAATATCGATATAGATGCTTTGATATGTGTGGAAAGATTCGTTCATAGTGCCTAGTCGTTCAGTTATTAGGACTCAAACTCTGTGATGCAGTCTTAAATGAAAACTTGTCCGACCCAGTGAGTCACGCATGCGCGCAAGGCCAGGTGAAAATTCCTTTGCTGCAATTCTTTGTCTCGCTCGCCACGCCGGTTTGCATTGAAGAAGTTACGGTACCCACATAATACTAGTAAAGAAAAAGCTCAAAGTTGGTGCATATTATGCGTATCATGGATATGACTGTGTACATAAAACATTTTTTCTGATATGTAGTTGTATGTGTGTGTGTCTAGAGAAAGAGAGACTGACTCAAAGGAGTACAGTGGGATTCACTAATATTGCTCGTCAAATTGACCATGACTATTTTCATTATTTTTTCTCTTAAACCCTATGTCTTCTTAAGCGATGGATTTTTATGTATGCTTGTTTTGTATTTTCTTTTAATTCTGGAAGCTCTTATTGGGTCAAATAAAATGCATGAACATGGTGATGGACAACTTGCACGGTAATACTCATGGTTCCCACTGTACATGCTTTGAACATACATGTGCACGATATCTTTGATATGTGTAAATCTAGTCCTAGAATGTTCTTTCCGAATCCAAAATAAGTGCGAAAAAATCATGTCCACTTCTAGTTCAGAAAAATCCTTATCGATAAATTGAATAAAAACATCCAGATAACGTCTCGTTCACTTGAAATAAGCCGCACTGGTGTATGAAATAGGCAAAAGTGATCCACAGAATGTTCAAAATATATCCTTCCTGCATATCCTTTGAATGTCTCCTGGACAGACAAATGGATATCCAATGGATGCCTCCTGGATATCTGTTGGATATCCAGAACTTCGTCACGAATATCCAAAAGACATCCATTGGATGTATCCTGTACATTTGGGTGCTGTATAAGCGGCAGATATTTCATCCATCCATCCTCACTGTCGGGATTACTCCGCAATTGTAGAAAATCGAAATAATTGAAAATTCGAGACATAAAATCGGATCTTCAATCAGCGGCGTGCGGGTGGTTGCTATTTTTTGTTCCTGCCAGCCAGGAGCGAGTGGCGAGTCTACCAGTCGAGATGTTCTCTCATGAATAATGCATGGAGGAGACGCGGCATTTGGCTTTCGTTTCTCCGGTTCGGCGATCGCATCCAGAATCCCCCCCCCCTCCTGCCTTCCCGGTTCCCCCTACGTCCCGACGTCTCGGCGTGAAGCATTCCGGGCAAAGTTGTTTCACTGATTCCGCGTTTCGCAGTCGCCGCCAGTGCAAATCCCCTCCACCCCTTTCCCCTGTTTGATAGCATCGTGGTAAATTTAAACAGATGGGTCGTCGGATTTCGTTTCGGCGAAATTGAAACTAACCCATTGTTTGATTGTCGTGACCGACCTTTGGTTCCCGAATCTCAGGAACGATTACAGCTAGGGATTTTGAAATATTATGAACGTCCATTAGAATCACGACGCATCGTTAATTGTATCTGCCGGGTTCTCTCTTGCAGTACGAACGATAATTAATACAGGGTCATTTGAAATTTGTGTCACCGAAATTGTGATCGCTATAAACCAATTTAATCATTGATTTCATTGATCTGCTTTATTATACTTAGTTTTTCTGCCACATCTGGCTAATCGCCAGGATGAGCATGAATGGTAATCTGACGAAATTGATGAAGGGAACGCAACAAACACACGGACGACACAACAAAATTCCTACAGCTTATTATCCTGGCTGAAGGTCTAAGCGACACAGCCTTGTTAGTCTCCTATGTACATTACATTCATGTTTGTATAAACGAAAGTAATACAGATATATTGTGAACACCTAGGAAACAATGTAATTTTCGTTTTTTTATAAAATCGAAAAACTAGAAGTTGGTGGGACTGAAACCCCTTCTCCCTTCTCGGCTAAACTAGGGTTAAAACGAAACAGTGGTCCAATTTTAGAAAAAGACATCTAAACAAATGTCTACGTAGCTACGTTTCAGCTTCATTTACGAAGCTTTCGCCAGCTCATAAATTTTAGAAAGCTCTTTTGGAAAATAATTTAAACTGACAATATTTATGCAATAGTAAGCACATATCAATGTGTGAGAATTATTTACGTTTATTATTGTTTTCCCTGTATTTTCCATTATCGGGATTGCAGAAAGGTGGCTAAAAGGTATTGCATGGTGAGGTCATATGTAAACACCTTGGATTATATTCTGTGATTAATTGATTAGGAATGAAGTGTGTTAACATTGGCGCACGTTTATTAACATGCAATAATATTTGTTTAGAAAGGAGTGTCTGGTTAACTTATGCATGGTGAATTTATATGTAATGTTCTTAGTTTCGTGTAATGAAAACTTAAGAAACCACAAACTTAATTTTTATTATCAAATATCTTAACATCGTATGTTCATATATCCTACCTACTCTTATTACATGTGCCAGTTTGAAAATTTCATTGTGATATTAAGTAATTGAACTTTGAATTGTTGAATATTGGAAAATATATCCCTTTCATTTAACAAGTTTTATTTGTTAAATCAAATATTTAATGATTGATAACCTGTGTACAAAAAATACACCATTGCTAATTATTTTAATGCAAATAATATCTCATTAAGTAACACAGTTGAAACATTTTTGCTTGGTTTACTTGTGACTAATTAACAGAATTAGTGATAATATCAAACAAATGTGCACCGCCGTGATGAATTGCTGGTTGCAAATGATTGGTTCTTTTTTATTGCTTTTATTGTTGTTTTGCTTTGCGTGTTGATTGTTGGTACTTGTGCAACTTTCAATTATATTTCGTGTAATAGTGCCAACGATATTGGGATTTCAAAGTGAGTTCGATTTGATGCACATAATGTAATTGCAAATGATGAATTGCCTATTTGTTGGATACATTCAATTAGTATACATGTGTTTCGCGTTGTGTAATCTAGTTATTCCAAATAAATCAACTATATGTCCATCGGATATTAAAAATTAAAGATTACATGCGATAAATAAAGATAGCCGCAATTTTCCAATAATGTTGACGATGATCTATTGCAAAAATTCCTGCCAAGCTCCGTGGTCAGCTTCATTCGCTACGAATCGAGAGGTATCAAGTTCGAACCTGGTGCCTCACCAATGGTAACGTCGTCGCTTTGTAATCAAAGGGTCTCGGGTTCGATACACGGTTCGGATCTCACTTTCAAATGTAAGTCCAGTCCTGATTAGCCTATCTGTGCATAAATTGGACTTAAAACAACAATTCAATAATTCAAGTTCGAACTAGGGATCGATTTATCATTGTCTTTGTGCCATCATGAGATCGTCATTCATCTTCGTAGTCGCGATTAACCTGGTAGAAAACAGACTGAAACCAACCGAAATGAAAACAATCTACGAATTCACGGCTTTTCAAGGATTTACACCTGCGACCCTTGGTATCTTAGCACCCTGCGATAATAGCTCTGTATCGGGGGCTGGTTACGTAACTATAATCCGTTGGTCCTTTATTGTAGTAGCTTTTCTCATTGATAGTAACCATTAATATTTCACGATAACGCTTCTCTTGAGGTTTCCCACTCCACGAACGAGACCGACGAAGCCTTCTGCCTTGCTCACTCCCTCCTGTTCTTCCCTCTTGCTACAGTACCACCGCTCGCTCTGCAGTCTACACGTGCATACGAGAGCGCTCTTCCACTAATACGACCGGTTGCGTGTGTTCTTTCATCTATTCGCCGATCTCGGTGGCGGTCCCGGTTTCGAATCCCGGCATGTGTTGTCCCTTCATAAATATCAGCATCGATCCTTATCTTTGCGATTAGCGAGAAATGACATGGAAGCGAAGTAAAATAAACAAATCAATCAATAAATCTTTCTTTCTTTCTTTGTGTAAAATAATTGAATTATTTGATTTATTTTACTTCGTTTCTCTGCCACTTTGGCTAATCGTGAAGATGAGGATGAGTGATGATACGATGAAACTGATAAAGGGACACTCACAAAGAACATCCATGCCCAGGCCGGGAAACGAACCCAGGTTATCTAGCGTCGTAGCGCGCTGTGCTAACAATTCCGCCTGTGCAAAATAAGAAATAACTAAAGTGCATACAGCGCCCCCCCCCCCCATCCTTTTCCAATTCGTGCAAAAGTTTCAATCAAACTTAGCCAATTTCCAGGAAACCGTTTCGGTTTCTTTCCGCAAGGAAATTCCAAGATTTTCCATCTCATTAGAAGGTGGGGCTGGGTGCCAGTCCTTTGCATTATACATGCGTCCCTCTGGTGATCAACTGCTGAAGCAGGTATCACGTCATTTTAATCACCGTGGGTTGACTTGCGGGCGAAGTTTCTTCTGCAAACTTCCTAGTTGTCGAACCCAAGTTCTGTTGGAGGCGAAAGAAGGATGAATAGGTGAGTATACCCTAAGGCTGAAGTTATGTGATCTTCGATGTGTGTGCTTGCAAAGTGCATTCGCTTCAAAAATGACATTTTTAGATCAGCGTTTGCTTCCCTCTGTTTACACAGGTTCTCTTGTTCGAAGGAAAACATGTTGCACTATATTTGCGCCAACCTCCATTGTATAGTGGTTACGTAGCTTACGTTCGAATCATGGTTAAGGTCATTGTAAAATTTGATTTGTTATTTAGCGTTGCTTTCCTGCCAGGTTTTGGTTGACCATATTATTTTGACCCAAAAACGTATCAAGGAAGTCAGTTTACAACCTCCTGAAAATCGGCAATCAAAGAACTATAAAAATTATTATTATTATTAGTGAAACTAGAAAATATATTAGCATTCACCAATTCATTAGGAATTGTCTTTTGAGTTTGTGTCGAGACGCAGGAATTTAAATTCTTCGTGCAGGCCCCATTGAAACTACATGTACGCTTCTTGGTCATACTTATTCACTTCTCTAGAAATAACGGAACACACGTGTCACGTTCCCACAACTGCAGGGTGCGAGTGGCACGACACGTCTGTAAACAGATGCACGTAGTCGCAGGAACTAAGTTAATCTTCCCTCAGCTCCTGTAGTCAGCATCACGGGAACTTCAAAGTTCGCACTGGAACCATCTCAGGTGGGCAAAAGAAAAACTCGTACCACCGGATATAGGTTTTATATCGTTTTATTAGGGTAAGTCAATTTGCGTACATCGGGATAGAAAGGAGCGCGAGACTGAGAAACCGGGTAATTGCAGGATTTTGTATGTGATAAATTCTTAAATATCCGCCTGAGATCGTCTTTTAGAACTTTACTCAGTGGAGGAAAACCTGCGGGTTGTGAGCGACTTACCAAGAAACAATTTTTTTAGCAATGAAATTTCGACGTATTTATACCCGATTTCTGTACTCTCGAACCCCTGACTAGCAAGTTATGAAGACAAAATATATCTTAAATTACATTAAAATGTGCAGGATTTGATAAATTATCCAAAGGGTTCTGATGCATCTTTTTCAGTTAACAAATACTTGTACATCGATAAGTCAACTCAACTCAACAATTTTTTATTGGACTTACAGCTTTACAGGTGGCTGGCTATTTATGCCCAGCATACTACATCCATAAGTATCAAATTAAAAACTTCCGCCATTAGTTTCTTACATAAAGGTTAGTACATCAACATCTTTTTAAATTTTAATTGGCGTTCACTTGATTACATCGTAACATTTAGTTTATCGGAACAATTAACTCTACTCTTTTGGTTATAACATATATTTTAGTTTTCAACTTGGCACCTTATACATTTTTTCTTTCTTTCTTTATAAATGATTTAACAAATTTTAAAAATAACCAACAAATAAAGAATAACGATTTCTATGAATAACTTCAAACAGTGTTTCCATGACACTAGTTTAAAAAATGCCATCGACTTTTTCTTAGCATGAAATTAAGTCCCAAATTTAGATCTAATTTCCGAGCTAACAGATTCTCATAAAACGGGACATATTGCCAATTTTAAAAATATGGACTGGATGACCGGGAAACGTCTCCTAAATGGGACTGTCCCGGTCAAAATGGAAAGTATGGTCACCCTAGCCAGGTTCGCGACGATGAGGATGAGTGATGGTATGATGAAATTGATGAAAGGGCACTCATAAAGAACAACCATGCCCAGGCCAGGAATTCGAACCCAGGACTCCACTTCGGCTACTAAGACCATTGTGTTTATCCAACTCCATCCTCATTGTTGAGATTGACAAATAATAATAAATAATCCGTGGGGCAACAGCCCGGCCCACCGGGGCCTACCTACCGACTGTCGGCCAGTGTTGTCACAACATGAGGGCACAATTTCCCTTTCCAAGGGGCAAAATTTCCCTTTTCGGACCAATTTTTCCCTTCACCTAAGCAAATTATGTATAATAATAATTAGTAGTAGTATTAGCAGCATTATTAGTTGTGGTGGTGGAAGCAGTAGTAGTACGTAGTTAAGTATTCCGTTGAATTCGTTATTCGTTTGAATAAAAAATATTTTAAAGAAATTTCACATTTCAGTTTCATCACTTCCTGACCAGATGTACCAGGTTTGACTCCTGGTCAGGCTTCCATTTCATCGTTAATCCTCATCGTTACTATTTATCCAAAGATGCATAAAAGCAACGGACAATAAACTTAAAGGAGCAGAAATAAGTAAATAACATAAAAATGCGGATATGAAATTCGAAATTAACATAAAATGTAACAATGTTGTCAGATGACATTAAAATTTCCCTGCAATTGTGGTATTTTTCATCGAAATTCCCTTTTCGCTTTTGGCTAAAATTTCGGCCCGAATTTCCCTTCATGTGGCAACACTGCTGTCGGCCTCACCCCCACTTGCAGAGGTGGGCGATCATACAAATACTTACGGGGTGACGTGTGGTCAGCACGACGAACCCCCAGCCGTTGTTGTAGGTTTCCATGACCGGGTTACGCTACTCAATTCGTAGCTTCCCAATCTCGTCACGATGGTGGGTGGCCACCGGTGCCACACACAGGCCGAAATCTCAGGAGAAAAGTTTTTACGGTTCTCTCAGGAAACTCCAACCAGTGCGTGTCCCGTGGTCGAAGCCGAAAGCATGACGCCCGAGACCGCACGGCCACGGTGGGGGACAGATTGACAAATAGTGGGGGAAATTTTCCAAAAAACAATCCTACATTGTTTTCACAATCTGTCTATACTACACCACATAGGCTACTAATCTTAACAGTGTACATTTTTCTTAATTATATTACCCTGCACAATACATTACGTATGGGTCTGTACAATTGTAATTTAGGTCACTTTTCTGCTTTATTAGTACAGGGTGTTCATAAAGTCCCGGTACCAATACAAAAAAAACATAGCTCGAAAACTACATTCAATAGAACAATGCTGTTGATTGCAAAATGAGCTACAACTCTCCACGTTTATATGCCATACACCTCAATGTGCGCTCCTCTAGTTGCTCTCAGAACATCAAGGCGGTACTTCTGCCCATACACGTCCCAGCATATCACCAGTAACAGGAAACTCTCCGTTATTCTTCTTCGAAGAGTAGCAACATCTGAAACAGGAGTGCGGTAAACACAATCTTTGACATACCCCCAGAAGAAGAAATCCAAGGGTGTGATATCAGGAGAGCGCGGTGGCCAGGGAATAGGTCCATCACGGCCTATCCACCTGCCAGGGAAGGTAGTCTTTGCCTTCGTCTATTGATTGCAGCATGGCAAATCATAACGAAAAGGACGGTCATTTGGTTACAAAGCCTGAGTGTTTTGCACTTTGTACTATTGCGTGTAGTTTCCGAGCTATGTTTTTTGTAATGGTACCGGGACTTTATTAACACCCTGTTTAACTGTATCGAGACCGAGACGAGCGCACTCTCATCTCTATTTTACTTCCCCTTCATCTCGTACTTGAAATAATAATCAATACATACAGCGTGTTACCACATAAATGTTCATTGAGTATAGAGGTCATTACGGGCAAAAACCTTTCTTGAGTTTGACACCTCTCTTCAACGCTAGGAACCCTCGCAAAATGGAACTTTATCTTGAATACATGGAACGACACTACACAGGCACACGGTTCCTAACGGAAATATATCCATTACGTTTGCATAGAATTGTTTTGCAATCATTTTTTACTTTTTTAATAAATATGCCGTTGCAGCATTATCAGCATAGCCAGATAGGAGTTTCACAAGTAAACGATAGATGGAGCAGTTTCTTAGTATTCTCGTACGAGTAATCTACCGCGTGACGATAATGTGGATATCACGTTCCTACAATATCCTGTTAGACGATGTGTAGATACGTAGTACAGCCCATAAGCCTGTATTTTTTAAAATTAACTCTTTATTCCTGAAAGGTTGACTATCATTCCTTCTTTGTATAATGTTTTTTTTTTAGATTATTATGATTAATATTATTATGGTATCCGTTGGTGTACTAAACTCGCGATCTCGGATACTAATTATCTATTTTGAAGGTAAAGGGCACAAAAAGGTTTAGTTTAAATAATCTCCACTGTTCCATTAAACTTTTGGTTTAAGTAATCTTCATTGTCCCATTAAAGTGGTTTAAGTAATCTCCATTGTACATTCACGAGCACTGCTGTGTTGTAACGATCCTATTGACTTTCAATTGAGTTGTTACTACCCAGAAGTGTCCGTGACTGTACCATTAAATGTTTCGTTTGAGTACTCTCCATTGGCACATTAAAGGTTTGGCATAAGTAATCTCCATTGTCCCGGTAAAATGATTGGTTCAAGCAATCATTGTCAAATTAAAGGTTTGGTTTAAGTACTCTCTATTTTTCCATTCAATGTTTGGTTCAAGTAATTTTCATTGCTCCATTCTGCTTAACAAGTACCTGTGCTAGCCTACTAGAAATGAATTACCGGAGAATTGTAATTCTGCTTGAAAATATTAAGGGACTTCTGAATCACTCGGTACCAGAAATGGATCAAATAAATATATTACGATATAGGCATATCAATTCTCACACACTATGAGATGCTGACTGGAGAAATTACATTCTAAGACTGTCAGTTTTCACTGTCATCTACCGTCAGATTGTTTATAAAGTACATATAATGGCCATTTCATAGTTACCGTAAGTAATGGAATTTTAAAGATTCAGTTTCATATATTTTTGACGGTAAATTACTGAATATTTTACGATCACAGTGCAATTCACTCACCATGTAAACTTATCTGTAGTTGGGTAAATACAGTGTGTCTCTTATCACACAGTCTGGGCGGTGTGCTTTCCCAGTTTCATTCCTCAGCACGTCCGACTAGGTTTCAAAAGGTACGCCGTGAGTAATATAAAGATCGGGGAGAAACAATGAAGCAATTAAAGATCAAAAAAGAGGGTTTTGAAGTAAACTAATATGAAGCTTATGTTCAAAGGGATTGAACGATAAACTCGCATAAAAAGAAAAAGCAATTACCAAACGAGAACAAAAGAAAAATGAAATAGCAATAACAACCGAGAGGGAAAAAAATAATTATGAATCCAAGAAAAATATAACGAGCACATTTAAGAGACGCCAAAGATGGAATATATATATAAGAATTATGGGGAAAAAAGAATGACTGGATGTGATTGTTTTAACCTTTCTCAACAGCAATGGAGGGAGATCTTTGGTTTGTCTTTCTCTTTTATTTTTATGCTCCCAGGCCATTAAATTTGCGGTAAAGACAGAATGAAATTCAACCCCCTTGTGTAGACAATGAAGTCAGCCCCATAATTTATGGACTCCTGCTTCGCTTTTAATGTGATTTCGATTAGGAGCATGCACAGTTTGTTTCCGCAAACAACGAACATTTTTTTTACATCAATTCCCTTACTTATCTTCCCACCACCAAATACACCGCTCAGCTTCGAGTCGATGATTGCATATTGTGGATTTTTCATAATAAAACTTGAGAAGCTTGTTCTGTCACGTTTTCGTACTTTGTTTTGCGAGTGGAAGAAATATATTGCTGAAGCTTTAACTTTCGAGGAATTAATGAGCCCAAGAAAGAAATTTGAAAATTTGTGGTAAATATGAAACATGATTTATTTAAACGAGGGTCGATCAAAATGTTAAGACAATAATGAATTTTGAACAAAGCCTTAAATTTTCTTAGTAAGCTCTTACGATATTCAACACGAGAAAAAAATAGTACAGTATTGGGAAGTACTAACTTCATATTGGCCTTGGGAAATTGATTTTCTCTAGTCTCATATTTTGATAGATCTCTTAATGTAAAGATCATCCGCGTTAATCCGTATATAAGAGTTCTGCAGGAAGAGCATTTCGCTCCTGCGCCAAATAGTTTGCACGGACAACGCTAGATAGCGTAAGGAAGTCAGAGCTCTGCGAATAACACTCGAACAAGCAAAACGAGTACTACACGTATATCTGTAATTTGTCTGTGGTTGTGGGCCTTCAAATATGGATCGTGAAGACACAGTGAAATTAAAACTTAAGTGAACATAGTCATTATATTAATATTAAAATCAGGTTTTATCTATCTTACCAATACACAGTGATATATGAAAATGAAATAGATGATTGTGGGCTGAAACTACCAAGACGGATATTTTACACAAATATGTCTACGATTATTGTCACATTGAAATAATACTCGAATGCACACCCTTGAGCAAACTCGAACGAGCAAAAGTAGTCCAATGCAGGACTCTACCGTATGTTGTTCATTTATGAGACCAAAATCTCAGATATATTAGCTTCGGTTGGTCTAATTTCATTATTAATGTCAACCCAAAGTTAGTTTTCGTTATTCGTATTTGACCGGCGTGTTCCGATAGACTGGTTTAAGGTTAATTACTATTTATGAACAAAAGGCTTTGTAGGCTAATATTTATTCTTTCATCGATTTACGTTGCTACTTTTCGACCACGGAAGGCGAGTTTGGCTGGATTGGACGAGTACAATCGCAAAAGGGGAGAAGGCGGAAAAAATGCGCGAAACTTTGCTGAGAGTTTGAGATCAGTACAGGGTGTCCGGGCTAGAGGTATACAAAAATGTATGCTTATAAAGAAAGAACTATACATTTTATGTTGTTTGGTAAATGCTCAATCGATAGAACATCTACCCTAGATTAGATCTCACCATTTCAAGGTCAGTACAGAGTAGTATAGGTCGCACATGCGCACAAAATGTTGAATGTGACGCGCTCTGGCAAGTCTAGCAGCATACGCCTGACAGTCAACATGTGGACGCCACAACGAAAGGTACAGTGTGTGCTATGGTTAGCAGAGTTCAAATCAGTAACACGTGTTCAGCGGCGTGCAAGAAGAGAATGGAACGTGGATCCTTCCACTTTTCCTGCGCGTTGGATCGTAAGAGGAGGTCCCACTGCCTGGCCCCCTCGATCTCCAGATCTTAGGCCGCTGGACTTCTTTGCATGGGGTGTTTGTCAAGGACGTTATGTCCAGGACGAAACTTCCAGATCCAGTCCACATGTTCATTGAAAACACTTTCTTCTACTGCGTTCCATCTGAAGCCGTCACCTCTGATTTCTCAGTGGAATCGTCCAGGTAGCGCATGCGCTTTAAGAAACGGCTCAAATTTCAGGTTACGTTTCATTTACAGAAATTGTACCATGATCCATTGAAACAAGACTTAATTAGGGTTGTGTTAAAAGTATAACCTTACCAGCAGAATAAAAGATGTAGGTTTTCCAGCCAATTATTACTTAAGTGGGGTAAATCTCTTAGAATCACCCTATATACACAAGGGTCGTTCAAGGTTGACTAAGACTTTTATTTCTAGACAGGAAATATACATACATAGAAGCACCAAACTATGTCAGTTTTTCAAAGTATTCCTCCTGAACATCCAGACACCGTTGGCATCGTTGTGGAAGTTCCGTGATCCTTTGGCGTAGAAAGAAGTAGGTTGGTGTCGTAACCACTGCAGGACAGCGTTCAGGAGTTCCTCATCTGTCTGGAAGTGCGTCCCGCCCAAATGCTCTTTAAGAGCCCCAAACAAGTGGAAATCACTGGGGGCTAAATCTGGACTGAAAGGACTGTGTGGTGAAACCTCCCAGTGCAAGTTGGCCAGTGTTGTTTGAGTCAAATGGGCCGTGTGTGGCCTGGCATTGTCATGGAGAAGAATGAGATGTTTCGACAACATTCCAGGTCTTTTCCTCCGAACGGCCCCACGTACAACACTGATATTGACTGTACGCGCTATGTCACGCACTGTTACTCGCCGATCTTCAAGGATAACTTGCTCAACACGCGCGATATTCACCGGAGCGACTGCAGTTGGGCAAACGTGTCCGTGCGGTTCATTTGCTACCAACTCCCGCCCTTCACTGAACTGTTGTCATACTGTGCTTGCAGTCTACGCCAAATTTCAGCAGGTTTTACCTTCTCCTTCACGAGAAATTTCATTATACACCGCTGTTCCACAGCAACAGATACACTACTTGCCGCCATATTTGTTTACACTACTGCGCATGCGCCAAATACGTCGCAAAGGATCATGGTTACTCGCAAAGAATCATGGTCTGTCCTGCGGAAGTATTGCAGCGCTATATTGATTCATTAATATTTTACGCACGGAAGTTTTGGTCCACCTTTAACGACGTAAGCACACATACATTGATATTGTCATTTGGAAGCTCGTTCTTCCACGTCTAGCGATGTCCTTTGACCACAAAAGTTATTAACTTAATTTGGTCAACAGCGCATACGCACGCAAGTTAAAACATGTCATTATGTCCTGCATGCCTTGTGGCAATAAAATCACATATTATGTCAGAAACATAAATATAAAGAAAAAAAATAGTCATTTGCGAAGTTTGGAATTTCGTACACCAGTGAATTCGAGCTGGGTTTAAATAAAACTAATTCCGAAGTACATCAAAACTCTTCAACGCTACCGCCTACGACAAAGGTAAACAGAGCGAATGCTGGTTTTAAAAAGCCTCCCTCCCCCTCCTCTTGAATGTCTCTACTGCCCCAATTAAAGTTTAATGAGTGGAAGTCTCAAAACCTCCATTATTCCTCCATAAAATCCACTTTTTTTATGTATAGATTGGAGAGAACAGTTTCTGAGACCCCCCACCAGGGGGCAACGATATATTTTATCCGTTCTGCACGAAAATAATCAGTGAATGGATTTTGTATTTATTTTTTTTTCCTCGTAACTACTAAAGAACCCGAACACATCTGCGCAAATATGGAAATGATAAAGAGTAAGTTTTCTGTTAGAGGAAAGCAAAAATGACAGACAAGCTATATCTATATTAGGCTTTCCGCGACGTAAGATTGAATCATTGAAAACAAAACACTTCAACAAACATCAGAACAATTCGATTCCTTTAGGAAAACATAGGACGTGACACAAAAAAGAACAAAAAAAAAAGATATGTACAATTTGCTAACAAGGCCCATTTTGATATGTCGCACGACCATCTTTCCGGTTAAGAAAAGGAAGTTGACTCCAAGATGGAGGATTTTAAGACGACTGCCATGTTGGAAACTTATTCTAAGACGTATTCTAGAACGTTTCACGGCGCCCTTAGTGTTTCAAGATTTTTCGTTTCAAGTCAGAATGTTCTAAATAAGCACATATTTGAACAATCATGTCAATTCAGTGAAAATATTAGAACCTTTTGTGGCGCCTGTGTAAGCCACGCCGCGGCGGACACTTTGGGAACCACTATCCTAAGAGATTCTTCCCCCCCCCCCTTTCTGTATTATGGTTTTCTTATCCACAAATAACACGAATAACAATATGGCTCCAAAAAAATAAGGGTTAACATTATGTTGATATTATGCATACCAAAGTGTTTCTCGTGAAATTCTAGTCCATTCTCATATGCCTTTCTAATTAAGAACATTAAAATGGCGGACTTCATGATAGCGGCCATGTTGTAACATATCCTCGAAAGTACTCCCTTCCTATATCCTGTATCAGGAAGTTCAATTGGTGTTTCCGCAAGCCGTACTTGTTTTAAACTCATTCGATTATTCAGTGTGGGACATAGCCTAGGCGCAAACAACCACATAAAAGTTTTTCGGGCAACATAATTCGCTACGTCATCTTGGATGACTGTTTACATACTTAGAAGCTACGATTGCCAACGGGTAGGCCATCCCTGTACGCACGCAAACCAAAGATAATGACAATAACTAGTTCTACCAATGAAAGACAATAGCAGGCTACAGGTAAATGACCTAAGTACAAGCACCTCCATATATCCCTGTTCGGGCGCCACTTTGCATACAATCCAACAATGTCAAGACATACTTGCACTTGAAGGAGAAATATTTATTCCATTTTTCCCCCAAAGCACATCCTTGAACTCCAGCAGCGAGCTGGAAACTCAAGGCATAACAGCGCTGGAGATTAACATGGAGGCTGGAGGTTCTTCCTCCAGCGACTTGCGAAGACAAATGGTCCTTTTCGAATGCAGAGCACGATTTCCTTGGATTCCATCCTGGAAGGGAGGAGATAGAAAGGGGGAGATTTGGAAATTGCACTGGAAATTTCGAACCTCCAGCTTTTGCGCCCATCTCCCGGAAAGGTTTTCGTGATACTTGAGAAATAAGGGTAATACCACGGTTACCTTGGTAGCATTCCTAGGGAGATTTTCGCTGGGTTGTTTCGCTCGGCCCATATATAACACTAGACAGAACATTTTGTCAATCGTGAGCATACGTCAACTTGAAAATGAGTTGTCACTTCAATCAAAACTCCCTTGGCCACCTCACCGCACTGAGCACCTGGGAAATTTACTCTCAATGTACTCTCTTGCATTCTAATCAAGGGCACTTGGGTTCGATTATCGATAACGACTAGTTACAATGGTTCGTATTCCGATTTAAATTACAGGTCCAACCGCAATTGGCATATCAGTTCATAAAGTAGATTTGAACTACTACTCCATCAACGAACAAAGTATCCATGGGAATTAGGGGTCTAGTTTCCCTGTCGTAGATTAATTTGGCGCCCCTCTCACATAAGACATCAGCTTGCAGCGCAGAATGATAATTGTGTGATAGAGACAAATCTATTCAGAAAGACCAGATCAGCTTTCAGCTCGAAGATGGAACAGGTTTGAATTTTCTGATAGCAGCACTACAAGTTGGATGTATGTAATAGCATGTTGGGTTATATCCATGGCCGTATATATACTTCACGTAAAGGGGGTTTCAACTTTTGATATGATTAGGGTTGTTATATTTCATAAGTTAAAATCCGGGACACTGCTGACCGGAAGCTTGTTGGGGAGCGGGGAGGGGGTGCTAGACCCGACAAAGTTGTGTGTATGTACATATCCATTATCAAATTCTTTACACTTCTTAAAAAACAGAAATCCACTTCGAAGTATATAATTAATCTTGCAATTCCATTTCGGTGTCATAATGAACTAAGCTGCTATCTCACAATGTCGAAACTTTGTTTGAGAACTGCGGACTGAACAGTGTGGACACCCAAGCACTGACTGTTTACAGTAAACAGCTTACTATGTAATGGAAGAGATTTGCAACTGAAATTCAGTACTGCTAGCAGACGGCGGCGCTATCGTGAAGTCAAATATCTTTGCAGCATCTTCTCGTAACTCGATAACTCTTGTATTATCGAAAGTGAGCGGTTCAATGTACAGTTAGATTGTTTATAACAATGAGCATTTAAATATTACGCATTTCAATATAAATAAGGCTCAGGAAAGTATAGTCTTCATAATTTCTTTTTTCCCACCCGATTCCAGGCCATTTGTGCATCCCGAAGAAACTATTCAGGACACCAGGGCAAATTATATCATTCCGGAAAATCCGTAACGTATAGCAGGCCTAGGTACGATCAGGCTATGAAAATCCAATCTATCAACTAGGCCATCCAACATTTTGACACACTGTTCCAATAAATGAGGGATAGCCATTTCACATTTTTGGAATAAGTTGCCGCAATTTTGCAATGTGTTGACTGTGTTCAGAGAAACGTAAAGTTTGTACAATTAGTAAATACAATTCCACAACACACTACTTAGTACCGATACTTTTCTGTCCATCTTGTGTCAAACAAGTTGAGATGTTACGGTGTTTCCCTGGTTTTCTTGCACTGCGTTTTTAAAAACCAAATTCCTCTAAGAAGACTCGAGGGGAAATAATTATAACTGACTTGACAGTCCCAATACAGTTTCTTATCGCAGAAATTCAGAAACTATCAGGTCTGCAGTTCCATCTGGTGTGTGGAATTACGTAATTTCCTTCCCATCCGTATCCCGTCCTATAAGTTTCCAATTCAGGAGAATAAAATAAGTCAGAAGACTTTTTTATGAACAAGCGGATAGAACAAGTAATCTGATAATTTTACTGAACGAAAAGGGGGGATTGCACCATGGTTATATCCCATGATATTGCAGTATTATGTAGTTCCGTCGCTTTCAGCCTGTCTTTCATTAAACCTCATTCAGTTTATCAAATTTATATAAAACAGTGTTATGTTCTCCACTGGTCATTCCTAAAGCTTCCAATCAACAATCGCGCCGGTGCTGTCATCTCTTCCCAGCAACTAATGCTAACACTCTCACGTTTCGCCTGTTGGTAGGCTGGGGCAGTCACCTGGAGACGTTCCGAAATTAATCTGGCTATACCACTGCAGTTGCAAGACGTTTCTTGGCATATGAACAATGACAGCTTGCAGAACTATTCAAATGGGTTATAAATGATGCGGATACGTGTTTTGTTTGTGGAGGGTTCGCTCGGCTATCTCACTAGTTCCTCTTGCATTTCATCCATTGCTCAATGTGACTTGAACTCTTATTTCACAGTTTTTATTTCAACGTTAAACTTGTTTATTGTGTTAATTCTACTTCTTAGTTCTTATTTTAACTTTTATTTCCATGTCCACTGTGTATCTTCTGCTTATTCGGTTTCAACTTTTCTTTTTCTCATATTGATACTTTCAATTTGCCTCCTATGCTTATTTTGTTTCTAAGATCTCCTTTCTGCCTTTCATTCCTATGTTCAAAAGTATCTTGCGCTTCTGTTCCTGTTCTCTTCAATTATATTCCGATATCTAATGATTATTTTGTGATAATTCTGCTTCTCAGTTTTTCATTTGTATTATATCTCGGTGTAAAAATTCTAGTTCCAAGAGGGGTATAAGGAGTGGGGTCTCTTAAGAACCCAAATGTCAGTCTCTCTTCCGCGTAGTACACGTATTATTGCAGATCAACAAATCTCTGTCGTCTGGAATCCAAGCCAGTATACTCCTCTAGGAGCCTTTTTATGTGTCCTGTCCATATGTGTTTGTGATTGTCCTGTCATCAACTTAATCTTGTCATCCACGTCTTCGCGTTCAGCCAAGAGTGGCAAGAAAGCCAAGTAAAATGAAACATGTTACTGAATCGATAAATGTAGTTGGGCTCTTCTCTTCGCTTTCCTCGTATTGCAGTATTCAAAGGGTTATTGTAACTTATTATCTTGCTCGGCTATTCTCACAATGCAACGTTCATTGTAGTTCCCTGCGTATGTCCGAACCGCAGATGTTATCGAAAAGAACAGATTTGTATTTCACATGGTTTGGTAATCACAATAGGAAGTTCAGCAATAACCTTTCCATAAAAGCACATTACACAGACTAATAAACAACTTTATTGGAGCGAGATTCGCACATCTTTATCTCTTCAACTGGCCAGAAGTTGATTAAAAGATCCGGCTGGCCTGATAAATAAAAATCTACACGCTATCACGAGTGTTGATTACGAGAATGAACGCTTTGTTCCATTGATACACGCATGCCGCATCACAAAAAGAATCTTACAGTTTGGTAACACTGATTATATCAGTCATGCATTTCAACAATGAAACTTGACTGCGGTATAGATAACATTGTTACCGAGCAAACAGTCAGATTTGAATTGATCAGTGTGTCATTTCAATTCAAATCACTACCACGGTTTATATTGGAGAAGTGGGAATTATGCGCATTTAATAATCCTACGGGAGTTCACACACTGATATATATTTTATGTGCTACTATGTACCTACTGGAAGGACCATGTATGTTGTTCATTGTTAAAGCACAAAGAAACAAATGAAAGCTTTCACATTGAAATCTTGTAACCCTACGAGGCTTTCGTGTGAGTGCTTTCATTTGTCCTTGCAGTAACCACGTATAGTTTCTTTAAGATTGTTCGAAATAGCATAGAGTTGATATATCAGCGAGTTCCTTCAGAGTTTGAGTTTTGAATTCCAGTTTGAACTAGTACAACACTAATTCTGGATTTCTATCTTCGTGGAATCTGACTTCATACATACATGTAAGATCATATTACTTTGATTTGGACCTAATTATTGACGATCCGCATTTAAGGATACAGTATGGGTGTATTAAGACGGTATTGCCTCATGGTGCGCACCAGAAAATGGTTGGTTCCACCATCTGCTGTAGTACACACCGAAACAAAAGTTAGCGAGTCACCGTTACTGATTAATTCAAGAAAGAAAATTCTATGGTAAATGAATGGCGCTAAGAAACAAAATTCTAAATGGAATTAAGAGGAACTAGTAAAATTAATCATAAATACAGATTGTGTACCCAGAATACTAACTTCTCATTCCAAAAAATCGAGCTTCAAAACCAAATAAATCAAGAGCGACCACAAGAGTGCTGCCGGAAGAACATTTTCTCGACCGCCAAACAGGTTTGCTATATAAATGGCTACAACAGAACCTGCTATTGGAAAGCTGGTACTGAAATTCGCTCATTGCCGTGAATACATACATAATGCATTGCAGAGAAGCCAGTATTTTAGGACATAAGTGTCCAATTTATATTGCTGCACATCGGCATTCTTAATCCGCGGGACGTTTCACACAAGATATCACTTATCACACAAGCCTCAAACAACTTTCCCACCCTTCGCCTTCTGACGTCAGCTTATTTATTCCGTGAAGAGGTTTAATACAACTTCGAAATTGATTAAATGCTTGTCAAAGGCAATGATTTGGATAGTATGTATATATTGAAAACAACTTTCTTGGTGAAGCCCCGAAATATTCCAGTGTATTTATGCTAGGAAAACTACACCAAACAAAAACTAACAACGGAAGAATTCCGCGCTGGGGTCAGAAGGCGGGGAAGTTGTTGGAGGCTTGTGTGAAAAGTGAGAACCTTTCACATGAAAAAGGAATAAGGAAAAAAACGCGCTACCTGAAAGAATTCTACTTACATGTATTAAAATCTTCAGAAACAAACGATTTCCTATTGGAATCCTATTGTCAAGCAAAACCCTTCGGTTTGACGTAAAGTTAAAAAAAAGAGTACTGTAAAAGCTCCCTTAAACAATCGATTTATGACCAATCAACGCACTGGAAGGAAAAAAAAGCGTTCCATTCAAACACCCAACCACATGGTTGGAAAGTCAGTTTCGACCACCATTAAATTTTCAAGTTAAGTACAGATCAAACGTTTGCCACTTTGGACTTCTGAAGAGACGATGAATAAAGAATGATTTTTTTTCAACCCTTTTGCGCTCGTGGTCGGACCACGTGAACCGGAAGTGCATAATCCGCTTGCGATGGAGGAAAAACGAACCGGAAGTGTGAAGTCAGAAAAGTTCAATGAGCAAAAAATGGCATGGAATAGGTACGTACGGCTCATGTAATTTACGTATGATCTTCATATCTTCATTATTTTATATTATATTGTATTGTGTATATTTATTGAACGTATTGAATTGTGCAATTGTATCAATTAAGTTTGTTATAATTATTATTATGAATGAGTACAATGCAAGAGTTATAGAACGCTGTAATTGGGCATCTGCCTGTTGTGTTCTCAATAGATAAACAAATAACGCTGTATAGGGAAACACTGCTGCGTTCTGGAGGTAGCGGGTTCGAATCTCCTCACATATCTTCTACGGTCACCCATGGCGAATACTGGACTGGTACCTTTATTTTTGGCATTTTTAGTGAAAAACATGTAATGTGAATCGAAGGAAAGATGAAATGTCACGTGGATGGCAATGGATCAATAAATTAGGGACATTTGCAAAACCAAAGATTTTTTTTTTAAAATCAACACAGACGAAAACTGTCGAGAATAAACCGGTATAATTTTCGTTTAAAACATTTAAATGTATCGGAATAATGTGAAAGTGTTACGACCGATTTATTTCGTTAAGCATTTTACTGCAATTTATAAATTAAGAAAGTGTTTGTCAAAGCTAACAATTCGGTTATATTTGGAGTGTAAACTTGAAATAATGAAAATATCCATTAGGAGAGTCTCTCTGCCATTTCATCTTTACAATGTTTATAATATATATAATATGTGATAAGGATAATCTACATATATATGTACACACACACACACACACATACACACACACACACACACACACACACACACACACACACATATATATATATATATATATATATATATATATATGTGTGTGTGTGTGTGTGTGTGTGTGTGTTTGTGTGTGTGTGTATATATATGAACCTGTGAACTTTCTCCCCCTAAACAGAAACATTCCTACGTCACTGACTAAGGTAATATTAGTACAGCGAGAGACAACAGTGGAGGTGAAGGCAGTAGATGTTATTCATTTTTCTTCGAAGTGGCAATTGGGAATAATGACGAGGAATAGTTGGGTAATAGTTACAGAAGACACTATATCATAGTTGGTAGGGACCATTTCACAGATATTTGCCTGGGGTTTGACGGTACATTATCATTTCTATCTCTTGACGCTTGCGTCGCACAATTTAATTTCATTTTTGTTATTTAGTGTCGTTTTTCTGCCTCTTCTGGCTAATCGAGAAGATGAGGAGGATAATTGATTGATTGATTTATTTGGTGTTTTAAGTCCACTTTATGCACAGTAAGGCTAATCGGGACTGGACCTACAGTTTAAAGTGGGATCCGAACAACTATGTGCCTCCACCGGGTATCGAACCCGGGACCCCTTGATTACAGGGCGACGACGCTACCGCTGCGCCATCGGGGAGGCCCCAATGATGAGGAGGATAAGTAATATGAAATTGATGAAGTGACACTCACATAGCAAACCCATACCCAGGCCGGGAATCGAATGCTAACCACTGTGCCACGGCGGCCGACTCATATTTTGAAAAAACCCATCGATATATTGGGAAAGGTGCGTACACCTAACTAGAGGATGTAGAGGTAGGGCACCAAACATTCTCGATCTCGGTCATTTTGGAAGTGATGTGATCAGCAACACGCTCCGGTAGCCTTTACCCATTGATTTGAGGCTGAATGAGCCCCAGAGCCGACCTTAGATCACCCCCCCTTCCCGGGAAACGAACCCAGGTCTCCCGCCCGGCAGTCAGACGCCGTACTGACAAGACCAACGTGACTCTAACAAGAGGACCAGTACAAATTCAGAATTACTGACCCGTTACCATCCGGGGGCCATGGACAACCACCAGCGCTGCCAGGGAGGGGCTAAGCATTCCACACTAATGGGAATTCCTCCATAATGAGCACCTACCTGTGAATGCCAATTCGCTGGCAGCGTAATCGAGGCAGTTCCCGGACAGTTGTCCGTGATTGACAGGAATCATAACTACAGTCGACCGATTCGGTCGCCAACCATTCCCTTCCCTCCAGTAACCGCGTCAGAAGCCGTCATATGAGCTTCTGCATCGACACCGAAGGCACCTGTCGACGAACCCCTTCATGTCAGGGCAAATTGGCCGGGATTTGAAGCCGCGGCTCCGGGCGACGCGGCGATACCCTGGAGGTCAGAGTGTCAACTCGACGTGACGGACGGAATATCAGCATGGTTGAACTTCCGATCATTTGGATTGGCAGCTTTCCCGGGAAAAACAGATGTTTTCTCTCAGACACAACTCCCGAGATTCTCTTTCATTATACAAAGCCTTCGTGGTCTAGCGGTTAGCAAACGTTTGGCAAACCATCGGAATAAATCGGTATTGCGTCAATAGTTTAAGGCAGTAGTATATGGAATTGTAGTCACTGAAAGTTTTTCAAATTTCTGGGGAAATAGGTGACGCAAGTGATAAAAATTGGCATTTGACTTTGCTTTTTCGTCACTTTCGGCTAATCGCGAACATGAGTATGACCGATGATGCAATGAACGAATTCCACCCCCCTCCTCCTCCGCTTCTATGATGGTATACACGATCTTGCTCCACAGTTAGCCTGGACAGGGTATAAGTTCTTGCCAACCTCCGTGGTTATCACAGCGATAAGACGTCAGGGGTCCCTGGTTCGAATCGAGACCTGGGCATGGGTGTATATTTTGTGGGTATACATCAGTGGTATAAAAGCGAAGTTAAAATGAAAATAATCAATCAAAATTTTTGTTGACTTGAATTTTTGTATTATATTGTATTTTTCTTTATTATTTTTTGCCCTTTATGTTACTTTTGGCTAATCACGCACGATAATAGTTAAAGGAAATTCCTCAAAAACAGACGTAGTGTTAAGTTAGACATAGTAGTAGAAGAAATACAATATTGGGGAAAATACCAACACAAGGCAAGATATACAAAACCACCACTACACCTTAAACAGACATCCATAGACAACATGAAAATGCCTTATCAGGCTTGAAGTAACATGACATGACATTAAAGACAACGCGAAAATTAAATTGTACTGTGGTATTTGTAACGGGAGATGAGCAAATACAGTTGAAATTATGAAATGACTGTGCATCATCATCTCCCAATCATTGAATTAAATACCATCTGGAACTTGAAAATTTCTCCTGATTGTGTACAGTTGGATGTCCGTTTAATACGTAATGCACTGCAGTCAAGTTCATCACTCGTGAATTTTTGGTTAACGCCGAAATACAGTTGAAGCTGAGTTATATGTATGTTAACGTGAAGGGAAAATAATGCATATAACTGACAATTACTTACAGATCAGATTTAGATACCATGTCATATCATTATTAAAATTCTGTAATTGTATCTATTTTGAGGAATACAGGTTATTTCTGTCATAAAGTGGTAAATTAACGAATCTGAAAGTTTGATTTTTTAAATACATTACATTTGCCACTTTATTAGTGAACACTTTGACACTGAAATACTACAGTAGACAATATAGTTTTAGTACCCAATTTTTAAAAAATCGTCAGCATTTCTTTCACTAGTGACTGGAAAATTTGGAATAAGCAATTCCAGTTTTACTTTTATATGGATTAGTGTCCACTTCCGGTATAAATTTTACTTTCTGTTCAAGCGTGTAACCTTTCCTCTTTCTCTTGTCCATGGCCAACTAGCAGCAATTGAAAACTGTCACTGACTTCTGTGACATTGTTGTAGCTTGGTTACATACAAATCAACTGCATTTTATGAAAATTAGTACGTATAACACCGAATTACGTATAAAAGCATTACGTACAACTAAGGTTTGAGTAACATGCTTTTAAATTATATTTTGTCGGGCTCACAATAATTTACGTGTAAAACAGAATTACGCAGAACTGAGTTACGTATAAAGCAGTCTCAACTGAATAATGCGGGATGACGGTTTATAGAAGATCCTTAAGACTACAATTTCGAATTCAACAACAAATCCAATACAAATGCAGCCAAGTGTGGCTTTGGATGTATTTCATGTTAGTGTTTCAAGCTAAAGAAACTTACTTATTTACTTGAAGTTTAGGTACAGTAATGAATGATCATTTTGTAGTGAAACTGGTATGACAAATTGTCATAATTTTGAATATGTTGGTAATTTTTATTTAAAATCGCAAAGTCCTAATTTCATGGGAACTTTGGGGCAAAACAAACCCAATCGTATTTGCTTTGTGTTTTCTGAATGCTGCACAAGTGATACTGTTGTGACATAGAGACAATCATGGTGTTGAAGTTACATTACCCACTGGCAACACACCAGGAAAGTTAAGATTGAATGATTGATTTGGTGTTTTAAGTCCACTTTATGCACAGTAAGGTTAATCGCGACTGGATCTACAGTTTAAAGTGGAATCCGAACCACTTCGTGCCTCCACCGGTATCAAACCTGGGACCTCTTGATTACAAGACGACGACGACGCTGCCACTGCGCCATCGGGAAGGCCATAAAAGTTGAGAGACAAGAATGCTGTATAAAAATAGTTTTCCGTGTACAAAGAATGGTTTTTCCGGGCGAGAATCAATTCGGTGATGTAATTGTAAGTCGGTTGTACGACTCACCTCACTTAGTATTCCGGCTGTTTGTTTCTTTATACAGAATACTTGAAGAAGATACAATTCAATCTACAAGTGTATCAATATACGCTGTATAAAACACACCTCATTATTAACTTCGTTGACCCTGTACACTTTCATTTTATGATATGTTAGGTAATTCTTGAAGGCAATAAAAGCATGGAAAAATACTACCTTTCTTTGCTTAGGAAAGTACTAATAAAGTTGCATACTGTATGAAAAGACCGAAGGTAGAACCACAGATAAGAGGTAAAAGTCTAAGTAAGGAAACCTCGCCTCTCACGCATCTGCGAACAGAATGCAAGGAGTAACAGGAGGAGCGGGAACAACAAAATAAAACAATTAACAACACAAGATGGCGCAGGAAAGAAAAAGTAAATATTCTTCATTCTAAAGCCTTTGGACAAATTAGTGAAGGTATTCACTACCACAATATCAGTAAATGTGATTTTTTAATAATATAGTATTACTAATACTCAAGAACAATAAGCAATAGTGTCGTTGTTTGCGGTTTATTGTAAGTTGTCGCATCGAAACGTTACCGGACCACTTGTATTACAATCATCGAGCGTGTTGAAATGGCGAAGCTGGATTTTAATAATCACACTGCCTCTTACCTTACTTTTTGATCAATTCTTGCACTATTTCAGGGTTCGCTCCAGGGTTTGCCAGGCAAAATAATCTCAACACTCTTCCAGGTTTTTCAGTTATTTACAAATAACTTTCCACGCCATTTTCTTGTGCTTTAAAAGTCATTAAATCTCGTAAGAATATTCAACAGCCTTGAATATTCTTACGAGATTTAATTACTTGTCCACAATTTCAAGGGAAACTTCTTATTTTCAAATGCTACAAGGGGTGTGGGGGTCTCAAGCAACGCTGATTCGTAAATATTGATATTGGCTTAGTGTCTAAGTTTTCTCTGTCGGTAGTGGGTGTGCAATTTCGCATCTGTCACCATAATGCAGAAGAAAATGGACGGATGTTTCTTTAATAACACTGATCGACAAGGATTTGGATGTCTCGCAGATGACTTGATTCTGAATATTTTCATCATGATGATTCCAAAAATCAAAACCCTTTTTTACCAATCACTTCTAGTATTTTTTTTTCAGAAAACGCCAATAGTTAACTGCCTTAATTGCATAATGCTCTTTAATTTTGCCTTAGAATATGCTGTTAGGAAGGTAAAAGAAACCAAAGAAGGACTAAAATTAAATGGTGTGACTCAGTTGTTAGCATGTGCAGATGATGTAGACTTACAGGGGGATGATGTGAATACAATTAACAATAATGCTAAAATATTTTTCAAAACTGCTAAAGAGATAGGTTTGGAAGTTAACAAAGAGAAAACTAAATATATGCTTACAGGCAGAAACCAAGTGTTAGGTAATTATCAAAATCTAATTTTTGATAACAACTCGTTTGAACCAGTTTCCAAATTCAAATACTTACAAATGAAAAGTATATTAAAGAGGAAATAAAAAAGTAGGCTTAATTCAGGAAATGCATGTTGCTTCTCTCTTCATAAACTTTTGTCTGCTCGTTTAATATCTAAGAAACTAAAAGTTAAAATATACAAAACAGTAATTTTGCCTGTAGTATTATTATATGGGTGTGAAACTTGGTGCCTTACATTGAAAGAGGAACATAAATTGAGAGTATTTGAAAATAAGATCCTTAGGAAAATCTTTGGACCTAAAAGGGATGAGGAGACAGGTGAGTGGAGAAGGTTACATAATTTAGAACTACATAATTTGTATTCATGTCCAGATATTATTAGAATAATTAAATCAAGAAGACTTAGGTGGGCAGGCCATGTGGCACGAATGGGAGAGGAAAGAGGAGTTTACAGGATTCTTGTTGGTAAACCTGATGGTAAGAGACTTGTAGGAAGGCCAAGACGAAGATGGAGGGACAACGTTGAGATGGACCTAAGGGAAATCGGTAGGGATGGAAAACATTGATTGATTTAGTTTATTTTACTTCGCGTTTTGTGCCTCTTGGCTAATTTGCGAAGATGGGGATGAGTGATGAAATTGATGAATGGACATTCACAAACAACCAAGCCCGACCGGGATTCGAACCCGGGACCCTTGGCGTCGCAGCGTGATGTGCTAACCACTCGACCACATGGTCGGGCGGATGGAAAAGAGTATATAGAACTTGCTCAAGATAGGGAAAGATGGAAGGCCTGTGTTGCTGCAGCCATGAACCTTCGGGTTTGAGAAGGCTAGGGAGTTAGTTAATTGCATAATAAAATGTGTAGTTCCATTATCTCCCCAATAGATGGCTCTGTTCATATAGTGGTAAAATATTGATCTTCTACAATACAAATCGTCCAATTTTGAACTACAAATGAAAACGAAATTTGAAACATTTAATCGACTTTTATCTTCGTGTAACACATTGGCATGGAAATTGTATGGACTTTGGTTACGTAAGTTTTATTTTCGAAATCCCTCATAAAAAAATACTTACAAAATATGCAAAACCCAATGTTAGAACACGGTGGTTGAACTTGGAGACATGGGGAAAAATCCTGACCTAGTGCAAAATGGATGTCATTTCCGTGATCAGCATTCACAGACCAGAATCATATAATTTTTGTTTGCAAACATCCGATTCTTTTTTCAAAACGTCGACCAGTGTAATCAGATCTACATTTTGTCATCTTTTCTTGCAATCTTCTTGCAATAACCAACTCCCTCTTGGCCATGCCACTGTCCGTTGCCTCCACGCATTACGCACACGCAACGCACTTTCCCTTCCAAGGCAGGTCTACTTGAGCTCTAACAGGGTTAGTGCCGGCTGGAGGATGAGTAAAGAGGATTTCTGACATACCAGGAAAAAAATTCCTGCTTCGAATTACGCGAAACAAGATAGACGGATATAGAAGAGGAGAAAGGCCCCCTGATGGGACCTTTGGAACCCGAGAATTAAATTAAGGCACCGATTTCTTCCTTTTTTCGGCCCCTTTGAATTTTATGATTCTGTACAAAAGCTAAAGTCGCGACAAGATCTTTTTTTCTAAAAAAAGGAAAAATCTCACATTTCGAAGAAAAATGTTTTTCCAGATTTGCCGAATAAAATCCTCCCAATGCATAAGGAAGCATGAAATATGCTTTGATTCGAATGTGTTGAAATTTTTCTTTACCTTCAATGTCTCTTGCTACAAAGGAAAATATAACATTCAGTTTCCCAGTTCGTCGAGTTGGACATTAAAGTTTGTGACCAGTTCGTCACAAGATAATATAGAATCTACAGGATCTGGTACTACCTGGTATCCGATTGTCTCTTGTCTGTGTTATCACATGACATCTCTGCTCGGGGAGAGAAAACTCCATCTGTTGAACAGATCTTCCTGAGCAGTCGCAAAGGATGGTTGGTACGATCTATTAGTATTAGTTTGTATGCGATATGTATTGAGTAGTTGATGGTATGTCACTTTGTAATACCTTTATACAGGGTGTTTCAAAGATTTTGAGTGAAATTAGTGGAGTGGATGGAGACTGACCCAAGTACTAATACAAGATAAGGAACCCTGGTCCGGAAATGCGTCACTAAAAAGTTATACCTACGCCAAAACAAGTGGGTCTGCCTATGACAGTGGATTAAGACAACTGAAATATGCGACTATTACTTATGTGCAGCGACACGGCTGTTTCAATTGTTCTCTTTAAGTCCAATTTATGTTCAAATAGGCTAATCGGAACTTGACCTACAGTTTAAAGTGGGATCCGAACCACTGTGCAATGTGCCTGCACCGGATATCGAACACGGTACCCGTTGATTACAAGGCGAGCACGACTGTAGAGAAGGGGCCTCCCCGATGGCGCAGTAGTATCGTCGTCGCCTTGTAATCAAGGATCCCGGGTTCGATAATCGGTGGAGGCACATAGTGGTTCGGATCCCTCTTTAAACTGTAGGTCCAGTCCCAATTAGACTTACTGTACATAAAGTGGACTTAAAACTCCAAATAAATCAATCAATAAAAAAAGACTGTAGAGAAGTAGCATTTGAGAAGTTGCAGCGAGTTACTTTCCCGTAACAGTACGAGTAGTTGTACCAAAGGCCGTGTCCGAAAGGACTTGGTAGGTGAGGGGGTCAGAATGAAAATTTAGATTTAACTTTCTGGGGCAGAATCAAACTTGGGACTCAAATGTCGGGGACAGAATCTAAATTGGGACTTAACTTTGGCGGCAAAATCAAACTTGGGACTTAACTTTGGCGGCAAAATCAAACTTGGGACTTAACGTTCGGGGGGGCATAATCAAACTTGGGACTTAACGTTCGGGGGGGCAAAATCAAAATTGGGACTTAACGTTCTGGGGCAGAATCAAACTTGGGACTTAACGTTCGAGGGCATAATCAAACTTGGAACTTAACGTTTGGGGGGCATAATCAAACTTGGAACTTAACTTTCGGGAGGCATAATCAAACTTGGGACTTAACGTTCGGGGGGCATAATCAAACTTGGAACTTAACGTTCGGGGGGCATAATCAAACTTGGGACTTAACGTTCGGGGGCATAATCAAACTTGGGACTTAAATTTCGTGGCCATAATCAAACTTGAGACTTCACGTTCGGGGGAAAAATGAAACTTGGAACTTAACGTTCGGGGGCATAATCAAACTAGTGACTTAACGTTCTGGGGCAGAATCAAACTTGGGACTTAACGTTCGAGGGCATAATCAAACTTGGAACTTAACGTTTGGGGGGCATAATCAAACTTGGAACTTAACTTTCGGGAGGCATAATCAAACTTGGGACTTAACGTTCGGGGGGCATAATCAAACTTGGAACTTAACGTTCGGGGGGCATAATCAAACTTGGGACTTAACGTTCGGGGGCATAATCAAACTTGGGACTTAAATTTCGTGGCCATAATCAAACTTGAGACTTCACGTTCGGGGGAAAAATGAAACTTGGAACTTAACGTTCGGGGGCATAATCAAACTAGTGACTTAACTTTCGGGGGGCAGAATCAAACTTGGGACTTAACTTTCATTCCATAAAAAGTACAGAACTAATATGCTAGGTAACTTATATTTGCGAAATCATAAAAAAAAAAACTTTTCAATACTTTGCTCCTCGAGTCCCAGGAGGTTAAGAAACGTATCCACATGGAGTTTAGTAACCTGGAAATTTAGGGGGGTATGAGGTCCCCCCTTGCCCCCGCCAAGTTACTCTTATGCAAGACCGTACTTGAAGCGAACGTCCGTGGAGGACGATCTTGCGGCTTATTCTTGAAGCCTGGTTCTGGAAGCCAATATATTTGGTATTGCACTTCGACTGCAGCACCAAATACGGTCAGTAGATAAAACTACGAACACCTCATTTTCTCGGCTTATAAACACTTGTTCTTCCACCATGAAAAATCACATAGCATTTTTTTTTAAAAAAAATTCTTATATTTATATTTCCATCACTTTCACACAATACATAAACTACAACTAATAATTCGCCGACTTTTGACTTTCATAATTTCAAATAAGTGAATGACGAGCACACGTGGGAAGTACGCAAGCCTGCATTCTCTAGTCCTGCGCGCTGAAGACTCGAATCCTCGTTTAACCCTGCGTTGGTCGCGCACGGTCTCTTGTTCTGGGTGTGTGATTTTAACGTCGTTATTTATCAATAATTGTTTCGTCAACACCCTCCCTCATTCGAGATGAGTTTCTAGAATGCGCGTCAAATCTCCTGCATATGGTGATAGCCAATAGCAGCGCACTGCAGCGGTGCCATGTCGAAATCTCACACGCAAAAGAGACAGCGTGGTTCAGCGAAACGCCTTGTCAAGGAGAGCATGGCAACGTCGCACGTCTGTGATTCGCTGGTGTTGCTCAACCGTTCAAGGTCATATGGAGGAGATTTGACGCGCACTTTAACCTTCCTCTTTTACCCCAAGATTTTGTTTGTGTAAGTAAGGTATTTGAACCGCTAGGGAGGGTTCGTTGAAGCTCCTTGCTGTCTGAGCACTATAGGCGTACCTAGTTTATACTGAAAATCCGGTCCGTCGTTTAATGCCAGATTAACGAAGAGTGCCTTTTTGTAATTTTATAGAATTTCAATTTCTATAGTCTTATACGTAGGTTAAATCATAAGTCATGCCAACTATTTTTTTTTCCTCGCGAACAGGGTACAACACGAAAAATCTAAGATATACGTTTGAAAGTGTATGGAATGTACTCTCGAAAGAAGTCACCAGATGGTGTATGTGAATAACAATGGGGTAGTAAGCAGTGTGTGATAGCGTTCGAAAATGGAGGTCATGAAGCAGGAGCAACGTTCGTACGTTAAAATAGCAGTTCTCCGCGGCAGAAATGCACGATAATGCCATACAGAGCTACGGGAAGCACTGGGTGTGCATGCCATAATAACACACAAGTGGATAACCTGGGTGAATACCTTGAAGGTTGTTGAACAGTGTAGTCTTGTGTACTTGTTGTTCATGCCAAAATAAAACACTGTTGTCCAATGTCATGTTTTCTGCCTTTTCCCTACGAGAGTCTCCTGCATCGAGACTTCATCTGGTGGCTTCATTTGAAGGTACATTCCATACACTTTCAAACGTATATCTTAGATTTTTCATGTTGTCCCCTGTTCGCGAAAAGGAAAATAGTTGCCATGACTTATGACTTAACCCTCGTATAATCTCAATTGTTGAAAGAAAAGATCTAATCGTAATAATTGAAGATTTGGCGTTTTAGACCATAAATTTGGCATATTTTATAAACGCGGCTTCTGAGACCGGGCGCGACCATCGACGTAAATTTTCTGGCTTATCGCACAACGCGAGACCAAGCTTGAGTTCTGACGTCTCCGCGAAATGCTTTCATTGTTACGCTAAATGCCTAAATTGTTACGTTTAGTTCTCTTAGCATAAATAGTGCACTTTTTGTGTATTTATGCTAAGGGAACAAAACCTAACAACGTCAGCATGTGACGAAGTTGGTCTCGCATTGTGCGATAAAGGAGACCCTTTTATGGGCACTTTAGGACTGCACGAAATGACGTCACTTCCGACAAGACCGTACTTCAAGCCTGCATTTTGCACCTTTCCAACAGAACCAAAAGCTACTTTTTCTCGTATACCCTGTCCCAGCCAACTTTGGAGCAATGGGCAGAGCAAAGCAGTGCACGCTGCTGGTAAGGCTGCTAGCTGCAGTCACTCCCACCTTCACGCAATCCCACGTGCTCATTGTTGGAGCCGTCTAGCGTCACAACTTGCGGAGAGACTTGTTCTCGTTCGCCTGCTCCAGAGTTAACATGGACAGAGTGTAGTAGCCGTTGCGAAACTATACTGATGCCTGTCTAATTATTTCCAATTCGCTATATCGGTGCAGCTCCCCGAAACTATGTAATTTAGAGGGGTAAGAAAATCAAACATCCGGTAGACAAAGTTGATGGACAGGGAGGGAGGCAACCAGACATTCCCCCACGAAACGTAACGACTCCTTGCTACGGTTCTTACTGGATAGAAGAGCTCCACAGAGGAGAGGGGGGGGGATTCATTACGTGAAAGCTTCATGCGATGCAACGGAAACCTTAGAAGTGGTTCCTTTGACGACGGGCAGAACGGCAGCCCCCTCCGCTAAGGTCACGTGAGTCAAGTGCTGCATGCAAAGGGACTACGCAAACACGGGGGGGGGGGGCTTTCGGGTGGAAAATCAAAGGCTGGGACCACGGACATCGACCGACGGCGGATGCGTAGATCGACGGAAGTCCGTGGGGTCGTGAATTCGATGTTCGACCTTATTAGACTCGAGGAAAGAAACCCAATCACTGAGCACTCGAATGAGGTCGCAGTTAAAGTTCTCGATTGATTGGTTGGATTTACTTTACTTCGCTTTTACGCCAGTTCTGGCCAATCGCGAAGACGAGGGTGAGTGATGATATAAAATTAATGAAGGACGCTCACAACGAACGCCCCTGCCCAGGCTGGGATTCTAACCCGGGACCCCTAGAAAATCTAATGGGTTTACGCTTTAGCCTTTATTTCTTCTTTCAAGTCATCAGCATACAGGACGGTATTAGACACATTGTGAACGGTAAGCGCGGCAGAGGACCAGCCAAAAGTTGCTTGTTTGAATGAATAAATGATTGATTGATTTGATTTATTTTACTTCCCATTTATGCCACTTTTGCCTAACCGCGAAGATGAGAATCAGTAACGATATGATGAAATTGATGAAAGGACACTGACAGAGAACACCCATGTCCAGGCCGGGATTCGAACCCGGGACCCCTGGCGGAATGCATGAATGAATTGATTGATTTATTTTACTTCACATGTCTGCACTTTTGGGCTAATTGAGAAGATGATATAGATGAAGTGAGAATCATGCATATATGGATGATCAGCATCATCATCTCACTGATATGAATAATATTATTTACAATTTCTGATCGATTTTTCTCCTGTATTTTATTCTCTAGACTTCAGGCTTCGCAGATAGCCTAGCTAGACCAGAATATACGCTCCTGGTGGCTACCAAGCGTCCTCTAGGTGGTACTGGCCGTTCAAGGCAAATACCTACCAGTTTTAATTCTCGGGGAGGCATTTTGGCAGTTCTGCTCATGTGTCGATATGAACGTTAGTTTGTCGAACCGCTGGTAATATGTTACTTCCCATTTGATATCCTTAGATATTCATTTGGCCGATTCAAATGGTCCAGGGTTCGCTTCCCGGCATGTCCAAGTTTGTCTGTGAATGTCGCTTCATCGATTTCACCATACCATCACTCATCCTCAAATCTGCGATTAGCCAAAAGTGGCAGAAAAGCGAGGTAAAATAAACCAAATCAATTAGCCTCACGAGCATTCCATTTCTGGCTAGGTTCCGCTTCGAGCCGTGCTGGCCGTTCATGACGAATTTCATGCTTCCTCTTTTAGCGAGTCTGCATTTCAACCAATGTGTAATTGTGATGAACTTTGGGCGAGGGGAATTCAACAACACACGACCAAGAACGATTACATACTGGGCGTAACGCAGTTTGATCAATGGTCGGATATTGCTCATTGTGCACCAGATTGCAGTGCCACATTTCCACCTGGTAGTGAAAATTTGAACTATTTTGTTTCTCGTCAGCATTCGATTCCCGATGGTCTCCACAGTCTCTACACCAATTTTCAGCGCAATCTGTTGCATCGAACGGGCTCCAGAAGGCTCTTAGTAGCGCAACTTTAATCGTGACCACCCTGTATGTACTTTCCGTTGCTCCATTGTCCATGATGGTCTGTCCATTCACAAACACATCATATTTCATTCCGGCACCAGCCTTGGTGCGAGTCACTCCAGCAGGTACGCCAGCTAATCGGATTACGGTTGGCAACCCTGATTTTAATGGGAGCTCCGCATGTTGCTCCCCTAGCGGAGGAGAAAATGTCGTCGCTTCGGCGCCAAGAAACCCACGAGGAAAGTGAAGGAGCAACCGAGCGATAAATGAAACGTTCGACACAAACTCTAACAGATGCCGCGGGAGAGACAAGACAGAGGGAAAATTTCAATCTCCAGGCAAGGGACTAACTTTATTACCTTCGCCAATCAATAGAAAATACAGGTTTCCATGCATCTTCCAAGCAATATTGAAGAACATGATGCTTATTAGGGGGCGTTTCCGTACTGTGTATTCATTTGGATTCTGATGTTGCCTTGAACGTGCTACATAAAGCTCTGGCCTATATGTGGTGAGTGTTGTGAAAGGCGCACTCAGTGAATAGATCTGGAAGGGGAGTGAACCAGGGTACATTCACCGGCAATAAAAATGAGACACCTATATCCTGAAATACTCACTTCCCTTCAAGGTGTTGTGTGTGTTGCATAACTCGACGGCGGTGCTTGCCATGGAAAATTTGCTATCAAAATACATATATCGCCGTAGAGGTAGGCAACACGCACAACGCCTTGCGGAGAAGTGAGCATTTCAGGATCTAGGTAGTGATGGGTCGTTCGTGAACGAGTCGTTCCATTTGAACGACTCCGTCTTGGGAACTATGAACTTATCGCTCCTTTCGAGTGAACTAGAAGCAGCGATGTGCGTCTATGCGTAAACAACGATGTCTACATTCTACACGTAGACTATTTTATACACGTAGATTACGTAATCTATGTAAACAACATGGCGAAAGGTGATAACTTAGCAAAGGGCGCCGTGGAATTAAAAGAAAATTATAATGCGTATCAGTTGCTGATGTGTGAAGAGAACTTTTCATACTCTTTCTTCCAAATTCGAACAATTTCTCACCTAGGAAGAAACCTAATATAGGAAATATTCTAGTGTTTTATGGGAAAAAGACCACTCTTGCCTCACGACTGCCATCTGTTGTTGTTTTTTTGCATACTATTTATATTCTTCCATAGTTGGTGATAGAAGAGAAGAGAAATTTTGTTGTAAGTAGGATTCTTTTCATTTCGTTAGGATCCAATATAGTTAAAAATGTCAATTTCCTTTCATGAAACCCATGAAAATTAATTGTAAAGCACTTTATATTGTCTACGTAGTCTATGTAAACTACAACCCAATGTAATCTACGAATAGATTACGTGTAGACAACGCATGTAGACGTAAACTTACAGTCTACGGCACATCACTGACTAGAAGTTATTCTGTGATAGTTCCTCGTTTCTCGGAGTCGTGAGCTTTGCGGGTGTTACCAACTGGTCTACGCTCCGCAGTTCCCGCTCCCAGTTGACGACTCCGAAGTACCTGCGAGAGAGAGAGCGACCGTGTTTTGTTTCTGCTTGCAGTATTATTGTGGCGGTTTTCCACAAAACAATGCGCGCAAATTTATTTATAGCAACAATACAGTAACGAAATAACAAGGAAGGGATGGGCGGGTCATTCACTTTCACACTTTCTGTTACATGTTTTCGCAACGTGAGAAGAACTGCAAAAGGAACTTGGCAGTTAGAAACAAGCACGGTTATTTTCGGTGTTCTTCAGGACGACCCGAAACCACTTAATTGCATGGACATCCAGAATGGGGAGGGGAAGGGGGCGACGACACCCTACAAAATTAATTTCAAAATAAAATTAAATATTTAACACACATTATTTCAGTAGACGGAGTTCCCTCCCCCTAATTCTTTTCACTCAAACTAACTTCTAGCAACAGTCCTCCCCTACCCCCTCTCTTCGCCTCAACTGCACGAAACCAACGGCAAGTCGTGTGTGTCGTTACTTTGAACGACTCCTTCAGTGAGCGAGCTCCGGTGAACTGCCTCCCGAAAACGAACTGCCATGACTCGCGGTAGTTCCTCAGGAGTCGTGAGCTTTGCTTGTATGTTGCCAACCGTTCCAGCAGTCTCGCTCCCAGTCGATCCTGCGAGAGAGCGCGACCATCTTTGGTTTCTGATTGTTGATGGGGGCGGTTTTCCGCGTAACTACGGCGGATTCCTTCCCCCTAATCCTCTTCACCCAAACTAATCGTAACTCCAGAAGCAGTCTCCCCCTCTTCCGCTCAACGAAACACACTTCGAGGTGTTGGTATGGTAGAGTGCCACACACGTAAATTTGCCGTTGCGTAGAAACGAATTTTCGTTTCGTCTCCCTCTCTCTTAGCATCATGTGTTCTACCCTGCTCGAAAACCTTCGCTATTGTTGCCACATTGTCATTCCATTCCTGGACACACTCGCGCAAACATCATTGAAAACAATTGAATAGCTCTCCAGCTCGCGGTTCCCACCGTTCGGTAGGGACGCTAATGTGGCAATATAGCACGGCGTAGTGCTTGCTTCTTTTATGCAGTGCATGTTCATTGGCTAGCTAGTAACTAGTGTTGCCAACTGTAATAATGAAGCACTATTTCTGTCACGGAAGGGGAAAAGGCAGGTAAAGTGGCGGTGAGTTTTGTTGGATTGGAAGCACCATATTTTTATTTTATACTAAGTATTTGACCGGTTTGACGTTGTGTGCGTGTATTGCGTGTGTGTATGTAAAAGTGTGTGTTTGCTAATGAACGTTAAATTCCATAATGCCTCCAGTTCTGTCGAAGTTGAAATCAAAAACCTTGCATAGCCAAGCTCGGGAAATTCTAAGCAACGTGCACGAGTTCATGAAGGAGGAAGCCAGTCATGGTGTTAGTTAGCATCCCAATAAAGCATTTTGGCAAGAGAGCAGCGAACAGCAGCAACAAATTGTTCATATTTCATAATTTTGGAATTATTCAAAATAAATAAATTATGTCGTTCCAACATCATTTCAACTCTGGCTCCGGCACGTGTTCTTGTAGAAATTGCATAGAGGAGGCTGTCATTTTTGCTGCTTAATGCGATACATATTGTTTTCTGTGTTAAAATTGCCATGCTTTGATGGGTGACCAAGTTCATAGCAGGGCCGGCGGAAGGGGAGGGCGAACCGTCCCATCGCCCAGAGCGGCAAAATTTGAAGAGAAGAAAAAAATAAGCCTATTGAAAACTGTGATCGAGCGAGATATTCTTTTGCGCTGAATAGTATTGAAATAGCATAAGAAGTCTCATTATTTATTTTATATTTTGATGTTTTAGTTAGGAATATATTGATTTTCAATTTTCCGTTGCTGCGTAATGACCGGGGGGGGGGGGGTCGAAATAGAGCGGCATCTGCCGCCACCTCCCAGAGAGGCAAAATTACTAGCGCCGGCCCTGGTTCATAACAAAAGAAAAAGCCGCGCAGCTTATCGTCTAGTGGCAGTATATGTACTTGTTATTGTTGTGGAAGCCGGCATCCTTTGTAAATGTACAACAAAGGCAACCGACTGTCGCCGATCTCAGAGAGGAAATAATAATACTGCTTCAGGAGGAGTGTTATGGTGCAATTGTAGCGGTTTAACACGTTGGCATGTTATTATCTGCCGTTGCAGTTCCATACCAGTGTATACGGGTTTTGGGAGTGAAAAGTTAGAACGCCACCAGTGCATTAATGCAATGAAAAATAATATATATATTTTTTTATTTTGTTTGAAATCACTCAAATAAGGAATCGTATGAAGAAGTCTTCTTTGCAGCATTTTTGGTAATTTTACTTATGTGTTAGTTCATATTTTGCGAATTTTTAGTCCATATGTATGTAGCTACATACATAGTCACTTGTTAGTACATATTAATCCTAGTCCTGGTATAATGCATGACGTTTAAAACTCAACGTTAGATAGACCTGAATTCTCTAATTTTATTGTTGTACGTAACAGCTGTGCATCGGCGCACCGCAGCGATTTTTCTATCTGCTCCATTAGCAACACTGCTTCTTTAGTTCTGTCGCGCATTGCACGGCAGAATTATCTGCGCTGGACTCTAGCTCCTCCTGTGAACCACTATTTCAACGAGCAAGCTCCAGTGAACTGCCTTTCTAAAAGGAACTGCCTCGTCCGAGAGCATTCTCCGTGGCCTCGTACTTCCTTTCAACGACTCCTTTCGGTGAACGAGCTCCGGTGAACTAGCTCCGGAGAAGGAACTGCCAGAACCCATCACTAGATCTAGGTGCCCAATTTTTATTGTCGCTAACCGTACATTGGGTGTTTGAATAGGCCAGAAGCTTCGTTCATTAACATGTGCAAGGGTGTGGTGCTACAATAGCGTGTCTCCGTCGGCAGTTTGACACGTTTGAGTTCGAGTTTTAAGCAGAGATGTGCGTCTACGTGTAAACAACGATAGTCTACATTCTACACGTAGACTATTTTATACATGTAGATAACGTAATCTATGTAAACAACATGACGAAAGGCGAAAACTTAGCTAAGAGCGCTGTAGAAGTAAAACAAAATTATACTGCGTATCAGTTGCTAATGTGTAAGAAAAACCTTTCATACTCTTCCCTTCAATTTCTAACAATTTCTCACCTAGGAAAAAAGCCTAACATAGGAAATATTTTAGTGTTTGTGGGAAATAGACTACTTTTGCCTCACGACTGCCATCTGTCTTTTTTTTTTTTTTTTGCATACGACTTATTTTCTTTCGAAGTTGACAGAAGAGAAGAGAGAAATTTTGTTGTAAATAAGATTCTTGTCGGTTCGTTAGGAACAAATATAGTTGAGAATATCACTTGCCTTTCATGAAAGGCTTCAAAATTATTTCTAATGTACTTTAGATTGTCTACGTAGTCTATGTAAACTGCAACCAAATGTACTCTACGCGTAGATTACGTGTATACAACGCATGTAGACGTAAACTTATAGTGTACGACACATCACTCGTTTTAAGTCAACGTTTACGCACAGGCAGGCTAATCGGGACTGGAACTACAGTTTAAAGTAAGATCCGAACAAATATGTGCATACTCCTGGTATCTGAATCGTATTCCAGCCATGTGACAATTGAAAAAAAGGTATTGGTTTTGTTTGTTTCAAGGCCACTTTATACGCAGGCTAATCTAGACGGTATTTATAGTTTAAAGTTTAACCAAGAATCTCTTGATCAGAAGGCGACAGTGATAGCCACTACCAACTTTTATGATTATTTTGATCTGTACTTTTGGGGGTTGGGTGGTACACAAAAACAGCTGAATCTCGCCCTGCAAAAAAGTCAGTTCAATTCAATGTGGCTACTCAGGTGTGTGCAGTTTGTGGTAAAGTGTCCGATATTTGCCACTCATGCTAACGTATCCCCTTACCACTTTGCTGTGAAATATCTCTAACTGTTACCTATATTTCCCACCAGGGCGTGCCAAAGATGGTCTAATAAAGATTACAAACTCTTCCCCTTGGCACAGATTTCCCAAACAAAGGAATACTCTGGTTAAGAGGAAAAGAGTAGAGAGGTAAAATGTGTAACGACTCGAAAAAAACTAGGATTCCCCATCACAAACTTTCCAGCCCACGCCAATTTCCCACACTTATCTCTCCCAGAAGATAATATAAAGGTTCAGAAAATTTAAACATCTGCAATGTGTCTGTCCTTGTTCAAGACAAGAATAAAAAAACTGCAAAATTAAAAAAGAATCAATTTTTCAGCTAATAGACTTTCTAAAAGATTTACGGGAATTTCAACCAACTGGAAATCATTGCAGAATCCTTAAACTCAAAAAATACGATTGAAATTTTACATCACTTAATGAACACTATTTTAAAAAAAAAACTGAACGGCATTTGAAATAAAAATTAATTACCTTTCAGAATAGTAATTTATTACCGATTTTAATCCTATTAAAAGCTTATAAAGGTATTAAAGGATTAACAAGCTTCCTTTTTTTAAAATTTGATTCGATCCACAATATCCAGTTTTGCCACACATATATTGAAACATTTGAATATAGGCATAAACATCTATGTTTCATTAATGTGTGTGTGTATATATATATATATAAATCAAAGAAGGAGAAAGGAAGGGTGCAATGCATTTGCGCCAAAATCGCGTGTTTTGCGCCAATGAACAAATTGTAAATATTAGTGCCACAGTATCTTTTGCGCCAAGAATGTTTTCCGCCACTCTTGAATGTCTAGCCGAGCTAAGAATTGTATAGGTTGGCAATCTTGTCTCTCAAGGGCAACGACTGATCGTGGCTTTCGTCTACCTCCCTGTGTTTCACCTCAACGTTACACGTTTCATTACACCGGGGTCCGGTCGACCATGGAACTGCTCGCAGAGGCATCGAATAGAGGTAAGGATCTAATAAGTAAGGATAATTATAAATTCAGGAAAGCTTACGCATATTCAGATGGACGTGTTCGGTGGCGTTGCACAAACAAGTCGTGTACAGCAATAATAATTACGAACAGTGACATGATAGTTGAAAGTGAGAAGATAATTCATAATCACGATAGCAATGAACGCAGTTTAATACTTCAACCAATTCGTGGTTCATGTAAACGGAAGGCGTCAAGTGCATTACTCAAACATTGTGTACGCGGCGCTGAACGAAGAAAGGCTTACAAGTATCAATGAGCTACATTTCACAGATAAGAAACTTTTGCGAGAGGCTGTGTATAGAACACGGCGAAATATGCTCCGTCCATTGCCGAAATCAGTGAGCGATGTTCATGAAGCAGTCGAAAACCAGACCATAAGGACTGTTCGTGGTGAGAATTTCGTACTAATTAATGACAGCGTAAAGAACATAATAGTATTCGGTTGTGAATCAAATCTAAAATATCTTTGCGATGCTGATTGTCTTTATATGGATTGGACCTTCAGCTACTGTACAAAACATTTCACTCAGTTCTTCACGATTCATATTCTGGAAAAAGGCCATTATGTGCCCCTGTTATTCTGCGTATTAAAGGACAAATTAAAAAGTACGTATACTTCGTTGTTCAATGCTGTGAAATTAAAGTGTGAGCAAGTTTGCGGCAGTAGTCTTGAACCGAAAAGAATATGCGTTGAATTTGAACAAGGGATTCACAGTGCCATTAATGAAGTATGGTGTGGGTGGGAGATGTGTTATAGTAGGATGTAGGTTTCACCTATGCCAAGCCTGGTGGCGAAAAATGAAAAACCTAGGTCTTTCGAAAATCTACAAGGAAAGAGGTCCCGAAGGTCAATGGCTCAATTATATTTTTGGTTTGTCTTACTTACCTCCCCATGATGTCTCTGATTGCTTCGCAATTGGCATGTTCGAAGATAAGAAATCAGATGAGAAAATTACAAAGTTCTGTGATTATTTGGTAGAAAACTATATTGCAGAAGATTCTACGTACCCTCCACCCATATGGGCAGATTTTTCTGCCTCGGCCTATCGCACAACAAATGCATGTGAAGCCTTTCACAGTAAACTGAATGCCATGTTTTACACCAACCATCCTGATATTTTCAAATTTGTACATGCATTGATTAACCTCCAGACCGACACTAACCTTAAAATAAATGGCCTCGAAAAACCCGCTCGTGAGAGGAGCGTTTTAAGATAAAAATACCTCAAAATTGAATCTTACATTGATCAATATAATCGCAAAGCAATTTCACGCATGCATTACGTGGAATTGATCTCACATGCCACAAAGGTTCCATTGTAAGAGACTGCAGTTTAACAAGTGCAATTTTGTATACTTATGGTTGGTGGTGCATAATTTTTAACCACGCCCTCTCGGTGACAGTCCGCAGCCTGTTTAAGTGGGACGGAAAATCATGCTTGCCAACCTAAGTCATTGAATTACGATTTTCTGTAGTGGCGCAAAACCATGTACGGAAAGATAAGGATACGGTAATTATTGGGGCAAAACCAAACCATTTTCCAGAGTGATTGGCGCAAAGCCGTGCACCCCGAAAGAAAACACTCACCGGACAGGTGAGAAAATTCAAAATTTCGTCTCACACTGATGATGCTACTAAGCTATTTTGAATTTTTCCACTGTCCGGTGAGTGTTTCCTTTCTCCTTCTTTGATTTTTATTTAGCTCTTTTGGCCCTCTTTGCTTTTATCTATCTATCTATCTATCTATATATATATATATATATATATATATACACACCTATATATATATATATATATATTTTAGAACAGTTATGATTTTTCCTAAATGATTGGTGATCGATTTATTGGTGATATATCCGATAACGTGAGCAGGAAATCGAATGGTATGTATGTGACTATATAAAATACGAATCGGCCTTAAGCAGAAACTTTGAAATACGAACCTTGAATATATAAAAACTCTTCCTTAAATCGTAATCAGTTTAGTATCTAAATTTGGAAGTTACATTGAAAATTTGTATAAATTACATGGTTGTTGCTCAAGTTGTAGAATATTATTGTATTCTACAGCACTGTGCGGGTGGGGAGATAACATTCCATTTCTAAATGTGTGGATTACTAACGAAAGTGTTTTGTAATTAAGCTAATACTAAATCTATGAAAAATTTAGTAATATTGGTACTTGCCTCTTCCGTGTTGTGGCAGGAAACACCAGAAAATCTGAAAAGAAAAAGTCATTCCATTAGTGGTTATATTTACTACAAGAGATGGCACTACATACATTTATTTTTATATGTAAATGATACACAACGATTTTCCGTGAAACTACTTTGAGAGAAACATGAACCAAGTGTAGGTAATTGTACAGCGGCTAAAGTTATTAGATTTGCGAAGATAAAATGTAATATTTTCTAATGTAAGGTTGCTCTCAGTAAGTCTATGATCATACTTAATAGTGTGCATTTAGTTTCACTAAATGTTACCCGACCAAACTTGCTACATTCATGCTGTAAACAAAATGTAAGGTCTGTATTCGTACTATATGCACCTACAAACATTGTGAAAACTGACGTCGTTTGTATCGTTGCGTCATTGAATGTTACAATCTAAACCCTACTGCTTACGCGCATGCGCAGTAACACATTCAATGCTACTACGCAGATGCAAGCGAAAATCTAGCTCACGTTTTCCTTACTTTCCGAAATACCCTGCCTAAACGTGACACTTGTAAGCCAATGCCTTAATACCTGCATTAAAGAGTGCGGTATTATGAAACTCTTTAGTACACTTGAACGCAAATTGTTGCTGGCTTACTTTTAATTAAGTGAGTCTTCCACAGATCAATAAAATGCAGAGTTCAGGTGGCAAGAAACCCTTCCTCGTGTGTCTCCGCTCGCAAAATTGAAACCCGACGCAATTAAGGAGGAAAACTGCTCCATCTCGTGTTAAAAAATATAAGCACCGGTACACAGAGGAGTCTGTTTGCAGACACCAGTTGCGTCGCTTTGCAACTTATGTTAATTATTATGCTCGGGATACAATCAAAAGCCAGATTCTCCCGTGAGCAAATAAATAACGCTCCGGATTTTTGAGCGTTTACATTACAGAGTGGAAGGTTCAGAGGTAGCGGGGGGGAGAGAAATTAGTGTGATTTTGTGCAATGAACAGTGAAATCTTGTAGCTTGGTGCATTCACAGTGATTCATTGCTCTCTTCACGTTCTCGTAAATATGAATTGTACAGTCCCGAGAAGAGATGATCCGAGCTTTAGATGTAAAGGAATATACCGTATGGTGCCTTCATTTGGTTAATGTGCCGCTCGATAGCGGCCCGTATAGCCGCTGGAAACACGCCGCTTGCCGGCGAAATTGAATATATGTATCGCCTCAATTCAATTGAATTATTCTGCATGGGTTTGTTTTCACATAATAATTGTGCATATAATTTTGTCTAAAGTGTACTTACGTTGCGGCATTATAACAACATTAGTAGCACTTATCAACACTCAACGTTTATCGGCTTACCATTTATCACCTTAGGAAACTGCACAGAAGCGATTGAGTTTTAAGAAGGCGTGGAACCACGGATAGGGCGATAGGAGCGATTGCACTTCCCAAATGCTAGGAATTTTCATATATTATCATGCCTAATATTTTTCAAGACTAAACGGAACTGAACCTACAGTTTAAATTTGGATCCGAACCACTCTTCAAGAAGCCTAAAAAGGGCCCTGGCTAATGCCTAAAAAATGCCCTGGCTAGAATTCGAACCCGGGAACTCTGAGACTAAGGTAAGAGTACATGGGAATCGTTTCCACTTTACCTAACATTAAGCGAACAGCCTTCGTAGGATCTAATGGTAAACCTTAATTAAACCTAAAAGGTGGCATGTTAAAAAAGGGGAACTCCCCTCACGACAGGTCGACGATAATCCGCCACTGCTTCCACATTCTTCCTCTAACCCTGCATCAAATGGCAATCTCTTTGCTCTCATCCATAGTGTGTGTGTGTGTGTGTATATATTGCATGTACTGTACATACTAAAGTGAGTCATATCATTGTAATTATGATAAATCGTTACATGTTATTAAATGTAAAATTCAACATGTTATTATGTTATTGTCTACCTGTCGGTAATCATGAGAAGTGCTGATGCAAATTTAAGTTCGTACATTCTTTTGTTCTGAACTATAACAACAGAAGAGTGTTTTTCTGTATTGTAACATCACTGGCGACCCTAGTTCGCATGTAGCATGTCTTGGTGGGTTGTGAATGTAATAGCCCCCCCCCCCCCTTCGGCGCGGAAGTGAAAAGAATAACAAGTAAACATTTTGCTTGATGAAATATCACTGTATTACACTGTGTTCATGAATTGACAATCACAACATATGAGCCGAGAAAGGGGGGGGGGGCAGTAACATTTCACAAAGGGAGCGAATATTGTATATATTCATATTTACATATATAAAATATTGTTTAAATGAATCTGTTCCCATGCAAAATTTTATTTGAAGTCAATGCTACTGAATACCGATCTTCTGTTGTTTTGTACACATCTAGTGTTAATGCATGCCACAATTCAATTACAAATATATACGTACTAATTAGACACTATATATAGTGCACTATACACCGTAGCAGCAATTGAAAGACATCAACAGTATGTAACATGAAACTAACATGCAGCACATTTAAACTTTCAGTACAACTTTCAATAACCACTAACCCACGGAATATTGGTGAATATTGAAAAATCGCACTAAAAAAACAAGTATGGCGTTACTGTGGACTATTACAACTTGTTCTATATCTTTGTGACGTCATACATTATAATCTAATCTGGTCGCGTCAGGTTTATTACCAAATAATAGACCAGAACTTGAAATACGTTAAAGTTGGTTAAAATCTGCTTGCAGACTTTGAAAGATGGTGCCAATATTTGTATTATGTCCGCGAGATGTCACTACCTATCTTTTACACTGTGGGAATGGTAAGAGGGTAAAAATATGTAAATTGTTGCGCGTTAAGCTCGTTATCAGGATGTAAAATTTTCAACCTGAAACAAAGTAAAGTATATTGAGTGATAGCTCTTTAATTGTAATTTCATTTGCATACAGGTTTGTGAATATCGTGAGTTATTAGCGTCTGAAAGTACCTTATACTTTTATTTTGGTATACGCTCGTACACTTACGAGTTTAATCATATGTCTTAGTTATAAGAATGCCAAAATTGTACAAAAAGAAACAGTATGCGATATTTCAGTGCCCTTACCCTTTTCGAGGTGATTACTGACACTGATATTAACAGTGGCGGAGATTAGGACACGGAGCATTTCAAGAGCTAAGGTTATCCTCATCTTCATAAGCGAACTATGGAGAAGATAATGAGGTTTCTGAAGCTACTTAATTTACTTTGGAGCCCACTAACCGTAATTACGGGTGTAAGTGGTGACTTTTTCGGAAGGTACTCCAAGTCAAGTTCTCTTCCACATAGTACACCTTGCACTGCATTTTGCAGACTAACGAGACTCTGGCGCTTGGACTCTTAGTCGGGGTTGTGGGGCTCGTTATGCTCGTTATGTGGGGCTCGTGATGCTCGTTATATGGGGCTCGTGATGCTCGTTATGTGGGGCTCGTGATGTTCGTTATGTGGGGCTCGTGATGTTCGTTATGTGGGGCTCGTGATGCTCGCTATGTGGGGCTCGTGCTGTGTGCTGTACACAGTAGCGGCGATTTTCGTTCCAAAACCGGGATGGCGGTGTGCCAAAACTGGGTGGGAGGGGGGACAAAGACAGTATATTTCCCTTTGCATATCAGGTTTAGTTAGCGTAGTGCGGGGCAAAAGTGGCGAAAAGTGGGGTGACAACTGCTGTACATGTGTGTTTGTGATTGTCCTTTCACCAATTTCACATTATTACTTTTCATACACATCTTTGCGATTAGTCAGAAGTGGCAGAAAAGCGAAGAACCAATTAAGTATCCACAAATAACGTACTGTTAGAAGTAAGAAGCTATATACCTGAATCGGAGAACTATACTCTATTCCGGTAATATATGGAGCAGGTTAACGAAAACAAGTCTCTGCGCAAGTAGTGAATGGAGAGGGCTTGACCAATGAACGCACAAGAATGAAATGATTGAGACTACCAACCATTTGCAACAGCGCGCACAGTTTTGCTCCGCCAACTCTCTTTCTCCCCTTCTCCACTGTTGTGCACGGGCTTGCCCCAAAGATTCCCGGGACAGAGAATACACCGGACTTACTTTTACTTTCGGAATGCCAAAGGTCACGCTTCACGGCTTATCTTGATCCGAGGTAAGGAATGGCACACACAAATCAGTGTCATGGCAAATGGTTTCACATTTCGACCGCTTCATTCCAAGCGGCGCCACGTGTCTCCGTCCTTCGCCAGATTGCATAATCCGAACCACGACATCATTCGAAAGCACTTTCCCCCTCGTCTGTATTCCGGTGACCACCCTAGGGTTTGACATTCATCCACAGATGCCGCCCGGCGAAGAAAGGATAGTTGCGGAGGACTTAGAAAACTTTTCCCCCACCGTCGCGTACCTCGGGAAGTTTTCCGTGTCACGTATCTGCACAGGCCCACCATCTGCCGTTAAAACCATCAACTACGGCTCAGTTTTCGTGAAAATTCCGCTCGGAGGGAGGGAATAACCGTGGAGTGTGGAGCGTATGTGACCCCACTATTGATTCGAACTCCCCACCCTCATCCCAGAAACACCCTCTAATGTGATATATCTTATAAAAGGTGCTAGACATCGTTATGGTACGTTTCAAACTCCCTGCAACAAAAAATTAAAGCAAAATTACGAATGAACTTGAAAGGCTGTTTTGAAATGACAAAAGTTGAGTGAAATTACACAGATATTGCACACAAAATCGAAAGAAAAATACTATTTAAGGCGAAGAGTGAAAGTATCGCACCAGTCATGCATTTATTTCAATATCGTCCGAATGGGCAACGCTACTAAAAAGATTCCAGACAGAATTCAAGTGTATGAATTTCTCCACGTGTTGCAAGTGGAAGCGGTTTCTTATGTAGATTATTAAGCTATATGATCTGTACAAATATGATAATTTATAGGTCCCCACGTATTACTTATGGACAAAAACCTCAAATTATGGTTAGTAAAATGGAAGTTTCGACTTTTTCCAACACAAACAAAATCTTCAACCTGTCCTATTACCGTTCATGTGTTTTTCTACAGCATCGGAAGTTTGATATTCGCAAGAGAAGAAGTAAAATAATACAGTAAACCCTCGTTAACACAAACTCGCATAAGACGAACACTCGGTTAACATGACCAAAATGTTGGTCCCGGCAGGGATGTATTGTATCTTATAGAAAGTTTTATCGGTTAACGAGAATTACGAACTGTCTTTTTTTGTCCGTTGCGTCATTAGATCTCATTTAACACGAACTTTCAAAGTTTTCCCCCTGTCCTTCCTCTGCTAGGTATGTAAGAAATCGCTCAACAACTCTATCATCTTGTCAACAATCAACTTATACAGTATTGTGACCAACACATTCAGATCAACAATGTGTTCAAATGTGTTTTTCTATTCTTTAAAACATAGCCAGTACGAATAACATCAAGATTAAAACTTGGGTGCAATTGCTCGACAATCGCGATCATAGCGTCAACAATGAGGTTATACGCATTTAACCAACAAATCCAGTTGTGTGTCACAAATTGACCGCTAGTTTAAGCTATGAGTACAGTTGGCCGTGAAGTTACCAGGCATTTGTGTTCCCGCCTGCGACAGCGCAATATACAGGAATTTTTCACCAGAAAATGAAAAGTTAATTATCGTAGTGCTGTAGTAGTATTTTCTATGATGACATACATAATACGTATTGTAAATGGTTAATGTGTAGAAAGAACTGTATTGCAACAAAAAAAATTGAGTCCCCGGTTAGCACGAATTTTTTTCACACAAACTCTTGATTTTTCGATCCCTTGGGATTCGTGTTAACGAGGGTTTACTGTACTTCCAATTTTTCTAAGCCGCGCGTCAGGCTAAGTTTGCAGCAGGTTTTATGTATCAATCCGCGCGAGAACTCAGCACAGAATCTTCCTTGCCAGTCTTGCCTCAACCGCCGAGCTGCTTACATCGCAGACACAGAATATCCACAGTATTGCCAACCGCACAACACATCAAAACCCACATGCATGTCAAGCGGAATATATTTGTGTTTCTTTTTGTCTCCTGAAACATAACATTTTAGAAGTACTTTCGGCGCATAAATTATTTTAAAAAATGTGTCATTACTTAATATAAATGCGAAATATCTTCGAAACATGAGAGCATATGCATGGACGTCCGCAGGATTTTTTTCCAGAGAGGGGCCAGGAAGGTATTTTTCCCAGGGGGCAAACAAGTCACATTTCCCCCCAAAAGAGTGTAGTTCCATAAAAAACATTGCTTACATTTGAATTTAATGTATTAATGCAATAATTAACACATATTATTGTGGCTAAAATGAAATTATATGTGTGAAATACATAATTTTTGGTTGACTTTCACTTTCCGGGGGGGCACGGCCCCCTTGCCTCGCCCACCTTCCGGACGCCATGAGCATGTGTGTACATTTCGAGCACGCAAAAATAAAAAATAAACAAAAATATAAGTAAACAACGACAGGCCCTCTTGTATTTAATGACATTTTTTTTGTTTATAAAAAAATACATTTATGAAAACCTTTGTTACTGTAAGACACACACACTTCAACTTATACCAGCAAAAAAAAAAAAAAAGCATGATTTGTTATTGGGGATATATACAATCAGGTGCATTGTCTGCTGCTATTACTCTGGTTTCAATTTATGAATCACTTCACTAAACCAGGATTCAAATCTTGGTCTGTCCATTTCTTGCTAATCATCCATCTCTTTCTTTCCACGGAACAGTAAATATGCGCCTTCAACAAATACTTCATTGCTGTTAGTGGGTGAAACAATAAGCCTCCCCTTTCCCCTCTCCCTTTCTCGTCAGTTTCTTCAGCCCTGGCGGTGGTTTTGCACGGTGGTATATAAAAAAATTCAATGTAACGCCCACGCCGCTCCCAGAGTTAAAGCACGTTATGCTCCAAATAATAAACATGTTTCTTCTCACGGGGATATCTTTTAATACCGGGGACATTCTTTTGTCGTCAAACAACAAACAATCGTTTCCTCTTCCTAAACTCAAACCGCAAATCATGCAACACCCGGGATACAGTTCGTGCGCACATTGACGGCAAATCACCTCACGCCCTGTTTTACTTTGATCTTGTTTCCGTAAGGAGGATTATGCATTTTAAACAACTTGCTTGATTTGAAGAGCTTTTCCTTTCCGATGAAGTCCACAATAACACTCGCTGAACAGGAGACCTCGATTCAGCCATTCTCGTCGCTGTATAGCACGATTATTAATCACAATAAACATAGGGTTAAAATAGTGGGATGTGCAACACTGGTATCACGGATTCCACGCGCTCTGTAACGTATCCAGTCTTCCTCGACTCGCACTTGGGCTTCAGTGATTCCTTAGCGCAATACAAACTCCAGTTGGCGAATCTGCGGATCCAAGTTCGTTTGCACTGTCATTGCAACCGATCAAGTTCACACCTGCTAATGGATGTATTATTTTGTCTGTATTTTACAAATTAAATAACTGTTTTCTTGCAAGTATGCAGTTGTGTCGGAATAGAACCCGTCTCAGTGGAACTATATTCTGCGCGCACGTTTCGATCTACATATGCGAAAACCTGCTGCAAGGTTAACCTGGCTTATACTATCGGAAGTTTGATATTCCCAAGAGAACAAGTAAAATAGTACAATTTTTCTATACTATCGGAAGTTTGATATTTCCAAGAGAACAAGTAAAATAATACTTCCAATATTTCTATACTATTGGAAGTTTGATATTCTCAAGAGAAAAATACTTCCATTCTTTCTATACTATCGGAAGTTTGATATTCCTAAGAGAACAAGTAAAATGATACTTCCAATTTTTCTATACTATCGAAAGTTTGATATTCTCAAGAAAAAAACACTTCCAATTTTTCTATACTATCGGAAGTTTGATATTCCCAAGAGAACAAGTAAAATAATACTTCCAATTTTTCTATACTATTGGAAGTTTGATATTCCCAAGAGAAAAATATTTCTAATTTTTCTATACTATCAGAAGTTTGATATTCCTAAGAGAACAAGTAAAATGATACTTCCAATTTTTCTATACTATCGGAAGTTTGATATTCCCAAGAGAAAAATACTTCCAATTTTTCTACACTATCGGAACTTAGATATTCCCAAGAGAACAAGTAAAATAACACTTACAATTTTTCTATACTATTGGAAGTTTCATATTCCCAAGAGAACAAGTAAAATAATACTTCCAATTTTTCTATACTATTGGAAGTTTCATATTCCCAAGAGAACAAGTAAAATAATACTTACAATTCTTCTATACTATCGGAAGTTTGATATTCCCAAGAGAACAAGTAAAATAATACTTCCAATTTTTCTATACTATTGGAAGTTTGATATTCTCAAGAAAAAAACACTTCCAATTTATCTAAACTATCGGAAGTTTGATATTCCTAAGAGAACAAGTAAAATAATACTTCCAATTTTTCTACACTATCGGAAGTTTGATATTCTCAAGAAAAAAACATTTCCAATTTTTCTATACTATCGGAAGTTTGATATTCCCAAGAGAACAAGTAAAATAATACTTCCAATTTTTCTATACTATCGGAAGTTTGATATTCTCAAGAAAAAAAACACTTCCAATTTTTCTATACTATCAGAAGTTTGATATTCCCAAGAGAACAAGTAAAATAATACTTCCAATTTTTCTATACTATTGGAAGTTTGATATTCTCAAGAGAAAAATACTTCCAATTTTTCTATACTATCGGAAGTTTGATATTCCTAAGAGAACAAGTAATATAATACTTCCAATTTTTCTATACTATCGGAAGTTTGATATTCCCAAGAGAAAAATACTTCCAATTTTTCTATACTATCGGAAGTTTGATATTCCCAAGAGAACAAGTAAAATAATACTTCCAATTTTTCTATGCTATTGGAAGTTTGATATTCTCAAGAGAAAAATACTTCCAATTTTTCTGAAGTTTGATATTCCCAAGTCAACAAGTAAAATAATCCTCCCAATGTTAGTTTCTGCCCCTCCTGGAACCATCCTGCGCCCCGACTTCTCCCTCTCCTCCAGCTCGCCATGGGAAATGGTCGGTGGGGGAGGAGCAATTTCGGGTCTTCGCGTCTGGCTGGACATGAAAACTGTTCCTCGTGCCCTTAAAAACAATAAAGATAACTGGAAATAGTTTAAGAAACAAAACACAACCAGTGACTTTATATAACCGTAAGTGTGTGGTGTCTTTGTTAGCATTTCACGGTATTTTTTTAGGAATGCGGAGTCAAAAAAGGGCATAACCTCCAAAACCCCTCTTGGGCACGCCACTGAACCTGATGATACATAAGAGGGGTAGTAGTGGTATTTACTGTACTATAAACCCGAGAAAGTATGAACCCCACTCAAGCAGATTTGGATATACTTAAAACAAGCTCAACATGGCCATATGAGCTTTTTGCTCTAGTGTGGAACCCTTGCCTAATCCAAGATTTTTGTAAAAATGCCCTCATGGATTCCATGAGAAAGTATGACCCCCTCAGATTGATGAGGCTACACTTATAAAAGGTACTTCTGAGAGATTGTTGTCCATAATTCTGTCAAAAATATGTTTTTTTGATATTGTTTTGACTATACCTAAAACTAGGCCAAAAATGCTCATATAAGCCATCCACACCCACCCATACCCACCTACACCAACCCACACACACACATTTACTTCCGATCCAGACGACCCGGGTGATCCAGCTCCGCCATTTTTGTAGTAAGAGTAGATGAAAAATGGCGGAGCTGGATCACCCGGGCGAGTCGTAGTTTTTTATGTTGTATATTTTAAGGTACCTTCACGATAAAAAAATTTTGCATTACATATCAGCTAGTATTGTGGGAGTGGCTGAAAAGTGTGGGTATGTTGTTGCAGTGCTCCTCATATTTTTTTTAAAAAAAAAACACAAAAATATAGCAGATTTGTATAAATTAAATTTGTTTGATTTAATATAAAAAAAGGTAAAGTGCTCCCCTGTGCTTAGCACAACGCCATGAAGGCGTATAGTATACAGAATTTTTTTATTATTCATATCAAACATATTTACACGCACACACACAGACACACACACACAGACACACACACACACGCACACACACAGACACACACACACAGACACACAAAACACACTGCTGAACCCAACTGATATTTTTTATTAAGCATAGAGTTTTGATTTGAACCCCAAGAAATTTTATATAAATACCAAAGCCAAAAATATTAAGTGTATACACACATACACACATACACACACATACAAAGCACAGTGCTGAACCCAACTGATATTTTTATCCAGCATAGAATTTTGATTTGAATCCCAGGAAATTGTATATAATAAACAACAACAAAAATGCAAAGTCAAAAATATTGTAATCAATGCAATAAAAATATATCCAGCCCTAATTGGGCCAAGCATCAAAAGATTTGTAACCCAGACAAATACAGAACTCCCACAAAAATTTGCCCCAAATGCCATAGAAAATATAACATGGAATATTTCACATATATACATAAAAATACTTGCTCTGCACAACCATCTACATCTGGTCTGAAAAGAAAGCATGAAGCACCTGTTAATGCTGGACCTGCAAAGCAGCCACGCTATGAACCTATCCATAGCAGTTTTAATGGTCAATTAAGAGATTATCGGTTTGTATCAGAGCCAAGATGTGGCATTAAGAATTTTTTGAACAGTAAAAAACCTGATATACAGGCAATTCTAAATGCACAAAATGGCTCTTATAAGCTGTCCCTCAAATTGTTTGTACAATATAAGAAACCAAATGGCACAAAATTTACACATCCCCACATAACAGAAACTGTACCGGTATATCCAATTATGATTTCCATCATTTGATCAGGTACGAGGGGTTTGACAAGCAGAATTTAAATATTTTAGCTGAAAATGATGAGAAATATATATCTATTAGCAAGATAATTAAAGTTGATGGTGTTCCTATTCAATTAAGATTTCTTGATTCTTACAGATTTTTATCGGCTAGCCTGGCTACACTGGCAAATCAATTATCTGATGATCAATTCAAAATCACACGTGCCTCGTTTCCAAATCTGGACCTGAAATTAATTAGGCGGAAGGGTGTATATCCATATGACTATGTTACAGATTTTTCTAAATTCGATGAGTGTTCTCTGCCACCACAAGAAGAGTTTTACAGCAAAATCAGAGGATCTGGAATCACTGATGAAGATTATCACCATGCTCAGTTGATGTGGAACAATTTAAAATGCAAGACATTTGGTGATTATCACATGGCATATTTGAAACTTGATGTCACCCTCTTAGCTGATATACTGCAGGCATTCAGAAAATCTTCCATGCAAAATTATGGACTGGACCCAGTGTATTTTTTCAGTGCTCCGGGCCTAGCATGGGCCGCAACGTTTTTGAATACTAAAATGCAATTGGATCTAATCCAAGATCAAGATATGTATCTGTTTATGGAGAAAGGTATAAGAGGAGGGATGGTGCAATGTTCTCAGAGATATGCCAGAGCAAATAACAAGCATATTATGCTGCCTGATTATGATCCAGCACGGCCATCAAATTATATACTCTATGTGGATGCAAACAGCCTCTATGGTCATGCCATGATGCAAAAACTGCCATATGCAGGGCTTGAGTGGGTTGAAGATTTCAATATTGAGGATCTTAAGGATTTTGATGACAGAGATTATGGCCTCTTCTTAGAGGTTGATCTGACAATTCCTGATGATTTGCACAACAAATTTTCTGATCTGCCCCCAATTCCCGAGGTTCAGTGCTCACCTGGCTCTAAACAGAAGAAGCTCATGATGACTCTGGAGCCGAAACAAGGCTATGTCATATATTACAAAAACCTCCAGTTCCTGATGAAACATGGTGTTCAAGTGACCAAAGTTGGAAAAGTTTTGAGGTTCAGGCACTCAAAATGGTTGAAACCATACATTGATACAAATACAGAGCTTCGAACATCTGCAAAGAGCCAATTTGATAAGGGCTTGTTTAAATTGATGGTGAATTCTGTATATGGCAAAACTATTGAAAATGTCAGAAAACATACCGATGTTAAAATAATTACTGACCCCAGCCTGAGTAAAAAATTGGTTGCAAAGCCTAATTTCAATTACAGAAGAATTTATGATGAGCACATGGCACTTTTCAACATGAAGAAAACAAAGATTAAGTTTGATAAACCTATTTATGTAGGGGCTGTAATATTGGAATTGGCCAAATTACATATGTTAATATTGTATTATGAGGTGTTGAAACCTTTTTATGGTGATCGTGTAAAATTGATGTACATGGATACGGATAGTTTTATTCTTGATATTCAAACAGAAGATGTTTATCAAGATATGTCACAGCCTGAATTGTTTCAATACTTTGATACCAGTGAACATACAAAGATTCAACACCACCACAACAAAAAGGTGCCTGGCAAGTTAAAAGATGAGACACTTGGTGATGTTATTGTGGCATTTGCTGGGTTAAGTGCCAAGATGTACAGTTTTGAAACATGTAGTGGCGCTGTTGCCAAAAAGGCCAAGGGCATTGGCAGAGTTACTGTTGACAAAGATCTCCAATTTGAAGATTATAAAAATTGCATCAAATCCCAGAATTCAATCAGAACATCAGAAAATAGAATTCAGAGTGAGGATCACTTGCTGACTTCAAATATTGTAACAAAAGTGGCTCTGGACCCACATGATGATAAGAGATGCATTTTATCATGCGGCATGCATACTTTACCTTGGGGGCATTGTGATTTGAAAAATGGGAATCAATGCCCAATTACAGAGCATGATTTGAAATAAATAAACATGCCTATGAACTTATTTGGGTTCAAAAAACAGGCTATTATGGATCTGCCAACACCACAACCCTCTTCTGATATGCTGTCTAAACTGAGTGGCTTGTTAATTATTCATCTGAACAGCATACTTACAGATAATAATGATGAAACAGGCAAAACATTGTACATATTTAACAATAATTTAAATCATTACCAATTACCTGTAGGTGGGCAATTGCAATTTATTACAACCCCTGAGGGTGATGTCAAGATTTCAATAGGGAGAAATATTTATAGAATCAAGCACTCAAACATGATTTCTGGCACTGTATATACTGTTTCTGCTGGTGACTGCTTATATATTGAGGTCCCTGGATCTTATGACAAGCTTATACCCTTTTTTATAGAATTAAGAATCAGATACTCTATAATAAATAACCACTAAAACAAAAATGCCTAATGATATATTTGGCCATACAAGACATGAAGATCACAGTGATGAGATTCTGATGCTTGATGTCAGAGTCAAGAAATTAAGAAGTGATTTACAAGCTTTACAAACCACACTCAATGCCAGTCTTCAATTAGAAATTACAAATTTACAATCACAATGCATGGACCCTCTTCTTAAAATTGATTCTGAACTCAAATTGCTGCTTCAGAAATATACTGATCTGGCAACATTGGATAATTTTCAAAGTTTAGAAGAAGCTGTAGCAGCTCTTCAAGCCAAATTTAAGACCCAGGCCACCAATTCTGAGCAATTGAAACAGCAATTGGAAGAGCAGATAAATAATGTCCAGACACAGCTCCAAACAATTGTCAAAAGCATAAAATCACAAGAAGATTTTGATCTAGTGATTTCCACTCTAAAAGAACAGATTCAATCACTCCAGATACCTAATCTAGACCCCCTGAACAATGCCATAGCCGAGGTTAAAGAAAAAATTGAGACACTTGAAAATTTTATGAACAATTTGCCATCTTCTGATGCTTTGAATGCAATAACTCGGAGTGTAGCAAATATCAAGCTGCAACTTGAAACATATGAAGATTTTGGAAAAATTCAAAGTTCCATAACCCATCTTGAGGGTACAATAGCAGCAGTGCAAAATGATTTGGCAAATGTACTAGAATCCCGCCTGCCTGGGATTGTAGATACCCTTGTCAGTGTCCAGCACCAAATCACAAAGCTTGAAAACCTCAACACCGAATCTGAGCTGTCTCATTTTCATCACTTGATAGATGATATCCAAACAAAACTTGAAATTTTACAACAATCAACACCCTCTCAGGCAGATATAGCCCTGCTCCAAAATGCTATGCAAAATGTGGCTGATGCTTCTGAATTAAACAATGTGAAATTGGCACTTGAATTTTTGCAAAATACAGTATCAAATCATCCCACATCACAGGAACTTAAAAATATTAAGAGGGCAGTGAATAGGATATTGAAATCAGAAGATATCAAGAATATCCAGACAGAGATCAAACAACTCACTCAGACAGTGGCCACTCTACCAACCAATCAACATATTAATGAACTGCATGCCCTGTTTGAGGATATCAGAAGACAGGTCCATGATCTTACTGCTCAAAATTCAAAATTGGCAGTTGTTGAAAATTTGCAACAAATTGTAGCTAATATCAAGCAACAGCTAGGGACCATGGAATCCAATCAAGCAAATGCCCTGTCTGTTTTTGCCACCCAGCTTCAAGAGATTGTGCAACAATACAAGAAACTTGTTGTGGACATAAAAATAAAGCCAGGCCATGATGATGTTGTTAGGACCATCAATGAGCACCTTGAATCTGTAACAAGCAGATTGCTTACAGCAGAAAAAGAAATAACCGGCATAATCGAGAATCCAAAACATACAGTAATTCTTGAATTGTACAGCATCCCCAACAAAGAATATGATTCACCATTTACACCAGGTGGCAAAATATATATGCTGTCCCCTGCACAATTTTATTACCAGTTTTTTGTTGGGGGCACACTGAGACCAATCAAGATCAAATATTGGCTTCAACCACAGGCACATCACCACCCTACCTTATCAATAACAAATGCTGATAACAAACCAAAAATCACCAGTGTAGAGTTAGAGGATTTTACAGACCCCAATACATTAGAAACAGCCTATACTGAAGATGATGGCACTTTGGAATTTAAAATACATATTGGAGACAAATTATATTTAGAAAATCCTGTAGTATCAGCTGCTGAACACCCTATAGTTGCAATATTCTTGTTTTCATATTATGTCTAGACAAATTATTGTTGATGAATTACACAGACAAGCCCGACATAATTTTAAGAGACTCCCAGTAGTCACAAAGGGCATAGATGATTTATGGCAGAGCGACTTGATTGAGTTGTCAAGTGGACAGTTGAAGAACTTAGACAAAATCAACAAGGGCTACAAGTATCTACTCACTGTCATAGACACATTTTCAAAATTTGCCTGGGCTGTGCCACTCAAATCCAAGACTGGAAAATGTGTTACAGAAGCCATCAGGACAATCATCAATCATTCAGGAAGATCCCCGCGCTATTTGCAAACAGATAATGGCAAAGAATTTTATAATTCAGTGTTTCAACAATTTATTAAAAGCCAGGCAATAAAACATTACTCGAGTTACAGTGACCTCAAAGCCTCAATTGTAGAGAGATTCAACAGAACCCTAAAAAATCTTATGTATAAACAATTTACACTGCAAGGTAATTATAAATGGATTAATATTCTTCCAGAACTTCTACATAAATATAACAACTCGGTCCATTCCACAATCAACATGAAACCCTCTGAAGTAACTTCATCTGATGAGCAAAAATTGATCAGGACTGTTTATTATCCTAGATACCAGCCAACAACAAGAAAGGCCAAATACAGGGTGGGTGATCAAGTAAGAATCAGCAAATATAAGCACTTATTCAAAAGAGGCTTTACGAGAAACTGGAGCACTGAATTATTTACAGTGGTTCAAATTAAACCCGGGACCCTTAACACATATATAATAAAAGATCACCGAGGAGAAATTCTCAAAGGCCGATTCTATGAACAAGAACTCAGCAAAACTAAACAGCCTGGCACATATCTCATAGAAAAAATCATCCGCAGAAAAGGCAACAAGTTATTTGTCAAATGGCTGGGTCATCCGGAAAACAGCTGGATCGATGCAGACAAAGTGATAATATGAGCACCTGGGATGTTATAAAAAGGCTGCCAGAACCTGAACAGCAGAATAAGAGAAATGGCAACTTGCTACCTGAAAATATTAGATGTCTTATTGTTGGGCCATCTGCTTGTGGTAAAACTACACTAATGGTTGATAATTTTTTATTGGCACCCAACTGGTTAGACTGGAAAAACAGGCACTTGTATGTCTTCTCTAAGAGCTTGGAACAATTAAAATATCAGCAGTTGATGAAGCTATATGATGGATTGGATATTGCCACTTTTGAATCAGAAGTTAAGCCACTCCATGAATGTCTCGATAATTCTGTTGTTGTGTTTGATGACATTATACTGGATAATCAAAACAAGGTTAGAAATTTCTTTACACAGGGCCGGCACAAAAACATTGATTGCTTCTACCTGGCACAGACTTTTTCTAAAATACCCAAGCAGCTGATCCGAGACAACAGCAATTTTATATGTGTGTTTCATCAAGATCATACCAACCTCAAACACATACATGATGAATATGTAGGTGGGGACTTGAGCTACAATGATTTTTCCAAGATTTGCAGCAGGTGCTGGAACCAGGACAGTTATGGGTTTGTCACTATTGATATGACAAGAACACCCAATAGTGGCAAATACAGAAATAAAATCAACGATTTTCTAGACGTTGAGACATAAATAAATAACCATGAAAAGGCCAATCATTGATGATCTTAAGTTAAGAGATTATCTTGTAAAAAGATTTAAGGGATGGAAATCAGAGAACCGTGGAATTTATGAAAAACACAAACAAACAGAACAGCCTGTCATTGATGCTATTAATAATTTAGGTAAGAATATCAAAACTGTTACAGAGCAGAATCAAAATTTGATCACAGAGCTTGTACCTGTAGCTGCTAGGAACATATTAGATTATCCATTCACCCCACTTTCCAGTATTCATACACCTAGTCCTGTTGCTCCTAGAAGAATTGAAGCTACACAGGATCCTATTGAATTGGGTCTTCTTGCTCAAAAATATTTAACCACACCTAAAGACAACAAAGATGAGGTGTTTGGCTTATATGCTGACACAGAGCTTGATGGCAGTATCATACATAGAATTGGCAACTTCAGAGTAACTTTTATGGGGGATGATCTGATTGTTTATTCAGAATCTCGTCTCGGAGAAAAAGGTGGTTTTGTTAAGTACCCCGGCACACCTGGATTGTGGGAACTGATGACTAGGAAAAGGCCTGGCAGCTATACAGATCAAGATTATGAACATTACAAAGAAATATTAATAAATTCAGATGCTCTATACCAGAACAATGATCCTACACAAAAAAGAGTCAAGTCTAGCAGTGGAGCAAAATACAACAATTTAATCAAGCCCATATGGTCACAAATTAAGACAGGCAGTGGAATCAAACAATACAACACCCTGCCTAAAGAATTTGTGTGGGTTGATGATGTCAGGAAACTTGTAGATAGGTTATTGGTGATAGCTGGGGAGGAAAATGCTGGCAACCACAATTTTTACAATGAAAAGGTTGGAATTATGGACATGATAAGCACAAAATTGTCTAATTTTATAGTGAATGACCCTAAGGGGATTGGATATCTCATAAAAATTATTAATACTCTACCACCTAAATTTTGGAATATTTCTGAGGGTCGGGGCCTGGTTAATGACATTATAAACAAGCTGCCATTTGAACTACACATTCCAGGCTATCAGTATTGTGGTCCCGGCACAAAATTGGATCATAGATTAAACAGAGGTGATCCTGGTGTAAATCCCCTAGATGCTGCTTGTAGAGACCATGACATAGCATACAACACACATTCCGATCTTGACAAGAGACATGTTGCAGACAAGAAATTAGAAGATGCTGCATTTGGTAGATTTGTAAGCAAAGATGCATCTTTGAGTGAAAAAATAGCAGCATTGGGAACCACCATAGCTATGAACACCAAACAAAAACTGGGGTGGGGGCTGTGAATATGTATATAATAAACCTACAATGAAGGCCAAGGGTGTTATGTATCAAATACCTTATGCAGGTCTCAAATCTCTTAAAACTATTGACAGTCTTTTAACCAAAAAGCAGCGCAAGAAAAAAAATTCTTGTATTGCAAAGGGCCATGGTATGAAATTGTTGCTTAGTACCCCCCAATTAAAAAAATTACAGCAATCAAGAAAAAAATCACATGTGGGGGGATTCATATTTACTATCCCTGCCATCTTAGCTGCTCTCGGGGCTGTGGGGAGCTTGGCTGGGGGATCAGCTGCCATAGCAAAAACAGTAATAGATGCCAAGAAAAATAGGGCAGAATTAGATGAGCAGAGGCGCCATAACCTGGCCATGGAGAAAAAAGGCAAAGGTGTTAAGAGAGCCATGAATAAGTTTAAAAAAAACAAGAACCGCTTACAAACCAAGATATTGAAGCTTTAATCAAGCCACTGGGCATCAAAAATTTTAGGGGTGTGTACATGTCTGATTCTTTACCAGAACAACCACTCAACAAAGAGTGTGGCATTGTTAATTTGGATGAGTACAAAAATCAGGGCACTCACTGGATCTGTTATCTTAAATATTTAAACGATGAGGCATTTGTGTTTGATTCATTTGGAGGTGTTCCACCTGAAAATTTAATAAAATATCTAAATTCAGCTAATCTTTATTACAATAATGCCCGTGTTCAAAACTTCAAAGATGTTAATTGCGGACATTTGTGTTTATCCGTTCTTAGATATATGTCTCAAATAAATAAACCATCAATTGAAAATTTTCAAAAAGTCCTGTGGTATCTGAAACATCATGGGGGTATTCCATCTCACCAGCCAAAATTCAATATTGAAACTCAAATTGCACGATGACATAGTGTATCCCAAAACAATAGCTCTCAGAGCATTTTACGGCATGTACTTGATTCCTAATATTACGCACCACAACAACACAATTGCAGTAGGAGATCAAAAAATTGTCATCACTCCAGGGCAATATAATCTGTCCACTCTAAATGCTCAATTACCCAGAGGTGTAGTGTTAAGTCAAAATTCTGTCACTCACAGAGTAGAGATTGTATCTGCTACAGAAACAGTGGATCTGGGTACTATAGGAGAGCTGCTAGGATTTGAGAACAACACAAAACTCGAAGCAGCCATCAAACACACTGCTATGAATATACCTAAATTCTTAGCCATAGAGACTCTGAATATTCACTGTAATGTGGCCGAGGGTATGATCACCAAATCAAATGGCATAGGCACTCACAAACAAACAGGCATCATTGCAACATTCAAACCTAATTCCGAATTCATGGAGCCCATCATCTACAATCCATCCCCAACATTATATTTTCCTGTGTGCCATAACAGAATAGATTATATTGAATTGATGGTCACTAATGAAAAAGAAGAATTAGTTGATTTTGCTGGAGCCACAACAACTGCTATCATAGAGATTAACATTTAAATAAAAATACATACAATGGAAAATATTGAGAGTTATGAGCTACAATCATTCCCTCCAAACAGGAGGACATTTGCAAATTTAAATCAACCCAACACAGAAATTGAGGTTGATCTTGATGTAGGGGACGGCTTTATACACCCTCACAGAGCAGATCTATACATCAAATTTGATGTTGTAAAGCTCGATGGAACAGATTATCCGGCAAATTCAAATATAAGACTTGTAGACAATTTTGTGCCGCATCTGTTCTCTGAAATTGAGATCAGAAAGCATGGCGTTGTTATAAACAGAGTGGATTATCCCGGCATTACCTCCACAGCTTTGGCCACATTAAAATTATCCAAAACAGAGGCTTCATACTACAAAATAGGCGGATTTGAGGCTGGTGAGAAGATATTAACCAAGAACCACACAGTGCTGTTCCCGATGCGCCTGTTGCCAGGATTCTTCTCAGATTACAAAGATATCATGTGGAAGGGTGGGTTAAGAATTACATTTAGAAGAGCTGCCAATGATAACAATGCTTTGATGAGGTACAGTGCAATAAACTCTACCGGGGAAGCTCTGCCCAATACCCTACCTGATGAAGGCAAGTGCATTATTCAGACTATGGAGCTAAGAATCCCTGTTGTTGAATATGAGGCCGGCTATGCTCTTAAATACAAAGCTGACATCCTAAAAAATCCACAGGTTCCTCTGCAATTTTATACATATCAATGCGTACAGAAGCCCGCATCTGGTACCTATTATGAGTTTGATGCTACAAATTCATTCTCCAGCATACAATATGACATGCCGGATTTTGTGGTGGTATTGTTTCAGACTGGAAGACACAATAATCAGGAAAAAAATTCAAGTAAATTTGATAGCTGCAACATCAAAAACATATATCTTAAAAATGGCAGAAATGAGGTTTTTCCTAGAGAAAATTACAATTTAGACATTTCCAAGGATGATTTTCTCAAATTATATGAGGCTTTTTCGGCTTTCAAGAGGGTCACTACAGGCAATACTGACATGTATTACACACCAGATGAATTCAAAACACAGAGACCCATGTTTGTCATCAACACTTCAAAAAGGAAACAAGTTGTGGTGAATGACAGGACAAACATTAAAATTATCTGTGAATTCCACGAGGCATTACCCGATGACACCATATGTAGTGTCATTCTCATAGGTGAAAAATCATATGTTTATGATGTAAGAAATGAGAGAGTCACGGAGCAATTCTAGAAGAATTACATTGTTTTAATATTAGATAAACAAATTGAAGCTAGTATCCAATTGAACTTAAACCAGAAATAAATATGTGTGTCTGTGTGTGTGCGTGTGTGTGTGTGTGTGTCTGTGTGTGTGTAAATATGTTTGATATGAATAATAAAAAAATTCTGTATATTAAATCAAACAAATTTAATTTATACAAATCTGCTATATTTTTGTGTTTTTTTTTAAAAAAAAATATGAGGAGCACTGCAACAACATACCCACACTTTTCAGCCACTCCCACAATACTAGCTGATATGTAATGCAAAATTTTTTTATCGTGAAGGTACCTTAAAATATACAACATAAAAAACTACGACTCGCCCGGGTGATCCAGCTCCGCCATTTTCCATCTACTCTTACTACAAAAATGGCGGAGCTGGATCACCCGGGTCGTCTGGATCGGAAGTAAATGTGTGTGTGTGGGTTGGTGTAGGTGGGTATGGGTGGGTGTGGATGGCTTATATGAGCATTTTTGGCCTAGTTTTAGGTATAGTCAAAACAATATCAAAAAAACATATTTTTGACAGAATTATGGACAACAATCTCTCAGAAGTACCTTTTATAAGTGTAGCCTCATCAATCTGAGGGGGTCATACTTTCTCATGGAATCCATGAGGGCATTTTTACAAAAATCTTGGATTAGGCAAGGGTTCCACACTAGAGCAAAAAGCTCATATGGCCATGTTGAGCTTGTTTTAAGTATATCCAAATCTGCTTGAGGGGGGTTCATACTTTCTCGGGTTTATAGTACAGTAAATACCACTACTAGGGGTTCAGAGCACAAGTGGCTTAACTCCACTTTTCGTAGAAATTGAGTTACATGTATAACTTAGAACTGTGAAGTATCAACATTGCAGAGCCAGAAGTAAGTATCTCCTAAGTTTCAAATTCTTGCTCATAGAGGCGCCACTATGCTGTTGTGCTTCAACAGCTAAACATGGTACTAAGTTATTTAAATGTGCCTCTTTCTCAAAAATGGATTGAATGTAGTTACGTCACTATTATATTCCTGTTCCAGGATTCAAACCTAGGACCTCTAGCATCAAAACGCACAATGACTAATCACACTCCGCCAACGTGTTTATCGAAAATTTCCACTTGGAGAGTGTAAGGGAATTTTAAGGGGGGTTGTAAATGTAAATTTCAGGCCAAAATACAATACAATTGGTTGAAAATTTTCAGGGGGGTGATGGAGAAATGTGAGAGGGTGTTAGGGAATGTTGTCTTCATTTCACGTCGTTTTGCTGCCAGTTTTTACAGATAGCGACGATGAGGATTAAAGACGAGTTGATGTAGCTGAGGAAAGGGCGAAGAGATAACCATACCGAGGCCAGGAATCGAACATGGAACCTCTTTATTGGTGAGATCACGAGTTGACTCTGCCAATGATCTCGATAATCGACGTGACTATCAAATCACTAGCCGTTCTCAGTCAGTCTGTTTTCATCTCAGCGTGTCTGTATGCCAGCCAAGGTAAAAAGATGGGAGGGTACCTTTAGTAAACAGGAGATGGCCACTGCTTCTCTCCCTCCGATGGACCTTACCTCAATGGCTTAAGCATGGGGATTAATAACTGTTTATTTGAATTTTACGTACACCTTATACACAGATATTCCATCGGGATGGGACATAAAGTTTGAAATGGGATCAAAACCAGTACGGAGGAGGGAATTAATAACTAAATAATAATTTAGAACAGAGGGAAAATCTCATACTTCCCCAAGACTTGATCCTGGCACAACTCTATTTTCGAAACATCGTACGCTATTCTGATGTCTGCCCCGTATATGAGCAACGCTGATTAATTCAACAATCAAAAGCATCGTTGGCAAGTCCACGCGGATTAATTCAACAACCAAAAGCAGCGTTGGCAAGTCCACGCGGATTAATTCAACAACCAAGAGCAGCGTTGGCAAGTCCACGCGGATTAATTCAACAACCAAAAGCAGCCTTGGCAAGTCCACGCGGATTAATTCAACAACCAAGACCAGCGTTGGCAGGTCCACGCGGGTTAATTCAACAACCAAAAGCATCGTTGGCAAGTCCAAGCGGATTAATTCAACAACCAAGAGCAGCGTTGGCAAGTCCACGCGGATTAATTCAACAACCAAAAGCAGCGTTGGCAAGTCCATTACTTCTGTCGCCTGCGAAGCAGCATTGGCTATATTTCACTTCTCTTTTCTTCCACTTTTGGCTAATCACGGGCACAACACATGTCTCACAAAGGAACTGACCGAGAGTTCAGACGCCAGAGCCTCGTTATGCAAATTGCAGTCCACGGTGTACTGTGGAAGAGAGGTTGCGTGATACAAGCATTTCTCGCAATATTGTTCAGAAGATTTATTCTTAACAGTCCGTTCAGGAGCAAATGGATTTTTGACTCACCAATCGATACATATGAGGAATATTGTTTAGCCAATATCCCCATTATAATAATGGCATGGTTTGCTGGGGGTGATATTGCAGCGGTTAGGGACGGGCATGCTACGAATATCCCCCAGAAATTGTCTTCAGTTTAAAATAAACATGGTTCACATTATTGGTTTTCCAACTACCGAAAGAAAAATGGACTTGGACACTTAAGCGTTTAAGGTATGCATTCGGTATTTTCCTTCAAGTTAAGCTGCTGTCAAAAGAAAAGAGAAGGTTATTACATGTTACATCTACTCAAAAACGGTTATTGATTTTTTAGGAATGCTGTGTGATGTTTTTCGTCTGGTACCATACTGTATAGGCAGGGTGGTATTTGTAGGGGAGGATTTCCCCCTCTGAGTACTTGTCCCCCCCCCGCTGCTTGATAAATTTTATCCATGGGGGAAATGTTATATCATATAGTCAATATCTCATGCTTGCCCTAGACAGTCAGTAGAACCCCCTCCCCCCACACTGGAAATTTCTTAAATACCACACTGTGTGTAGGGATGGTGAGGATTATTTCATGAATCAGGGTTTGAACCCAAGAGTCCCTCACATCATGATGAGCTACCACGCAGGGTGTCAGGGACATTGCAACAACAAGTATTCTCTTCCTGTTGCCTTATGTGGCTTTTCTAACTCCTGGGTTAATCGCGACGCTGAAGATGAATATTTAATTGTTGCAGGGACAAGCACACGGCCATGATTCGAACATGGGACGCTTAGCTTTGTAGCGCGTTACGTTAAGGAATCGGCTACTCTTGCTCACAGATATGCTAGTGTACGAACATTTAAAAATATATATATTACAGGAGGCAACGTCACAGAATTTATGCGGGTTGTGTAAGGGATGACATTTTTCTAGCCTAAAGTCAACCTCCATCCCACGTAGTACACCCTGGACTGCATTTAGCAGACTAACGAGGCTCTGGCGTCTGGACCTGCACCCCTTCATCTATCTCATGATATAACCAATCATCCATATCGTCGCGATTTGCCAAAGTGTCAGAAAAGCGACGTAAAATAATCTAATTCAGGCAATTAATCAATTTATACTAGTCGCAGGGATTTTCTACTACGGTTGGCATCACTGAATTTTCAGCGCGTGCGCACAAGTATTGGCAACGGATAACCACACCTGCCTTGGATATAAAAGGAGAAGTACTTTTGAAGATCAGTAGTTAGCAAATCGGTTAGTTCGTATGAACTTTCCAGCCTGATCGTTATCAGTGCGTAGTTAGAGATCGGTTTGTTCATCGAACTCTCCAGCCTAACTATTGCCTATTTTTGTGGGAGCAGGAAAAGGTTTATTATCCATTTGCCTTGACTTATCTCACCCAACAGGTCAATAAATGCCGGGCCTTGCCCCGAGTTCATATTTTCCTGGAGATGAGGCCTGCTCGAAAAGGTTTATTCACTTCGTTGACTGCGACTGGAAGGGACAACGCTTAGAATGTCTTCCCTTTGTTGTTGCAATGTACAAATTTGATTTTCGCTTTCAGATTGACAATAAAGGCACTCTATAAGCTAGCACTAATACAGAGTATATGTAAACTTTTTGACGATGTCCCTCCCAAGAGTTAGCCACTCCAATAGGATCAAGAAAAGCACGTTGTCAAGGGGCAATTTAATTTCGATCGCACCTCGAATAATTTGGAGGCAGTTAAAGAAACAACGCGACCGTATTGAGAGCAGCAATGCAGGGCGGAGTGAAACCAACGAACCGAACTTAAGAATGAGACGGAGGGAAAAATGATTCAATTCCCAGCCACGAAGATCCTCGGAGCAAAATTGTATGGAATTATCATTAAAAGTAAGCCTCTTACCGTTGCTCAGTAAAGACGCCGAACTTCATGCGCTCGCCGCCAGCTGTCGCTACAAGGTAAGTTCCGCCAAAGACAAACAAATCTCTCGTGTACCATCCTCCTTCCTTCGGGAGTCTTTAATCTTTTGATGGCAACTGGAGAGCCAAGGGGGGACAGGGAGAAATGTCCCCCTCTCGTCTCCTCCTCCTCTCTGCTTTCTTCGTACTCTCTCTCTCTCTCTCTCTCTCTCTCTCTCTCCCGCGTCTTTTCACCCATTGAGGATCTAAACTACCTCGCGCCAGAGGTGAGAGATGAAAAGAAGGGGGAGAACCTCAATATTACAACCTCGAGCGGCCACTTTCTGGCAAATACGACTAACGGTAAGTTTTCTTTTCTTCCTCGAGTGTGTCGGCAGAGGATGATACGGCGGTGGATATGCAAACCGAGAAGGTGCCACGGTGGGACGTCATCATTTTCTCCCCCAACGAGGGCTGCTTGCTTCAAAGGAATGTGTTCAATGCTTCCGGTGTCAAGGATTTGGACACAGTGAAGACTCTTGCAACGCTGGTTGAAGGACGCTTTCTAGAAGGTGTCTCACTTATTGCACAACACTTGAGCAACCTTATGCTCTGACGTCACGGGAGAAAGCTTTTTAATTTTAGGCTAGATGTCAGGTTAGGCTAGCTAGGTATAGTTCTCTTAGCGCAAATAATAATTTTTCATTGTATTTAAGCTAATGGAACCTAACCTAACCTCGTAGGCTTCCTCGTCTGACGTCAGAACACACGGTAGCAAAACTGTTGTGCGGGGAGGAAGACCCTTCTAGAAGAGCCACAATTCTCACTTATGCAGCATTTTCAGTGAGGAATACTAAGTACGTCTTAAGGCTGTTGTCACACTGGGTCGTATTCATATACATTTTACACCAGCGGACTATCTTCTGGGTCTTTCACCAGAAGACGGCCAGCTTTGTGATAGGGCAAAGTGCAACGTCAATAACTCCACAATCTCGCCGAGGGTACCAAATGACTTATCACCTATTACGAGGGACGTGAAGTTTTTCGTTTTATTTTTCTCTAAATTTCGATGTTATTTCTTTTACAGCAATTCGGTGATATTTCTCGCGGTTTAGAGTGAAGTTCCGTGTTATTACTTCAAAATCGGTGTAATTTTTACATGCATTTTTACTGTTCTTTCTGTGCTTAAGATTTTCACATTGTTTTAGCTCTGAAAAATTGAGACAAATTTTAGTTTTAATTACAAAAAAAATTGTGGCTTACCTTTATGAGAAATGAGCATTTTTTTTTCCATTTGAAAAACTATATCGTCTCATCAGCCACCAAATATGAAACGTTTATTGAATGATAACATCCAAATCTTTGAACACAATCATACACATCACATTTCCCTGACAATGCCAAAAAATCAATCTGCGACCTCAAAATACCTCCCCCACCGTTCCCAGAAGCTTCTCCTACTAAATTTCCCTTCTGGGAAGATCACCCCCCCCCCCCCGAGTGAATTCTATTTCAGGACGAGGTTAGACACTGTTAGTCTGATTCGTGTCTGTGTCAAACTGCAATAAATGAAGCGTGACAATCTCTTTTGATTCGAACAATCACCAGCTAGTCTACAAATGAGAGATCTAATATCGCTTCAGGAAGTTCTTTTTGAACAGAAAAAGTGTTGTACCCAGTTTATATTGCATATTTTGCGTTAAAGTGTAAAATGCGGTGTTATTGTAAAAAAAATGGCATAATTCTCGTTATTTCGCGATTTCGAAACACCGAAAGCTTGCCTCCTCTACCTACCCCAATACATTTTAAACACTTTACTTTGCTTTCCTCTACTTTGATTTCCTCAACTTTTCGGTGTTATCGTTAAAACGAAACTTCACGCCCCTACCCATTACTGAAAAATATTTTTTGGGTTGTAATGGGTGACGTTTGGGAAGGCACCCAACAGTCCACGTAGTACACACGGTAACTCAATTCTAGCAAGTTAACGAAGCTGTGGCGTCTGGTTCCACTCCTCTGTCGAGATGTTTGATTTGATTATTGTTATTTGGCGTCGCTTTTCTGTCACTTTTTTGGCTAATCACGAAGATGAGGATGAGAAATGATATGATGGCAATGATGAAGGAACACTCACAAAAGAAGGAACTCGTGACGTGATAGCGCGTTGTGCTAAACCACTCTACCACGAAGGTCGGATCTGTGGGGATGTGTTTTGTCCATTTGTGTACTGAGGGCACCTTTATAGCCTCAGCCTTGAACATAGGTGTGGAAATTTTGATCCTGATATATATTTTATTGCTTTTAGTATTGGTAAGTAGTATCTCCACACAATGGGTTTGATTTGTTTTATTTAAGACCTGTATTTATATATATCGTAACAATCTATAAAAAGATTGGAAATGTTTAAGTACAAATAACTCCAAATCCCAGACATTTGGCCATCACTTTTCCAGACAGAAAACATCTGAGGAATGCCCTTGTCAGACATTGCCGAGCTTCCTTGATCGCCATCGTTGTAAACAGGTGTAAACAAATGCAATGAAGGAAGAGACTGCAGGAAACTGATTCTGCATTGTCAGTAAATTCGATCGGAATAAATAGTTGGGAGGAGAGAGGTTATTGGTCAGTTTAGAACGAACATTGAGAGGAGAGTTGCGAGCATTAGATGGAGAGAGGGAGAAGGTCAATTCGAGGAAGAACGTGTTGAAGCGAGTCGCGAGTCAGACTCTTTGTACAGTCACGACCATAACCATACTTCGCAGAACTTTAGATGCCATACAGAGACAGGTATACCGTTTTGCATTAACAATGCTGATCCAGTCCTTGGGGGCTTAAAACTCAAGTGTTGTGTTTTGCCATCATATGTTTGAAGTTAGTACCTCTCGCACCTTACCAACAAGCTTACCATGAATAGCGAGTTGCTCAATAATCAAGGATGAATGATCAGTGAGCTACATCGATCCAGTTCGATCCCACATACCGTAGGGTATGATACGATATAGTTATTGATAAAGGGCATATCCCCTATATATGGTCATTGGTGTTGAGTCACCCAGCCTCATTTTTATTAGTAATGTATTATTATATTACGTATGTTACGATTTTATTAAGCTGAGTTGTTTACATTTCATTCCATTTAAACCGTTTCATTTTTAAAATTTTCACCTTCAGTTGGTCAGCCTTGTCATTGCTGTCAGGTGCCAATGTTAGGTCTCACAATTTTTTTACATAGTGTTCTGCCATTTTCGACCACGGTTGTCGATGGACACATAGACCACGAAGGTGCTCCAGTTAAACGTCATCAAATTCCCCAGGCAAGCGCTGCTTGCTTTAAAGCAGGTCTGGGCAACTAGCCCTATATGTCCAAGAGCGCTCTCATGTGCACGCCATGAATTTCGGAGTGAGCAAAGATACGCTGTTAGACAGGCGAGGAAGAAGCGAGACAGGAGGCCTTAAGGCTCGGCTGAACCTTTGGCATGCGAATGGGCGATTTTTCCATACGAAAAACCTCTTCGATGTTTCAAAATATGAAAAATTACATACGCTTAGAATTCCTTCTAGAGCATTGACGTGAATTTTCGTGTAGTTTTCTTTCACTGTTGTCTAGATATTATCAATAGTTTCGTGATCACATAAGTCTATTAAACTATTGATAATATCTAGACAACAGTGAAAGAAAACTACACGAAAATTCACGTCAATGCTCTAGAAGGAATTCTAAGCGTATGTAATTTTTCATATTTTGAAATATCCAAGAGGTTTTTCGAATGGAAAGGAAAATTTGAAAAAAATCGCCCATTCGAATGCCAAAGGTTCAGCCGAGCCTTAAAGAGCATTGCATAGAGGAGAAACTCGGAATATAAATTGCCGAAAGGAATACGTTTCTTGCTTCTGATGTCAAGGATATGGACAGTGAGAATTCATGCAAAACAGGTTAAAAAGTTCATACCGATTCACGGGAATTGGAACTTGGAAGGCGTCGTATTTAAGAGAAAAGAGAAATGAACGTACGTTTTTGCCACGTTTTTCGTCACATAGTGCATCTCAGTCAAGACGAAAGACCGAAAAGCCACGAGAAGGAAACGGGAAACAATAAAGATCGAGAAACGGTTAAACATGCGCCATTATCGCTGTCCTCACGTGATCTCTTTTATCCAACAGTGCATCTTAATTACATTAAATAAGCCTAACTATTAACTATGCAGCTTAAAACGTTTTTTCTTTAATCTTCCAAGCAATTTAAAGATCAACCGACTGTACATAATTGCATCCCCGAAAATTAACGAACCAGGATTAATTGGGGGTAAATTACCGCAATTGCCTAGGGCTATTCTTATACGGTGGACCTTCGCAGCGCCTCATGATGCAATGTAGTTATGGTACCTCTGCTTTCATTCCTGCTCCCAACGCTGTTGATTTATAACGTTCTTCACAGAACCAGCTAAACTCTTCCTGCATCAAGTATCTCCAACATCCATCCCCGGGGAAGGGAGCTTCATTTGAAGGTTCCCACAACACACCCATTGGAGGCACTTTACGAGTGACCTCCATTTCTAAAACTTTCAGAAACGTGGGAAACGCCAAAGTGCAAGTGGGCCATTTCGGACGCTATATACGCCCATTCGACCACTACAAAGTGGCGCCTAATTCATTGGAGGCTTTCCCGGCAAACAAAAGGTGAACGCAAAGAACTATTCGTCTCATTCAAAAAAAAGAAAAAGAAAGCCTCGGAGGAAACTCATTTTTCCCCATTTACCAAGACATCTACTGCACTGTTTCCGTCGTAGCTGGAGAGGACTTTGTTGCGTTCTTTGGCGCTACCTACCTTCCCTGAACCTCAGAGATGCTGGTTTGCAGGAGCATTCAGAAAGACAAAAAAAGGGGGCAATCCATGACAACAAAGGAGTAGAGGCCAGTTAACAAGTACCCAGAAAGCTTTTCTCGTCGTTATGTGTCTGCCTTCCTCAAAGTGCGCAACAATCAGTTTTGTTAAAAGAGAGAAGAGAAGCATCATCAAGGTTTATGGTTAGTGGTGAACAAAACTAGGGAAAAAAGTAACCCATACGTTATCGCAGGAACTAGGAGAGCCGGAAGGATAAAATTTGCTGCAAGGGATGGTTTGTAGGAGCTAGTTGCATCTTACACATGCAACATCACAGGAGTTTGTGTGGTTGTGTCAAGGTTAAAGGCCATCAATTCTTTAGCATCCTATGTTAGTCGTCTTACATTAATTCAGTACAACAAATGTAGAATTACTGCAAAAAGGACACTATTTATGCAATTCTACCTCATATTTGACATTATGGCAAAGTACAGGGTGTCCGACAAGTCTGTACCTGATTACAAACTTTATTCATATCCGCTATATGTAAGGTAGAGATATGAAAGTGGTGCTAAAATGTTCCCGATTTGTGAACATTTTCGGTTTCCTGGGCACTGACACTGCTACACTACAGCCACGTTACTGAAACCTGGAACAAAACAAACTTGGTTAGCTTTCCAATATTTTGGCACCACTTTCACATCTCTACCTTACATATAGCGGATATGAATAAAGTTTGTAATCAGGGAAAGACTTTTCAGACGCCCGGTAAAATTAAAGGTCAAGATGTGTAAAGTTGAAAATGTATATAAAGAAATATGCTGACATGTCAGACACTAGATCAACAACAAATACCTTCAAAGTGTAGAGTCCTGTATAGCACTTCCGTGACGGAGCGATTAGCAGAGCGCTGTATGGCGCCGGGTTCGATTCCCGACCTGAGCACGGGTGTTCTGTGTGACTGTCCATCAATTTCATCATATTATCACTCATCCTCATCCTCACGATTCGCCAAAAGTGGCAGAAAAACGAGAATAAACCAAATCAATCTATCAATCAATGAATAGAATAGGTGTACAAGTGAAAGCCTGTTATTCTTAACAAGTGGATATAGAAAATTAACAATTTCAGTAAAAAAAGTTTCTTTCTGGTTTGGTCAGGCCGCGGTGGCTCAGTCGGTAACGCGTCTGACTACCATGCTCAAGGTCCCGGGTTCGATCCCCGGCCGGTTCAAATCCGGGAACTTTTCAAACGGTGGAAGCGGCCCCGGCGCCTACCCAGCGTCGAATAACATGGGTACCTGGGGGAAACCCTGGGGGGTAAAGGCGGTCAGGGGCGTGATGCTGATCACATCACCCCCACTCACGACCGGATCAAGAAAGTGTGGGGCGTTACCCTCACACCCCCTATACGCCTTCATGGCGTGGTGCTATGCACAGGGGAACACTTTACCTTTACCTTTTTCTGGTTTGGTCAGTATTTGCTTATCTTCTCGTTGCATCAAGAAAATCTGTTTCAGTAAGTACAAGCTAGATGAAAGATGGTATTCATAGTTCTCTACCCACACGAGGAAACAGACTCGATGAAATGGGCCAAGTATTAGGTAAACCTGTTTCAGAAAACTAATGTGTATGAGCGAGTAGAAAACAGGGAATTATAGGATTTTGCACACACCAGGAAACATTAGGAGACTCAATAGCTACAAGGGACTAAATGTCCGGTAAACTTGCTTCAGAAATCCAATGGGTACTGGTAACACGATAAAACCTTGTTTCCATGATAGAAGGAACACCAAAGCAGGGGTTGCTAACACATGTTACCAGTTGATAACATTTCGAAAAACGCTTCTGGATTTGTTATCAACATCTCATGTTAGCAACAGATTTCCCGTGTTGGCAACATAAATTTTGTTATCCACAAGAAGTCGATAAGGATCAAAGAATGTTAGCAACATTTGTTAGCAACACATATTAACAGAGCGTTTTCGATGTTAGCAACATTTCTCCCGCTTCCCCTCCCGCCACCATCACGCCAGTGACAGCCAGCCAGCGAGTGCGAGAGCATCGTTTCGTGCGAGGTGCGTTTTGTATTGTAATTTTTTTATCATGGAAAATCTTATGAGTGAGATGGCGTGGTCAAAGGATCAAGTGCTGAATTTAGTTGAATTGTTACGCGAGAAGCCTGTCCTTTGGGACCAAACTTTTCCACAATTTAAAGACAAAACCAAAGGTATTGTACTATGCCTGGAATGACATTTCGATAGAGTACAACTTCCTCCACACTTGACACCATGAAGTCAAAATGTTAACAAAAGTTATTAACAAAAATAAAGTCAAACCAGTGTTCTGGTTATCAACAATTGTTGTCAACATCTGTTGTTAACCGTGTTGGTAACAAAAAGTTAATAACATTTGATGGTAAGATTCGGTGTAAACGCGACTTAAATATGTTGACCAAGGCAGTCTATACTTCAGTAAAAACACTTAACACATGATGTTTCAATCCTATATCAGAATCTTCCTCGGCCTCAGAACCTAAGTGTTCTTTACTGAAATAAAGACTGCCTTAAGCCGCGTTCACACCGAATGTTACCAACAAAACAACACGTTAAACAACAAATGTTGGTAACGAGAACACTAGTTTGACTTTATTTTTGTTGATAACTTTTTGTTAACATTTTGGCTTCGTGATGTCGAATGTGGAGGAAGTTGTACTCTGCGGCAGCATGTGTCATTTTGGCGCAACAGAGAAGACCAAGAAGATTCTGGGTGAGACCTTCACTGCGGGCAAGAGCTAATTATAGCGGAAGTGACCTGTTGGTCTTTGTCTTTAAATTGTGGACAAGTTTCGTCCCAAAGGACAGGCTTCTTGCGGAACAATTCAACTAAGTTCAGCACTTGATCCTTTTAGCACTCCATCTCACTCAAAAGATTTTCCATGACAAAAGATTTTCCAAATACAAAAAACACCTCGCACGAAACGATGCTCTCGCACTCGTAGGTTGGCTATCAGTGGCGTGGGGAAATGTTGATAACATCGGAAAGGCTCTGTTAACATGTGTTCCAGGGTTCTGTCCACATGAGGAAACACTATGAGAGACTATAGATTGGGCTAAGTATCATGCAAACCTGTTTCAGAGAACTAATGGGCACGAGCGAGTAGAATTGTGAAAATGGAGGAAACAGAACCTCTATGGAATGGGGCAAGAAGAAGATAAATCTAAATCAGAGAGCTGGTGGTACAAGCTAGTGGAAAACCATATTTACAGGACTCTACCCACAACAGGAAACAGAGTGTATTTGGAATGGACTGAGTACCACATCAATCTGTTCCAACTACCAACTGGTTACACGTGCGTACCCAAAGTGCGTCCATGAACTAGAAAGCGAATGGGAAGAGGAAGAAGCTGGAAGAGACGGACTAAGTTAATAAGAATCTCGCGAGCAAAGGACAGGAGAAGAAGGTAGCTCGGTGGTCGATATTGCAGAGTTATGAAATTGTCTATCGATTTCCCGCGTCACGGTGAGCGAGGGTGGGAGGGCTGAAGTCTCATTATTAACTAGTTTGGTTGCGGCGGCTGGAAAGGGGAGGAGGAGGAGATAAAAACGAGTAGGTCAGGCACGTGAGGCATTCGTCTCCCTCCAAGAATAGATTTCTTCTTCCCTCTTCTCGCCAGATTTCTTCTCGTACCATTCTCACCGTCCTACCACCTTCTTAGGCACCTCGGGCTCCTTTACTGTAAAAAGTTACTTACAGTATCCCTGATGAAAGGAACACATTGCAAATTACCGTACTTTCCGGCGCATAAGACGCACTTTCTTCCTTTGAAAAAAAAAGTCTGAAAAACAGAGTACGTCTTACACGCCGATAATCAGTTTTTGATTGCCTTCATTTCCTGGAAATTTTCTATGTTCTAGGTCAAAGCTTCATGGGATGCTCTAAAAACTAAGACAGTGGTTAAATCATTTAAGATGTATGGCATTAGTAATTCACAATGTGTTGTATGAGGACTCAGATTCTGATTTAGAAGAGATTTCAAGTAACTTCCTTTAGCTCTGATGATTTAGAAGAGGTTTCAAGAGACTTCATTTACCTCTGGTGATTTAGAAGAGGTTTCAAGAGACTTCATTTACCTCTGGTGATTTAGAAGAGGTTTCAGACTTCATTTAGCTCTGGTGATTTAGAAGAGGTTTCAAGTAACTTCCTTTAGCTCTGGTGATTTAGAAGATATTTCAAGTAACTTCCTTTAGCTCTGGTGATTTAGAAGAGGTTTCAAGTAACTTCCTTTAGCTCTGGTGATTTAGAAGAGGTTTCAATTGACTCCATTTAGCTCTGGTGATTTAGAAGAGATTTCAAGTAACTTCCTTTAGCTCTGGTGATTTAGAAGAGGTTTCAAGAGACTTCATTTACCTCTGGTGATTTAGAAGAGATTTCAAGTGACTTCATTTAGCTCTGGTGATTTAGAAGAGGTTTCAAGTAACTTCCTTTAGCTCTGGTGATTTAGAAGAGATTTCAAGTAACTTCCTTTAGCTCTGGTGATTTAGGAGAGGTTTCAATTGACTCCATTTAGCTCTGGTGATTTAGAAAAGGTTTCAATTAACTTCATTTAGGTCTGGTGATTTAGAAGAGGTTTCAAGTGACTTCATTTAGCTCTGGAGATGAATGTCTGGGTTTTAGAGGAGAAGATGAAAATGTATTCTTTCCTAGTTAGATTACGTAAGTTATTTGTTGAAAGTAGACCTGTATACAGGGCATACAGAAATGAATGGTGCGGTTATAAATGTGAATTAAAAAAAATATTTTTCAACTTACGAGGTTGCAGCAAACACTGTTCGAGGCGGAAACTGTCCCAGTTTTTGATGATTGAGTGGGGGAGCACGGTGCTGATCACATCACCTCCTCAAATAGCCGATATTGTAAACGTGCGGGCCCCTACTTCCACATTCCTCCATATGCCTTCAGGGCCCGTTTATCTTTCACAATCAAAATCTAAGTCCAGGTGGATGTGGGTGTGGGGGTGATGAACTTACGATCTTGCCACGGAAGATTCTGAGTTGGGATCATGGCCTGGAATCTCATCGGTTTTCATCTAACCATTTACATCCTTGCGATTAGCCAGAATCGTCAGAAAAGCGATGTTGATCAAAAAGCATATGTGCAAAATGCAAAAAAGTAAGTCGAGAAATTATCTTAAACATATTGCAAATAACACCATTTAATCATCTGAAATCAAAAGTCAAGTTTGGAAAATTTTCATTTCTTGGTCCACTCTTAACTGGATCTACAAATTTTTAATTGGTTGATTTTTGTTTTTGTTTTACTTGCACATTACCTAATCGGGAAGATGAGGATGAATGGTGATGTGATGAAATAGTCGAGAGAACAACCACAAACATATATGGACAGGACACAACACAGGCTTCACCGAGGATTAAATGGGCTGTTAAGCCCAGACGTTAGAGTCTCGTTAGTAGGCAAGGGTCCACTACGTGGAAGCAGGGTTGTTAAAGGTCCAGGAATTGTAAATAAATCCAATTCCGGTTCAGGAGAGAAAATCAGCAAACGTAAATGGGTTCTGGACCGTAAAAGAGCCTCTTTTATCTGTAAAGTGTTTCAATTCGGTCCAGTAACCTTTTCTTCGGATAAATTTCAAAACGGGCAAGTTTGGTTATGAAATGAAGCAATACGCAATTTGGACCGAATATAAATTGTGCGAGAACCCTGTTACGGAACCCGATAGAGTCCGTTATACAACCCTTCGTGGAAGAATGATGAAGATTTGATTGTCTTTGCGACCCTATAGATTTCAATTGGAATCTAAACTGCCGATGCTGGAAATCGAATTGCGGACCTTTTGAGTGCAAGGTGAAAGCGTTTACAACACTATCCGGAACCAGTAGAGAGAGAAGCAAGGAAGGACGAAAGGGAGGGGGGAGGAAGCACAGAAGAGGGACACAGCAGTACTACCGAGGCGTGTGGTCTTTTGGTGAACATTGAAGCTGATCTGTATAGAGAAAAGTAGACGCATCAAATGAATTGTGCGTACTTTAAATGCATTTCTCGATACATGATTCTACTGGGCCTGGACCAAAATCCGACCACACCACAAGTAATGGCTGTAACAAGGCAATAGTCATAAGCTGGGGAAATTTGGAGCTTCAACTACAAATACGCTAAACGGGTTCGTTAGCACAAAATGGGAGAGGTGGGTGGGGGGGGGTTCCGAACTGTCGGACCGCAATGAAACACTCGTTATCTCGGTTCAGTGGAGAGCATAGCTTTTGTCCCCCCCTGTACTATACTCCATTCTCTCTCTTGCAGGTCCGTTAACATTTTTTTCTCTCTCTTCCTAGTTTTGGAAGTGAGTAGGAGAACGGGGGAGGAGTAGCTGGAGGGCAGAAATCGATAGCTTCCAGATTCCAGAGAAGCATCGAGGCAAAGCGATGCCACCGGGGGGATCGGGAAGCAGTGGCTGGAGAAAAGGGTTACGTGTTACTCTTAATGCCGCTTCACAACGGGATTGGGACATTCAGATGTTTTTTTAATATCGTTCGTTGGGTTCAAGAGACCAACTGAAGGTTCGCGATGGTTGGTTTAATCAGCCTTGTTTTGGGGACACCTTAAGGTTGACCACGACGGGATGGCGAGAGGGCAATTAAGAGAAGAGGGTAATATAGTTGGAGAAATTTTTGACATAGAAATAGTTAGCGTCGTCACTAGGAATCGACGGGACGCTAGCCCATTGTGAAAATAGTCCTCCTCCACCCAAATAGCCTACGACAAATTTTCAGAATCATACAGGGTAGAGCAACACGGACACTGGAATAAAGAAAATGGGGGAAAGTAGATACAATGAGACAGAAATTGGCAAAGAAACAGAGGAAGGAAAAAAGAAATACAACGGAAGAAACAGAAAGAGTAGAAAGAGACACAGAAACTTAGGAAGAAACGGAGATAAATAGAGAGAGACAGAGAAAGGATAAAAAGTTAAACAAATATAGAAAGTGGTGAAGAAAGAAATATGAAGAGAGAGAGGGGGGGACAATGAAGAAATAGAAGCTAAGGAAAAAGTGAAAAGCTATAGACTAAGGAAGAGGGGAAAAGAAAGAAAGAGAAAGACAGAAAGAAGGGAAGAGAAAAAGAATGAGATATGGAAACTAAGGAATAAGCAGAAATAGAGAAACAAGAGTAAAAGAGGAAAGCTAAAAACTAAGAAAGAAAGAGAGGGAGAGACGAAAGAACTAAAGAAATAGAATTAGAAACTAATAAAGTTAAATAAGGCGGGAGGGAAACTGGAGAAAAGTGAAATAAAGAAACTAAGAAAGAAATAGTGGAAGAGAGTTAAAAAGAAAAGCGGAAAAGAGAGAGTTATAGACTAAGGAAGAGGGGAAAAGAAAGAAAGAGAAATATAGAAACAGAAAGACAGAGAGGGGAAAGGAAACTAAGAAAGAAACAGGGGAAAACGAGAAAAATAAAGGGGCAAGAAGAGAACCACAGAAGGAGAGCCCACTTAAAAAGATTTCGCTCACTCTTGACGCCACCCACTCAAAATTTTCGAGCTATATTGTTGAGATGCTGGTTACCAAGAAAGGTCAACCGAACCGTGATGGTTACTTTCAGAAAATCGCATATTTCTTTTTTTTGAACGCTGCCTCCAATAATAAATGTCTACGATCAACTAGCAATTTGTTTTAGGTTGGGACATTGGTTCCAATTCCAGAGAAGAGGGGGGGGGTTGCATTTGTCACTGTGCTTATCCCATCGTCTATTTAGTTCATTTGCCCTCTTAGTTGTAATAAAGTCAAAAGGTACAGGAGCATTCCCTGACATTCGCTACGAGACTCGGCGGCAAGCGGCCCAGCGTCAGCGTTTGTCTTTCCCGGTGAACGGGTCCGCGACAGTCGCTAGAGTCGGCTATTAAAATTACAGTTTTCATATTGTGTACTAACCTTCACTACATATGGTGTTGAAAATGATGTCCCTCTGGTGCAACACATTCCTGGCATCTCCGAAGGAAATTGGCATTTACGTGCAAGTTCGTCTACTGTAATTCTCCTGATTTCTCGTACAATACTCTCTTTTAACTCACGGATGGTGTGCGGATTGTCTTCGTATACTTTATTTTTTAGATTTCCCCATTTTTCTTTCCACTTTTATTCAGAACTGACCCTGTTACTCTAAACTTTTTTACGAGGTTTAACATCGTGGTCCTATGTGGAACGGGAACACCAGGAGATTTCGTTGCAAAACGTCGTCGCACTTCTCCACAATTCTTCTTTCCGAAGTAACACTCGACAAGATAAATCCTTTGTTGTAATGTAAACTTTTGTGGTGTCATATTAAGCCACAATCTTCAACACACGGACACAACACAACTTCCGAGGGAGAATTATACTGGCGCCAGTCTGCAACGTAAACAGAAAGGGAAAGAGAGCAAAGGCAGGGAGAGCGAAAAAAAAACAACAGAATGTAGCGTGCGACTGTCGCGGACCCCGTTCACCGGGAAAGATAAGCACTGATGCCAGGCCCGCCGAGTCTCGTAGCGAATGTCAGGGAATGCTCTGTAGAAGAATCGACGTCATATTGCCAATAGATATAAACAGGTAACGGGAGCCCTTGATTGCAATTGGTTACAAGCTGACCGCGTTAGCCACTATGACTGTCGGCTTGGTATTGCGTTACGCTACCACGACTTCCCTCCCCTTCCGCTAAAAATACGACCGAAAGTAGTGTGTACGGTGGTTAACACCGTACCCCCCTCGAGAATTAAATTGAAATTTGTATTAACAAACAGATGTTGATGTTTTACGTAATATAAAATTATTTCCAGCTCGCAGAAAACATAAATAACGGAGATATTGGATCACAAAGTAAGACCAGCGTAAGAAAAAACCTGACATTTCGGAGTGCTTTCGTCGCTTTTTATTATTAAAACCCTTTGTATGCTTAAACCATTCAAGATATTTCACTTTCTCTTGGGTACCGAATATTCTCGTGATTGATTTTAAATTATACTATCTTATGACGATTTGCAGTGCTCTTGCCCACCTTTGACCACTTGAAAATATTACATTTTTCGATAAAAATTTGTTTTAAGTCCACTTTATGCTCAGAAGTAGGATTATAACCACTGTGTAATGTGCTTGCTTCGGGGATCGAACCCTGGACCCCTTGATTATAAGGCGACGACGTGCCATTACTTCATCGAAGAGGTCCTGGGGTCGTTAACCCACTGTACTACCTGGAAAATTACATAGAATATTTTCAATAAATAGACTTCCACGTTTCACGTAATAAAAATTTGTTGCCAGAGCAAGAAAAAACAGAGATATTCGATCCCAAAGTTTGGCCCGCCTTAAGTAAAAACCTGCCATCTAGGAGTACTATCGCCGCTTTTTATTAGTAAAAACCATTTGTATGCACATTAAAAAAGCATACGGACACGTCATAAAGATCATGCAATCAAACTTGCACTCCTAACTGAACAAAAATGGCGAAAACTGCTATCATTTTACGTAGTATGTTAAGTCCAATTATGTCAAATTAAGAACAGTGTCGTCAAAAAATTCACTTTTAATACACAATAGTTTTTAACGCTGGCAACATCCACTTCGACTCGGTTGCGGAAGCACGTTGCTCCGAGAACGAAACTTCACTGCACCGAGTCACGTGACTACCCGAAATGCGTTGGTCAAGATAACAGGTGAACATCAAGCGATATCCTTGCAGAAGTTGCCGGGGGGAGGGTTGGATAAGGGGGTGGGGGAAATACCTCTAATTTCCCTTCCAAATACGTGGCTGGTGTGCATGGGCGTCCGGAAGGGGGGCAAGGGGGGGGCGTGCCCCCCCTGGAAAATGAAAGTCAACCAAAAAATATGTATTTCATACATATAATTTCATTTTAGCCACAATAATATGTGTTATTTATTGCATGAACACCATAAATTCAAATTTAAGCATTGTTTTTAGGGAACAACACTATTTTGGGGGAAAATTTGCCTTCGTTTGCCCCCCCTGGAAAAAAATACCTTCCTTGCCCCTCCCTGGAAAAAATCCTGCGGACGTCCATGCTGGTGTGTACGCTGCCTCTGGAATAAAAGCGATTTTCTTAAAAGACTGGGGAAAATATGCTGCACTCTTGCTAGCAACACCAAGTGATGGGGGAGTTCTAATTGTATGTTTTAAGATTACGTCAGGACTAGAAAACAGAACTCCCGGTGACGAGACTGAAGCGACCGTTCAACGTGTTTCTCGACCGAGGCGGTCAGTAGAACGTGAGGGTAGACAGTCACTAGCAAGAGAGAAATTCGAATAATGTACTCGTACATCCCGAGTTTAAACATTACAGAATTATTTTCTAATAACGTGGCTTCACTTTAAGTCCAGTTTATGCACAGACAGGCTAAGCGTGACTTGATCTACAGTTTAAAGTGGGATCCGAACCACATTCTACATCCGGTATGGAAACCGTGACCCCTTCATTACAAGGCGACGACGTAACCACTACGCCATCGGGGAGGCCCTCGTTTTGAATGCAACATATAATTCGGATTGTACCTATATGCGTACATTTGGTTTGATTTATTTTACTTTGCATTTCTACCACATTCGGCTAATCTCAAAGATGTGGATGAGTGAAGATATGATGAAATTGATAAAGGGACACACACACAAAGAACACGTCTGCACAGGCAGGGATTCGAACTCGGGATCTCTGGTCTGTGCTAACCACACAGCCACGAAGGTCGGCACTGAAATTTTAATATTTGCACAATCCAAATGACAGATAAGGAAAATAATAGATATCCGAAGATTATTTTTCAGATCTGATTATCCAATGTGAAGTTCCCGTCAGATTAAACGTAAGTAAAAACTTTCAAAGGGTATACTGAAAATAAACAATAAGTTTATGGTATTGTAAAATCCCCGTCTTTAAATGCAGAATTTCCATATCGTGCAGAAAAATTGCACTACACAAATATCTGTGTACGTAATATACGGCACTGTGTCTTGGCATTGTGGAGGGAAGTCCACATTGTTGTACTTTAATCCTCCCCAGACGTTCTGTATTGCCTGGAGATGTGTGTATATTACTCTAATTTTACTTTAGTACCGCGATGATGAAGATGAATGATGACTTCATTAAACAGATCTAATATTGATTGATTTATTGAATGATTGATGTGCTTTATTTTACTTCGCGTCTTGTGCCACTTTTGGCTAATTTGCGAAGATGGCGATGAGTGATGATATGATGAAATTGATGAATGGACACCCACAAACATCCATGCCCAGGCCAGGATTCGAACCCGAGACCCCTGGCGTCGTAGCGAGATGTGCTAACCACTCCGCCACGAGGGCCGGCAAACAGATCTAACAGAATGAGAGGCTTGCCTCAGCGGCGGGGTGGTCAACGTAAGCAAGCCTAGAGGCTCCAGGTTCAAACCCTGGTCAAGTCATGGATGTATTTGCCTCATCAACAGTTCATAATCCATCCTCGTCGCCGCGATTAATTCAACAAATTGTTCCCAGGACCTTCCATCCAAAGTTAGGATTTAACAGGGGAGATTGGAAACACTGCCATTTGGCATATTCTCCTTACATTTTTCATCGTCCTTTGCGGGTTAACACTCGATGTCCCAGTTAGAAAGGTCGTCGGAGTTTGGAGATGCGGGGTTACGCGAGCAATCGATCCGCAAAAACAAGGAGATGTCTGCTTCCCCCCCCCCTTCCCCCCTCTCCCCTGGGAGGAAGCCCCAGACAAGGAGGAGAGACAACATTTCGGAACCGAGTTGGTCGAAAGGGTAGGTGGGGGGAAATCGACGTCTCAAGCCAAAGGTGCATGAAACTAAATTAGGAAAGAGGCTCAGTGGATGATCGTAATTCGTGTAATACTGTTTGACCAGTTTTTCTAATGAAAACAAGGCTTGAGTTGGGTTCAGAGATACCAGATATGAAAACACGAATTTCACTGTATGGGTAAGGAATTTTCGATTTTACTTTTAACTTTCTTCGTTTGTACAATTAACATGAATTATGGATTACTTGAATTGTTGTCTTAAGTCCAGTTTATGCACAGATGGGCTAATCGGGGCTGGAGCTACAGTTTAGGGATCCGAACCACTATGTGCCCCAACGGGTATCGAACCCGGAATCCCCTTGATTACAAAGCGATGACTTTATCTGGGAGGCCACTTAATGTGCATTAGTTCTGCAGCAACAATACTTTAGCAGGTAGTTTCATCTACATTTGAAACAATAATAAATTAAGAGTTATATGGAATTGATTGGATGATTTGCTTTATTTCACTTAGCATTCCTAGCACCTTTGGCTAATCGCGAAGTTGAGGATGAGTGATGATATGATAAAATTGATGAATGGAAACTCACAAAGAACAACCAGGCCATTTTGGGGAAATGCCTCATTTGTGGCACCCCTGAAAAAATACCTTGTTTGCGCCACCCCGGAACATATAGTGTGGATAGGCCCATCCCTAGTACAAGAGGCAGTTTTCTCAATATATTTCCCTTTAGATTTTCTGTTACTTTTGCTAATCATGACAATGAAGATCAATGTTCTATTTAGTAATTCTCTTATCTACAGTCAAGGTATCCCGGGTTCGATACCCGGTGGAGACACATAGTGGTTTGGATCCCACTTTAAACTGTAGGTCCAGTCCCGATTAGCATTACTGTGCATAAAATGGACTTAAAACAAAAATCATTCAATCCTATCTAGAGTCGCTTTCTGCCACTTTTGGCTAATTGTGAGAATGAGGAAGAATGATGAAAGACGATGAGCAGCGTGGGGGATGGAGGAGCAGGAGGATCCCATCCTCCAGGCGTCTTTCCTAGTCTTTATTTTGAGTCCACTTTATGCACAGATAAGCTAGTCGAGACTGGTTTCGAACCACTGTGACTTAACTCAATATTTAATCTCAAGAAAAATATGTTGATATATAAATGTAAATTATTCTACCAAATTTTATTTGTGTATAGTTGTAATCATTAATTTTGTGTCATCCTAATTACAATACTCATATATCAAATTTGAATTGATCTGCCGCTTACATAGGTACCTTATTCTCAAACACTATATTAAAAATAAGTAACCGAAGTAACACTGCTATCAAAATTACCGAAGGACGGGAATCATGATAATAAATAACAGAATCAATTTTCCAGTAAGTACAACTATTATACTAGGGTCTTCTTTGGAATATCCATGTGGTTGTTAAGTTTATTTATGCAAAAGTAGCGAATTTGGAAATAGGAGTAGCATAGCGAGCTACTTTCTGGAAGCATAGCTGTGGCCTTGAAAATGTAGCGTTCTGATCACTGTGTGAAACAAAGATAAGAGTGTCAGTGACAAAATCAGCTTTATTTTCCTGTCGAGGTTTAAAGATATGAAGTCTGAAACAATGAAGTCTGCTCTACACACCTGCAGCAAAAATGTTGTCGTGTCTCGACATTTTCTTCCGAGTGATTGCGTACCCCCTTCAAGTCGTTCATGCACCCCTGGGGGTACGCGTACCACAGTTTGAGAACCACTGATTTATTGCACTGAGTACTTGAAATGCATACAATCAAGGCTGATTAATTTTTGGTGCTTGAATTGAACCAGTTAAACATGCAACTTTAGTCTCTTTGAAATGATCGTCTCTGATGCATTTTAGTGCAGCTGAAAGAGGGTACACTTAGATGCATTTCTCTGCGTATTTTGAGTCTCCAAAACTGCATCATTAGAAGTTAACACACTTTAATTTGTTACTGGAGTCAACCTTCTTCATGCCGTGGAAAGAAACCTCGGTTCCCTGGGTTCCCTAAATTGAAATTACCATTTTACAACATTATTTGTTCTATTTATTTTGCAAAGCTCACGCGGGTGCTGCTGCCCCTTCTTAAATTTTTTAGACTGAATGTTCAGAATTTCGAAAATAATTATTCCCTTTCATCTGAAGAAGTGATATAGCAATAGAAAGCCTTGTATTATTTGTCTACTTTTGCAGGTATTGTGCATATGTACTTGTTGTCTGCTCTAAATTATTGCTGCCATCTAGTGGTTAAGCTGTGTACTAAGACAAAAACGTTTAACGAAAAATACTTCTAAAAAAACAGATTTGAAAGTGGGATGATCAAATAAAATCTTACATGAATACTACGAATAAACTTACTATTAAAATGGCGACTTTAAATATAATTATAAATATATCTTTGTCAAACTTGATAAAGTGTCAATAAATCCATCAACCTTTTCCCTCACGCCCTACCCTTCCTTATTATTTTGATTGATTGAGTATATTTTACTTCGGTTTTCTGCAACTTTTGGCTAATCGCGAAGATGACGATGAGTGATGATGTGTGAAGGAAGATTCACAAGAACACTCATACCGGGATTCGTAACACTCCGTGCTAGCCACTACGCGACGAAGGTCGGCTCTTCTTATTTTGAGTCGAAGTTTAATGGATAATATTCTGGACAGCACTCAAATATCAACCTCTATTCCACTTATTACAAGAAAAATGCATTCTTCCAGGCAAATATGGTTCTCACATATGGACCCACAAGTACAACGGTCTGTGGGACTTCTATTCTGTATCCTATCCGTGTGTCTGTGTTCCTTTCATCCAATCATCATCGTCGCGATTAGTCTGGAGAAGCGACGTAAAATAACCACAGGTATGATTTAAGCTGAGGCTGGAAGGAGCATCCAACACGAATTAGAGGAAAAAGAAAACTCACAAAAGAAAATACACAAAAAATGCTCAGAAACTGCCTATTGATTATACGCATCAACAATATATCTACTGGACCAGCATAATTTGGGATATTTTTTCAACGAGCGTTTAATAGTGTGTAGAGCCCGGATTTCTATGTAATTACATATTTTTTCCTTTATATGTACAAGCGTGGAATTAAAATATATTGACGAATTACGTCAGTAGAGATGTCACAGTGAAGTTTTATATTACATATTTTTACATATTTTACTAAATGTTACATATTCCTAAGATATGAAATATTTTTTACATAAAACAGTCCTTAAGAGGAAAATCCAATGAACTTTTGGCTTACTAGTTAAAAAAGTATCTTCTCACTTCCCCTCCCCATTTCCAGGTCTAAAAAAATATAGTAACTTAAAAGTGCGATTTGCCTTCGTTGTACGTACATAGCAGTTCGTTGATTCGCCGCATCGTAACAATTACATCAAGATTCGACAGTGTTTCAGTTTCCAGTTTGTAACATGGAGCGGCAAGCAACACCCAGCGAACGAAGAGAACCAACCAACAATGGAAGGCGGCAAGTACAACGCTGAGAGGCACTTACCTTTCATCCGTACATTGTTGTGATCGTTTTGATTTTTGCAGCCGGCGGCGACTTCTTGAATGAAGTATTGTTAACTCAACCGTAGAATTTCGTATATATATTTCGTCGCCTTTTCATTTTAACCATTGGAGTTTTAAGAAGAGCTTGCCTCAGTATTTAAACAGTGTTTTAGCTGTAGAAAGCTGGAATGGCTCCGCCTACCTCCTCGTTATCTCAAAAGTTGCGATCTTGGATAGCAGTCGATGATGCATTTACTACGGATGGTAAAGTTATTTTTTGTCGAGTGTGCGATAAAAAATTTGGGTGCACTATGAAGTCTCAATTAGATCAACATGTTCGCACTTCACTTCATGTGAAAAACAAACAACTACGGAGTGAAAAGAAGCAAGTTTTACTAACCCAGATGCAAGAGGATTCTTCATTCAGTGTGTTTTACAAGGAAATGTGCGAAGCAATGATTGCAGCAAACATCCCTTGGTATAAAATTCAAGTACCGAAGTTCCGGGATTTTCTGGAAAAATATTGTGGCCGTAAACTTCCTGACGAGTCAACCCTTCGAAAGCGATATCTTCCACATTCCTACAAAGAAACTTTAGAATCAATTAGGGCAGAAGTAGGCAGTTCCTATGTGTGGATTTCCATCGACGAAACAACTGATGCTTTGGGACGGCATGTAAGTAATTTCATTGTTGGAACGCTAATTGCTGATTTTCCATCTACACCACATCTCATTGCATGCAAAGTTCTAGAGCGTACTAATCATTCCACCATAGCACGATTTGTGAATCACAGTCTTAAATTGTTGTATCCGGATGGCGTACAAGAAGAGAGAGTTCTTCTCATGTTCACAGACAGTGCGTCATACATGTTAAAAGCTGCTACGGCACTTAAAGTGTTTTATCCTAACTTGATCCACTTTACTTGCTTGGCACATGCTCTCCAACGCATTGCTGAGGAGGTGAGAGGCAATTTCCCGGAAGTCAACCAACTTATTTCTTCCACGAAAAAGGTGTTTCTGAAGGCACCACAACGTGTGCAAGTTTACAAGGAACAATTGCCAGGTGTACCACTTCCTCCAGAACCTATTCTTACTAGATGGGGCACTTGGATCCGGGCAAGTAAGTTTTACAACGAACATTTTGAAGAAGTGAAATCTGTGCTTGACTCATTTTCGGCGGACTCAGCTGTATTGGTACGTACTGCTCAAAATCTCTTCAAGGACACCAAACTTGCTTGCGATATGGCATACATAAACAGCAATTTTGGTTGGATTGATACAAGCATAAAAAAACTTGAAACTGTTGGGCTTCCTCTCCTGGAAGCCATGGATATATATGAGGATGCAAGAAAGAAACTGTCTGCTGTTTGAGGAGATGTGGGAGAGAAAGCTCGAAGAAAATTTGACGCAGTGACTGAAAGAAACCCAGGTTACGTCAGCTTATTTACATTGAGCCGCATTCTCAATGGTGAAACAGTTAACCCTCCCAATGATATTTCTCCCGACCACATTCACCTCCTGAAGTATGCTCCGGTTACTTCTTGTGACGTGGAGAGAAGTTTCTCTGCGTACAAGAACATATTATCTGATTGGCGACAAACATTTACTTCTGAACATTTGGAAATGTACCTGGTAACATATTGTAAGTTAAATAATTAAATACAGTGCCTCCCCCAAGATCAAAGGTAACCTGAATTTATGTAAGTGCTTTTTGAGTGAAAAATTTGGGCAACGAAAATTTACTACTGAACATTTTGAATGGTACCTGGTGACATTGTATATTAAATATTGAATATATTCAAATTGTGGTTAATATTTTTGCTCTATAAGAACATAAAAAATACTTAATATAAGCATTGTAATTTTGTAACTTCAATTTTTGTAAGTCTTTTTGAAATAAACATATTCCTTTGTGAGGAAAAAATGTAACAAAAATAGGAAGTAACGTTTGGAATAAATATTTATAGTACATATTTTATTATGAATTTACATATTTTTTACATATTTCAGACATTTTTATTACATATTTATGTACATATTTTAGGGGTTGATATTACATAAAAATCCGGGCTTTAGTAATAAGGTACTAAGGGCTTGAAACTTCAAATTTCACTGAATATACTAGTTTAGGGCTTTCCGTTTGTGTTAGTTAGTAAATAATGTTAGACATTAATGTATGACAGTTTGGTACAACGTGACATCTATTGTGTAACACTGAATCTCGAAATCAAAAATTTGTGTGAAATGTTTACAAATAGACGATCATTCTCAGCATCTCGTAAAAGACAGCAAATACAACTCTCTCTCTTGGAAGACACGATTTATTATACATTTTATCCGTAACGAAAGAACACAGGGTAGCAAGTGAGAGTATCTCGTATTGCATTTCCAAGCAATTTTGGTAAAAGTTTATTTCTAGTCCAGATAATAGGGACTGGATCTTTAGTTTAAAACTAGATTCAAACTCCAAAAATATATACCCTATCTGAGAATCGAACCGGGCTCCCATCAAGTTAAGGGATGACGTGTGGTCAGCACGATGAACGCCCCAGTCGTTGTTACGTTACTCATTCGTAGCTCCCCAATTTCCTCACGATGGCGGGTGGCCATAGGCTCCATACACGGGCCGAAATCTCAGGAAAAGTTGTTACGCTCCCCCCCCCCCCCACCGGAGACTCGAACCTATGCGCGTCGTCCCATCTCACCGGAGTCCAAAGCTTGCGCCTTTGACCGCACGGCCGCTGTGCGGAATTCAACTAAAGAATAACGTTTGAAATATTTTACTTGAAATGATTGTTAAACATATTTCAGGGAGTCCTCCAACCCCTTACGCGTGATGACGCCCCTACATACCGACCTTGTATGTACACGCATCGTGCAAACGTGCGCATATGCAGCCTTGTCTGCGAATCATTAATGGTTTCAGATTTCAGAAAACCCTTAATTTGTCTTTAGGGACAAGGACTGGCGTACGCAGGAATTTATTTTCGGTAGGAGCTGGAATTGTAAAGGTGGATAGTACATAGCCTATATGCTTTCTAGGGGAAGTTGGATACACAATAATATATTTCATATTTTTTTAATTTTCCTCTCTCAAAATTGAAATTGGAGGTATTTTTAAGGGTGCTTTGCATACGCCACTCTGGTTTGGCCTCTAGTTCTTCACTGCTTTCATTTGAAAATGTTGATTTTCTCAAAATTTCTGAGGAGGCTGCAGCCCCTTCAGCACCTCCTTCTGCGAACGCCAGTGGGGACAACAATACATGTGAATTTCACACCTATGGGAGTAAGTGTGTTACTGGTTAGTAACGTCCCTTTGGACGCAACATAGGTGAACTTTACTTTACTTCTCGGCAAAAAATATATAAGCTGACAATCCCAGATTTGTACCGCTCGGTTGCATAGAAACAGGATAAACTACTTTATTGTACTCCTTGGTATACAGGTATATTGAATTGACAGAACGGTCACAAGAGGGCATTCAATATTTGCATACGCCTCTGTATCAATTTATGAACTGCATTTCCTCTGTACATATTAAGAACTGCGCGTAAGTAACGCATGTTGACGTTCGCATATTCCCTTTGCAGCGAACAAGTAATCAATGCTACACAAGTATAAAAATATAAGCGGACATGGGCTGAAATTTCCCCAGGCAATTATAAAACAATAGGCCTCGCTCCGAGTTCTATTGTGCGGCATCCAGATTCTCTCACCGAAATTAAATGTGGATGGTGCAATTCGAGTTTAGCAGCGCCTCTCTGTGGGAGGAAATTGAACTAAGGATAAAAATTTCTCTCCGATTTTGATGCTCGGAAACATGTCTGCTTCTTAATGTGGGATGGTAACTAAGTTACAATGTCGCTTTCTTTGTTTGATTGTATGTGGTTATTTAATGTTGCTTCTCCGCAGTTTAGAGTTACGTATATGGCAATGTAATTAATATAATTACAGTTGCACAAACGGAAAACGTCGAAACTCTGTCGCCTTGTAATCAAGGAGCCCAGGATTCGATCCCAGGTCCAAGGTTCGATAGATATAATACTCTCTATGATTATGCCTTGATATATTTATAAATATTGAATCTCAAAGGTACATAATAAAGTATAAAATTTTAAAAATAGAAAGCTATTTACGGATATAATTGTTGGGATCAGGGTATCGACTTTAAACAAAAAAAGAAACGAATTTACCGGCCCTCAGGATCATAAAGGTTGAAAATCATCGTGGTACAATGCTAGCGTAAATGGTTGGTTGCTTGGTTTGGTGTTTTAAGTCCACTTTAAGCACACTAAGGCTCAGGCCCATACCCAGGGCAAACCTACAAAATAACATGGATAATGTTTTAAGATTTTGCAAATATTTAGATTTTCTTCTTGTATAAATGAATGGTCTGCAGTCTACTATATTTAGTAATTTTACTTTTATAACCATTTATGCGAAGCTACTACTTACTTACTTACTTCTTCTTCCCCTTCGTGCTGTTAGGCGTCGGGGTCCTTCAGCCATCTGCTAAAACTCTTCCTATCTTGTGCCATTCTCTTAACTTCCATTAGTGCCTTTCCTCTTTTAGTAACCATCTGTGACATGTATTGCTCCCATTCTATCCGAGGTCTTCCTCTTCCTCTCCTTCCTTCTCGTCTCGCTTCCATTACTTGTTTCGGTTTTGTTTCTTCTCCCATTCTCATGACATGGCCATACCAGCCCAGTGTTCTTCTCCCTATTATCTCTTCAATTGATTCTACTTGTAGCTGTTCCCTGATTTTAGTATTCCTGATTCTATCTCGTCTGGTTTTTCCTACGACTCTTCTTAGGTATTTCATCTCTGTAGCTGTTAATCTACTTTTATGCTTATTTTGGAGCGTTAAGCTTTCTATGCCATAGAGCATTGTTGGTTTAACTATGGTCTTCTAAATCCTTAATTTCGTATTTTCTTGTACCTCCTTTTTTCTCCTACTATTGTATTACGTTTTTTGAACCCTGCTATTTATTTCTTCTTCTACTTTTCCATCGGCTGTAATTATTGTTCCCAAATATTCATATCTATTCACTTTTTCTAGCTGTTCTCCTTGCCATTTTATTTCCAATCTCTCTTCACTTCCATGCTTTGATATATGCATTACTTTACTCTTCTTTGGGTTCACTATCATTTCTCTATCTTGTATTGAGCTGGCCCATTCTATTACTGTATTTGTAGTTCCTGTTTTTTGATGTTATTAATGCTATGTCATCAGCATACAGAAGTGATTGTACATAAACTGATTTCAGTTTCCTATTTCCAACCTTACATTTTCGTGTTCTTCTTCTACTTTGTTTATGTATTTGATCCATTAGTATTATAAAATGTTTAACTCCTTTGTTCATTTTAAATGAAGCTCCTAAATGTATCAACTTGGTCGGGACAGTTCACCATATTTACTCCCTGTTTTGACTTCTTTCGAACTGCAGTCTTGATGAGAAAATTTCCTCGTTCTGTGGTTAATTCACATTCAGACATGTTCTTCATTATAAGGATAATTCCATAGCGTTGGTGGTCACATTCAGGGTACAAATTCCCATGGCGGAAGGGGGATCTCCCACCTTATCACCAACGATCTTGTTCTATTAAAATTTTTCCCCAATTAAAATTTTCCGAGGGTAAGAGTTTGTGTTATAACAACAAAGATAACCAATTAATTTGGACTCATTTTTTCCCTCCACCTAGTTATCTTTAATTTTCAATCGATTTTGCAGATATGAACAATAACACACACTATTTCAATGAAGATGGTGTAGGATGAACAACCGACTGTCCTTTAATTAGCCACATTTCTTGAATGCTAAGTTTTCTTTTCGTCGGATCCAGCGGAAAAGAGTAAGTACATAAATTTCAACAATGTCTAACTATGCCAGGTAGGGTGGTGCGAAAATAATTCTCGTCCTGGGCGCTGAAATCTCTAGGTACAACTCTGATAAGGAAATATTTCCTTTCGAGAGACCATTAATAGATTTACACCATTATAAAAACATAACACAATAAAAGTATGAAAATTAATTATCATTTTTAATAAAAAGCAATAATTAAATAGTATCTATTATTTATTAAAAAAATTCACCTATCTTCTAATTTCTTGACATTTTGAACCAATAGTTAAAGGAATTAATTTGCTAGTTTATAAATGTACCAAATTAATTTGTTTATGTATGTTTATAAATATAAATATATATAAATTAATTAATTAATTATTTAATACTTGACATATTTCATATATATATATATTAAAGGTTACGGGCTTGCCCACCCCCTCAAAAAATCCTGGGTACGAGCCTGGTAAGGCTAATCGGGACTAGACCTACAATTTAAAGTGGGATCCGAACCACTATGTGCCTTCACCAGGTATCGAACTTGAGGGCTGGCGAAAATGATGTGATCGATTTGTAACATATATTAGCCTACTCATGTTTAGTGGAATCCAGATGCACAAAATTGATACTGTGGAAAGATATACTCGAAAAGTTTTGTTGATCTATCCATACCAATTATATTCGCCTAGATTTCATTCAACCTGAGTAATATATGTTTCAAATCTATAACATCATTTACGCTTGCGCCTTGGGCTAATTGATGATCACTCTTCGCTTTTGTAAGACCATTTTTAACGCCAATACATTTCAGCTGATGGATTAAACGTAAAAGAGAAAAACTAAACTAAGAAAACCGAACCCCCCACGGCCATTTATTAACCCAGGCCTTGTCCCGAAGACTTGAGATCTGCAGAAACCTTTCCTTATCAAAATCCCAAGTAGACCACTTTCGTAAAGCCGACTTTCAAGCAATAAAAACGGAAAAATCGAAATCTGAATAATTAATTGTGAACATTCTGTGTATTAACACCCTACTGTTCTGAGTGGTGTATCAGTTTCTGAAACAGAGATGGCAGGGTTGTATACGCGCATGGAAAAATTAGTGGCTAGGCCGTAGCAGGCCTCGGAATGGATGTAGAAGGCAATGAATGAAGACATGAAAAATAGATGGCAGAACGTGGAGGAAATCGATAAGGTCAGGAGCCCTACAACCGCCGAACGGAACCCCCTAAAGCAAAGGCAAACAGAGAACCCTTCCATTGGGGAGTTTTACAGAATATAAGAATGCTTTCGCAAACATGCAACCCTCTCATCTTTCCAGCCTCCCTCTGGTAATTTGTATATGAAAAGGGCAGAAACCATAGAATTTGAATGGGTTTTAATATTATAGAAATTGAGAAGCATGATTCGAAGAGAGTTTATCTCTTCTGAAATGCCTAGGCTCGTTATTGGATGAACCTGATGTAATCTCGAACCCTGTCTCTTTTCTAAATGAGAAGATCTTCGATGATGTCCCGTTATCGGAAAAATGGTTTCGAGCTACCCGTTTTGTAGCACTAAAAATAGTCCTCAAGACTCATTATAGTATAAATTACGATACAGCGAAACTTAAAATGGCATGGTTCCCGAAAAAAATGTTCTGCAAAGAGATTACACATTCAGAATACAAATTTTCGTTCAAACTGCAAGCGATTAATTACTCTGAACTTCCAAGATATTGACTTGCGTTCAAACTGCAAGCGATTAATTACTCTAAACTTCCAAGATATTGACTTGCGTTCAAACTGCAAGCGATTAATTACTCGAAACTTCCAAGATATTGACTTGCGTTCAAACTGCAAGCGATTAATTACTCGAAACTTCCAAGATATTGACTTGCGTTCAAACTTCAAGCGATTAATTACTTTAAATTTTAAGACATGGACTTGCGTTCAAACCGCAAGCGATTAATTACTCGAAACTTCCAAGATATTGACTTGCGTTCAAACTGAAAGAAATTAATTACTTTAAATTTCCAAGACATCGACTTGCGTTCAAACCGCAAGCGATTAATTACTCTAAACTTCCAAGATATTTACTTTCGTTCAAACTGAAAGCGATTAATTACTCTAAACTTCCAAGATATTGACTTGCGTTCAAACTGCATTAATTACACTGAACTTCCAAGATATTGACTTGCGTTCAAACTCCAAGAAATTAATTACTCTAAACTTCCAAGATATTGACTTGCGTTCAAACTGCAAGAAATTAATTAGTTTAAATTTCCAAGACATCGACTTGCGTTCAAACCGCAAGCGATTAAATACTCTAAACTTCCAAGATATTGACTTGCGTTCAAACTGAAAGCGATTAATTACTCTAAACTTCCAAGATATTGACTTGCGTTCAAACTGAAAGAAATTAATTACACTGAACTTCCAAGATGTTGACTTGCGTTCAAACTGCAAGAGATTAATTACACTGAACTTCCAAGATATTGGCTTGCGTTCAAACTGAAAGCGATTAATTACTTTAAATTTCCAAGACGTCGACTTGCGTTCAAACAGCAAGCGATTAATTACTCGAAACTTCCAAGATATTGACTTGCGTTCAAATTACAAGCGTGTCAGCATTCAATATAGACTCTCGATCAAAACTAAAGTCGTGGTACTCTCTGGAGTACACGGTTTCGTTCAAATTAACCATTCCCAGTTGCTGCGATTAGGTGCCAAAACTGGGGGAGGGCAAGGACAGTTTATTTTCTCTTCATAGACAAGACTTAGCATTAAGCGCAAATAGTGCGGGGGCACAAAGTTTGAAAAAAGTGCCCCTTTCCCCTCCTAATCGCAGGCACTGACCATGTCATAATTTTGAATCACCAGAATACGGACCTTTGCTGAAATTTACAATTATGTCAGCATTCTGAACCTCCACAACTTCGAGATTCTCGCGTGAACTTCAGGAGTGACATCATTGTGTACCTTTGAAACATATGCCCTAGATCAGTGGCAAGCCTGCGGTCCAGTAAATTTGCTTCTTTAAAAGTCGATGCCCGATCCCAATAATTTTACTCGTAAATAGCTTTCTGGTTCTTTTAACGTTATACGTTAGTTAATATGTGCCATTGAAATTTAATATTAACAAATGAATTATGACATAATCACGGAAAGCATTATTTCGATTATGTCTTGGGTTGTTGACAAAAATTAAATTTGGTTTAAATTAGTTGACAACGACTAGATCTAAGGAATATTTTAGGTTCTTCTTGCCAATATCAATAAATTAATTTGACAAGAACTGATTTTCATTGGCGCGTTCCAATTTGACCCCGAAAAATGTCAATTAATCAGAATATTTCCATTTCAATATATTTGCTAATCAAAATTGCTGCGCAAACTAAATTGGCCGTGGTGGCCGTCCGTCAGCCTCCAAATTTTGAGGCGGGAAGCAATACGTCCCTCGGGTAGATCGTTTCGTAACAATCTGTACAATCATTGAATATATTAAGTACAAAGAATTCCAAATCCCAGACATTTAGCCATCACCTTTCCAGACAGGAAACAGCTAGAAACATCTGAGGAATGCCTTGTCAGACATTGCCGAGCTTCCTTGATCGCCGTCGTTGTAAACAGATGTACACAATTGCAATCAAGAAAAAAAACTACAGGTAACTGATTCGGCATTGTTTAGTAAATTCGATCGGAATAAATGTCTGGGGGTGAGAGAGCAGTCAGTCAGTGACGAGCATTACAGGGAGAGAGGGAGAAGAACGATTTGGGCAAGGACGTGTTGGAGCGAGTCAGACTCTTTTGTACAGTCACGACCATAACAGATATACCGATTTCCATTAGCCACGCTGATCCAGTCTTTATGGGTTTAAAACTTACGTGTTGTGTTTTTCCATTCATAGTGTGTTCAATTATCACCTCTCGCATCTTACCATTAAGCTTACTATGAGTACAGCGAGTTGCTCCATAATTACGGATGAATGATGAGTGAGCTACACTACCCAATAGTTTCTGTCTCACATACATGTTACGGTTTCATCGCTCACCTCCACTGTCACAAAACCTTTATCTGTTATCGCAGTCGAATTCAAACTCGAGAAAGATGAACCGTGAAAATTCAAATTTGGAGACTGCACGGGTGACAGCGGCTTCTATTTCTCACCAGTACTGGCGAGAAATGAGTTCCTCTTATCCCTGATGAACGAAAGGCTATCTTTCCAGGCGATTGCCAGTTGGTGCTGCAAGTCGCAAAGATTAGCTGCCATGTGACCCTTCCTGCCTTCCGTCGCAGACGACAGAAGCAGAATTCCTACCCGGTTCTTCGCGCTCGTGCTGTGTGATGCTACAATACGCAATATTGACTGACGTAACTTTACCCAACTCAAATATACCACTTCTTAAAGGCCACTGCATTGTATAATTTATCGCACGAACAGCGATGTACATTACAAAACTAAAATATCAACACATTTATTGTCAAATAAGTTGGTGAAGTTCTCGTGGTAGAAGTTCAGCCTGTGGCTGCTCTACCACTTAACTCGCAAAACTATTCTTGTTTTATTATTATTATTATTATTTCGTTAGTATCTGACTGCTTAATATTGTGTCAATGGAAATGTTTAGGATTAATTTGAAAACTCTTAAAATCGAATGGTCTCTGGACAAAATTATTTTAAAATGTTTATCAGCATTCTCAAAATGCAATAAACAGTGGTCTGAATTAATAATCGGCACTGTTACGTCAGTAGAGTGTACGATAGTTGGATCATCCGCACACCTCCGTTTCAGAGTGTTTTGCACCAAGACGACAGAGGTCCCTGGTTCGAATCCCGGCGTGAGCACGGGTGTTCTTTGTCAGTGTCCCTTCATCAATATCACCACTCATATTCATATTCGCAATTAACCGAAAGTGGTAGAAAAGCGAAGTAAAATAAACCAAATCAATCAGTAGTTGGATCACCCACAACAAAACGTCTACTGTTATTCAGAGGTGCTTGTGATTCAGGTAGGTTTTTTAATGACTTGCGTCATGCAGAAAGGTATAAAACACCAGAGTTCAAAACATTTGTTGCATAGCGAGGCATCTCATTTTCTAGCTAAAACATGCATAGATGATGTTTTATTGAAAACCCAGCGCTGACTTCAGGCAAATAAACAATACCTGTGGCGACTAATTCCATAAGTAAATTATTAACCAAAAAAGGGCCCACCCTTCCTTCGGACTTGGCGTTCCCACCCGAAATACCCATGCTACGCCACTAAATATGACCCTCCCTTCGTTCAAACTACCGCCGTGGTGGAATTCTTAACCTTGACCACCGGCTAAATTCTAATTTCAACCTCACAAATATTTGACCCACAATACATATCATGATGATTCATCATAAATGATATGTATTTGGAACAAGCCGCGTATGCTTTGCCCCCTAAATTTCAGAAATGTAGAATTCGATGTGCATCATTATCTTGGTTCCTATGGCGACCTTCGTGCCAGGAGTGCCAGGTGCCCGGTGTTCGAATCCCGGCCTTGGCATGGGTGTCTTTGTAAGTGTCCCTTCATCAATTACATTACTTCATCGCTCTTGCCTATCCTCGCGATTAGCCAAAACTGGCAGAAAAGAGAAGTAAAATGTTAAAAATCAATCTATCAATCAATTCTTGGTTCCTGTAACTACATGGTGTAATCACATTAACCACAATATCCTGAGCACTAGACAGCACGCTTAATGTATCTGCATACATGGTAAGTGGTATTGGGTACTAATAGCTGTACGTTTTTTCCGTTCGCTATCCTCTAGCGCAGCGGTGGCCAACCATTTTTGGTTTGAGGGCTAATTTGCATTTCAAGAATGGTGTCGTTGTAATTGCGAACAGTCCTAATTGCGAACACTTGATGACTAAAAAGGAATATACTGGAAGGGTTATGTCCTAATCGCGAACACATTCTTCTGCCTTGGGATATACAACTTTCTCTCACACTTCCCGAGTATTAACGATTTCTTTTTTAAAGGGACTTAGTTCCAGATTTGAAAGTGGTTATTGTTTTGTTGGATCATACAAAATTCGACATGATTAAAGTAGTCGCCAAAGTATATAGGACTGTTCGCAATTAGGACACAACCTTCAAGAATCACTTGCGGTCTACTTATCTTATTAGACCTAACAACGATAGCCTAAAAAAGGTAGCAAAGGGCCAATACCAAAATATTGACAGTGATTATTTTATTTTATGTATGTATTTATTTATTTATTAAATAAGTTTTGGCTTCAGTACTGTGGGCCTGGCACCTGTTTTAGACTGTATCTTCCCATTTCATCATTTGCATCTTTTCATCCTTTTAATGAGAAGGTATTTTTTTATATAAACATAATTACTACAGTGTTATTCTTTCATAAACGCTCATTTTAAAAAAAATATTTTACTCGTTGCTGGGCATCAGTAAAAAATTACACAACTATTTTGTACTTTCCACAGTCAGTTCACTTGTTTCCAGACACTTGACACTGCATTCCGCCAATGAGTTTATCGTTCAATAACGAATTGTTGGTTACTCCGAACGGAGAAGGCAAAGAATATTTACATTTTTTATGGTTAATTTTTATGTGATTCAACAAATAAATAAATTAACTGTTACAAGAAAGCTCTTTTCCTGATACAACAGTTGAAAATACAGAGAGGTAAATAATAAAATATTTTGTGACTATGCATAATAAAATTCGTATAATATGACAGCACCGCGGGCTACCTCTAGCGGTTTGCCGGTCGACGCGTTGGCCACCCTTGCATGGGCAGTTTCGGACGAAACCACCCAAATCTTGTCGTTCGGGACGTATGGTTTCCATCGAAACCACCTCCACGTGGCAGTAATTGACACGTCACATCTTGAAAACTACACACGACATTTCAGTTCTTCTTTTCTTGTTCATTAGCATACATATTAAGGTATGACATACTCGAATTACAAAACAATATATCCACTGTTACTATCGAAATTCAGGAAATTGCTTCCGTAAACTTGCAAAATTGTCACTCTTATAGATTGTAATTATTTTTCTCCACAAGAAGTATCACTCTGTTTTCAACTAAACTTTGTATGGTTGTAGGAATGTGCCACTGCTACATACTGCAATTTTTCTATTCACTTCTGTCTATTGTGGTGACCCCAGGTGCATGCCGAATGCTATTTTCTTAAAATTTTTCAATTGTTCTTCTTATTATTATTCCTTTAACTCTAATTATTGGGAGGCACATACCCTTAGGTATGGGGGATCTTAATGGGAATGTAGCTCACTCAATCATTCATCCTTGATGGTAGAGCAACTAGCTGCTTATTGTGAGCTCGATGGTATGGAGCTAGGCTATAGATACTAAAGTAATAAGAAACACTAACCAAGAACTAGAAGTAACTAGAAACACTTCGATTTCAAAACCTTCGAACCTGAATCACACATGGTAGGGTAGGCTAATTACCTGTCTAAGGTGAAGTCTGATGATCTAGTTGAGATGAAGTTATAGAACAAAATATAAGCCTGTACTCAAGGCTTGCTTTTCAGCTAAGTCATGTAAGCTCATAGTGTACAATAACTCGTTGGTGACGTATGGACGACGCAATATACACGTGACTAAGGTAGGGTATGCAATTGGCTAGGCTTCTGCGCTGGGTGAACGAGGAGTTTGGCGTGGCAGATCCTTGCCGACTGGGGGAGACGTAGGACTAACTGGACACAGGCTGAGTATACTGTTCTTCCGTTTATTACCCTTTTTGGACCTGCATGGCCTGGTGGAATTTGCCTAACGTTTATATAGTTATTTCGACCTCTTGAAAATGCTAAAGAAGAAATTTAATTTTTTCGGGTAGATTGCTCCGGGTCATGTGGGCTGTGGGGGTTTTGGCCGGTGTTGCAGTTGACTCGTATAGCCGTTACGTACTGACTTTTGACGATTTAATTGGACGGACTGATACAATTTAATGGGGAGATTATACATGGTTATTATTGTTGAATAAACTAAAACGTTGTTCTTAGGTGTTTAGATGGGTAATGAATGAACCTTGTGATACATATATAAATGTGGAAAGTATAATCTGATTTGTTAATAAACATTATGGTTGAATGAATATTAAGCTTTACATTAAATAGTTTAATTGCCTACTGAATGATAATTAACTTCCACTTCGCCGATAATATCCACGTATCACTTCTTTATTATTTATAAAGGGGAAATAAGAGACGTACAGGATTATAGTCAGTAACACTGACTTTGTTCGCAGACAAAATCGAAGAGCTGTTGACTATTCTCCAAGAATTCAAAGAGTTATCCTTCTACCTTTCTCCTCTGTCCCTGTTGCCAGTGGAGACTTCCTCCACGCTGACTCGTCAAGTTTTTTACTTCCTATATCTTAGCAAAATTACAACCTGCTTACCTGTGAACAGAACTCCAGGAAGTATCTTTACACTTGATTCTACATATTTGACAAGCCTAAGAAGAGAAACTGGCTGGTAGAATAAGTGAACGACCCTTGGTCAGATTGAAGCTTCTAGAAAATGTACAGGCTTACGCTTTATTACGGAATGTATAAATTTTACCTCAACTAAAAGCTCTGTCTTTCCGAAGAAAATCAAAGCCGATTTCATTTCTCTACGACAATTAGTTCTCGAGCTACATTATTTTTAACGTCACGGCAAGCTTGAAAAGCGCGCTCTTGAAAAGTTCCCGCCCGCGTGGAGGCTTACACGCTGTAGAGGCTCCCGGTTTCTAAACCTATACTTATTTAGAGTCGCTTTGTTACCACTTTTGACTGGATGAAGATGAGTGATGATTAGATAAAGGCGTGCGCAGACCCTCTGATTAGGGAGACAAAAACCTCGATAAAAGTTCAGTCGGGAAAGAAAAACCTTACTTCATCTTTCTGTTTTATTGTACAGTGTGTGTCCGGATCCACCGAAAGTCCCCTTAATGTAATTTTTGGCGTAATATATTACATATACATATATATACGTATTATGTGCAGCAACATAGAAGCAGCATAAGTGACGAATAAATCATGTGAAAGTGTTAATAACAAGAAATTTGCTACAGAACGAAGCGGGATAGTTAACCCTTAGTTTGCCGCCGTAACACACATGTTACAAAAAAAGTATGTCCCTTGTAGCCGCTGTAACACATATGTTACAAACAGCTTTAGATACAATTATCGAGGGTTTGCCACACTTATATTTGTATATTGAGGTTGAAACACTGACAGTTCGTTCGGGAACATGTTTTGCAATCGTGTTTCGAAAATTCCAAATCCCCCCACCCCCTCCTTTCTCGGAATATGTCACGTGTTTGGGCTCACCCAAACACGTGTTCGCTCTTCAGTTGACAGACACAATAAATGCTTGGTATTTACGATGCTGTTTTCCTCCAAGCTTCCAACGCTGTGATTTAGTACTGATAAGGCACACATTCTTCTTTGTGTTTAGACCTGGTGATCGAGCTGAAGTAGTGGCGGGGATTAGGGGGTAGGGCAAGGAGAGAGGGGATTGGATGAGGTTTGGCAGTGTCAGCTTTCTGTTGCCTCTATGTTAGAAATGCAATGAAGCTTGACGATAGCCAGAGGCCAAAAGCATGAGTCTAAAGCGTGCGTCTATCCAGAAGTATAGACAAAGTAAAGGATTGCAAAGGCTCCCTCCCTCCTCTGTTAGGACTAACAAAGGCCTCACCATAAACTCTTCGTATCATATAACAGCTCATCGATTTCCCTAACGCACAAACGTTTCCTTCCGGACATATTTCCACAAAGAGCCGAGTCAAAAGGGAGAAATAGATTCACAGTAGCTACACAAGATGCAAGTGCGAACGAAAAAAGCAAAAGTTCGGGTTTTCTCCCCAAACTAGCTGGAGAAGAGGGGGAAAACTCCACATTTTTATGATTTTTTCATTGAAATTCGGGGGATGCAGCCCCCGCCCGTAACCCCCCCCCCACCCCCCGCGGTTGGGGCATCCAAATTTTACATGGTTGCATGCACTGATGTTCTGCCTGCAAAACAAAAGTTATCCGAAGTAGATTGGTCCCATTGTGTCAATTATAACAATTTTATGAATAATATGCAAATTGGCTAAAATTCGCTAGAGATTTACGTTTTGCCTTATTATTCAAATTGTATTGCACCCACGAACATGAATCAAGTTTCATTCTGTTGCGGAAGGTCCATTCTTTTAAAAAAAAAAGTTCCGGTTTTCTCCCCAAAATAGCTGGAGAAGAGGGGGCAAACTCCATATTTTTATGATTTTTTCATTGAAATTGGGCGGATGCAACCCCCGCCCGTAAGCCCCCCCGCGGTTGGGGCATCCAAATTTTACATGGTTGCATGCACTGATGTTCTGCCTGCAAAACAAAAGTTATCCGAAGTAGATTGGTCCCATAGTGTCAGTTATAACAATTTTATGAATAATATGCAAATTGGCTAAAATTCGCTAGAGTTTTACGTTTTGCCTTATTATTCAAATTGTATTGCACCAACGAACATGAATCAAGTTTCATTCTGTTGCGGAAGGTCCATTCTTTGAAAAAAAAGCAAAAGTTCCGGTTTTCTCCCAAAGTAGCTGGAGAAGAGGGGACAAACTCCACATTTTTATTTTTTTTCATTGAAATTGGGGGGATGCAGCCCCCGCCCGTAACCCCCCCGCGGTTGGGGCATCCACATTTTACATGGTTGCATGCACCGATGTATTGCCTGCAAAACAAAAGTTATCCGAAGTAGATTGGTCCCATAGTGCCAGAGTTGTTACGATTTTTCTCCATTATGTATACGAATTCAAATTTCCCGCTCAAAGCCTCGGCGACACTGGACTTACTTTCGTCAGACCGTGCGGCGTACTAAGGGTTAAATTACATAGTAAATAATGCACCCCCTCTCCCGTTGCTTGGAACTTTTATCGGCTTGAAAATAGTTCATTTTCTTTCTCTTAATAACGGCGATAAGATTCCTCTACATTCTACAATAAATTTCTAGGTGAAAGTATAATAATATAGGGGCATGGACGTCCAGAAGAGGGGTCAAGGATGAAACTCAACCTAAAAGTATATATTTCACACATATAATATGATTCAGTCACAGCAATTTAAAATAATTATTATAATGGGGGTCAAGAACGTGATAATTTTAAATTCGAGTGGTTTTTTTTCTTAGGGGGCAACACTATTATGGGGGTAATATGCCTCGCTTACCCCCGGGAAAAATACCTTGCTTGCCTCTCCATGGCAAAAATCTGCGGACCTATATGATTTGGGGGGGAGAGCAATTGCCCCCGCTTGCCCCCCATGTGCATGCCTGCGTGAAAGAGATCAAGGGGCATTCACAAAGTCGAGCACTTAGCGGGCACGGCCACTGATCCGGTGAAGTTGACCGTGGTGAGAGTGCAAGCGTATGACACCATGAAACATGCAAGAATGTTTCCTGCTTTGTATAGCTCAGTATGAGACGGTCAGAAAATACCATAGCGGTGTCCAAGCCCCTGTAACTGCAAAGAATTGTGATTTCTACAGGAAAATAAGAGATAAATCATACGCACGTCAGGAATTCTAATTCAGGCTAGTGTTAATTTTCGGAAACTCCAAGCCATGTCGTAAATCAAACTTCTCGTTCGCACCAACCTTTCGGCAGTGCTTCGTACGTCTCAAGCCAAAGCCTTACGATGGGATTCAGGGGGAATCAAAAGTCGAGCGGGTTCGCCAGTGAGGTATTGATCTAGCTCAAGACTTTAAGACTTTCTGGAGATTTTCATGAAATGAGCAACGGGGGAGACCTGCAGGGAAAACAAACACGCGGGAGCGCAAGATGTTCCGGGACTCGATAAAGGAGCAGCGACTCTTTGACGTTTGGCGGAAGTCCCCTTCCTCCACCCACCATTTACCCCTGTTAGCTATATCTTTTTTTTTTTTCAGAATTTCCTAGTAACGCCTGTGCAAGTATTCTCTTGAGTAACTGAGAGGCTTCGTAAACAAGTAAACCGACTCATAAGTTATCTTATCTTGTAACGGCATCAACAATTAACGATTTGGTTTGATTTTCGTTATTTAGCGTCGCTTTTATGCAGCTTTTGTCTAACCGCGATGATGGGTTGAGTTTGTTTCTAAGTCAAGTTAATGCACAGAAAGGCTAGTGGGGACTGGACTTAACGGTTTTTAAGTGGGATCCGAACCACTTTGCAAAGGATGCACACAGTAAAATAAATGCATTATATCGATTGATGCACTAAAGCAGGGGGTTTTCAAACATTTTGCAGTTGTGGCTCCCCCGTGTGCCAAAATCTGCACGCGCCTCTCCTCAATAATAACAGATAAGTAACACGCGTATGACCTTGAAAGACCAACTCAAAATGTGTTGATACCTTTGTTTACTGTTGATACACATACAAGGAATGAAAATATAATGTTTGTGATTAATACAGGTAGTGTACATTGTTTTAATGTTTGTAATCTGGTGTGACTTCATTCAGCGATACGATATTCATGAGACAAAAAGGACAAGTACAGATAGTAAAAAAGGCTAGTTACAGGCTTACAGCAATGTTTGGATTTCTTCATTAATTGTAGTCCTGTTTCCGCTAACAAAATTCATTTACGAAAGCAATCACCAATGCTTTCATCTTTAATCTTTCTCTTACAAAGCAGCAACTTCCTTTTGAAGGGTGGCACCTTGTCTGATAAGGGCAGGATTCCCCTGTAGACATACATTCAGAACATTCAGTTTCTAGCAAATAACAAAACGACACGCCAATTTCTGTACAAAGGCACTATCGATGAAGTTTTCAGCATTGTCATGGTTTCTTCTACAAGGTACGAGTGTTGTTCCTGTCTCAGTTCAAAAACACGAGAAAGATACAATGCTGAAGGACAAACAACGTGAGTTTGCAACATTGATCTGCCGTACACTATAAGTGTACGTCTACATGCGTTGTCTACACGTAATCTACGCGCATTGGGTTGTAGTTTACATAGATTACGTAGACAATCTAAAGTGCATTAAAATTAATTATCAAGGCTTTCATGAAAGGAAAGTGACATTTTCAATTATATTGGTTCCTGAAAAGAATCCTATTTACAACATAATTTCTCTACTCTTCTAGCATCAACTATGGAAGAAAATAAATAGTATGCAAAAAGAACAACAGATGGCAGTCGTGAGGCAAAATTAGTCTTTTTCCCATGGAACACTAGAATATCTCCTATATTAGGTTTTTTTTCCTAGGTGAGAAATTGTTCGAATTTGGATGAGAGCGTATGAAAAGTTCTCTTCACACATCAGAAACTGGTACGCAGTATGATTTTGTTTTACTTCCACGGCACCCTTTGCTAAGTTATCTTTTTTCGCCATGTTGTTTACATAGATTACGTCATCTACGCGTATAAAATAGTCTACGTGTAGAATGTAGACTATCGCTGTTTACGCGTAAACGCACATCACTGGTTTGCAATTATACAGAATATATTTAATAATATATATATTGTATTTAAATATAAAAAATAAAAAATGTTAATAATAAAATAAATATTTTTTCGAAAGATCTCGCGCCTTCCCAGGGAGGTGCGCTGCACAGTTTGAGTACCACTGCATTAAAGTGTGTTTTATGGCCTCTGCGAAGAATCAGATTCACATTTGATGCATTTTAGTGCGTTTATGTATATCGTAAGAGAAACACGAAAGTGCATCGTATGATGCAAGTGAGGATTTCTTTCAGTCGAGATGCACTTTAATGCATCATTTGATGCGCTTTCATGCATCATTTGATGCGCTTTCATGCATTCTGATGCGGTTTGATGCATATTCCTGCATCTTTTTCGATGATGCACTTTAACGTTTGGTCTGGAGCTACATACATACTTTTATGTAGCTCAGATGAATTAGACAAAAGTGACAGACACACACACATTGACTTCATACACACACGATAACCCAAATACAGGATTTCAATTACGTATATATTTAGATGGATGTAACTGTAATTTTTAAAATGTAAGTGTCCTCAGAAAATATTTTCAACATTTATTACGTGCTACTACAATAGTAAAATAGTTATTAATCATGATAATAGATGGCGCCAAAAAAATATGGAAAACAAGTGACAAGATTTGATGACGTTTCAGGTGAAAGAATTACGTAGGAGTTTAAATATATAAATAAAACATGGCACGGAAAGATTCAAATTCGGAAATAACAAATAGTGGTAAGAATGGAAGGAAAGAAGAAAACTGAAGCCAGATGCTGAAGAAGAGTCAATCAGAAATGTCAAGAACCCCAGAACGGGTTTATATGCTGTGCTCGAAAAGGTTTATGATCCAAATGGTTAAAGCTTGTGCTATTGGTACGATTAAATATGTTCACTTAAATTGAACCGAGAAGTAACTGTAAAGTGTGTAGAAATTTTAAAATTGTGAGCAACTTTGCAAACAGGGAAAGAAACGCAGACAACCGGATTTGAGAAGGGACATATCTAAGAAGTTGTCCCGGTATTTTATCCATGAGTTTCCTTTTCTTTATCTCCTTATTTTACCCTCCTTTGCCTAATTTGGACTGTATACAATATAAATGTGGACCAAAGCCCCACCACCCTCTGCTGGTCTTTTCGCTGGTTAATCTATTAATATATACTCTTGGTCACGTCGTTATATATACTTATACATGCTTGCGTTATCTGGACAGATTAGTATGTAGCTATTCCGGTGATAGTGCATATTATCGGCCCCCCTAAAGGCGACGCCTTTGTGTAGTATCGTGAAACGTATGTCATTTTAAAGGTACTTGTTTAAGCAAAAACGTTAAATTGGAAGATTTTTAAATGAGTTTAGAATTAATAAATTATAAGTAAATGAACTAATGACAGATTGAAAAATTCACAACTTAAGGGAAGTAAATTAGCCTGCGAGATGTAATATTATTCGTACAATGATGATTCTTATCTTACAAGAAAGGTAATTTTGTTAGTATTAACTTAAGAAGGAAATTTTTCGTGTATGAGAAATAAAGTAAGTTATAAGCCAAAATGTTCGCTCATCTTGCACATGGCGGCCATATTGGAAAATATGATATACGAGGCGGATCCAGAAGTAAGTTTCCTGAATGGCCAACAGATAGCAGGCCATGCGTTGCGAGAGAGACGGTTGAAGATGGCGGCTCATATTCCAGCTCTTGCCGACTGTGAGGTTCGGTCTGTGATAAAGTTTTTGAACGCACAAGGCATAGCACCGATCTAAATACATCGTCAGATGTGTCAGGTGTAAGGGACAGACATGATGAGCAAGCAGATGGTGCGTCGCTGGTGCAGTCAATTTGCAGAAGGTCGGCAAAATGTGCATGATGAGGAGCACAGTAGGCGGCCCTCCATTGTTACGGACGACCTTGTGGAGCAGGTGCGGCAGCGCATTGTAGAGAACCGTCGCTTCACGATTACGAAACTCGGCAGCCATTTTCCGCAGATTTCTCGCTCCTTGTTTCACGAAATCGTCACGCAGAACCCGCTGTTCCGGAAATTGAGTGCCAGGTGGATACCAAAGCAACTGAGACCCGAACACAAAGCTAAGCGCATGGGAGCAGCATTGACACTTCTGCAGCGGTACCATGATGACGGCGACGAGTTTGTGGACCGGATCATCACAGGCGGTGAAACATGGGTCACACACTTTACCCCAGAAACCAAACAGCAGTAGTCTATGCATTGACGTCACACTGGATCTCCATCAAGACGAAAATCAAGCAGATTGCGTCTGCGCGGAAAGTGCTGCGTACGGCGTTCTGGGACAGACAGGACATACTGCTCATTGAGTTCTTGACCAAAGGTGAGACGGTGAACGCTGAACGGTACTGTGAAACACTACGGGCCATTCAGAACAAGCGGCGAGGGATGATCAATGCCGGTGTTGTCATGCTGCACGATAACGCTCGGCCACATACGGCTTACTTTCTGGACGGGCCTCGTACTTAAAGTCCGCCACCTCACCGAGTGGTAGACTTTTCACCACTAGACTTTGCTCTGAACATTTGGCTATATTATGACTTTCAGGTAATTGCTATAAAGTCACTTCTAGGTTGAACCCTAAAAAATACAAAACTAATCCGCGAATCTAGATGCGCCCAGACTACTAGAGCCATCTGAGTTCACTTTTATACACAGAAAGGCTAATCAGGACTAGACCTACAGTTTAAAGTAAAGTCCAAACCACTACGTGCTTCAACCGATTATCGAAGCCGGGTTCTCTTCATTACAATTCGACTACGTTACCACTACTCCATCAGGGAAACCTAGAGCTATTTTTACGGTAACTAATATATGAAAATTTGTAAACTCTTGTAAAAATTTAGGTCATCAAGATTTGCAGCACGATAGATATGCAACGGGATATTTCATCGGTCCGAAGCTGTAATGACTTTCATTTTCAAAGATAGGAGTGAGCTTTACTGCAACTTTTGGCAAATCGCTAAAATGATGACGAGTGATGATAATACAGGGTTATTCAAAAAGAAAGAGCAGATTTCAAATGTTTATTTCTCAGAAACTATAAAAGATAGAAACACGTGTCATACATCAGTGGGTAGAGGAAGGTTCAAAGTTTTATTGTTATTGCACTCAACATGAGCACCGTGTGTTGCCCGACAAATATCAAAACGATACTCTACTTCTCCTGTGACGTCGCCATTTTACCTGTAAAGAAAAAAAACCTCCGTTGCAGGTATATTGAATGGAACTGATAGGCAGGATTATAAAACTTTGAACCTTCCTTTATCCATTGATGTATGGCACGTGTTTCTATTTTTTATAGTTCGTGAGAAATAAACATTTGAAATCTGCTCTTTCTTTTTGAATAACCCTGTACAATGAATCTCATGAAGGGAAAATCACAAAGAACACCCATGGCCAGGCTGGGATTCGAACCCGCGACCCCTGGCGTCGTAGCGCACTGTGCTAACCACTCCGCGACAGAGGTCGTCCGGTAATGTTAGATTGTGAAGTAGAAGGAAGAAAACAAAATAATGTTATTAATTATGTAGCAATGTGGCGGCGATTGGGTTCCAAAACCAGGGGGGGGGGGCAAAGTGCCAAAACTATAAGGGGGCCAAGACAGTATATATCCCTTTGTAGAAAAATTTAGCCCCCCCCCCTTAAGCACTGCCACTGAGTAACCTATAATTGTGATATGAATTACAATATTAGAGATTTTCAATAGCTAGAGATATTTTAATACATTCCCAAAACTGCTGACTTTCCTTCTGAGTTCAAGAATCCACTTTCTTGAGAGATACAATTGAATTATCTGGTTGGACAACTCAACTTCCTCCCCATTTATCTCACGTCATGATGACGTCATTTAAGCTTTGTCAAGTCCATATAGTCCACCAAGATTGTTTACCATACGGAATTTCAGTGATGAAGCCAATTAAACAATTTCTTACGTCATACTTGGAAAGGTGTGACCCTGTGCTACAGTGACGTGTGAAGAGGAAGACTCAGGTAAAAAGCTCCCCCGGTTGGAAACACTGGCACTACTATCCTAGCTCATCTGTTCCCGAATGCGACCAATCTAGAAACGAGAAACCCCATTTTTATCGGTACCAATTCCCAATGGGCCAGTTACCGAAGCGAAAACAAGTATGTTTTTTTACTATCCACAGTAACTTTCCGTTTGAAACGACTTACTTCCCCGCAAGTGAAAAACACATTTTACCAACGTTCGGACCAATGTAGTAAAAATGCATTACAGAGTTCGTTTAGTGCGGACGGCGGGGTATGGAGCGCACACTTCCTGGACCAACGAATCGTTTACAAACCGTCTTATGTGCAATAAATTAAGGGACATGCGAGCTTGGTTACGACACTGTTTACGCTTATGTTCACCGGGCGGGAGGTTCTACGTATTTTACCCATTTGTTAGTGAAACTGCAATGAAGTTAGTTTCACACATGCGTCTCCTTCGAAGCTATCTGTAAGAAAGTAAACCAGTGGTGCAGAAACGTTTTTGATTTTGGATGACGAACTTCAACTCTCTCTGTCTCTCTCAATCTTTCGCTCTCTCATTATTTCTGTCTCTCCCTCTCTCTATCTCAAACTTTCTCCATTTCTCTTTTATCTCTGTCTTCCTTCTCTCAATCTCATCCTTCTCCATCTCTCTTCTCTCTTTCCATCTCTCTCTCTCTCATTTTTCTCCATCTCTCCTTGAATCTCTCTCTTCCTTCTCTCTCATCTTTCTCCATCTCTCTTTCTATCTCTCTCTTCCTTCTCTCACTCTTATCTATCTCCATATCTCTCTCTATCTTTCTCTTCCTTCTTTCACTCTCATCTTTCTCCATCTTTCTTTCCATCTCTCTCTCTCTCTCATCTTTCTCCATCTCTCCGTCTATCTCTCTCTTCCTTCTCTCACTCTCATCTTTCTCCATATCTCTTTGTATCTCTCTCTTCCTTCTATCACTCTCATATTTCTCCATCTCTCTTTCTATCTCTCTCTTCCTTCTCTCACCCTCATCTTTCTCCATATCTCTTCCTTCTCTAACTCTCATCTTTCTCAATCTTTCGTTTATCTCTCTCTTACTTCTCTCTCTCACGTCTTTCTCCATCTTTCTTTCCATCTCTCTCTCTCTCTCATCTTTCTCAATCTTTCGTTTATCTCTCTCTTACTTCTCTCTCTCACGTCTTTCTCCATCTTTCTTTCCATCTCTCTCTCTCTCTCATCTTTCTCCATATCTCTTCCTTCTCTAACTCTCATCTTTCTCAATCTCTCGTTTATCTCTCTCTTCCTTCTATCGCTCTCATATTTCTCCATCTCTCTTTCTATCTCTCTCTTCCTTCTCTCACCCTCATCTTTCTCCATATCTCTTCCTTCTCTAACTCTCATCTTTCTCAATCTCTCGTTTATCTCTCTCTTCCTTATCTCACTCTCATCTTTCTCCATCTCTCTTTCTATCTCTCTCTCTCTCTCTCTCTCTCTCTCCCCCCCATTTCTCTTTCTCTCTCTACTGTCCAAAAATAAAAACTTTATTTTAAATTTTCTTTATTTAATTTTTTAAATTTTATTTCTTTTGAAATAAAATTTTAAAATAAATAGAATTTAATTTTTTATTTAATTTAGTTTATTTTACTTCGCTTTCCTTCCACTTTTGGCTAATCGCGAAGCTGAGTGATATGTTGAAATTGATTGAACACTCACAGAGAACACCCATGCCCAAGCCCGGATTCGAACCCGAGCTTCGTAGCGCGCTGCCCTAAGCACACCGGCACGTGGGTCGGCAACTAGCAAAAAGTGGCAGAAAAGTTAAACAAATGAAAAATTACGGCGCACACGCATAAAAACAAACCCGCTGTAAGCGAGGAAACATTTTCTAGAAAACTTTGCAAAAAATCAAAATAAACGTCTCATTTCTCAGCATCCAATAGTCCGAAATCAGATAGGAATTTAATGCATGGAAAGCAGTGCATTCGGTACGGTCGTCTTGAAAATTTCACCACGTCCTCTGGGTGCAACCTGTTTCTTGATTACATCTGCGAAAAAATAACAAGGCCGTGTTTCCCCAACGCAGCCCCGCAAAGGTTCGCCCCTTCCTTGTCAGATAACTTCCAGGTTCTCAAAAGTTACCGTTCCGGGGGGTATCCCTGATGTCTCAGGGACCTTCACGACTCTGCCAAGCTTGTCTATTTTTCAATTCTCCACCTGCATCCCTGAAGGTGTCTTCATCAAAGATTCAGGGAGTTGAGAGTCCACGGCGTCTCCATGTGTCGCAAATTCCATAGCTCCGTGACATCTGAACCGCTTCAGTTGCGAGAAGGAAAATTCTTGCTAGACAGAGTCAGACAGCTGGAAATGTTACGCCTTTTTAACGCTTCTAGAGTGGTTGCTATGATACGAAACAATGAAGATGTCTTTGGTAATATAATATAATATGTCATAACATATTATGTACGGGGTGACTCAGTGAAGAACTGAAAGTTCTTGTCATAACATATGTACAGGGTGATTCAGTGAAGAACTAAAACCTTTTGTTTTGAAAAATCCATTTTCAATTTCCTTTCTTGTATCTACCTTTGATTCTGTTAAGTTTTTTGTCCGACATGCACATATAACCGTAAGCGCATCACAGTGAATTGGATTCACTGTAGTGCATCAAATGATGCATTTACATGTGTAATTTTGGTTTGTTACAAATTGACTTGTTTGAAACATCTTACTGCTTCAAATGGAATGTTACTGTGATGTGTGTCTTTTGATGCATGTAAGACGCATTTCATGGGCCTCCTCGATGGCATAGTGATAACGTCGTTGCCTTATAATCAAGGGATCCAGGATTCGATACCCGGTGGAGGCACATAGTGGTTCGGAGCCCACTTTAAACTGTAGGTCCAGTCCCGATTACCCTATCCTGCATAAAGTGAATTTAAAAAACGAAAACGCAAACTCAAACCGTAAGACACGTTTCTTTGGATCCAACAGCATCTGTTGCACTTTAACATGTTATTAAAATATATATATATATATATATATGGATTGTTTTGTGTCAATCGACACATTTTCCGTTCTCTGTGTGATTCATCGCATCACTAGCACTGTAGTGCGGCAAAAATTTCGAATTGCAAGTCGTCAACAATGTGAACACGATAACTGCCGTAAATTTAGAGGCTTTGAGACGAAATCTTCGTAGTATATAAATACATTTGAGGAGAGGCCTTGTATTCCATTGAGTGTAATCAGCCAACGCATTTCAAGATAGGTGACAAATACAATCTATCCTAACTAAATTTTGGAAAATACACTTGGCGTGGATGATGTTCGGAAGAGATTGGTATGTAATCGCCAACGTCTTTTGGAAATCTTGACAGCCTAAGTAAAGAAATGGAGAATTATACAGCGTGTCCCAAAATGATTATCGGTGTTTCAAGTAGTTGGTATATTGCAACAGACGAAGGTGAATGTTTACATCATACATGTACGAAAAGAGCGGCTGTTGAAGTTGGCTACCCTGAACGCTTATCATTTGTTTCAGTCAGAACGGCGTAGGTGTATTACAAGATGGCGACTTCCATGCAGAAGTCCATTAGTGTCATTTAATTTACAAGGTGTGGTTCTGCTGTATCAGTTCAGCGAGCTTTTCGACGGCGATTTGGAAGTGATCCTCCGTCCGATAACAACTTTCGTCGATGGTTTAGTAAGTTTCAAACAACTGGATGTGTCTACAAAGTGAAGAGTTCTAGATGTCCAAGTGTGGAACGAAAGCGTCGAGAAGCATTGGATTACCGGGTGGATGTGTGCTTTGTCAGTAAATGTGCTCACATTAAACATTTATAAGGTGCACTATGTAATCCTGTTGACTTCTTGTTTATTCCCATATAAGCTTTCTCCTTGTACCGGACATAATACAGGGTGCCCAGGCTAGAGGTATATAAAAATAAACACATATATTTTAGCATCTGTAAAGTTTATTAACTTTCTTGTCCTGGTTATGCACAAAGTAACTCAGAAGGTTTTTATGTACGTTGGTACACCTCAATGTTAGCACAATTTGTAGCTCGACACATATCCAAACGAATAGTCAAGCTTGTGCAACACAGTCAAGTATTGAGGCGTTATTAGCGCAACGATACGCTGTCTCAAATTACCCAAATTGTGAACTTTCCATTGTGCACAACATCTTTAATGAAGCCCCATGTAAAAAAGTCTAATGGTGTCGAATCGCCAGACAGTTTCTGCGCATGCGTGACTCAACAGCACTATTGATCGTCCAAGTGGATTACTGAAATCTTGGATCGATGGTCAATCGACTGAGCTTCACTACGAGACAATACAAAGAGCAGTTTTCGCATTATCAGAAGTAATTTTCGTATACATCTAGCCCGGACACCCTGTATAAGGGAAATTAAACGACTATGAAATCCCGATAATCATTTTGGGACACGCTGTAAGATGTTATCTTCTACTGAACTTGTAAAGGAACGTACGAACTGAAAACAAATGCAGCATCTTCCCACAGCGGAGCCATTCACTTGTTTTCCATTTATAAGGAAGCAGAAGCGCCAATAAGAAAAGTTGAAACTCGTAAAACCCAATGCGTCTTTCAGAAAGGTCTATTTTGATGAGTTTTCAATTCACAGCAGAACACAATCGTTTTTTGCAGTCAGTACAGTTGGAAACAGCTAAAAAAGGACAATATATTTCATTTCCAGTCCGGAACGCGGCGTTCCTAACTCAGGGATAGGAATTGTCCATGTTTTATCGTTCCTGCAGCTGAATATCCACAGGAATTTGTGCCATTTCGGGGCCAACTTTTTTTTTATAGCAGCCCGAGGTGAAAGGGTAGCAGCATATATCGGTGTCATAACGCTGCAGCTGTTTGGTTAGATTATTTTTTATTGGGTCGACGCAATATTTCGAAAAAGGCAGAAGAGGAAGCAATAACGCCTGCCTCTTAAATTGCCTTCTATTGGTCCGGAATCTCCAGGGAGGAAGCAAGTTGGAAAACAAACAAGTAATAAATGGAGAATTTGAAGACAGGCTTTCCACAGTCGCTACTACTAAATAAGCTCTGCGTATAGGTTCTGTCAGTCACTCAGTTATGTTTCGTCATGTTCAGTTCCATGTAAGATAACTGAATCCTTTCCAGGAGGGCTAATTCTCAACGCTAGGCAAGCCCAGGCACTTGGAGACCCATCGCGTGAGATTGAGGGGTAAAATAACTTAACCCTATCCTGCTTCCCCAAAGATATGATCTGTACACGCCCCTGTTTCGTACCCATCGATGCACTAGCACGGAGAGATAGAACTGATTGAACTATGATCTACTCCCCCCCCCCCTATTCAGTGGATCTCCGCACCCTATTAATCCGTGAATCATAGAGATCTTAACCTAAAATTTAACATTTTCAACATATTTGAATTCCTATAAAGTTATTTATCTGTGAAAAAACTATCGTGGAAGCTTTATTTATAACTTGAATGTCAAGTACACCGAAAGTATATGGCATTGTAAACCAGTTAATAATTATCCCTTTACTTGTTCCAGACATATATTAAAGTCATAGCTCGAAATGCCACGTGTGTACTTGCATGTACGTGATACAATACACTATATTCGAAAACCTGCCACCTGGTGTTAACTGAAGTTATTACGTTTTCCCGCCAACACGTTCTCCATACAACATGATCCCATTATAGGCAATTAAATATGTCTTAGTCGAGCCAACTGATGTACGTACCGGCACCGTAGCACAGTTTCGCATTTCCACATGAGAATAGCCACGCACAACAATTGATAGTTAATCTCTTGGTGCTTGCAAAAGCGCACTTTTGCTTTGAAATTAAACGTTAGGCTTAACCGTTTCTCTCCTCGACAAAATGGCCGCGAGGGTTCATGGGCGCAGCGAGGGTGTTTTAGATCCCTAGTCAGGCCGTTGTAATTAGTTCGTAGGCGAAAACGAAGCAGTAATTAGAGACTCTGAAGCGGCTGTGCAAGGAACAAATTGCAAAGAGAGGAAAACAAACAATTGAAAACTGGGGGAGAAAACATCAAAGCAGAGGGAACGAAAAAAGCATCGACTAATAAGCAACGAAAAGCTTGGATCTCAGTTATGAACGCGGTCGAGGGATCTTGTTGTGAGGTGAGGGTATGAAGTTGTAAAGACTGGATTTCGCAACCATAGACTTTGATGTCCAGAGTATAGATTCATGTACCCTTCAGTGGTTTATGTGGAGGCTACCACACTGACCGAAATATTAGCAAGCAAAGGCCGCTGATGGTTTAATGGTTGGTGTGGTTTTGGAAGGGTAACGTATTATTGGTAACGTTCCGAAGCTCTTAACAATAAGAAGGTATGAGTTTAAGGTGACGACCACCACATCCTAGAGTTGCTTTTAAGTGTCCAGACAGCATTAAGTCAAAAGAAAAGTTGATATGGGAAAGAGTGGTTTCTACTAATCCATCTGAAACGTCTCTAAGTGTTGTTCAGTGAAATATCACTGTATTACATAATATTAATTCACTAGTAATCATACAGGGTCCTCTTCTGTCTGTATATTAGCATTCACCCTTACTATATGCCACTGACACACAATACAACTAGACGTACCTACTAAATAAACACTAACTTTTTCAATTTAGTGCACACTAAACACAGTGACGACAACAGTAAGGAACCAACAACCTATTACTAAACGTAAATAACATTTCATAGTTTTAAAAAGTAAAGAATGAAGCTGTACTTTAGAAACAAGCCTAGCGTTGCTGTGGGCTATTATTATAACTTGCTTTATTACTATGTCACGTCATGCTGAATGATACAGTCGGTTCAGCTCATCTTTATTACCAAACTAGTATTTATTTATACCAATCTTCTATTAGACAAGAAAATAATGAATTGTAACTATAGTGTAAAATTAACTTGGAGTTGAACGGCATTGGGAGAATTACTATTCATCTATGGGTGCCAGGGGTGTCTCACCCCCACAGTATGTCTTTCCAGATTGTGATGTGTGTTGATATTGCTCGAGGATAGCAATATCGCACCTTCTGTGTAGGTAACCAACTTCGCCGCGTTGTGTTGCAGGAAGCATAACTTGCATGATATGACACGAAAATGCCACGCAACAGAATGCTATTTTATGTCCCCTTCCCACCCCCAATCCTAGGGGTGCCGGGGTGTCTTACCCCCACAGTATTTCTTTCGAGATTGCAAGTGATAACCAAGTTTGGTTGAAATCGCTCCAGCCGTTCGAGAGTTATTGCTGAACAGACAAACACACATACATACATTCATCCATTTTTATATACGAATAGAAGAAAGATAGATTGTGCGACAAAAATTATAAAACTGTTAACGTTAGCTAAACTCCGATTGCGGATTTTGAAAGTTTGTGGCAACTTCAGTTCTTTATCCACAATATGTACATCTTGTATTGCTTCTGAATGGCAAGCCGGTAAATGTGTAAAGGTTAATTGTCGTATGTTTATTATAAATTTGTAACGATATGTAAAACGTACAAATATTAAACTAAACATAATTATTTTTTTAAAAATCCATGTTTGTATACCGCATCACTTACAGGTCATAAGTTCCCAGGGTTTGAAAATGTTAGCACTTTCCAAAACACAACCATTCGATTGTGCACTCCCAAGTGGAAATTAGCATACACTTGGCGAAAACGGTTAATAGTGGACTGTTTCGAATGATGGGCTTGGGTTCAGGAGTTGGGTGGTTCAAATTTTACCGTCGAATATGGTTTTCCGTGATTTTCCCTTAATTGATCCACATAAATGTAGGGATGGAACCTCTAACGAAGGCCACAGACGTCTCTCTCACTGTTTCTTCACCTTCGTTTAGAGGTTTTGTAATATCAATTGATCTTTTACCATCATCGTTTCTGGCGAAGTAGCAAATACGTCCCTTCTTAGTTGATTAGCATTACAGCAATATGAGACAATACGGAACACGGCAGGCAATTGGGAGCGCATTCGAGTGGCCATGCGACGTCGATGGGCGGCCTGTATTGAAGCCGGGGGTGGACATTTTGAACATCTCCTGTGGAAGATAGACAAATTCCAGTGAGCACGTGTTGTGACAGCCTATAACTCGGAAACCAAACATTTCCGGACCTATGTTCATGTAAACTTTTTTCATTCTTTACATGTAAGGAACAAGCTCCTTAAGTTATGCCACCTATTTCTGGGACACCCTGTATATGTAAGTATTTGTGCCAGGATGTATGACTCTTTATCTTTCCTTTTACTCTATGTTGACAAAATTATTACATGCCAACTGACCACCCATCCCCTAGAAAGGATTAGCGCGCAGTACCCATGGGTATATCGAATGTCCACCACTGGATACACATGAACCTATAATCAAATCTCATCAAATGAAAATTAAATATGGCAGAAGTGCTAGTTCGACCACCAACAACATTTACGTCATCTGGTGTTAGAGAGAAAAGTCGTCAGATTTGAAATCGATTAATTCTTTTAACGAAACGTTTCTCTATTCTTGATTGAAAATACAAATACCGGAAATCTAAGGCTTGTGTCTGGTACTATACGGTTAAGAAACGAAGCACTTCGTAAAATAGTTTCAAATAATTGGACTCAAAAGAGGTGACAAAACATCGACTAAAGGTATTTTAAATAAATCAACAAAATTTAGACGAGCAAGAAGAGAAGAGAAATTTCAGGAAACTTGCGGGATATCTGCACTTTCTGTACTTTTGTTCAGCACTCACGTTAAGTGATTTAGCTGAGTTATTAATTAGAAAGACATTTGTTAGTGGCTGGAAGTTGAGAGAAAATAATCTCTCGTTTATTGCAAGATTGCAAGGTAAAGGCAAATCCATAACCAATTGGAGCAGTTTACGTCATTATTACAACCCATCGTGGAAGTACAGCGCCACATTTCAACCTGGTGGCGGAAAATTAAACTTTTTATTTTTATATCGCCATCCTCTTCCCCATGGTCTGCATAGTGGATTCACCAAATTTCAGAGTTCTGCGATGCCTCAAACAGGCTACAGAGGGTTCTGAGTTGGGTAACTTTAATCCTGGCCAAGGGGTACAGGTGCACAGATGAACCTAGAGATGAGACATAGCTATATATCTGATTTTTCCTACGGACAGAGAGATGGAATACTTATATTGTGATGGCAATTTAAGGATGTCAGAGAATTAGATATCCATAAATTAAGTTATTGAAAAATATTTGCCTACTCAATGTATTTGGCTGAGATTCATCAGACCAATCAGAATCATTTCTAAAGCCTCGGTAGTTTTCGACATACAGTGGCTAACACATCTTTCGATCCAACTAATTTTGTTAGACCATATTCAACTTATTTTCATCTCTGTAACGCATCAAACTTATCGATAGTCGCCAGGAGACCCTTTCATACTGATTAGCGTCCTGAGAGCGCGACCAGTGAGTGTGGAATTACAATACCAAATAGGTTATTTTATACAGATTAAGTCCAATATTTTTTTTTTAGGTAAACGTCACACACAGTAAAAACACCTCACAGAACGCAAATGAAAAGTTAGGATTGGATTGATAATTCAATTCCAGCCCAGTCTCCAGCAGCACCAACACGGACAAAGTTCAGTTTAATCGCCATCACGTGATCGATTTTTCGAACGCCGTTTCAGTTCCAATGTACACCGCATCCAATAAATTTTCACGCTGTGTTTACCATTACGATCCTGTCGAGAAATGAGCAGTCACCGGAATGGTCTAATGGTAACGAAAGATAAGAAACCGGGCGGCAAAATAGAATAGAAGGGCATTTGTTCCCCCTATACAGCGCCACACAATCTACACCCATAAGAATACACTATGTAGTGTAGTGTACCGCATAGAAAGCTTTCCTTAGATCGAATGTGTTCTGAATTTTCTGTTCGTGGAATAGGATTTTATGAACTAATTCTTGAAGTATCCGAAAAATTGATATTATGAAATAAAATCTTAGAGACGTATGGTATTGTATGAGCTTCCAGAAAGCTTATTAAACTTCTAAAAGCGTGGTATGGGGTGTTACATTTACAGATCTAGTAGATTTCTGTTTGTAGGGTTACACAAGTTTGCTGCATTTTCGCACAGACCTATTTGCTGATCTACATATACTTTCGACTTTGAGTTAGTGCCTGTATACCTTAAGAGGAAAAAGTCTTTGGTGTAAACGTGCAGTGACTTATGAGTCGCTTTCTGCCTGCGAGCTGAGGCCATTGTCGAACTTTCTCCTCCATTAGTAAACTTGCTGGGGTGGTAAGTATGCACAGAGATATTCAATTTCATTTGCCGAGAAATTTCTGTAAGTTTTATGCTGACAGAGGGTAATAAACCACTCCTCTTCATTGGTGCAAGTTTGTATAGGAGGCGTCATCTTTAAAATTTTGATACTTGATTAGTGTTGCAGCCTTGAGGTGGTTTTGTAAATAACAGTCGATACCTCATGTAAATTTGTCCTACAATTTTTATTGAAATTTTAAGGCTTTCATTTGACTCTCCTAGTATATATAATTAATATAATTCACGTTTTTATCTATAAACGAAAAAACACTTTCCATAAAGCTGCCTTTACAACAATAAATTCTGAAAGGATGAATGTAAATATATTCTGTGTGAAAGAAAAGGTTTTAAGGACAGTTGAATGTCTCTAGTCTTCATAAGTGACCACCGGCATAGCAGAATGCTTTTACAGTTTTCAAAAGACAGCATAGTTTGTTAACAGTTGAAAGCTTTAGAGTCTTCATAAGTGAGCATCATATATCAGCATGACGTATATGAGAACACGAAAGGTGTCAGTTAGAAGTGCAACACACATATCTTTGCCGTTGCGCAGATACCAATCTTCGTTTCGTCTCCCTCTCTCTTAGTATTTCGTGTTCTACGCTGCTCGTCAACCTTCGCCATTGTTGCCATATTGTCATTCCATTCCTGGACACACTCGCTCAAACATCATTGAAAACAATTGAATAGCGCTCCAGCTCGCGGTTCACACCGTTCGGCAGGGAAGGTAATGTGTCAATATAGCATGGCGTAGTGGTTGCTACTTTTATGCAGTGCATGTTCATTGGCTAGCTAGTGACTAGTGTTGCCAAATATAAATATGAAGCACTATTTCTGTTACGGAAGGAGAAAGGCAAAATGACTGTGAGTTTTGTTGGATTGTAAACGCCATATTTTTATTTTAAGTATTTGACTGGTTTAACATTGTGCGCGTGTATTGCGTGTGTGTAAGTGAAAGTGCATGTGTTTAGTTAGTGAACGTTAAATTCCATAATGCCTCCAGTATTATTGTTCATATTTCATCACTTTAGAATTGCTCAAAAGAAATAAATTATGTGGACGCAGGAGCATTTCAACCCTCGCTCTGGCACCGGCACTTGTTCTTGTAGGAATTGTATGATGGAAACTATTAGTTTTGCTGCTTAATGCGATGCACGTTGATTTTTTTGTGTTAAAATTGGCATGTTTTGATGGATGACAAGTTTATAACAAAATAAAAAGCCGCGTAGCTTATCGTCTGGTGGCAATATATGTACTTCTTATTCTTGTTGCGGAAGCTGGCATCGTATGTAAATGTACAACAAAGGCAGCCGACTGTCGCCCATCACAGAGAGGCAATAATACTGCTTAAGGAGGAGTGTTTGTGGTCCAATTGTCGCTGTTTAACACGTTCGCAAGTTACACTGTACTACAAATTTTCACTTTTTTCTGTTACAGAAAAGAAAGTATTTCTTACTGAAATTGACCTCCTGAACACGAATAAGAATTTCATTTTCTAAGATTGGCTCATAATTTGAGTTACGGCATAATTCATGTTACCCATAAGCAATGCGTTGGCTCTTATTTTCAAGATACCATAATTCGTTACATAACAATTAATCATAATCAATGTGGGCATAACTTAATAAATATATTAAGAGCACCCGCAAAAGGAGGCCAGGGGGACACTTGGGAAGAATCAATAGAATTCAAATTTTGAAATTAAAGCGTGAAAACATAGATGAGAGATGCCGTGAAAGACAGATGCAAATTAACTTAATGCTGGGGATCCTTTATGATAATTCTCTTAACTGGGGGAAAGCATAACTCTGTTTCCTCCACTTTAAACACTTCTGTATTCAGCATCCTCATATTAATAAAGATTGGCTACTCTCATTTCTGTAACAAAACGTGTGTAGAACAGTGTTATTAGTTCTCGAACCAGTGGTACTGTCAGTCGTGCATTCACATGTCGTTGCAGTTCCAGTACCAGTGTGGACGGGTTTATTGGGAGTGAAAAGTTAAAATGCCACCAGGTTCATAAATGCAATGGAAAAATAATAAATTGTTTAATTTTATTTGAAATCACTATGAAGAAGTCTTGTTTACATCATTTAGGGTTATTTTACGCAAGGATTAGTCCGCATTTAGCGGTTTTAGTCCATATGTATGTACATATAAAGCCACTTGTTAGCACATATTAATCCGAGCCCTGTTTATAATGCATGGCGTTTAAAACTCAACGTTAGGGCCTCCCCGATGGCACAGTGGTAGCGTCGTCGCCTTGTAATCAAGGGGTCCCGGGTTCGATACCCGGTGGAGGCACATAGTGGTTCGGATCCCACTTTAAACTGTAGGTCCAGTCCCGATTAGCCTTTCTGTGCATAAAGTGGACTTAAAACACCAATTCAAAACTGAACGTTAGATAGAGCTGAGTTCTCTAATTTCCTTGTTCTACGAAGAGATGTGCCTCGGCGCACTGTGGCGATTTTTCTGTCGAGCAGATTAGCAACACTGGTTCTCCAGTTTCTACTGCGCCGATCGCAGCAGAAATATCTGGGTTTGACTTTAAATGCTTTTACAACCTTTATAAGTCAGCATGTCTATAATTGAATACCTTGAGAGTCTTTTTAAATTCGTATAAGGGCATATTTTATGCACAGTTGAATGTATTTATAATCTTCGCAAATCAGCATAGTTTGTTCACAGTTGAAAGCTTTATTTAGAGTCTTCATGAGTGAGCATCAGGCCTTAGATTATGTACAGTTGAATGCCTTTGTAGTCTTCATAAGTCAGTATAGTTTGCCCATAGTTGAATATCTTTAGCGTCTTCATAAATCGTCTCAAAAGAATAGTTATCCACAGTTGAATTCTTTTACAATCTTCACAACTCAGCATAGTTTGTTTACAGTTGAAAGCTTTAGAGTATCTTTATGTCAGCATAGTTTGTTCATAGCTGAATACATTTAGTCTTTAAAGTTTGTATAAGGGCACAGTTGCATGATTTTACAGTCTTCATAAGTCAGCATAGTTTGTTCACAGTTGAAAGCTTTAGAGTCTTCATAAGTCAGCATAGTTTGTTCACATTTTAATATCTCTAGCGTCTTTATAAGTGAGAATTAGGTCATATATCGTTCACACACAGTTGAATACCTTTAAACTCTTCTTCATTTAGCAGTTTGGAACAGTTTCACACACAGTTAAATACCTTTGAAGTCGTCATCAGAATGGAAACGGCAACGACGGCTCATTCGAAATCAGACCCTTTCCTTGCGAAAGCACAGCAAACCAGGATGCACCGTGAAGTCTGTGCACAAACGTGAACAATTCCCAAACGGAATGTTATATTGCATACTAACCGAACCAGCGATGCAGATGCAAGCGGGAAGCGGGGGAGGTAAGCGAGTATCTGATGTCGGAAATATTAAAGATGTAAGTCTCGAGGCTTTTAGGAGAAAAGGTTCGTGGGCCGAATTAAGGGAGGAGACGGGAGTTAGCTCGGAAGTGAGAAGATTGGAGGGAGTGAAGATGTGTCAGCCTCCCTCCTCTTCTTCAGAACCTTTTAGCTTGACGCTTCCTCGTCGTGTGCCACAGCGTTTTAAGCTTAGGTACAGGGTGAATCAAAAGAGCGTATGCAAATGGAATTTTTGCAGCGTTGGTGAGTAGCATAATCAAATAATACTTTGGCATGAGATGCAGGGTTTCTACGATACGTATATAAATTGATTAGCCAAGAAGCATGTTGTTTTCAGGAGAAAATAGAGGGGGGTGGTTTTTACATCGAAATTAGACAACGTGGCATATTTTCCAAAAACATAACTCTCTACTGACGTAAGACGCAAGAAGAGAACACAAAGGTGTGGAAGAGAACATCGGTGGTATGTGTTAAAGGTACCATCGAAACATTAGCCTGAATTCACACTGAGACACCCATTCTGTCTCTCCCTCGCTCTCTTTCTCGCTGCGTGTGGGTGTTATTCACCCGACATTTCTCTCTCTCATGTACCATCTCTCTTTACATTCCTCCTTCTAGCATTCTTTCTATATTTGCATCTTCTCTCTATCTCTCTCTCTGGAGGTCTGTCTGTCCATATATACGTAATTGTCTGTCTGTCTCTCTACGACTCTCTCTCTATCGCCTGTATCTCTGTATCTCTGTCTGTCAGTCTGTATCTCTCTCACTCACCCTCTCTCCCCGTCTGCCTGTATGTATGTATATATATATATATATATATATATATATATATATATATATATATATATATATATATATATATATATATATACACACACACACACCATGTACCATCTCTCTTTACATTCCTCCTTCTAGCATTCTTTCTATATTTGCATCTTCTCTCTCTCTCTCTCTCTCTCTCTCTCTCTCTCTCTCTGGAGGTCTGTCTGTCCATATATACGTAATTGTCTGTCTGTCTCTGTACGTCTATCTCTCTATCGCCTGTGTGTGTGTGTGTCTACCTGTCTGCCAGTGTATCTCTGTCTGTATCTCTCTCTGTCTGTGTCTCTCTCTCTCTCTCCCTCTCTCCCCGTCTGCCTGTATATATATATATATATATATATATATATATATATATGTGTGTGTGTGTGTGTGTGGGGGGGGGGGGGTGTATCTCTCATCGTGTGTGTTCTATTTACCACTCTTTCTCTCCGTTTCTTCTCTTCTATCTAACCTTATTATATCTATGTTTTGCTCTCTTTCCCATACAATTTATTTCTATACTTCTCCGTCTCTCCCTCTGCGTGAATGTGTGTGTATGTGTGCGCGCGTTTCAGATAGATAGAGGCGGGCGAGAGAATTCTAAATCATGATAAATGGATGCTGGAACATTCAAATGAAATTACACCCTCGTGCTGCAGGACACAGACGGCGATTTCGTCCAACGCTGCCTGGGGGAAGCTAATTCCCAAGTGTGGGTGGAAATGAACCCCTGTCCTCTAAATTACCATGCAGGTGTGATTGATCGAAGATTTACTTTCAAAGCAACGCACGCGTCTCTGCGTAAATCTTAACTTCCAGCAGTTCAGTGTGCATATATTTTTTTTTCTAGTCCCATGAGCAGCGTATCCGAAGAATATAAATGTTGCTAACACACGTAAAAAATATGTTGCCTTCATTCTGTACACATCGGATGAGGATAAATTACTCTCAGTACTACCCAGTCAAGGTTGTTTTTCAGACATATTTAAAGCGACACGCCCCCTACCAAGATAGGGAAGGATAAAATTGTTATTTGGTTGATTTAAAGTCACATCGTTTATTTGTACCATTAGGTTAATCGCACCGAAGAGACAGAAAAAACAGGAAAAATCTCAGTCAACATTGACGGGTTCGAACCTACTATCTCCCGAATGCGAGTCTGCTGTAGATAAAAATAGATAACATTTTGATACCCTTTTTTGGAATCTAGGATAAATTAATTCGACTTCAAAGAACACAACACAAAACGGAGACACATTAAGATCTGGATGTGGTTCAATTTGCTACAAATTCATATATTTCTAGTTTATGAAGTAGTGGTGAATGATAAATTTTGTGCAATTTTCTTTAAATATTTTTAACTTAAATCACAGCTTCGAACATGTGTGAAATAAAAGCATTGAAGGAGTTATTATTCTCGTTCGTGTAATAATTATTGTAACTTATTTTAAAGAATTAAGACAATTTACCTTACTTCCGTATCTTTCAATAATGGAGACGATAAGTTACGTCATTTTAAAAAATAATATTTTAGATATCTAAGTGGAAGACGATGATTTAATACATACATTTTTATAGTACCGGGTGATCCGTTTGAGATGTCAGAAAAATAAACCGTTATCTACAAGAGGTTAATGTAGATATCTCTGAGTAGCTTGTTCTAATATAAGCAGAAAGGATGTAGCATGCATATAATACTCGAAAATTTCGCATACCATACAACATACTGTGTGCGCTGTTGTGACGTGACCACCACCTTTGTTACCATGCACATCAGCGCCGCCATGTGGCTGAAGTCTGTAAACATCCACTAGTCGGGAGTGCACGTGCAGTTTACAGTGGGATCCGAACCACTATGTGCCTCCACCGGGTATCGAACCCGGAACCCCTTGATTACAAGGCGACGACGTTACCACTACGCCATCAAAGAGACCCCATATAATGTTCTTTTAAAAAATGTATTAGGTATTTTGTATTGTTATTCTATATCATTTAAGACAACGAGGACCATTATAAAATAAATAAAGTACGTGTATTTTTTGAGCCAGCCAGCTTATCATGAGAATGAAGCAAGAAAATTGCTCTTTGTATGTGCTTCGTGACCTTTGCCCTAGCGGCTATCCTGGAGATAAGTATGCTACTGTCAGTGACGAAACCAGTGACTCAGATTCACATTTGTAATCGTGACTTTCCAGACTTGTAAGAAGTGAATAAGACAGCATTTCTTTCTGGTTTGTGCTCTAAGGAAATGAGATTGAAACAGATTAGATGATAAAGGTTCGTTATAGTTTTTCATCTAGCCCTACCATATCACACTATTTAGTGATGGTTCTTGCGTGTTGGGATACAGAGGCAATGCTGCTCCCCCATGTCCTTTCCCACGTGGTTTTCCCACGTGGAACCTGTTTAGAATCTTCCGCTATTGCACAATCCAAGCATTCTATCCACCATTGTCGTCCGGTAGAGATTTGATTTGATTCTTGTAATTTAGCGTCGCTTTTCTGCAACTTTTGGCTAATCACAAAGATGAGGATAAATGATGATAGGTCAGTCACAAATAAAACCCATGCCGAGGCCGGAAATCGAACCCTGGACCACTGGCGTTGTAGCGCGCTGTTCTAACCACTCCGCCTCGGAGGTCGGGTATTAGAGGAGAGTAGAGTCCTGTGATCGGGTGGTGTTCCCACGTGTGCACAAAATAATAGAGTTGCTGCTTACCGAAAATATCGAACCACCGATTGTACTGTGTATGCCTGTCTGGAAGTTGACTCACGTGAAATTAGACGAGAATCACTTGGAGAAGTCTTCACATACAACATCGCCATTACGATACTGCTAGGATAAAATCTCTGATCTCTTCCTTGAAAGTCAAATGTGTTTAGATCCACCTTGTGCTTGTAGTGACTGAACGTACGGCATAGCTCAATATAGCAGAATATTTCAAAATATACTTTAATATGATAATACACATTATCTTCACTCTGTTTGACTCAGACGTGATAGATAAACATCACAGACCATCTAAAATATGCTTCTATATATACATTTCAATTATCAACGTTCTCTTTAACTTAGATGGGATAGGAAAACATAGCAAAACATTTAAAAATATGCTTCAATACTGTTACGTACCCAATGGGACAAACTCATGTAAACGGTTTGCCTAGATGGAATAGAGATGGCAGCACAAGATATGCAACATTGAAAAATAACAGGAGATACGCAAATGGCAGTGTAAGTAAGTGCAGAGTAATTTCGAAAAATGAATAACAATAGAATCCATTATAAGCGGTTAAAGAAAAGATATAAAAACAATAAGTTAATGTAAATACTTAATAAATTAAATTGGTGCTCATATGTAAATACACCGGAAAACTAAAGAAGTGAAAAAACTGATATAAATTTGTCTTAAAGAGATCTTGAATCTGGTTACTTTACCGTCCGCATAGTGGAAATTTTGATAACCACATTACATTTGGTTGCGCGTCTCGGTCGTTAGGCACAAATTATACACTTTGTTGCACTTATTTAGTGTTGGCGCATTCCAGTCGTTCCCTCAAGAGAGGGGTTTAGGATATTGCCCAAAGCTCGAGAGAAGAGAGCGGGGAAAAGAATAAAGTAACAGTTGGGCTGAAAAGTTCGTAGGCTGACTCAGAGATGGCGTTACTAGAATTAAATCCATGTGAATTTTACTTAGTACTAACCTTCAAAAGATACGTGTATAAATTTCACAGCTGCCGGATAATTAGTTCGTGAGATATAGCATTGTGAGTGAAGCAGCTTTTGTTATTGTGAAAAAATGGATAAAAAAGAATTTCGTGTGTTAATAAAGCATTGCTTTTTTGCGAAAAAAATTACTGTTGAAGCCAAGGCTTGGCTGGATAAACATTATTCGGACTCTGCACCAGGAAAATCAACCGTTGAGAAGTGGTTTGCTAAATTTAAACGAGGCGAAATGAGCATCGAAGACGATGAACGCAGCGGACGCCCCAAAGAGGCTGTTACCGACGAAAACATCAAAAAAGTCCACAAAATAATTTTAAATGATCGTAAAGTGAAGTTGATCGAGATAGTTGAGACTTTAAAAATATCAAAGGAACGTGTTGGACATATTGTGCATGAATATTTGAACATGCGAAAGCTGTGTGCAAAATGGGTGCCGCGCGTGCTCACAATCGATCAAAAGCAACAACGTTTTGATGATTCGGAGCAATGTTTAGCGATATTCAACCGTAATAAACACGAATTTTTCCGTCGATATATTACAATGGATGAAACATGGCTCCATAACTACACTCCAGAGTCCAATTGACAGTCAGCCGAGTGGACTGCACGTGATGAACCGAATCCAAAGCGTGGAAAGACGCAACAGTCGGCTGGCAAGGTTATGGCATCAGTATTCTGGGATGCGCATGGTATTATATTAATCGATTACCTCAAAAAGGGCCAGACCATCAACAGCGATTATTACATAGCGTTGTTGGAGCGTTTAAAGGATGAAATCACGAAAAAACGGCCCCATTTGAAGAAGAAAAAAGTGCTGTTTCATCAAGACAATGCACCGTGTCACAAATCAATGAAAACGATGGCAAAATTATATGAATTAAACTACGAATTGCTTCCCCATCCACCATATTCTCCAGATCTGGCCCCCAGTGACTTTTTCCTGTTTGCAGACCTTAAAAGAATGCTCCCTGGAAAGAAATTTAGCACTGATGAAGAGGTAATCGCCGAAACTGAGGCCTATTTTGAGGCTGAAGAGAAATTGTACTATAAAAATGGCATCGAAAAATTGTATGACCGCTATAATCGTTGTATCGCCCTCGAAGGCAACTATATTGAATAATAAAATCGAATTTTGTCAAAAAAATATTTTTTACTATGTTAGCCTACGAACTTTTCAGCCCAACTGTTAATTCCCAAATCGTCGAAGAGCATAAATAGGCAGCGAACTCGTAACCCTCTAGGACTTGGTGTAAATGAAGAAAAAGTGAGGTGTTACCAACTTGCGAGAATTGAACTTAGTGAAGAAGGGAAACATACTTATGAAGACGCCAGAGTGATTGGAATAAAGGATACGCGTTCCAGGGATTATATAAGAGTCCAGAAGGAAGTCCAGATCTAAATTCCCACAAAGAAGGAAGTCCAGAAGGAAGTTCACATCCAAATCCACACAAAGAAGGAATTCCAGAAGTAATTCCACATCCAAATCCAAACAAAGAAGGCCCGACCCTGTGGCCGTGTGGTTAGCACATCGCGCTGCGATGTGCCAAGGGTCCCGGGTTCGAATCCTGGTCGGGCTTGGTTGTTTGTGAATGTCCATTCATCAATTTCATCATTTCATCACTCATCCCCATCTTCGCAAATTAGCCAAGAGGCACAAAACGCGAAGTAAAATAAACTAAATCAATCAATCAATCAAACCAAACAAAGAAGGAATCATAGACGAAAGGAGTTTATACCGATTTGAAAGAAGAAATAAATTTGTGAAGCATACGAGGAATCAAAATACATTAAGATGAAAGTTGATTGTAAATAAGAATTAGAAGAATACGTAGCTCATTGTACAAATATCCAAATCCATGTATCCTTCTTTAGATAATATAATAGTTTAAACGTCTCCATTGGAAGGCTTACTGTCTGGTTTCGTTCTCTAACAAGAACCCTACCCTGTAGATATTTTAGCCGCGGTTTAATTTTAAGATTAATGCACCTTGCACAAATGGAGGTAGCAATACACTAATTTGAATTGCGATCGTCCTCTTTACTTTAGATGGGTTAGGAAAACAAAGCAAAACATTTAAAAATATGCTTCAATACACTTATTTGAATTGCGATCGTCCTCTTTGCCTTAGATGGGGTAGGAAAACAAAGCAAAACATTTATAAAATATGCTTCAATACACTTATTTGAATTGCGATCGTCGTCTTTGCCTTAGATGGGATAGGAAAACAAAGTGAAACATTTACAAATATGCTTCAATACACTTATTTGAATAGCGATCGTCCTCTTTGCCTTAGGTGGGATAGGAAAACAAAGCAAACCTTTAAAAATATGCTTCAATACACTTATTTGAATTTCGATCGTCCTCTTTTTGCCTTAGATGGGATAGGAAAACAAAGCAAAGCTTTAAAAATATGCTTCAATACACTTATTTGAATTGCGATCGTCCTCTTTGCCTTAGATGGGATAGGAAAACAAAGCAAACCTTTAAAAATATGCTTCAATACACTGATTTGAATTTCGATCGTCCTCTTTTTGGCTTAGATGGGATAGGAAAACAAAGCAAAGCTTTAAAAATATGCTTCAATACACTGATTTGAATTGCGATCGTCCTCTTTGCCTTAGATGGGATAGGAAAACAAAGCAAACCTTTAAAAATATGCTTCAATACACTTATTTGAATTGCGATCGTCCTCTTTGCCTTAGATGGGATATGAAAACAAAGCAAAACATTTAAAAATATGCTTCAATACACATATTTGAATAGCGATCGTCCTCTTTTTGCCTTAGATGGGATAGGAAAACAAAGCAAACCTTTAAAAATATGCTTCAATACACTTATTTGAATAGCGATCGTCCTCTTTGCCTTAGATGGGATAGGAAAACAAAGCAAACCCTTAAAAATATGCTTCAACACACTTATTTGAATAGCGATCGTCCTCTTTGCCTTAGATGGGATAGGAAAACATAGCAAACCTTTAAAAATATGCTTCAATACACTTATTTGAATTTCGATCGTCCTCTTTTTGCCTTAGATGGGACAGGAAAACAAAGCAAACCTTTACAAATATGATTCAATACACTTATTTGAATTGCGATCGTCCTCTTTGCCTTAGATGGGATAGGAAAACAAAGCAAACCCTTAAAAATATGCTTCAACACACTTATTTGAATTGCGATCGTCCTCTTTGCCTTAGATGGGATAGGAAAACAAAGCAAACCCTTAAAAATATGCTTCAATACACTTATTTGAATAGCGATCGTCCTCTTTGCCTTAGATGGGATAGGAAAACAAAGCAAAGCTTTAAAAATATGCTTCAATACACTTATTTGAATTGCGATCGTCCTCTTTGCCTTAGATGGGATAGGAAAACAAAGCAAAACATTTAAAAATATGCTTCAATACACATATTTGAATAGCGATCGTCCTCTTTTTGCCTTAGATGGGATAGGAAAACAAAGCAAACCTTTAAAAATATGCTTCAATACACTTATTTGAATAGCGATCGTCCTCTTTGCCTTAGATGGGATAGGAAAACAAAGCAAACCCTTAAAAATATGCTTCAACACACTTATTTGAATAGCGATCGTCCTCTTTGCCTTAGATGGGATAGGAAAACATAGCAAACCTTTAAAAATATGCTTCAATACACTTATTTGAATTTCGATCGTCCTCTTTTTGCCTTAGATGGGACAGGAAAACAAAGCAAACCTTTACAAATATGATTCAATACACTTATTTGAATTGCGATCGTCCTCTTTGCCTTAGATGGGATAGGAAAACAAAGCAAACCCTTAAAAATATGCTTCAACACACTTATTTGAATTGCGATCGTCCTCTTTGCCTTAGATGGGATAGGAAAACAAAGCAAACCCTTAAAAATATGCTTCAATACACTTATTTGAATAGCGATCGTCCTCTTTGCCTTAGATGGGATAGGAAAACAAAGCAAAGCTTTAAAAATATGCTTCAATACACTTATTTGAATTGCGATCGTCCTCTTTGCCTTAGATGGGATAGGAAAACAAAGCAAACCTTTAAAAATATGATTCAATACACTTATTTGAATAGCGATCGTCCTCTTTGCCTTAGATGGGATAGGAAAACAAAGCAAAACATTTAAAAATATGCTTCAATACTATTTGAATAGGGATCGTCCTCTTTTTGCCTTAGATGGGATAGGAAAACAAAGCAAACCTTTAAAAATATGCTTCAATACACTTATTTGAATAGCGATCGTCCTCTTTGCCTTAGATGGGATAGGAAAACAAAGCAAACCTTTAAAAATATGCTTCAATACACTTATTTGAATTGCGATCGTACTCTTTGCCTTAGATGGGATAGGAAAACAAAGCAAACCTTTAAAAATATGCTTCAATACACTTATTTGAATAGTGATCGTCCTCTTTTTGCCTTAGATGGGATAGGAAAACAAAGCAAATCTTTAAAAATATGCTTCAATACACTGATTTGAATTGCGATCGTCCTCTTTGCCTTAGATGGGATAGGAAAACAAAGAAAACCTTTAAAATATGCTTCAATATACTGATTTGAATTGCGATCGTCCTCTTTGACATAAATGCAATAGCAAAACAACACAGGATATTTAAAGTATGATTTCATAAAATTATTTAAATTATCACCCTTACAAAATTAGCTGGGATGGGTGAAATAGAGTAAGAAACACTGCAGAGAACTTTAAGGTTTCGGGTAAAATCCTGAGGGGTAGGAGATAGGGGATCGGAGAGTAAGAATGGTCTCCGTTCGAGCCTGGGGAAAATCAATTATGAGAATCTGGCGTTGTAAATCTCCGGACGGTACGTGGTCAATATTTGAAACTGGGAAGGGAGCCAACGGAACGAATGGAATCGCTGCGAACTGGTCCCGTCTGCAGAGTTGTTGCTAAAGGAAGATGCAGCCATTGTAAGTGTCGCGTTGCAATTTCGATAACTGCACTTCGTTTGTTTGTTTGCTAAAATTAATATGGGAGTGCATTTCCCAATGCGTTAAGACGTACCATGTCCATTTATTTCAATACAGTCGGAATGGACGATGCTACTAAAAAGAATCCCGATTACACAAGAGAATGAATTTCTCCCCGTGTTACAAGTGGAAGCAGTTTTTCAAGTTGTTTATTAAGCTGAACATGAATAAGTATTTTCAGAATACCATGCATTTCTCATGAAAAAAATTCAATTCAGCTTCAAGTTACGGCTAATGAAATGGTAATTTCGACTTTTCCGACGACAAATCAAATCTTCAACGTGCCCTCTTTCCGTCCATGTGTTTCCGTCCATCGGAAGTTTGATATTCCCAAGAGAACAAGTAAAATAATACTCCCATAAGCGTAATGCTAAGGTTTTTCCCCCTCCTACAAGCATCCACAGCGCACAGACCTCTCTTTCTCCGCTTGCGTCTGGCTGGACACTGCAACTGTTCCCCGTGCCCTTAAAGGAACAGAATACTCCCAAATGTCAACCTCTCTTCCACGTAGTACACCCTAGACTGTCTTTTGCAGACTAAGGAGGGTCTGGCGTTTGATGCTGTACCCAGCATAATCCTCTGTAGGATTTGTGTTGTGTCGTCCATCCACATGTGCTTGTAACTCTTCCTTCATCCATTTCATCGTTCTATTCATTCCCATCGTCGCGATTAGTGACCTAGAACACCTCATTCAATCAATCAATGAAACCCAATGTGTCAAGAGAGCGGTAAGTATGACATCAAAGATTTACGTACTCATGAATTGCCTTTCGAATTAACCATGGAAAAGATTTCAGTATTCAGAAAGAGAAAGTGAGCTGGAAAATTATATTTACTATTATTTTATTTTATTATTACTTTATTATTTAATTCTTTAAGAAAGAAATTTAAAGTGATGCAAACACTTGTATCACAGTGTAACAATTTTTAAAATTGCGTTTCATATTTTTACTATCATTTCCACGACACCATAGTGTTAGTACTTTTGCCTTTGTGATCACAGATTTGATTTGATTTGCTTTATTTCACTTAGCTTTTCTGCCATTTTTTATCTAATCAAAAAGATGAAGATGAGTGATGACATTAGTTAACTAACACTCACAAACAACACCGCTGAAACCTGGTATAGAGGCTATGAAGACCATATGGAAGCTCATGAAAAAAATTCAAACTTTCACCGCCAGGTGGAAATATGGCGCTGGAACAACAAACAAAACTTTATTCTTAGTTTGTGTCAGTACATAGATGTTGAATCTGCGCGCCGTCAACGTGAATGGCCCTTTAGAAGTGTAAGACAGCGTGATCAGTGATTCAACAGCAGGATGTTGTTCACTGTGAATCAGCGCCACATGTACACCTGGTGGTGAAACTTTGAACCATAACCACCTGGTATATGCAGTTGATCAAAAGGTAAGGTAGTTCACCAGTGTCTACGCTATTCTAACTTCCGTGAGTTCAGAACTCTCGAGTTCAAAATGTCTGTAATATCAACTAGATAGTTAGAATTGCATTTGAACGAAATCGGTCAACGCGTTTCAAGATGGTGAAGCAGCGAAACCAACCATTAAAAAATGTTGCAAAATACGCTGTTGATATGTAAAGAGACTTTTTGTGTGTGTGAAGGGCGGGTTGTGGGGAAAAGCATTAAACCTCATGTTTCCTTTGTTATGTTTGTTCTTTTTGTTACATCTGAGTTAAAGAACCAATCCCAACCAATAGAAGTTGAACAAAAACCGTTCCGGTCCTCCAATCGAATCCAAAGAAACGACAAAAGACTAGTTTCCATGTAAAATTCCTTCCTCCCTGCACAAAAGAAAACCACGAGAATAAAAATACACGGAGAGGACCACTCGAGCAGAGAGGGTGTACGGAACGGAATAAAAACAAACAGAGGCCTGCAGGGAAATCTAACAGGAATGAGAACAGAAATTTGCATTCACCTCGGAAAATCACGAACTGGAATTAAAACTCCACAAAAAGCCATCCTGAGCGTTGACGCTCGTTATTTGCAGAGAGGGAGATCGCTCCAGCCAATCCCGACTGGAGTACAAGATCGAGTCAATCTTTTTTATTATTCTTTTCGTCAGGAAGAGCTTCTTAAGGCTGTTAGTGTGATGGGAATTGGTAGCGGTTGGAGCATGATATCTAATGCTTAAGAACCTACTCTTTATTTATATATCTTTGTTGTTTAGCATCGCTTTTCAGCACCTTTTGGCTAATCGAAACGATGAGGATGTGTGATGAGATGATGAAATTGATGAGGGAACACTCACAAAGAACACTCACGTCCAGGTCGGGATTCGAACACAGGACCGCTGCTGCCGTAGCGCTAAAGCCATATAGAAGGTGTTGCTATACAATCCTGGCAAATGTTTTCTGCGCGTACACGACAACAAGGCAGGCCTCCCCGATGGCGCAGTGGTAGCGTCGTCGCCTTGTATTCAAGGGATCCCGGGTTCGATACCCGGTGGAGGCACATAGTGGTTCGGATTCCACTTTAAACTGTAGGCCCAGTCCCGATTAGCCTTACTGTGCATAAAGTGGTCTTAAAACACCAACTCAAACTAAACCAAACGACAACAAGGCGGACAACAAGGCGGTAGAGAAGCGGTTAACACATCGCGCTAAGACACCAAGGTTCCCGGGTTCGAATCCCGGCCTGGGCATGGGTGTTTGTGAGTGTCCATTCATCAATTTCATCATGTCATCATTTATCCTCATCTTCCCAAATTAGCCAAAAAGTGGCACAAAAAGCGAAGTAAAATAAACTAAATCAATCGATCAAAGTGGAGCAACATCTCTGAATAACGTCTTGCTCGTAGAAGCATACAGGGTGTATCATAAGTAATGGCGCAAACTGACACAGGTGAAAGTACACGATAATAGAAGCAAGAAAGGCTCAGTCAACATTGGTCCGCAAACGAGCCGTTTTCGAGATAATTGCGAACGTGTGGTTTCAAGGACTACGTTTACACGCAATGAAGTCAGTGGCGGCTTGTTTACTGAGACTTTTTTGCTTCTTTATCGTGTACTTTCAACTGTGTCAGTTTGCGATATTACTTACGATACACCCTGTATATATAGGCCGCGGTATATGCAACCATGCAGCACAAATTCACGTTTACCCCTGACATTTATTTTCTGTCGGGTAACACACTATAGGCTATAATATACTGTTGAAACAGTATAACAGTAGCAGGATGAGGTTCCCGCCGTTAAATCGTGCATCCATTCGTATGTTCTATATTTTATAATGGGCCCTTCCATGAAAAAAGGGGCTTTGTGAGTTCTGTCAACACTCTAGATGCAGCCCTTAGTTACAATAATTACGCGGCTAGCCCGTAGCCTACCTTAAATCTTCGTATGTAATTAGGCAGGAAAATAAATGACAGTAGTACTCTTCACACATAGCTCTTTACAAGTGTTTCCCTAAAGGTCTTGTCTGTGATTCATACAGTGATTCTCTCCAAACACAGGTCTTTGTGTTTTCCTAAGGTACGTGACTCTGATCCGTACGTTAGCATTGTCCCATACAAATCTCCTAGGAGGTATTTTCCAAAGTATTTGAAGGTTCTTGTCTGGATGAAGACAAGTGATACTCGTCCTTGTCTCTGATCAATACAGTAGTTCTCTCCACACATAGCTCTCAGCAAATGTTTTCCAAAGTTCCTCAAGTTTCTTGTCTCTGATCAATACAATGGTACTCTCCACACATAGCTCTCAGCAAATGTTTTCCAAAGTTCCTCAAGATTCTTATCTAGTGGTACTCCACACATAGCTATCAGCAAATGTTTTCCAAAGTTCCTCAAGATTCTTATCTAGTGGTACTCCACACATAGCTCTCAGCAAATGTTTTCCAAAGATCCTCAAGATTCTTGTCTCTGATCAATACAGTGGTACTCTCCACACATAGCTCTCAGCAAATGTTTTCCAAAGTTCCTCAAGTTTCTTGTGTCTGATCAATACAGTGGTTCTCTCCACACATAGCTCTCAGCAAATGTTTTCCAAAGATCCTCAAGATTCTTATCTAGTGGTACTCCACACATAGCTCTCAGCAAATGTTTTCCAAAGATCCTCAAGATTCTTGTCTCTGATCAATACAGTGGTACTCTCCACACATAGCTCTCAGCAAATGTTTTCCAAAGTTCCTCAAGTTTCTTGTGTCTGATCAATACAGTGGTTCTCTCCACACATAGCTCTCAGCAAATGTTTTCCAAAGATCCTCAAGATTCTTATCTAGTGGTACTCCACACATAGCTCTCAGCAAATGTTTTCCAAAGTACCTCAAGTTTCTTGTCTCTGATCAATACAGTGGTACTCTCCACACATAGGTCTCAGCAAATGTTTCCCGAAGTTCCTCAAGGTTCTGGCCTCAAATACGGTAGTACCAAAACAGATACTGTGGAGTGTTCTCTTAAGTTAATGAAGATGGTTATTTCTGATTCGACATGATTCCCGCATACAGCATTTCGTGGGTATTTCCTACGCGGTAAGACCGATTTCAACACGCCAGTCTTCGTCAACAATATATTTACCAAATTGTCACATTCGTTAACGGTGCTCTTTGCCGCAAGCAATGCAATAATCCGATATACGTCATTTGAAAGCGTAGTAATCAAAGCCAAACGTTTTAAAATGCGATTGCAACCAACTGAGCACATGATTAGTCGAAACAATGTTGCAGTAATTCGAAGGCTAGGACACTGAGGATTTCAGCACAATAGACGATCTTAATGCGATTGCGTTCTCCTGCAATAGACGCTTTGTATTGTACTCATTTAATTTTTTTGCTCATTTAGGTTAATCACGATCAGATTAGATTGAATCGATGAAGAGTTAAGCACAAATGGGGAATTGAATCCAGGTTGAGAAAGTGGTGAGTGTCTATAAGGGACATTACTTGGACTGCATCCCTCTCAGTGAGTGAAGCAGTGTTGCAGACTGTGATTGGTTTTCCGCCGGCGGGAGTAGAAATTTGGTCCTACTTTATCGCAGAAGCTTCAGGTATAAGAGGTATACCTAGGCAGATCCAAAACAATTTTTACTTTGTGTGCGACTAAAATTTACTACCACTAAACAATGTTATTTGAAATTTGAAATCTTTCTGTTTGTCATCTTCTCTTTCGGAAACGTATAACAGTGAATTAATTAATTAAAATTTTGGATGCATCGGCACACATGGCCATTTTGCACCCTTCAATGTGTACGGGGAAATAACTCCTTATCTGAAATCCTTACCTGAAAATTTAAAAAGGAGCGTAAACAGTTCCTTCAGAGAGGTTAAAAGTGCAAGGTTTTAAACGGACCTTCACAGGAAAAAAACACAACACATTAAAAACGTAAGGATACACTTAAATCTTCCTCACAGACAGTAGAAGAGACCCGCTCTTCTCAAAAACCTACAAAACGTTAATTAAAAACACTGTCGTCATCTCCCACCAGTGGTGATAAACAGTTGGGAAGATTAAAAGTCTGTCTGAGGTAATAAAAATCAGTACATTCAATAAGAATATGCCGAACACTTAAAATAACACTACAAGGCGCATTTGGGGGTCTAGCCATGAGCGTAGGCAGGAAATATTTTCGGGGGGGGGGGTTCATTCATAATTGTTCCCATGGGCATCGCCAGAAATTTGAATATTAATAATAATAATTAAAATTTCATAATAATAAAACAATTTTATTCCAAAATAATAATAATAATTATTATTGTTATATCCTTGAGGGGGCTTACTCAATCCAACAGATGAGTGAATATCCAGCACAAGTTTTTTTTTACGTTTCATACAGTGTGTACTGAAATGCACAATTATTATAATTTGTTATTAAATTTTAGATACCTTCAAGAACTTAAATGGAAATTTTAGTCAAAGTTTTTGTTGTCTGACCTTAAAACTTAATTTTTGGAATTTTGAAAAGTGTGGAACCAGTTATTTTCTTTAAAAACTTAGCCTGGTGCATGAATTGTAACCTCAATCGCGAACGTAACGCGCTACGAAACTGGAAATTCTAGGTTTGAACTCGTATCAAGGGGGATTTTCGACTTTATCGGACAGGGAATTTAAAAGTGGAAAGGGAATTTCCACTCATTAGAAGAACTATAACCAACAACTTACTGGCCAATAACGTATATCTACCTGTGTCACTGGCTTTTTACCTCCGTGATTTTAAACAAATGAACGAGTGCGGAAACCATGTGACCTAGTCACCAACCATCTGCACTGCGAGCTGTGCACTTGTGTACTTCTGTTCTTGGCGCTTTCGAACTGTACTAGGTGACGTCACTTCCGCCAAGATCATACTTCAAGTCTGTACTTTGTACCTTTCGGACAGAGCCTCAGAATGGCTTTTTTTCGACTGGGAGACAGTACGAAGAACGCTGTGGTTATGTTCACATCAATCGTGTGGTCATCACAGAGAGATTTTCACATTATAAAATTAAGCACGCGATTTCCTTGAATACTTGAAAAGTTCAATACTATACTATACAATTTTATACTATTCAAGTAATAAATTTCATAATATAATTAAAAGACTTTCTCTGGAAGTCACAAGAGTAACGTGCCCATATTTAGACTGCAGCGGTATTCGACTTCTGTTTGTAAAATTATTTTACAAATCTCCAACAATTGAATGTCAAATCAAATTGGAGTTGAAGGGTCCACCTCTCTAACTAAATATGATTAAAGCAAGTCATAATCAATTTCAATTATCCATACATCAAAAAATGCACAATAAAAGTGTAACATATTCTCTTTGTAGACTTTACAAATTGGATCAAAACGAAATCATAATCCATAATCGTTCATGTTTTTCGTTATTGGTTGCTTCATAAATTAATAAGTATTTGCGAAATTTAGCGTGGTGGCCAATGCCATTGAAAATTGATGTAATAGACTATTAAATATTGTGTGAAAAGGTTGGATGCCCCATTCCGAAATTATAAATCCAATGTTTTCAAAAACGTTGGAAGACAATATTCAAAAAAGATGTTAAGAGTACTTCTAGACAAAACCCAAGCTTTCTCTTCAAAGATATAAACAATGAGAAAAATAATGCACAGTAACTACTGGAAACTTAGTACAACAGGATAAATTATTCAAGTATAATATCTGATTACAAATGTCACTTATTACATCTTTCTTTCAACAAGAGCAACTTAGATATAATGTAAAAAATATGCAGCCATCCATCTTTAAAGATGAGCATTGTTGTTGTTGTTATTTTCATTAGTATTATATTTATTGATGATTCAATTAGAACAATCAATATTTCTTTTTAAATTATATAAAAGTAAATACAGGCTTATGTCGGATACATAAAAAGATGGTAAATTATGCAAATGATCAATAAAAATAAACTAATAAAAATCCCGTTAACTTTCTATTTTACATGTAAAAGGGAAATAAATTTAATTACGTATTTTTGCATACTTCTGAACTACATACTCGTAGTTCATACTGACACAGGTGCATACTTGGATAACATTGTTATTGTATTCGTGGAGGAAGTAAAACTAAAGTATACCTCCCCTCCTTCCCGTAGCTTTACGCCCCTTTTTCCAAAATATTAATTTGAAAAGTAAAATCACGATTTAGCCCTCAAGTCAAACATCAATTTCTTCGTTCTATGCTATCAACTGTAATAACAGTTGAAATAATTATTATTATGAAATAAATATAATAATTATCCATCTCTTCACACAAAGATTATATTTCTTATTGTCCTAAAACCAAATTTTCCGTAACTAGATTATTTATTGTTCCCGGGCATCATATCTGGGTACGAACCAATTAATATTGAGACTTTTTAACTCAGAAGTACGGTATGTTCTACTTGAATAGTCCCAATACTGCCCCTGCGAATATAAATGTATTTCACTGTACATGCAGTTCCATCAAAATTTAAAACAAGAAATATATTGATGTAGAGTTCATTCTAGGTTTAACTCAAAGATAATTTCACTCTCCTTCTACTTAGAGAAAGACTGTATGTGTAGTACAAAAATAAACATTAAATTGCTAATTCTTTTGTACATAGTGGTTATACTCAAATCTATTGATGTTTTGCGACATTGTTCACTTTAAAAAAATCTTGTTCTCTGTTCGTTATTGTTATTACATTTAAGAAATATAATGAACATAAAACACACAAGTGTTGTACGATCATAGTGTTATTTAAGGAAGTAGAAAGCATAAACAAAGCAAGTATTTTTCATACAAAGCGTATAAAATAATAATATTAATGGTTTTATACATTTTTTACCTACATGAATGTTACATTCAGCAATAACACGCACCCTTGCTCTCTATAATACTCGATAGCTAACTGGTTATCGTTACTGCCTTACGATCGATTGCTAGAGCGTTCTAAAAATGAAAAAATACGAGGATACAACGAAGCAGATAAAAATATCAAGAAATACTGTTCCATTCCTATGAAATTTGATATATTGGGCTTAAAATGCTAAAAGCAAAACCAGAATTATGAAAACGTATATTGTTTGAAATATAAGATAAAAAGACACAATTACTGGTACAGTTTTACTTCAATAGTTGAAAAGAATAGTGTAATATGTGCAAGTAGTATATAGTTATTGCTCACTATGCTCAATTTGAATTTAAGAGCCACATGGGTTTATTTATGTTTTCTTCCTTGTAAATTTATTCTGTTCTATTTATGGTGCACATTTCAAATTAACTGTACTTATGTGACAAAAAAAAGAAATTATATGGTCCTCAAAATCCGCAATTTAGGGATACTACAGCCAAGGTGAATTTATAAAGGTTAGTCCATTATATTTATTAGATAACCTCACGCTGATTATGAACAATTGTAGTATCATAATTTTAACAGTTTCGTGTAATTAATTTCCCACATATGCGCTAATGCACGTTGTATTATTATCATTGCAGGGCCTTGATCGGAAAAGTACTACAGAACTATCATTTTGTGAAAATTTGTGAGGACCTCCAAACAATGTCACATGATGTATTCCCGAACACAAACAAGTTAAATTAGATGAGTAAATAATAAGCAATAAATCAGGTGAACACGCGCGAAGAGATGTTCCCTGAAAACGTATAGCATTGTTCTCGCTCATGTTTCAACAACTAACTACATTTTCTACAGACTGGTTCTATCTTAAGAAAAATTGTCTTAGCCTTTCTGAATTGCTATCGAAATGCAACTTGATTTTCTACAAACTCATAGTTTCATTAATATTGTGTTATGTTTCAATAGGTAGCAACAGTAAAGTCATGAATCTCCATCCTGTTAAAAAAAATTCTCAATTTAAGTGTTATTTCAAACATAAATCACCACACAATTCTGCACAACATGCAGCGATTGCAAACAGGTCAAACATCCGGTTCTGCACATTGAACATCTTACTACATATACCCAAAGAAAGTGAAGGGCTTGAGGGTACAACGCATGCGCAAACATATTTTAAAATGTACAACTCAGGTTTTGTCATAGTAAAACGGAATTATCTCGAATATCCCTAATCACGGCAATTTCTTGACCTTTATCGTGAAACCTGAGTCTTTCCCTAGCTTTGGAATGTAGCGTTAAATGGAATAATGTATCGTGTTACTTCATTTAAAATATAATTTCAACATTTCAAATGTGTTGTGATTTTGAAAATTCATGTTGGTGAAGTACTGTGGCCGTGATGTACATAAAAACTAAAGAATATGTATACAATCTTTTTACGAAGCGCTTTTATATGTGTGCTAAGTTTTAACTGTTTTATAGAAACAATGTATGATTCAGATTAGACTTGGGTAGGCGAAGATCATTCTGTGGTAAAATTATAATTATGTTTATGTATATTAAGAATACATGTATACTTCGGAAATAGTAATGAGATTTAGAAAAAAAGGTGGCTCGAACATTGTAAAATGAAAGCCAGTTGTTTAAAATTAACATCTTCAGAGTTTATTGTGATATACATGAACCTAAATTTTCAAAGTATTTTCTTCTTCTTCGGTAAACAATATATAGCACAAAATATATTTTTAAATTCTTCTAACCCTTGCTTGTGACTGGGAATAACTTTTTCTACTTCCTAGGACATACTCGTATATTTAATTAAGGGCCTAGTTAGGCCTACTTCTTGTTTCGTCAATTGTAAAACACAATTCACGTGTACTGCAAGGGAATTTCAAAATATAATGAAGGCACTACGTGCAGATAATGTTCACCTACTGCATCATAAAAGATGGTACTTCGATGTTGCCCGCAAATGTCAATAGGATCACAGAATTCTACTATTATGAGATTACGAATTACGAATGAATTTCTTTCCTAAATTAAGAGTTAAAATAAATCAGCACGAAAAATATTTTTTTTATTTAAGCTGTTGACATTTAAAATGTTAACAGCAACATTTTTGTATTTTAGGTCAGGACAGCTGAATCACTTAGCATAGCACACGCTACGAAGTTCGAGGTCCTAATATCGAAACCTGGCCTTCATCACCAGTGGCGGCGATTGGGTTTTAAAGCCTGGGGGGGGCAAGGGGCCAAAACTGGGCGGAAAAACAGTATATTTTCCTTTGTAGATAAGGTTTTGCATAGTGCAGGGGCAACTGCCCCCTAACACCCTAATCGCCGCCACTGTTCATCACTCTCATCAATTTACCATTAATCTTCGTCGCCTCGAGTAGCCTAGGAAGTACATAAGTGACGTACCATAACAAAAAAAAAATTATATTCTAGGTTATTTTGTTCCAGGCTTTAATAAACTGGTTTTCATGAACGAGAATCATGATAAGGGGAATAAAATGTGAGTGGGCTTCAATGCCAGAACAGGATACGAGTTTCTGTAATGTTTGTTGGGGATATGTTGCAAAACATACATATCAGACATGTCAAAAATGCGCGCGGTTGAAAACTGTGCATATCATGATTAAGTTGTTATTGATCAGTCCATGACGCAGAATTACACGAGGAGTTTATGTTTTATCAGAGGGGAGGGATATAATTCTTGCGGTCACAGCAAATTAGGGGTAAATGGGGAGAGGTTATTTCGATCACCACAGTGAAAGCAAGACAGGTTCGTCAGACGGTTATGTACCACGTGATTCGGACACATGCAACTTTTGGTGCACACTTGTCAAAAACTAAACACCGAGCGAGAAGCACAGGGGGATGTAGACATGTATCCACGCACTGGGAATTACACACACACACATACACGTACATATACATACAGAGCACACAACACTAACACAACACAATTACTTGTGGAACGGGAATTTTAGGAAAAAAATTAATAATTGTGAAACGAAGTATCGCTTGTCATGAAAGCTTCCAAGTTTCCCGTGCAGGGTGAAGGTCTTAACTATTCTCACATGTGTTTACCAGTTTCTTATCGGACTGTGCACGCAATACATGTGACTCCTTGGGCGCCTACTGTATGACTGTGAACTAGGTGGGATATGAACGAACCTAGCCCGCTCAATGCCAAAGGGTTCGGCGTTATTGAACAGTTAGGCCTAGCCGTTTTTAGCCCAACGACGTGCACAGGACGGCTTTAAACATCGAAACCAAAGCTTCCCGCGGCCGGTACATGCACATATATGCCATGTACAGATTCACCACACATCACTGCTTCGTCCGTGAACACAAACAAACCGGCTGCGGTTGTAAAATCATTAAAAACAATCTTACCTTACAACGACAGACGACAGGCAGCGTAGATGAACTCGAAACACCAGTGCGACATCTATACGCTCGTCTGCTAGTAGCACAGTGGCGGACTCCTGCGGAGAAACAAGAGACTAAAATATTGATTGTGCTTTTTCGCCCATCCTTACACAGTGAGGCTTTCTCGCTCGCCACCAGTTGAAATATATAGGTTAAAAAAAAGAATAACGAGAAGACATAGTTGGGTTGATATTGTTTAGTGTATAATATAGGCTGTAGCGAATACGTTTATTAAACGTTTTGCTTGCACTGCTCGATCGTACGTGTTTTCATTTCACACGAGAAAACAGAGACGCGACCTTGGAACTTTTCTCAGCTGTACTACAATGCGATCGCGAGTATTACACAACTTCCACGCAAGAAATGTTGCACTTGTGACGTAAATTTATATCGCGCTAGCAATTAAGACAAGAACAAAAGAATTCACCAACTGCACATCACTTGATAGGCACAAACAAATACGGAGTAGGAACAAGGGCGTATTTAGGGGGATCCAGGGGGTCCGAACTGCACCGAAAGACTTACCAAGTACTAAAATAAAATGATACAAATGTGTTTTTTAGCATTTGTTATACTATAATCAATGTTTACTTATTTTCTAGGAACTTGAAAGACAAGGATTATTATATTGGGCTCATACTGCTTTGAGAACAGTACCAAAGAAAATTTATGCTAGCGACGTTTCTAGGAACAGTTTTATACACATTTTGCGATCAAAAGTACACGCAAGCTAAGTAATAGATATATGATGTTATACAGTATTTATGTTATCATACCATCTTTTTTTACGTATTCATGTAATAACAAAAATGCAATATTAATAAATTTGCCAATTTTAATTAATATTTAATTGAATTATTTTAATTTAAACATTATTATTATTATTATTATTATTATTGAGGCACTGGGTTCGGACCCCCCGAAATGTATTTCTAAATACGTGCCTCAACAGGAATACGCATTCTCAATGTTACTTTGTATTTTTTACTGTTCCTAGAAACGTCGCTTTTCCACCTATACTATAGGTTAATCGCGACGATGAGGATCAGCCTGAAGAAAGAACTCTCATGACCGTAACGGGATTGGAACCCAGACTCTGTGATGGTGACAGTGTGCGAATAAACGTGGGGGGAGGGGGTTTGCCGGGGATTTCACCCCACAATAAATTTTATCTCCGACAAAATATTTTTTTTCTATGCCAGGGATGTTTTCATCCCTCTCAAAGATAATGGAATTGAATTCTCATTTGTGAACAATCTATTCTAGTTTTATAATGTTGACCGAGAGTCCAACATTCGCTACCATATAGAAGATCCGGTTTTGAAATTATGTCATGGTATCGAATTTGAATTTCTTTTCTCATTTGTTTTCCAAAATTTATTTTCCAAATTCCATTTAATCTATTATATTTTGTTAATTTTTTCTGAACATCTTCTTGGTGTTCGGACTGTGAAATATGGCTTCTCAAATATATAAAGTCTGTTGCCTGTTCAATTATTTTATCGTTTATCACTATTTTCACTATGGAAAGTTTCATTTATCATTTATTGCCATTGACTTCGTTTTATCTTTATGTTTTTTATCATTTTGTATTCTCTGTTAATTTTATGTTATTCTAACATTCTTGTCAACAATAAAGAATGCAAGCTTTAGCTTTCGCGGTGAATCCGCTTGGAAATTTAAATTCTACTTCTATCACTTCATGAGATATTGAACACAGTTTCAGTCAATACAGAACTCTTACGGGACAACAGGAGTAATTTCACGCTTCAGCGCTTAAAACAAAGTTTGCTAATTCACTGTTTTGGTAACAGAAAAATACAGCATATTTTGCATTTGTACTTGAATTTTGCATTACAATTAATGACATATAAGCCTAATTCAATAGGTAGGTGAGCCGTTTGCTTTATTAAAATTGACATTTTCCACAATAGTAAGCCCATATTTAATGCTACATATTGATTATAATAAGTAAATATATATTTACGTGTCTAACATACTTTTGATACGTAGAAATTCGTTCCTTAGTTTAACACTGAATATCATAATAGAAATTATGTACCTTTTTAGCCATTTTAATATCCATATCTTGAAAGAAAGAAGAATTTTTAATGATCTAATATTTTCACGTAAATTGGCAAGACAAGATTGGTTATGTTCTGAGCTCTTAGCGAAAATAAACTTCTATGTAACACCTTTTACAGAGAGGAATAGTACACCTTTCTACACGCCATTCTCAAGGTTAAACGTACACAAAACTCTCCAATAGTAAGACTTCAGGAATGGCTTAATTACTTATTCCTGGTGAATGATATGGACACTTTTCAATTCATATAATGTTATTAGGGGCAAAATTCTACAAAACTTTCTAATTTATTGTATTTGACAGTAAATGAGTTTTAACTGTATTTATAATATGTTATTACACTATCATAAATTTTAGCATTCTTTTATTTATAGTATTAACATGAATATTATTATTAAGTTTGTGTGTATTATTAACATTATCTTTGCGTACATTATGTTTAACGTAAATGGGACCTCGGTCCTGTGATGGACAAATAAATAAAATTAAATAAAATTAAGTGAATATTAACATTCTTATAAAGTGAACCAAACAAAATTTTATATATATATATAATGTATGTGTGTGTAATTCCTGATCTCATGTTGACAAAGTAATATACAAGGGCCTACAAGGTGATTCAAAAGTCCCTTAACATCCTATTTAAAAAGTAAAGAAGTTAGGCTGGGTATAATTGGTCATGATGAAAGCAAGTTAGGTTTAGGAGGGGATCACATTGGTGTGTTGCAACCTGACGTTCACCATATTGAAATCAACTCAATTTTTCTTAAATGAGATTTGGTTGGGTCCCAATGCTAAGTAAAACATAAATACTGATTTATTTCTGTTTGCGGGGGGGGGGGGGCAAAGTTTTTTTTTAAGTTGGGACCTATTACACTTGAGTTAACCTTTGAATTATTGTAATTACAATAACTATCTTTGACAACAAAACATATATATCATGTACATCGAACTTTATTAGCTGGACAAAGAAATCACTCTACTACTGTGATTATGTAATTATACAACATAATACTTTACATGTAACTTTTGACTGAGAATTTGATTAGCATATTCGGTTTATAATACTTATTTACTACAATCCTTTACAGAAGTTTAATATCTTCACACATATAAAATTTTCATCCAGGAGAGGTCGAATTTTGGCAAGCCAACTGTCCACCCTGTCAACCCCCGCCTCAACTTCTTGTCCTGATCCCACTACTTTCCACCTTCAATCTAGAAAAAACATTATATATTTACGGTTTTAATGACGATAAATAATAGCCTTGTTTTTCAATGCCTTAATGTGAAAGAACAAGTATATTGTAGTTTGATATCAATAGTATCTTAGTTTAAATTCCAACAAGATTTTGCAATAGAAATTTCATTGGGAAGTAACTGCAATTATTTTTTCTCTACACAAATCCAATCTTTATAAAACAAATATCCACATTCATGTAACCAGAAATAAGGATGTGGTTCTAGTAAATCGGGACGCCTCGGTCTGGCGCCGTCGAGGGCGATGCTCCGGGAATCGCCTGTGTCGCCGGCCCTTAAGCCACCCCCACACACACATACACGTATTGTTTTGAACGTAGGTTAAACATTAGTATAAATACGTAACACTGCAACTTTCATCCACTACAATGCAGCATGAAGTAGCACGCACATGTTTACGGGTACATGTAAAAAAATCCTGATTGTATAAAACAGGGGCATATTGAAAACAGAATACTTTCAACTTCAGCTTAACTTTTTCGAAGGGAAACAAAGGTGCCTATTTTGCAATGGACTGGCTCATTCAAGAGGATGAAGACTACAATATTCCCATGATTCTTCTTCTATTCTCGTACATATTCATTCATAACACCATGCGTTTTCTTTAATTCATTGCTGGTTTGAAAAAGGAAATACTGAAATAGTAAACGCACAAGCTCAAGATAAACACTCAAACTGAGGGATAGTCCCACATTATTGATTCTGCTCATTTCAGAGCAGAATTCTGCGTACTTTACCACCTTTGTTGTGTGCCAAGTTTCTGTGTGCAAAAAGTATGTCATATGTTGAAAGTTATACATTGGGCCCCCTATAGGGCGGGGTGCTAAACAAGAACTGGAGGGCCCCGGGCCTCCCTGCCCCCCCCCCCCCGATTTCGGCGCCAGTGGTGAAATGACACTGTTTTCTCATACCTGGAAAATGACATATTTGTTACAATCAAATAGTCGTAACATTTTCCTGAATAATGATAGGTTGAAGAAACCTCCACCACTGCATTTCTCGTGAAATTCTAGCTTGATTTGATCTAAGGTCGGAATGTTTCCGGCATTGTCTCCTCATAAAGCGGCTGCTGGGCCCACTCAGCCTCAAATCAGATAGTACCCGGTGATGGGTAAAGACGGTCGGGACGTGGTGCTGATCACATCACCTCCACGATGTCCGACATCGAAAATATGTAGAGCCCTACCCCCAAATACCATAAATGTACTTTCATGGCACTGTGCTATATACACAGGGAACTTTACCTTTACCTGTATATATTGTATTCGTTTCTGTACCCCTGAGTAATTACGTTTATTTTTACGTACGCAAACACTCTACTATGTCAATGGCTGAGGGCCCCCTAAAGGCTTACTTGTGTCCGCCCCCCTCCCCTCCCCCGCACCGCGGGGTTTTGCGGCTTGTAGATCCGGCACTGGTTTTTACCCCATGCTGTTACCAGCCCTAAGAGAGAGAGAGAGAGAGAGAGAGAGCAAGAGATGTATGCATCATTCACACACAGGCTGACATCGTTCATTGATATTCCATCTTTGTATGTGTTTATTATGTTATTCTTAGTAAAGTATGTTTGAAGTTCAAACTAATTGCTTATCTTTGTTGTTATAACACAAACTCTTACCCTCGGAAAATTTTAATTGGGGAAAAATTTTAGTAGAACAAGATCGTTGGTGAGAAGGTGTATGATCCCCCTTCCGCTATGGGAATTCGTACCCTGAATGTGACCACCAACGCTATGGAATTATCCTTATAATGAACAACATGTCTGAATGTGAATTAACGACAAAAAGAGGACATTTTCTCATCAAGACTGCAGTTCGAAAAAATTCAAAAGAGGGAGTATATATGGTGAACTGTCCCGACCAAATTAGAACATTTAGTAGTTTCGAATAAATGGTTATAAAACTAAAATTACTAAATATAGTAGACTGCAGAATTCTGGAGTCTGCCTCTCTCCAGAAACAACCCATTCATTTATACAAGAGGAAAATATAAATTCTTGCAAAATCTTAAAAAATATATATCCATGTTATTTTTGTAGGTTTGCATCAAAATATTTCATGGCTCGAAGGTGGGGTGCATGGCACACTTGCCCCCCTGGGTACGGGCCTGCACGTGACGTTTCCAACCTATATCAGGGTCTTCTTCAGACTAAGAAGCGTACAGGCCACACCGACCATCTCGGTTTAGGCGCCTCTGGTTCTAATAGGTTCTCTATGATAAGAGGAAATATACACTACAGATTCTCTAGCAAGATCTCCCGTAGCGGAGAGCTCCACTCCCTCGCACCTGTCTGCTTTATTTGCATTGTCTGTTCGAACTAACTGACGAAACACCATGAATCTGACGACAGCACACAGGCAAATGGGAGCATTACCCCTCTGATAAGAAAAAATAACATACTTCGCATGGAAAAAGGTGTTTATTTTGGTGTACCCCTTCATCAACTTTATCTAAACAGCATTCATCATCATTGTGTTGCGATTAACCTAAGGAAGAACCCAAGCGAGTCAAAAAGCAAACATACTTAAAATACAAAGCAAATCTACCCATATATATATATATATATATATATATATATATATATATATATATATGTGTGTGTGTGTGTGTGTGTGTGTGTGTGTGTGTGTGTGTGTGTTATATCTTGGAAGCAGACTACATTTACGATAGATTGTTAAAGCTCAAAACCTTCCCTGTTATGAAAAAATAACCTACGCGACTGACTTCTAAAGAATAGGAAACGCTCCCCCTCCCCCTCCTCCATATGTATGTCACTAGTTTCATCAATTCATCCTCGTGGTCACGAATAACCGAAGCGTGAGAATTCGCTACACTGCTGCCATCTACATTCAGCTTCGCGAAAACAATGTAGCGCACTTTCGCTCAGTGAACACTTCCTTCATCTCTGTCTATCAAGGCTAAAACAATATAGATTGACGTTGACTCTTGCTTACGGACTTAGTTCGTTCACCTACAACGTATTAATCCATGAGACTAGTGAAATGAACTTCCTTCAGGCACAAAAACCACCCACAAATACCTCACACATTGTTGAAGAAGACAATTACACAAAAATATCAGAATACCAGGGGCGGATTAAGGGCCGGGCGACTGTCCAGAGCCCGCTCTCAAGGATGCCAAACCGGGGTGTCCTCCTTGAGTTAATTTTGATTATACAAGTGTGACCATTTGTTTAAAAGAAAGAGTTGTTCCAAACCAGATATTTCAATAACAGAGATATGGAAAGAAAGAAGTTTCGAAAAAGAAACATAGATGACAGTGCAAGATGAAAGAACACACATAAATTGTTGGAGGATAAATATCGACTTCGTGAAAGTAAATGTATGATTCTAAAAATATAGAAAAGAGAGAACAATGTACAAAAAAAAATTATAGATGAAATGGAAAATGGAAATGATTTTCATTATTCTACAGGTTAAAGCATGTAGTCAACTCTCAGGTACGCATAAAGAAGAAAGAAGTATTCAACGAAGATAATGATAATATTTGAATAATCACAGAACATTGTTGACCATTTTCTAATGCGATTTTGGCAATACTGGTTTTTCATCAACGCTTCTCTTTCTATGAGTCTTACACAAAATCTAACACGGTGAAACATATTTTCGTTCGCAGCTCAATTCCTGGTTACATACACTACAGTACTTTAGTTGCTAGCGTCCGAAAAATCACAATTAAAAAAAACTTCTTAAGCAGATCCATAAATATATGATAAATTATTCATAATGAATGTAAAATATAAACTTCAATATTGTGTCTTTCTTAAATGTGAAATTTTGAAGACTGTTTATGGTTTATTATTCTTTCTAAAGTGGACTTCATGTAGTACAGATCCATACAGATTTGTAAAACGTAGGAAATTTTGTAAAAAAAAACAGGACAGGTTAACTTTAAGAAAACCTAATACATACGTATATATACTCTATATAGGGAATCTCTAGAGCAAGGGAACAAAAAAGTCTCTGCGCATGTAGTGACTCGAGAGGGCTCGTCCAATGAACGCGTGAGAAGAAAAGTGAGTATATGAAGTAGAAATGCAACTGCAGCTACCAGTTGTTAGCAGGCACGCGTACTGCTTCGTTCTGCTCACTCGCCTTCTCCCATTCACTACTGGTATGCGCGGCCTTGCTCCACATATTCTCAGGACAGAGCGTAGATATGTTCATATAATATGTACCGGGTGGCCAGAATTAAAGTTACCCAACTCAGAGTTATACTTATTCACTGGACAATATCTCCTTCAAAATATCAAACGTTCCGAAGCCCAATCGCCCCATCGGGTTCGCATTACCAGCGCCTGCCGCTGAGATACGTTAGCTCGGAACACAAGTCGCACTGTGCTCGTTTGCCACGGTTTGCAGCACGCAAGAAAAGAGAATTCGCGATTAAAATTACCACCTGAGCGCTAGTGTCGCTTCCAATATGGCCGCTCTAAGTAGGATAAATCTTTGTTTACATTCAGCAGTAGTACAAAATAGCAGCGTGTTGCCATGACTGGTATGGTAGAAAACGTTTAAATTACGCATTATTTTTAAATATTGCGAATGCGATTTGAATTCCAGGTACTCTAACAAACATGAAACTGTACTGAGAACGAAGCATTTAATTATGATACGCAAAAATAACACGAAAAATGCAGACGAAACTATGTATACGCACTGGTTGTCTAAAGCAGTGCTGTATCATCTGCACGTCATGTTGTAACTGGGGTTCTCGGAAATTATTTGAAAATAAAGGAATTGAAATTGACCTGTACTTGAAAAGCTGGGACAGGAGAAAATTGCGAACATATCGTTGCAGTTATTTCTCGAAAGAGAAAGGCTGGTTTAATAATAATATTCACGATTTCATGACCAGGCTATACTCACTGAAAAAGAACATAATACTGAATGAAACAGTAACATTAGCATGTCCACTTTTTTTCTAGTTACATTTGACATTAATTCATTCTCAAATTATTTTCATCTTCTCTCTTCATCGACTTGCACCTGTTCCAAATTTCACACATACGTAATACCGGTAATATATGGACGCATTGGGTAAGATGCTTCATGATTTTTCGGAAAAAAAAGTTTTATTTATAAAGTACAATTTAAAACTTTACTTTCATGGTAATATATATTTATCTCTCGAAAAATAAAGTAAGCAGACTCGTGCATTGCATTCTTCGTAATTTCCTTGCCGAATTACAGTGTTATATCCCCCATACCAATCTTCTGTCAATTACGTTTTCCCTGATTTATTAACAAATTTCATTTCGTTGATTCCACGGGGTGGAAACACATGAAAACTTTTAATATGTTCTGACCCATAAAACGATTTAGAGCAAAAAAAAACCTGAACAGTAGACTTTAGTCTCTCGCATATTTCCCATGCTTTAAACGACTTCAACATAACGCATCCTACTTAGAGTACTTCCTGAAAATCCCACCAGATGGCATATCGGTTAATTTTAATCGCGAATAGATTCACTCTTCTAGATCGCGGTATCATGGGCTTCACGCACACTGCTAGCGTTGTGTTCACGATACAGCAGTGTTGCAATCCCGTTCCATTTGAGATCGTGTAGCGGAGTAGAGGCAACCCACACATCGCCGTAAATCGAGGGATTTTTTTTTTTTTGGAAAAGGTAATTTCTATGGTATCTTCACCCACACTGTTCCGAGCATGACAGGGGCAAGAAAGAAGGGAGGACCGAAGGGGTGGGGGCAACTGAAAGCGAAAGGCGTTCCTTAAACAATGTCATGCATTGTCTTTGCTTAGTGCAGCTTGGTCAAAATAAACTGCCCTTGTGGCGCTGTAGTCGAATTATCATATCAACCCGCGCAGGGGAACCGTGGATCAGTCAGCTGTGCCTGCTCGTGCGTTGCAAAATTGTTGCACTGTCAAAAGCTCCTTCCTGTTTCAGTGGAAAGTGTTTGCTTTCATAATGAAAGGAAAAACTGTACATAGCGAAAGCAGAGACGTAATATTTAACCTTGTTGAATTTTTGGAAGGAAGTTAGCTACAAAGCGTGTAGCGACTGCAGTAATAATACGGATACGGTAGAAGAGAAAGGAAAAGTTTGAACTACGAAGAGGGCAGTGTGGAGTGGACTGTGAGTACTGTTATTTTCCTTAATATTTATTATTATCTTGATTTCGCTTGCTTCTGTCGGTCATTAGAATCCCTGCTAGATAGATTACAACTGTGCATGTGGTCGTTGGATCTGCTACCTTGTTTGCAGGAGTGGCTAGAGATAAAAAAATCACCCGGGCGAGATGGAATTTTGGCGCCCCTGCTTTCCACCTTTCTCCAATATAAATCATAACCATGTTATATATTTACGGTGTTAATGACGAAAAATAATAGCCTTATTTTAAAAATACTTAAATACTGTTCAAGAACACGTTTATTGTAGGTATATGTTTATTTAATACTTACAGATCGATATTTCTATATTTATAGTGATTTTGTCAGGTTATCGAATGTTGAATTATCTATACCTAATAACATCGTTCTTCTCGTGATCGACGGAAAATTCACCGAAGTATTTCCAATTTATATATATTAATATGTTTGATATTTTTCATGAAATAAAACTCTCCCATAGCCTCATTTTCAGTAAATGGTGGTCATAAGTTGAGTTACCAATACATTTAGCATCATAATGTACGCAAAACCGGGTGCGAGTATTTGAGAGGGGTTAAATAACACTTCTTCAGGACACGACTCTGAAGTGCATACCCATAAAGTCAGACCACGAGCCGCCACTCCTACTGTAGCCTGTTTGAGGCATCGTAGAACTCTGAAATTTGGCGAATCCACTATGCAGACCATGGGGAAGAGGATGGCGATAAAAAGTTCAATTTTCCACCCCAGGTTGAAATGTGGCGCTGTACTTCCACGTTAGGTTGTACAAATAATCACGTGAAGTGATTTAGCTGAGTTATTAATTAGAAAGACATTTGTTAGTGGCTGGAAGTTGCGAGAAAATAATCTCTCGTTTATTGCAAGGTAAAGGCAAATCCATAACCAATTGAAGCAGTTTACGTCATTATTACAACCAATCATGGAAGTACAGCGCAACATTTCAACCTGGTGGCGGAAAATTGAAATTTTTATTTTTTATCGCCATCCTCTTCCCCATGGTCTGCATAGTGGATTCACCAAATTTCAGAGTTTTACGATGCCTCAAACAGGCTACAGAGGGCTCTGAGTTGGTAACTTTCATTCTGGTACACCGACCTCCGTGTGTGGTTGGTACAACTCGCTACGACGCCAAGGGGTCCCAGGTTCGAATCCCTGTCTGGACATGGGTGTGGTTTGTGAGTATAGCTTCATTAATGTCATCACATCACTCATCTTCGCATCTTCGGGATTATCTAAAAGTCGCAGAAAAGCGAAGTAAAATTATTCAAATCAATCACAATATTCTACGTCAACTCTTATAATAAACTGTTAATAAAACCTATAGGGTTGGTATAACATTGCCATAACATTATAATGCAGTGCAGACCTTTTTTTTTGTGGGGAAAATTACTTGATTGTCTTGGGGTAAAAGCTAGCTGACGTCCAGGCTTATGGCACTATATATTTCTATTATGCACATATGTTTCTGAACCCATATTGCGCCAGAAGAATTTCCACAATAGTGTGTTTAGTGATGCAGCCAGCGCGTAGTGATACCGTAATAATAATAGCAACACATTAGCAATGAATCTCGCTGATGAAATCTGAACATGCTCGTCAAAGCTACGAGACAAACACGTAGATCAGTTTATGAAACCCACAAGAACCTATATGTTCGGTAAATGAGTAAGGCACCATTTGTTTAAACAAACACTGCATAATTATTGTGTGCATGCCTGCCCTGTTTCATTATTCATTCCTGTGAAGCTTTTTTTTCTTCATTGGCCTTCATTAACACCTCGATTGAAATTTATGCATAAAGATGGTAGCCTGAATTTGGCCTTGCACTGGTTTTTTACTTTGATGTAGAATTCGCTCAAACATAGTACAATTTGTGCACTAAACGTTTTATACATGTAAATAGCTTATTAGCTAGGGTGTAATATAGAAAACATGTCATGTAGACATGTGGTATGCTTATACGTGATGATAAATATTGAAATCAAATTCTTGTCACGATAATTCTACAAAGCTAAAGTGATATCTAAAATTTGTTAGATCCTCTGTAGTATTAAGACGTGTTTTTTTTTTGCCAGTTTTCGATTTTCTTTTTCAACATTTTCTTACTTTAAAATTGTTCTTGTAGCATTACAACAACAATCAGACATATTTAGCAAGGGCTGCAAACAATTCAAGTTCCGGAATGTCCTTTATTTTCGCAAAACTTTGACAAGCCATTGAGTCAATGCAATCCTTAATTGTGATGCTGTAATAATACAGTAATACAATTCTCAAATTACAATCTTAATACAGCAATTTTTAATGAATAACATCTAAGTTTAGAATTTTCATGAGTATTTTTTGAAGGGAGATATGTTCAAGAAATACAGTAAAACCTTATTAATCCGGACTAACGGGGAGGGATAAGTTGACCGGTTTAACGAAAGTCCGGATTAACTGAAATAACCTAAAAGAACAGTAGAAAGTGCATTAAAAGTCCGTTTATAGCAGCAAATAACATTTATTATGCTGTATTTAAAGGGCCTAGGCCTAAATACATTATAGGCTACAGTACAGTACAAAGTATGCGGGAAACAAAATTTCATCAGTGGTTGACTGCCATTTCTTTGGGAAGTTCTCTTGTTGACTTCTAGCCATTTAAAACCTTGCATTCTGCTTTTTTTTGCCTGTCCGGATTAAGCGAAATATGATAAAAGTATGCACCAGTAAAACAGAAAGTAAAATTCGTGTGGGTATTAATGTGTCTGACAAATTTACAATTCATGATGGGTTAAAACAAGGAAATGCATTATCTCCATTGCTCTTTAATTTTGAATAGAATATGCTGTTAGGAAGCTAAAATAAACTAACGAAGGACTAGAATTAAATGGTATGACTCAGTTGTTACCATATGCAGATGATGTAGACTTATTAGGGGATGATATAAATACAATTAAGAATAATGCTAAAATATTTTTCAAAACAGCTAAAGAGATAGGTTTGGAAGTTAACAAAGAGAAAACTAAATATATGCTTACAGGTCGAAACCGAGTGTTAGGTAATTATCAAAATCTAATTATTGATAATTCGTTTGAACCAGTTTCCAAATTCAAACACTTAGGAGTATTATTAACAAATGAAAATTATATTAAAGAGGAAATAAAAAGTAGGCTTAATTCAGGAAATGCATGTTACTTCTCTCTTCATAAAAGTTTGTCTTCTCGTTTAATATCTAAGAAACTAAAAGTTAAAATATACAAAACAGTAATTTTGCCTGTAGTATTATATGGGTGTGAAACTTGGTGCCTTACATTGAAAGAGGAACACAAATTGAGAGTATTTGAAAATAAGATCCTTATGAAAATATTTGGACCTAAAAGGGATGAGGAGACAGGGGAATGGAGAAGGTTACATAATTTAGAACTACATAATTTGTATTCATGTCCAGATATTATTAGAATAATTAAATCAAGTAGACTTAGGTGGGCAGGCCATGTGGCACGAATGGGAGAGGAAAGAGGAGTTCACAGGATTCTTGTTGGGAAACCTGATGGTAAGAGACCTGCAGGAAGGCCAAGACGAAGATGGAGGGACAACGTTGAGATGGACCTAAAGGAAATCGGTAGGGATGGAAAAGAGTATATAGATCTTGCTCAAGATAGGGACAGATGGAAGGCCTGTGTTGCTGCAGCCATGAACCTTCGTGTTTAAGAAGGCTAGAGAGTTAGTTAGTTAGTTAGGATTAAGCGAAGTCCGGCTTATCGGGGTGTGGATGAACGAGGTTTTACTGTATGTAGAAATTCATGTCATGAAAAACTAATTGAATTGTTATTCTACGGTAGTTCGTTAAGGCATACATATGCATACTGTAGTTGGTCATTGCTACATGAACGAGAACATTTTAGACATTGTCGGCAATATTCACATTCACACAGTACATTCTCGCTACTTCTTTCACGTCACATTGTTAGGGTATATTTTTTATGTTTATGTTTTGTGGAAATATTAGGTTGTACGTGTTCTTATACGCTTATATTTTGCATTTCTTGGTGATTTTTAAATCGTAAAAATACTAACCCTATAATAACAAAACAAAATTTGAAAACGTAGATAGTCAGGGAGTGAAAGAAATTTCATTTCCTGGTGGTGAACAAATTTGAAAATCCGGAAAGGGTAAGGGGAGACTTATTTTGCTTCCCCACTATTTTAATTCGTACACTGGCCGCGACGATGAAGATGAATAATAATTTATAACATAGATGAACGCTGAAACACTGAAATCTTATAGAAAATTCCATGCAAGGTTCCTGGCGTCCACCACGTCAGATGAGGGGAAAAATTGAAGTGGACTGTTTATTAAAGATTATGCTACCAAGGCGGCTACAAAAAGGATGGGTCAATTAGTGTGTTTGGAAATTTTCAGCTATATCTTGGTCTCTAAACCTAAAGGATGGAAATGGATTGGATTGATCTTGCCGAGGAGAGGGACAGATGGAAGGCTTGTGTCGCTGCAGCTATAAACCTTCGGGTTTAAGAAGGCTAGTGAGTTAGTTAGTTAGTTATCTTGGTCTCAAAAAGAAAAGAAAATGATTTAAATGAAAAATTGCTACGAGTACGGAAAAATAAGGCATAATCTGACTTTACGATGCTCCTAATATACGGTGCTTAGTTTCCCTAAAATTGAAACACCACTGCCAGATGATAAGCGAGCTGTTATCCAACTCCAACTTTCCACCTGAGCAAGACATCTTTTAAGAAAGCAGACCGTATTTCTCTAGTTGGAATTATTCCCTTCAGACGGCGGTGCTCGTAAATCTCCAACGCAAACAGAAATGAGCTATATGTTTCTTTAGAGTTTGAATAATCGCTTCCTCGAACACCGTTCAGCCATAAGACAGATCTCTTAAGCTGCTTCTTATGCAAGATCTTCATGCCTGCTAATTGCGGAGGGTTCGGTCCAGAATGCTTTATCAACAGGAACACCAGGGAAGGGGGCTCGGGAGGGAAGGGGAGGGATTTGTAATGTTCGTTTCTTCAGGAAAACTTCTTTCCTTTGTTTTCATCTCTTATGTAATCCTCTTACAATGCTCCTTACAACGACCGAACAACACAGAGGTTCGGTATTGTGATTGCGAAAGCATTGCAGTTTCTTTCACCTTTTGTGGAGTAATACCCCAGTCTAGTTGGTTACACGGTGCAAAGTAGTGTATTTGGTGTCTGCACCGTTTTCACTACCTTCTGGAGCAGTGTAATCTGCGTATATGGTCACGTGGTGCGTGCTAACTAATCAAATGAACGTTTAAAGCAGCAGACAGGCATTTGTTGAATCTTCTGAACTTGAACACCGCTAGCCTACTCGTCTACTAGGTTGAAATTATTTCTGTGCACCAACCTGACACTGAGATACACCTGGGGCCCGTCAAGTATCTGAGTGACGCTCGCTTAGCAAGATTTTCGCTCGTTGAGCAGACAGATCATTTACTTGACGTTATTTGCTCATTGATCAAAATATCAGTGCCTTTGAATAATCTGTGATGAATGTGGCTGCGTAGAGTGTACAAGATTTCGGTGTTTGAAAAGCTGGCAATTATGGAAATAGAATAGTTGATATGAACAAAACTATGAAAATTTTCAGTTTCACACCCTTGAACATCTTTCCAAAACTACGATGTATATTTAATATTTATTATTTGGAATAAACAACACTTTCATTTTAATACAATTACAAAAACTGGATTATTACATTTCCTTCCGTTACTTGAACGTCCTCTGTAATTACGCTATATCGTTAATCACATTTTCTTTCCTCATTTGTCGCCAACCCGCCATCCTCATACAGTTTTCATCTTCTTCCTTTCCCTCACGAGATCGAAACACAAAAACGATATATTCTGTGGCTCAAACCTGTGGTGAGCAAGATTCAATTTCGATCAGCGATCTAGTGAGCAGCGCTGGCCAAGCAACGCCTATTTGGCCGTCAAGTAGCAGCGATCACGTTGCTCGCTGAGCGCTCAGATACTGGACGCGCCCCAGCACTACACCTGGTGTCAAAAGGTGCAGCAAACTGGAAGGGGCCAATGTTTACTGTTTCATGTATCGGCACGATACGCTGTTAAAAATTGCAGTCAAAACTAACAAAACGTCTCACCCATGGTCATTTACTGCAAAGCTGAAACCTTGCAATGTGTTGAGTACATATTGCTGTGTCGACTCGAATGTGTTGATTTTACTTTTCTGAGACAGAAACTGAAACTTCCCAATGATTTGCCATCCATGCTGGGAGATGATGACAGCAGTAACGTAACTAACACGTTCTGCGTCTCCCCGCAACTTACAGTTGTGTGCCCCTACGCATTAAAAAAAAAAAAAAAACAACTTTATTTTCTAAAATATTAATTCACTTCTGCATTTATTTTCGCACATATTTTACAAATAGAGAACACATACATGTAATTTGAATCTATTTGAAAACTGGTACGAAAGGTTTTATAGATAAACGGTATAAAATTGTGTGTTACATTTACAAATAAAAATGCACTGTTGCCAGAGGCGTCTCGTGAACGCATGCGTCAATTGTGGGGAAAAGGACAGCTTGTTCTGCGACGACATTCATGACCATTTCTAGATTCTAATTTCTTCATATAGGAGAAGTATTTATTTTACACGAGAGCGCTCAACTAAGCTTATATTACATTTCTTGGATCTGAAGTGAAAGAAATAATAATTATTTTCCCACAATTGACGCATGCGTCACTTCAGATCCAAGAAATGTAATACGTATAAGCTTAGTTCAGAGCTCTCGTGTAAAATAAACACAGTACTTCTCCTATATGAAGAAATTAGAATGTAGAAATGCTCATGAATGTCGTCGAAGAACAAGCTGTCCTTCTTCCCACAATTGACACATGCTCAGCATGCACCGCATGCCTTCACGAGACGCATCTGACTGTTACTACAAAAATTACGATATTGTTAAGTGCCCATTACCAGTCCTCTGTTGTTTTTTGATGGAAGAAAATTTTTGTGTGAGTTTCGTCAAGTCCAGTTTTCGAGCACAATAGCTTTCAATGCTCAGCAGCGTTCTTCTTATGATTTCAGTTGATTCTACATTCCGAAATGAAACAATTTCTGTAGATATAGTGCAAGATTTTATTCATATTTCTCGCAGAAATTTGTAGCAGATTTCCCTACAACAACTACAAAAGAAACTTAACCAAAACAGCACAATTTCACCAAACCTTGCTGAAACGGGGGTGTTAAGTACGAGAAGCGGTGAAGGGTGAAAACATTTCCAGCACATTTCCTAGCCTGTCGTCTACCCTTTGGGGACGTAATCTATATGTATGAGTTCAATTATTCGGGTAATGAAGGTTTTCTTCTAACCTGGAAATTCACTTCCTACTTTTCTAGTGATTAACATTTTCTGCTTGCAGTTGTAGGGTCATAAAATGTTCGGTTGAAAATATATTTTAACGCCGAAAGGATAACTTTTGGGAACTATCGGTCTTTCTTAATTTTTCATTCTTACTGCGTGACCGAAGCTAGTGTTATTCACGCCACTGGTTTTTAGCTTCCTTAGAAGTGTGGTCCTTCTTTTACACTGTTTCTGAGGACGTTTTTAGGCTGTCCTTACCTTATTGAATTGGTTGTGTTAGTCCTGCGTAAGTCCCTTTACAACTTTACACTTTAAACCTTTCTGCAGGGGCTCGTTACAGCCCCTTTTTTGATTATACAGGGTGGGAAATAACCTTTTGCTAGGGGTCTGCAGGAAAACCGTGTTAACGTGGAGTCATTTGAAGTGTGGTGTGTTAAAATAGGCTTTTTACTGTGTGTTTCAGGAATAAATTCCAAGATGGCGAATCTATTGTGTTACAGTGAGGAGCAGCGAGTTGTCCATCGGATAAGAGCCAATGGGTTTCGAGAAGCAATGGAAGGTGGAGCAGCATTCATCAACCGCAAATGGGTCGCGAAGAAACTGCATCGAAGTGAACGTTGGGTAACTGACAATTGGAAGAAAGGGTACGATGATTGCTATTCCCGGGCAACACTCCTTGCACATCTGGAACAAGTCTTCCGTGACAAGGAATGGAATACGGACTTGTTTGCGAATCTTCTGAGCTCCTACCCTGATCATCTTCGTGCTGTGAGAGAAGCAAACGGCGAACATACTAACTTTTAATTTTGTTCTTGTAACCACAATTGTCGTAGTAAACATTGGGTATTACCGTAATTCTTAATTGTTGTTACCTTTTACTGTGGACCCCTGGCAAAAGGTTATTTCCCACCTTGTAAGGTAATGGTTTTTGATAAGATGATTTTTTTCCTCTATAGAAGGGGCAAAATGGCCTCCATGTCTATGTTTATTCAATATTTTGGCCTATTTCCGATGATCAAGGAACGGATTTATACAGAGTGAACCAAAAGTAGATTAACACTAGATGGAATAGGGTTTGTGTTAGGGTTATACTATAACGATGGTGTTCATTATAACTATGGTGTTTGTGTTATAATACATTAAACTAAAGTTATTAAAATTGAATCTTTTTTCTTTTCAGATAGTTCAGAGAACCCATAATGGCAAATAATTTACTGTCCACCTACTTTTGGTTCACTCTGTATGTAAATACATATTTATGCATGAAGATGAAATCAGCTATATTATCTTTGCGCATAATGGCATGTAGACTCGAAAAACTAAATTTCTATTTTCCATATTTGTACGTATATTAATATGGTTTTGGCTCACATTTTACATATTTTAGTTATTTTTACATATTATTTCCATATTTATGAACATTCTCAACATATTAGCGCAATAATTATACAATGTCCCCGTGTGACCGAAAGAATTGGGTGAATTTCTTGCTAATAACTGACAAATTTGAAATACACTGCCATAACTTCTTGCGATATTCAACTCAGTTTTAGTCAATATAAATCCATCCTAAGAGACGAGAGACTTGCAACAAAATGTTGTTTTTCATTGTTTTCGAAACAGAAAATGAAAACACATTTTGGCTATTTTACAATTAATGTCAATGTAAGCGTACTGTATTTTATGTAGCTTGTAGTGCCTTGTATTATTTAAAAGGTAATTTTTTACAATTTTAAGTCCATATTTAACTTAATATTTTGGTGAAAATAACTAAATATGTATTTACATATTTAGCACATTCTTACTACATATAAATCCGTTCCCTGCTGATGATGTCAGAGAATAGTGGCGTGCCTGTATGTGTACATCTTGTAAGACTCGTTACCCCAGGGATTATGATGTGTTTTGTTTTGTTTGGTGTTTTAGTTTTCGTGAAGTTGAGAAGAACTGAAAATGGATGAATTACGATTTATTGCATTGAAAACTTGTTAAGATGAATTGTAAGACGTTATAATTTTACAGATAAATTTACAGCGTCGAATGACATGGGTAGTTGGGGGAAACTCTGGGGGGTAAAGGCGGTCAGGGGCGTGATGCTGATCACATCAGCCCCACTCACGACCGGATCAAGAAAGTGTTACCCCCACACCCCCTATACGCCTTCATGGCGTGGTGCTAAGCACAGGGGAGCACTTTACCTTTTATAATTTTACAGAAGCAATTGGAATTGTACATATAAGTATTTGGCTGACACTAAGTGAAACACTTCATGATGTAAGTAAAAACATTGATTTTTAGAACAATTAACGAAGAAGTCTGCGAAGAAGTATTACCCATATCCTAAGAGGTATCTAGTGAATGCTGTAAGTCATCGTGTGAATATACTCTCTTGTTGTTTACTAAATAATATTATTTTGTTAAGGAAACGAAAATAGATTAAGGCAAAAGAAGAGCTGGTTTCATTGATTGATTTGGTGTTTTCAGTCCACTTTTTGCACAGTAAGGCTAACCGGGACTGGACCTGAAGCTTAAAGTGGGATCCGAACCACTATGTGCCTACACCGGGAATCGAACCAGGGACCCCTTGATTACAAGGCGGCGACGCCACCACTGCGCCATCGGGGAGGCCTAAGGAGAAGCATTTGGATTGCATTAAAATGGAGTCCTTTTGCCGCCTACTGGGCCTATGCTTAAACTGACCACCTACATAATTCAAATCAACAACTCCAAGTCTCATGGTATAAAACCGTTGCTTATCCACTGTCCTAGAACTTGATAGATGTTGAATATCTAAAGCTTCCTGCGTGCGACCTTCACTCGAATGACATAGACCGATGTTACGTTTCCACTGATCAATCCGTTACTTAACTGAGACAATAACAGCATTATCCCACTTGGGGATGACCCAGTTCATGCACGTGCTTTTAGGAGCTTCCCTTTAGCAACCATTTCTTCCGGTTTAACTAGGACTAGGATTTTTATGACCTAAAAAATCACCATAATATGCAAAATAAAACATGCTCTTATGACCTAAAATTTTACAAAATATGCACTAAAATTTGAAAATATGCCCTTATAACTAGACTGTTTCAAACATCAATATCTAACTTATGCTGAAATATTTTCTTATACATACTAGTAGACCTAGTGGCCGGGTACTGAGTCATCATTTGCGGCTCGAATCATCATTTGTGGCTCGTCGTAGCCTTTTATGATGTATATTTTGAGGGGTAGAGTTGGCAACACTGTGGGTTTTTACTGTAGCCTTTTATGAGGGGGGTCTATTGCTTTTTGTTTACATCTGGTAACACTGCCGTAGTTTGACAGTGTTGTTAACCTACTGGGGTTTTTTTTTTTCACTGAGGCTCGAATCATCATTTGAGGCTCGTCGTAGCCTTTTATGATGTATATTTTGAGGGCACAGAGTTGGCAACACTGTGGGTTTTTTACTGTAGCCTTTTATGAGGGGGGGTTTATTGCCCTCTGTTTACATCTGGCAACACTACCGTAGATTTTTTGACAGTGTTGTTAACCTACTGGGTTTTTTCACTGTAAATTTTCATCAAAGGGTCTGAGGGGTCCATGTATTTTTTATGTCTGGCAATACTGTTGGGGGCCTAGTGTTGGCGACACTGTGGGTTTTTACTGTAGCCTTTTATAAGGGGGGGGGTCTATTGTCCCCTTTTTATATTTGGCAACTCTATTGGATGTTTTGTTTGAGGCTTGGGTTTTACCAACCCATCCGAAGAAAATTCCACTATATGATCTTTTACTGGCTAAGCTAACCTACAAATAGGAGTAGGCAGTACTAACAAAACTCGAAATCATCATTTGAGGCTCGAATCATCATTTGATGCTCGAAATTATCATTTGAGGCTCGAAATCATCATTTGATGCTCGTCGGTGTTGCCAACCCACTCTACAAAAATTCCACTATATGATATTTTGAAGCTTTTCACGGTGTATGTTAACCTCACAAGCAGTGTTGCCAACTCGGGGCGAGGCGTAGCCTTTTATGGTGTATGTTAACCCTACCAGCAGTGTTTCCAACTCGTCGTAGCTTTTCACGGTGTATAATTTTTACACGCGCGCGCGTGTATTGTGACGAATGCACTCTCTCATCCTTGAAGGATGAATGCATCTTATCGTAATTTTTCCAACTGTGGGACCAAATGTTTATATATCGTGACCTTTGTAAACCTCTTTCGGGAACAATGTGTCGCACACACACGCGCGCGCGCGTGCCTGTATTGTGACGCAAGCAAACAAAAAAAACTTTGCCTGTTATTACAAAAAAAAAACTTTGACCGTATTCTTAAATAACTAACAAGGACAATGAATCTTTTTGGCTTCCGCAAACAGATCAACATGGAGACTGCACCGCCAAATTTCAATAACCTCTTACCTTCCGTATTATCTAAACTCAATGGTTTACTGATTGTTCATCTCAACAGCATTTGGACGAAACTGAATGACGATGTGGGCAAGATGTTTTATGTTTTTAATAACAATTTACATTTCTACGAAATTCCAAAAACGGGAAACTTCAAATCACCGTGAATCCGGAAAACGCAGGCGAAATCAAAATTTCTACCGGCAAGAATATTTTTCGAATCAAGCACGATGCTTTCTAACATTACGTACGATGTTTCTGCAGGAGATTATCTTTACATGGAACTTCTCGGAGATTACGACAAACTCATTCCTCTCTTTGTAGAATTACGAATCGTTTATCCTATTATAAATAACCGTTAACCAAAAATGCCTAACGACATTTTCGGCAACACCAAGCGTGTAGACCACGCAGAAGAGATTCTCATGTTGGACATTCGAGTTAAGAAGTTGAGGACCGATTTGATTGCTTTGCAGGAGACCTTAAACAAAAGTTTAGAGTCGGAAATCGCTACGCTCCAAACGCAATGTCTCGACCCCATTCTGAAAATCGATTCCGAACTGAAGACGCTGATAAAAAATTATGTCGACGTACCTTCTTACGACAACGTTCAAAATATACAGTTGAGCGTGGATTCGCTTCAAAATGATTTGGCCAAATTACAGCAATTTCAATCGAAAAATGAAGATTTGGAAAAATTGAAACTCGAAATCGAAGAACGAACTTCCGCAATAGAAAAGAATTTCTCTGAACTTCAAACCGTCGTGAACGATATAGACGCAGAACGCTTGCATGTCGTTGTTTCCAAATTACAAGAAGAATTCACCAGCACGTTGGAAGAAATTAAATCCAAGTTGCAGACTTTGGAAGATACAATGACGAACCTACCATCGTCGGACGAACTGCAGGTCATCGGTAAAAGCGTCGCGAACATAAAAATTCAATTGGAGGCCTATCAAGATTTCGAATACATTCAAACCACCATCGCTACGCTTCAGGCGTCCTTGGAGTTGATCAACGAAGAAATTAAAAATATTCACGCTGAAGCAAGAGCGTTGACGAGCATTCAAGACACGTTGGGCACGGTTCAACAGAAGATCGAATATTTAGAAAATTTGAACGTCGAAACGAATCTCGCTCATTTTCATCACGTACTCGACAACATACAGGGTGACTTGGAATCGTTACGGACGAGCGTGCCTTCGAGCGAAGATTTGGAAAAATTGAAAACGGCGGTGACGGCACTATCCGATTCGAGCGACATCAAAAGCTCATTGAGCGATCTCGAGAGTAGGGTGGCCAATCTCCCCACCTCCAAAGAATTGCACGCTTTGAAAAGAAACATATCTCGAATGCTGAAACGACTGGAAACGGAAACGGCGAACGTGGAACAGATTCGAGACGAAATTAGTTCGCTGGTGTCGACGCTGCCCACTTCGCAGAGCGTCGCCGACCTTCACACGCAGTTTACAGAGATGCGAAGCATCGTGAACGATCTTACCGAGAAGAGCTCGAAATTGAATCAAGTCGAGAACCTTCAGAACATTGTCGTCAACATCAGAGATCAAGTTGGAGTGCTGGAATCCACGCAGGAATCGACGCTGGCCTCTTTCGGTGCCAAGTTGCAAGAACTCAACGAAAACTACAAGCAGTTGAACGTGGAAGTGAAAATCAAACCGTCGTTTTCTGCCGTAACGGATACCATAGTCGAGCATTTGCTGCCTATCGAAAATAAACTCGGACAAGTTCACAGTAATCTCGTCACCTTCGACACTAAATTCGCCAAATTGTTCACCTTGCAAGCCATCGAAATCAACAGCGTTCCCAATCAACAGAGAATCTCCACGTTCGTCGAAGGTAACAAACTGTACATGTTGCATCCTTATCATCCGTACTACAAGTTTCTCCTCGATGGCACAATTCAGATAAACGAATTTTCGTACTGGTCTCACGGCAGAAAAGCTAGCGTTCCCACCATGACTTTGATATCGAATCGAGGTGTCCAGAAAGCAGGAAACATTCCTCTGGCACGTTGGAACGAAACGCGCAACATATATGAAATACACGAAGACGAAGATCTTACCGTTTTCGACGTGAGTGCCGGCGATAAGCTGATCATTCAAAACACGAGCGAAGTGCCACCCTCTTTGAATCCCATCACGCTTGTGCTTCTCTTGAAACGTAATCTCTAAAAAAAATGTCTAGGCAAGCCATCGTCGAAGAATTGCATAAACCTGCACGCCGTAACTACGAACGTTTGGCTGTGGTAACCAAGGGCATCGAAGACCTCTGGCAAAGTGACCTCGTGGAGATGAGCAGTGGCAATTTGAAAAATGTACATAAATTGAACAAGGGCAACAAGTACCTCCTCACCGTCATAGACACGTTTTCGAAATTCGCATGGGCTCTACCTTTGAAGGCGAAAACGGGAACATGCGTCACGGAAGCATTCAAATTAATTTTTCGCGAAAGCGGCGGCAGACGACCACGGTTTCTGCAAACAGACAACGGTAAAGAATTTTACAACGCCGTATTCCAAAAGTTTATTCAAAAACACAAGATTCAACATTATTCGACCTTCAGTCACATCAAAGCCAGCATCGTGGAAAGATTCAATCGAACCTTGAAAACACACATGTGGAAACGATTCACGCTTCGGGGAAATTACAAATGGGTCGACATCCTGTCGGAACTCGTCGACACCTATAATGATACGGTACACAGAACGATAGGCATGAAGCCAGCCGACGTTACGAAATCTGACGAGCAGCGTTTAATTTCTACAGTTTACTGTCCAAAGTACACACCCACGACAAAAAAAGCTAAATACAAAATTGGAGACCGGGTGAGGATCAGCAAATTCAAACGCACCTTCGAGAAGGGATTCACAAAAAATTGGAGCACGGAACTCTTTACGGTGGTTCGAGTTTTACCCGGAAACCGACACACGTATATAATAAAAGATAGTAGCGGCGAGATTTTGAAAGGAAGATTTTACGAAGAGGAAATCTCTAAAACGAAACACCCCGACACGTACCTCATCGAGAAAGTATTGCGTAGGAAAGGTGACAAACTGTTTGTCAAATGGCTGGGACTTCCGGAAAAGAGTTGGATCGACGCGAACGAAGTGATCTTGTAAGTACGTGGAACGTGGTGAAGCGTCTACCGGATCCGGAAAGTCAAACGAGAAAAAAAAGAACGGTGAGTTGCTTCCCGACAGCATCCGCTGTCTGATCGTAGGTCCTTCGGGGTGTGGGAAAACGACACTGCTCGTGGACAATTTTCTCCTCGCACCGAATTGGTTAGATTGGAAGAACAGGCACCTGTACGTGTTCTCGAAAAGTTTGGAGCAACCCAAATACCAGCAACTGATGAAACTGTACGATGGTCTGGACATTGCAACGTTCGCCTCGGAAATAAAACCACTCGACGATTGTCGTGAAAATTCAGTCGTTGTGTTCGACGACGCCATCCTGGAAAATCAAAATGAAATTCGCAACTTTTTCACGCAAGGTCGTCACAAAGAAATGGATTGCTTCTACCTAGCTCAAACGTTTTCCAAAATTCCAAAACAGTTAGTACGCGACAACGCTAATTTCATATGTTTGTTTCGTCAAGATCACACCAACCTCAAGCACGCGTACGATGACTACGTAGGCGGAGACATGAACTACAATCAATTTTCGGAACGCTGCTGCTCTTCTTGCTGGAACGGTGACGATTTCGGATTCGCTACGATCGACATGACGAGGAAACCCATCGACGGAAAATACAGAAACAAAATCAACGACTTTCTAAACGTTGCAACGTTGTGAGAAACGACGTGTATAAATAACGTCATGACGAAACGAAAAATCGAAGACGAAAATCTCAAGCTTCGCGATTACCTCGCGAAACGCTTCAAAGGTTGGAAATCCGAGAATCGCGGATTCTACGAAGAGAAGAAACGTCAGGATCAACCTGTGATCGATGCCATCAGCGGTCTAGGTAAAGAAATTAAAAGTGTCACGGAACAAAATAAAAATTTGATCGACGAACTCGTACCGCTCGCAGCTAAAAGTTACGCCGTACCCACGCCCATTTCGAGCATTCCTTCGACGCCGTTCGAACTGAAGGATGCACCGGCACGACGTCGAGCCATAGGCAGCACGTCTTCGGATAAAATCGAGTTGGGACCTTTGGCACGAGACTACCTGAGTACGGGGAAATTCGACAAGGATGAAGTGTTCGGATTGTATCCCAGCATGGAAACCAGCGAAGGCGGCGGTGTGGTGTGGAAGATTGGGAAATCGAAGGTGACCTTCGAAGGCAACGACATTAAAGTCAATTTAGGCGACAAGGATAGTTGGAACAGGTATCCGGGTACGGTAGGACTGTGGGAACTCGTCGCCAAAAAACAGCCGAAAGATTACACCGACGAAGATTACCAAAGTTACAAGGAAATTCTGATCATGACGGATGCCTTGTACCAGAACAACGACGCCTCGCAGAATAGGGTGAAATCGAGCAGCGGCGAGAAGTACAGGAATCTCATCAAACCGATTTGGAACCAGGTCAAAACAGGCAGCGGCGTCAAACGCTACAACACGTTACCCAAAGAATTCGTTTGGGTGGACGACGTTAGGAAACTCGTGGACCGATTGTTGGTGATAGCCGGCGAAGAGAATGCAGGCAATCGTAATTTCTACAACGAGAAGGTTGGCATCGTGGACATGATCAGCACGAAACTTTCCAACTTCATCGTGAACGACGACAAGGGCATAGGTTACCTGATCAAAATCATCAACACGCTGCCTCCGAAATTTTGGAACGTGGCCGAAGGAAAGGGACTCGTGAACGACATCATCAACAAGTTACCTTTCGAGATGCATCTACCTGGCTACCAGTACTGCGGACCGGGTACCAAACTCGAGAAAAGATTGGAGAGAGGAGACAAGGGTGTGAATCCGTTGGACGCGGCATGCAAAGATCACGACATCGCTTACAACACCACGCAGACGGATCTGGACGCACGTCACGAAGCAGACAAAAAATTGGAACATGCAGCTTTCGAAAGGTTCGTGAGCAGAGACGCATCGCTGGGTGAACGGGTCGCCGCACTGGGTACCACCATCGCCATGAACACGAAACAAAAATTGGGGTGGGGTATATAAATAACATACCGTAAAAAAAAACTACACAAGAAAAAATCTCAGAATATATATATAAATAACATACCGTGAAAATAACACATAGAGCATCAACATGAAGCCCAAGGGTGTCGTGTACCAGATACCATACTCCAATCTAAAAAATCTAGGTGCCCTCGATGGGTTTCTCACCAAGAAACAACGCGAGAAGAAACGTTCTTGCTTGTCGAAAGGACACGGAATGAAATTACTGCTCAGCACACCTCAATTGAAAAGATTGCAGCGTTCGCGGAAACAGCAAAAGATCGGAGGTTTCATATTCAGCATCCCCGCCATCCTGGCAGCATTGGGGGCCGTGGGAAGTTTGGCCGGTGGAAGTGCCGCCATCGCGAAAACCGTCATCGACTCGAAGAAGAACAAGGCCGAGTTGGAAGAACAGAAACGTCACAACCTGGCCATGGAGAAGAAAGGGGGGAAGGGCGTGATGAAGAAGTTTAAAAAAAAGAAACAACAGCACTCACCAACCGAGACATTGAATCTCTGATCGGACCGTTACAAATCAAACACTTCAGAGGAGTTTTCATGTCCGACTCGTTACCTTCAAGCGTTAAAAGAAGAGAATGCGGAGTAGTCAACTTGGACGGTCAAGAAAATCCAGGCACGCATTGGATATGTTACCACAAAAAACGACAATGATAAAGCATTCGTTTTCGATTCTTTCGGAGGTGTTCCACCTACAAATTTAATTCATTATCTGAAAACGAACAAAACCTCTATATACTACAACGACGAACGCATTCAAAATTTCGGAGACGTGAACTGCGGCCATCTCTGCCTCTCCGTGCTCGCGTTTCTCTCTAAAATAAATAACCCTACGATCGAGGATTTCCAGAAAGCATTGTGGAACCTCAAACAGCATCACTAGGATGGGCGTGTTCCATCTCACGAGCGAATCTTCAATCTTGAAACTCACGCTGCACGACGACATCGTCTACCCTAAATCCGTGGCTCTGCGTGCATTCTACAGCATGTACCTCATACCTAACGTCACGCAGCACAACAACAAAATTAGCGTCGGAAGCGAACACATCGTCGTCACGCCAGGACAATACAATCTTTCCACTTTGCAAGCTCAATTACCCAAAGGCACATACCTTTCTCAAAATTCGGTCACGCACAGAGTGGAAATCCTATCCGCGACGGAGACCGTGGACCTGGGCACCATGGGAGAACTTTTAGGTTTCGAGAACAACCACCCAAAACTCGAAGCTGGCATCAAGCACGTAGCAACCAACATTCCTAAATTCTTGGCCATAGAGACTCTGAACGTACACTGCAACGTGGCGGAAGGCATGATCACGAAATCTTCGGACGGATTATTAGGAAGTCACAAGCAGACGGGAATCATAGCCACTTTCAAACCAAGTTCCGAGTTCATGGAACCGATCATCTACACGCTTTCTTCGCCGATCTATTTTCCAGTATGTCGCAACCGCATAGACGACATAGAGTTGGTGGTGACGAACGAGAAAGGAGACGTGGTGGATTTCGCAGGTGCCACTACGACGGCCATCGTGGAGATCAACGTATAATAAATAACCATACATGTAAAATGGAGCAAATCGAAAGTTACGAATTGCAATCTTTCCCTCCCAACCGTCGCACGTTCGCCAATCTGAACGAAGCGAACAGGGAGATCGAATACGACGTGGACGTAGGCGACGGGTTCATTCATCCTCACAGAGCGGACCTCTACCTTCAATTCGACGTGGTGAAGAAGGAAAGCGGAGACGCGTTTCCTGCAGCAGCAAACCTGATACTCGTGGACAACTTCGTGCCTCACCTGTTCTCGCAGGTGGAGGTGAGGAAACACAACACCGTCATCGACAGAATAGATTATCCAGGCATCACGTCGACGGCAGTGGGAACGTTGAAATTATCCAAAACGGACGCAGCGTACTACCAGGCCGGGGGATTCGAAGCCGGGACCAAAATATCGACGAGAAGTCACACGGTGCTCTTTCCCATGCGTCTGCTGCCTGGTTTCTTCTCGGACTACAAGGAGATCATGTGGAAGGGAGGACTGAGGATCACGTTTCGAAGAGCGGCCAACGACAACGACGCACTGATGCGATACGCTACTTTGGGTCCGGACGGCACCACGCCGATAGCCAACACTTTACCCGAAGCAGCGAAATGCGTCATCCGGAGCATGGAATTGAGAATGCCGGTGGTGGAATACGAAACGAACTACACCCTCAAGTACAAAGCGGAGATCTTGAAAAGTCCGCAGGTGCCGATTCATTTTCACGGTTACCAGTGCGTGCAGAAGATGGCGTCGGGAAGTCACATGGAATTCGACGTGACGACGCAGTTCAACAACATACAGTTCGACATGCCAGATTTCGTCGTTGTGCTCTTTCAGACCGGACGCGATAACGATCAGGAAAAAGATTCCAGCAAGTTCGACGACTGCAAGATCAAGAACGTTTATCTGAAGAACGGTAGGAACGAAGTGTTCCCGCGCGAGAATTACAACCTCGACATGACCAAAGACGATTACCTCAAACTTTACGAAGCTTACACGGCTTACAAACGCGTGACCGAGGGAAGCGTGGACATGTACTACACGCCCAGCGAATTCAAAGCACGGAGACCCATGACCGTCATCAACACCACGAAAAGAAAGCAGGTGGTGGTCAACGATCGAACCAACATCAAGGTCGTCTGCGAGTTCCACGATGCCTTGCCCGAGGATACCCTATGCAGTGTCATCCTTATTGCAGAGAAAACATTTGTGTATGACGTCAAGAATGAAAGAGTGACTGAACAGTTTTAAATAAATAAAAAAAAATAGCACAGAATAAGAAATGTGGAATTTTATATATATAAGTACAAATTGCAATTAGCAGTTTCCAGAAGTTTAATTTTGCTGTGCCATGCATGCATGTAATCGAGGAAGTGGAAGTAAATTAAAATTGTTTTTTTTCGCATTGCCTATTACTTTTTGTTGCACTCTGGGCAGGCCTTACTAGTTTGGAGGCGATAGTGGCCCCACGGAAGTGTATGGACCCCACATTCAAGAATACACCTCTTGTCGTCGTGTGCATCCAGAGCAACTTTCCTGACAATATTAGTTGTAAGCACATGATCGACGCTTTGGATACGATGCTCTTTTTGTAGAATGGGCGATTTTGTTCTGAGGCACTCGAGGTAATCCTCAAACTTGAGGTGCTCCCGAACCACTTGCCTGCTTACACCCTTTGCCTTTTTTGTTACAGAACCCTCAGCCCGGATCGCATAGGCTTTGGCACGAAGTCCAGCAAACTCCACAATCACATCCCCGTCTTTCTCGTCCTTGAGTTTGCCGGGTATTTTTTTGTTCCGGGGCAGAATTCCATACCGGTTTAGCTGGGGATAGCCCGATGTGTCGAAGAGCTTGACAAAAGCTGGAACTTTGGCTATATCACCATACGCATCGGCCGTGCGAACATGGTACACCAAGCTGTCTGTGTCTGTGTAGAGGAGCGAGATATTGTGGTTGTAGTGTGCACGTAGTATGCCGTAATATGTCTCGAACATGCACAACTTGCTCAGATCCAAAACTGCAGCTCCCACATAGATGGGCTTGTTGAGTAGCACCTTGCCCCGGTTCATGTGAATCAGAGACATCTGTTCGTTGTAAATTGTTCGAGACCTGAACAGCGGGCTTGCAACAAGTCGACGACACTGTGTTTTCTTCGTCACCAACCTCACATCAACGCGATTTCGCACATTCTCCATGGTCTTCCCAAATACCGCATTGTTCATTAATTTGAAAAAATCGCGATCGAGTTCCGAAGTGGCAGCAGTGCGATGGTTGGTGTTCAGTTCGATGTACGGCTTCAACCATGGAGACTGCCTGAACAAGAGCACGTGGTAAACTGCTTTGACCGAGACCCCTTGCTGCATTAACCACTGGAGGTTCCGGTAGTGTAGCACATAACGCTTTTTGGGCTCCAAGTCCATGACGAGCTTCGGTTGATCCGAGCCAGGTGGCCACTTGACTTCCGGAGCAGGCGAGAGGTCACAGAATGTATCCTGCAGCTTCTCGGGGAAGTCAAGGTCCACCTCGGCAAAAAACCCAAACTCGTCGCACTCTTTTTCGATGTCGTGGTATAAAGAATCAACCCACTTAAACTGTCCTGTTGGGAGTGGCTGCATCATGGAGTGCCCGTAAAGATTATTCACATCAGTGTACATGATGTAGCTTGATGGTTGGGAGGGGTCGTAACCAGTGGCCATGTGGTGATTGTTGGCGTGTGCGAAGCGTTGCGACACTTGGACCATGCCGCCCCGGATAGCTCTCTCGATGAAAAGCATGATATTATTATCGGAGATAAGTGAAAGTTTAATTTTAGTCAGCAGGAGCATGGCCGACCATGCCAGTCCAGGAAGGCTGTAAAAATATACAGGGTCCAGGTTGTAAATGTTTATCGCAGTCGCCCGAAACGCCTGGAACACATCGGCAAGAAGCGTCACATCAAGCTTCAGGTATGCATCGTGGTAATCACCGAAAGTTCGGCAACCCAACTTGACCCACATAGACTGAGCATGCTTGTACTCCTCGTCGGTAATACCTGAACCTCTCAGCTGGCTGTAGAACTTATCCTGGGGAGGCAGCAACTCTTCTTCGAACTTGGAAGGGTCTGTGACGTATTCGTAGGGGTAGACCCCTTTACGTCTGATGAGTGCGACATCTAAGTTCGGGAAACTTGATGTAGTAATGGCTAGTTGGTCGTCTCTGAGCTTCCCAGCAAGAGCATCGAGGCTTGCCTGGAGGAACCTCAGAGAGTCGAGGAACCGAAGCTCGATGCTGCTGCTTGAGTTGGGGATCGGCACCCACTTGCTGATGCTAATATAATGCTCCTCGTTCTGTGCCAGGACATTGATTCTCGCATTGTCGTACCCTAGATGTGTAACCAAGTGATGGAAATCATATCCCGAGCCATTGTGAAAAAAGACCGGTATGAAGCGCGGGTCCCTGGCTCTCAAGTTACATCTGTTGCACCACGGGCCAGTGTAGCTTCCGCTCCCATAATGGTCATGGTGGTGGACCTTTTTGTTATCGTCAGTGAAGACCGAGTTGCAAACAGGACAATTTAGAGCCATTTCGTGCTGATGCTTGTTTTTGGGAGACAGAGGCAGCATGGGCTTGGGGGCCAACAGCACCTTCCCTATCTTGATGGCTTCCTGTTGTATTCTCTCCAGGAAGTGTTTGACCGGGTCGGGACCGCGATACACATAGGGTTCGGAGGTAATATGTTGGTCTCGCCACACCACAACATAGGAGTAACTCGAGGCCTCGTGGATTTGGAAAGGAATGGTAGAGGATGTTTCGGGGTTGGGCTCGCAGTTAGACAGAGGTTGAAGAAAGGCCTCGAAGTCTGCTACAATATAGGCAGGATGCTTCACCATAGCACTGTGCATGCGAAAGCACTCTACTGCACCAGGTTCGGGCAGGATAATTCGTGCAGGCTTGTTGGTACCACAATAGAGCATGTGGCAAGCTAGCTTCTCAGCAGCAATGTTGGGTCCTCTGATGCGCCGGTAATCCTGCTGTTCTCGATTATGAAATGTAGCCAAGCACCTGCGACACACCTCGACGTGGGTTTTGTCTTTGCTCCGTTGGCTCGAAACAAGCCGAGAGAGGGAACGGATAAGGGTGTAATGGTGATGGGTTTCGTCCTTGATGAGCAGGAGGTTGATTTCTCGTACCTCGTTGTTGTTGCTCACGTTGCTCACCCGGATGGGGTGGACCTCATTTTTGTTCTCGGTGAGACCGTAAACATTGATGGCTAATTGTAGGCCCAACAAGTCACGAGCACGAACCTCAAACTTGCGAATATGCGAGACTTCTACAGGGTAGGCAATCCCGGCCATTGCAACCTCCAGTTCCGACTCATACTGCGTGTAGTGGTTAACACGGCGTGGACTGTTTTCCCTAGGTATAGGGTGTAATGCTGCCAGCACCGACCAGAGGAAGCATTTGGTGTCTTTGTTCTGAATATTGAGAACAGCTTTCCTTGCTTCAACCTCGGGTGGCAGGGCAATATAGCTAGACCCTGCCAGTGGCAGGGACTTGCTAAGTTTCAGACGAAGTTCGTGGGGGTCGCCACACAGCGAACCGCCCGAGCCTTCAGCCTGATGCTCCTCGTGCTTTGCCACAAACTCCTCGACAAACTTGTCGTAGATGCTGTCGAGGTCAGTGATATCTGCCTGATGCAGTGTTTTTGCTTTTGTGGCATGGAAGAATTTATATATTTCATCAGACGGTTTCTTATACTTGCAGCATAGCACAGCATAGAATTTAGTGGAGTATGTAGCCAATGCATCGTTGAGGATGGATATTATCTTAGCTCGCTCGCTCTCCAGAAAACTACGCACATCGCAGAAGCTGTCTGATGTTATGTTAAAGTCTTCTAATAAATGCTCAAACGCAAATCGGTCTGCTTTCTTCGCCAGCTTGACGCGTTTGGCAGGTGGCGATGCATCGAGGGAGGTTACTTCTACCTTTCGCTTGGAAGGTTGCGGTAGAGATGTTCCAGTGCTCTTGCAAGTAAGCTGGTGTCGCTTGAAGTTGGCAATAGAAAATTTTTTTCCACACTTAGAGCACAGTTTGGTCGCACATATTCGCTTTCCCAGCACACAAGTACGACAGTGTCTTTGAAAAGTTTTACTTGACACAGCAATTTGGCACGTAGGGCAATTTTTTTCAGAACGCATAATGCAGAGATTTTTTGGGGGTATGTTATTTAATACCTAATGCTGTGCAATGCAAAATATAATTGCTCACTTTTTTTTTAACTATTTTCTATGACCTTACTTGGGTTTTTTTTTCCCCAAATTATATGCTTCTAGTCTCCTATACAATACAATATACGAACAATATTGTCAACAGTATCATATTTGAGCAGGCCGCTTGTCACCTAAACACTACAGCTCACAGATTGGTAAAATCTGACATGAAAGCAGATAATACGCTTAAGTCTTATTTATATATATAATTTTCACGGGCGTACAATATTGTCAACAGTATCATATTTGAGCAGGTCGCTTGTCACCTAAACACTACAGCTCACAGGTTGGGAAAATCTGACATGAAAGCAGATAATACGCTTAAGTCTTATTTATATATATAATTTTCACGGGCGTACAATATTGTCAACAGTATCATATTTGAGCAGGTCGCTTGTCGCCTAAACACTACAGCTCACAGGTTGGGAAAATCTGACATGAAAGCAGATAATACGCTTAAGTCTTATTTATATATAATTTTCACGGGCGTACAATATTATCAACAGTATCATATTTGAGCAGGTCGCTTGTCGCCTAAACACTACAGCTCACAGGTTGGGAAAATCTGACATGAAAGCAGATAATACGCTTAAGTCTTATTTATATATATAATTTTCACGAACGTACAATATTGTCAACAGTATCATATTTGAGCAGGTCGCTTGTCACCTAAACACTACAGCTCACAGGTTGGTAAAATCTGACATGAAAGCAGATAATACGCTTAAGTCTTATTTATATATATAATTTTCACGGGCGTACAATATTGTCAACAGTATCATATTTGAGCAGGTCGCTTGTCACCTAAACACTACAGCTCACAGGTTGGGAAAATCTGACATGAAAGCAGATAATACGCTTAAGTCTTATTTATATATAATTTTCACGGGCGTACAATATTATCAACAGTATCATATTTGAGCAGGTCGCTTGTCGCCTAAACACTACAGCTCACAGGTTGGGAAAATCTGACATGAAAGCAGATAATACGCTTAAGTCTTATTTATATATATAATTTTCACGAACGTACAATATTGTCAACAGTATCATATTTGAGCAGGTCGCTTGTCGCCTAAACACTACAGCTCACAGGTTGGGAAAATCTGACATGAAAGCAGATAATACGCTTAAGTCTTATTTATATATAATTTTCACGAACATACAATATTGTCAACAGTATCATATTTGAGCAGGTCGCTTGTCGCCTAAACACTACAGCTCACAGGTTGGGAAAATCTGACATGAAAGCAGATAATACGCTTAAGTCTTATTTATATATAATTTTCACGGGCGTACAATATTGTCAACAGTATCATATTTGAGCAGGTCGCTTGTCGCCTAAACACTACAGCTCACAGGTTGGGAAAATCTGACATGAAAGCAGATAATACGCTTAAGTCTTATTTATATATAATTTTCACGGGCGTACAATATTATCAACAGTATCATATTTGAGCAGGTCGCTTGTCACCTAAACACTACAGCTCACAGGTTGGGAAAATCTGACATGAAAGCAGATAATACGCTTAAGTCTTATTTATATATATAATTTTCACGGGCGTACAATATTGTCAACAGTATCATATTTGAGCAGGTCGCTTGTCACCTAAACACTACAGCTCACAGGTTGGGAAAATCTGACATGAAAGCAGATAATACGCTTAAGTCTTATTTATATATAATTTTCACGGGCGTACAATATTGTCAACAGTATCATATTTGAGCAGGTCGCTTGTCGCCTAAACACTACAGCTCACAGGTTGGGAAAATCTGACATGAAAGCAGATAATACGCTTAAGTCTTATTTATATATAATTTTCACGGGCGTACAATATTGTCAACAGTATCATATTTGAGCAGGTCGCTTGTCACCTAAACACTACAGCTCACAGGTTGGGAAAATCTGACATGAAAGCAGATAATACGCTTAAGTCTTATTTATATATAATTTTCACGGGCGTACAATATTGTCAACAGTATCATATTTGAGCAGGTCGCTTGTCGCCTAAACACTACAGCTCACAGGTTGGTAAAATCTGACATGAAAGCAGATAATACGCTTAAGTCTTATTTATATATATAATTTTCACGAACGTACAATATTGTCAACAGTATCATATTTTAGCAGGTCGCTTGTCACCTAAACACTACAGCTCACAGGTTGGTAAAATCTGACATGAAAGCAGATAATACGCTTAAGTCTTATTTATATATAATTTTCACGGGCGTACAATATTGTCAACAGTATCATATTTGAGCAGGTCGCTTGTCACCTAAACACTACAGCTCACAGGTTGGGAAAATCTGACATGAAAGCAGATAATACGCTTAAGTCTTATTTATATATATAATTTTCACGAACGTACAATATTGTCAACAGTATCATATTTGAGCAGGTCGCTTGTCGCCTAAACACTACAGCTCACAGGTTGGTAAAATCTGACATGAAAGCAGATAATACGCTTAAGTCTTATTTATATATATAATTTTCACGAACGTACAATATTGTCAACAGTATCATATTTGAGCAGGCCGCTTGTCACCTAAACACTACAGCTCACAGGTTGGTAAAATCTGACATGAAAGCAGATAATACGCTTAAGTCTTATTTATATATATAATTTTCACGGGCGTACAATATTGTCAACAGTATCATATTTGAGCAGGTCGCTTGTCACCTAAACACTACAGCTCACAGGTTGGTAAAATCTGACATGAAAGCAGATAATACGCTTAAGTCTTATTTATATATATAATTTTCACGGGCGTACAATATTGTCAACAGTATCATATTTGAGCAGGTCGCTTGTCACCTAAACACTACAGCTCACAGGTTGGGAAAATCTGACATGAAAGCAGATAATACGCTTAAGTCTTATTTATATATATAATTTTCACGGGCGTACAATATTGTCAACAGTATCATATTTGAGCAGGTCGCTTGTCGCCTAAACACTACAGCTCACAGGTTGGGAAAATCTGACATGAAAGCAGATAATACGCTTAAGTCTTATTTATATATAATTTTCACGGGCGTACAATATTGTTAAGAGCGTCAGTTTCCGTAGAGCTCTCTTTTTCCATCTTCCCTCTATACAGTGAAGCTGTAGAAGACACAATTAGCTAACCTAGCATACAACATACTTTCCTAATTAATATGAATATTGTCACACATTCCTCTTATTTTATA